>NC_068949.1:14409880-15015505 GCF_026419915.1 Harpia harpyja | reverse complement strand
GGTTTTCAAAATGCTGAATTCAAAGCCTAAAGTAGTTAACCTTAGTCTGTCCTGCATTATGCTGACGTTCTTTAAAGCTGAGCTCAGTCTATATACCTTTTTTTCTGGGAGAAACCCTCAGCAAATGCTCAGTACCTGCCTAGTTCTCAGCAAGACCAAAAGTCCTCCTACATCGGTGTGAGTGTGAGGTCAGACCTAGAGGAGGTTGGCTTGGGGAGGCCCATGTGGCCAAGCCTATGCACTTGAAATCCACTGAGCAGAGGCATGACGCCAAATACATCTGAGGAAGCTGGCATGTTTATAGGGGTTTTGCTGAGGTCACTAGAAGTGGCTGTCTCAAGCTCTGGCCCAGGAGCTCAAGCTGTTCACAAAGGAATGTGCAAGATGAAGTGGGGGAGGGTTACCTGCTCAGGCTGTTTCTGCTGATTACCAGGTCTTGCTGATACCGGAACCCCACTGTGTGTTTCCTGGGCCCGACTTCAAAACCCACCTGGTTGCTGAGCCATTGCTAGCCTCATTCCAGTGAGAGAAGCACGCAGCACCATTGGAATGTACTTTCTCTCCTGGGTCTAGCAAAAGCCCCATGCATTAACATGTTGGAAATGATACAACCAAAAGACCTGAAGGAGTTCTATGAACCCAGACTTCACTAACTACTGTCATACATGAGATTGTACTTAGACTTTGTGAGTATGTGGCTTGACTTCCCGAACAGGAGTTGTACTCATAGGGAGGTGGAGATCTTCTCCCTTTCAAACAGGATTTTAGGCATATGTAAGACAAGGATATCTGGAAGAGCAGGATTGTTCTGCACAGCCTTAGTCACTGTCTTACTGGTGTTGAGGAAACATCATCTATTAAAGGTCAGATTATTTCAGGAGTGTGTGGAGTTGTTGATGTCCTGGAGATAAGAATTCTAGAGATTCAGACTTGCGAAAGAAAATGATGTTTCAGCACTAGCACACTAAAAAACTTGTCATCCATCTGTGACCAACAGTGGGGACAGAGAATACCCTTAGTTAACAAGCTTTCCCTGGAGATAAAATCAGAGACAGAGAGGTCTGACAGGGTGAAGACCTATCATGCAAGTTATGACATATCAGAAGCTGGATCAACGTCTGGGCCTGGCATGTGGTTGCACAGAACTTCCTGTTCTGAAGCATCAGGTATTTCTTGTAAGAACAAGATGCCACTGAGGGCTTTGAGCAGCTCCAAATGGGCTAGCAATTAGCCCGCGTGCACCTTTCACTTCCCAAATGAGATTCCAGCAGGTACCACGTGCCCTCTAGCATTAGGTTGCTATCTCCCAGCATGTTGGAAATGTATCACCTACAAACAGTTGCCATGAAGATTGCATACACTACTGCAGCATAAGTAACTTGGTTGCAACACTGAGAACTTAGCAAGATACAGCTAAGGTCAGTATTCTCACTTATATTTGGCAGTACCCAGTGTGACATCCGCAAACATGATGGCAGGCTCCAGAACAGCACTGGCAGTAGGCTGCTGGGTGCTCTCCTTGGAAGCTGCTTTACTCTCTTGCATTGAATGCAGTTGAAAATTGTAGTACACAGCTAAGAAATCTCTTTACATCATCCTCTCTACCTCTTCCCCCATTTCATTTCAGTATCACCAAAATAAGATTTTTACAAGAGAAAAGTCCTTATTGCACAGAAGTACCTGGGAGTTGTTCTTCAGCACCAGGAAGGAACTTCTATTCTATTCTATTCTTGTTCTAGGGGAAAAAAAAACAAAACGTCCTGATCTACTGAAAAACCTCTTAAAATGGCTACTGTTTCAGGATGCTGAGGTTTGCTTCCATCAGCCTAAGGTCCAGGCTGCTTCATGGCACTTGGTTTATGGCCCACCTTTCCAGTGCCAGTTCCACAGAAATACTAAGCAGATGTGAAGTTATCAATCCTGAATTTTCACATCATGGTAAGGACCAGCACTGACTGGTCTGCAGAGCAGTAGTAGAAAAGAGGAGGTGGTATACTCAAAAGTGAACTCACCAGCTGTGATTGACGTGCGGAAAACAGACTCCACAATCGGTGAGATTGTAAAGTAGGTATGTTCATTCAGCACTGGGCAGCACGGGGGGTAGTCCCACCAAAGTCGTGTGCGCCTGATTTGGCAGTTCACTTTAAATTTATACAGTCAAGTGTTACATATACATAGAGTTTCACAATACGCCTATACATAGGCATTACCTATCCCCACTTCATATTATAATTAGCTCTAGGAAGTCATTTCCATAGTCTCCTCAACTGCGCTTGCGCAGTGCCTCCTTATGGTGGTCATCTGGTGGTCGTGAAGATGAAGGCTGTATGTCTTCTTCACAGTGAACGCTTAACCTTCTGTCCCTGCGCAGACTCAGTTGTCCCTTGGCATTTGTCCAAATCACAAGGTCGGTCTTGGCTGGTTCTTGGAGTCACTGCTGCTTCTTATCAGGGACTATCTCCTGTCCCAGTCAGCCTCAACAATGGAAACGTTAAACATCACTTCTCATCCCCTTGGGCCATGTCTACCTCTATTGAAACTTCTTTAATTTCATTATAAGCTAGATAATTATTAAACAATTCCTATCTACATTCATATATCTACTATATCTACTAAGGTTCCTTTGGTTCCCCGTCTCATGATGTCCAACTGTAAGAACAGATACTTGGTAGAGTGCAAATTGTTTGAGAAGCTGTGAAACCCATAATCTCTTGCTGTCAATGTTTCAGAACAACCATCATAAGCATCAAACTGCAAAGGAACAAAAGGAAGATTACAGGTCTTTTGCTCTTTTTACTCTCATAGGGAGAGAACCAGGAGGCCCAGGAACATTCACAACCCAGCTTTGAACACAGCTTGCCAAAACAAGCTCCTCAAGGTCTCGAGCTCAAGAGTGACAAGTATTCCTCTAGCAGGTTTCATGCTGACTCCTTTATTTCTGTAGAAATACAATAACTGTTGGAGGCATGTTGTGACTCTGCCTCCTCTGATCTCCCCTGCAGCTGGCAATAGCCCCGAGGAATTCTCTCGCTGAGTTTCTGTGGCTCTCTGGAGCACTTGAAGGGTTGTTGAAGTACATCCGAATTCCTGTCTTTGTGATGCTCTGCCCCGTGGCAGTAGGGGAGATCTGAGATCTGCCCTGCTATGTGTATATGAGCAAAGGAGGCAAGTGTGTGTGTGCACTTGGCTCCAGAATGCCTCATTTCTGCAAGGAGCTCTGTGAATGCACCTGGAGCCTTACATGGGGGATGCAGCACAGGGAGAGCAGAGGAGTTCATTGCTACTTGGAAGCTGTCATACTGGTTTATGTTGTCCTAGTCACACTGGCTGGGAACTGCTCATGTTACTTCATAACAGGTACCGCACTCTGGTCAGACTGCAGAAGTGTTCAAAGGAGATCATCTGAACTTATAGATTGTTGGTAACCATGTGGGATTTGGGATGGGAATATGAGGTTTTATGAAAGGCAAGTGAAAATAAGGTGTTAAATTGTATCCTGCATAGGGTGAAATGGATTATGAAACATGAGAAAAGCTACCACACCTGCTGGAGTTCACAGACAACTTTATGAAAGAGATCGTGCATGAATGTAGGATGTCTTTAGTTAGCTTCCTTGCAGCACTTAAACACAAGATTTACTAGAGACATCACTGCCAGTGTTCTGGCAGACACACAATGCTCTTAGTCTCTTACTGTTTGTCACTATTTGCAAAGGATTTGAAGACAGAGAGCATACTGATTTAAAAATAGACTTCTTAGAAACTTGGTGGAGGGAAAAGTGTCAAAGAGATGCCAGTGTCAAAGCATGAACTGTATAGGTATGAGCAGAGCTGATTATCAATGACTATCAGGTCCAGCTGATGTGGACCAAGAGCCTTAAAGCAACTCAGCAAATGGCCGTGGTTCATAACATTGTCACTTACAGTTGGAACTAGAGGAAAGACTGTGACCACAAGCTTTCAAAAGACCTTCAGAAATAGTCCTACTAACCACAGGCTAGCAAGTTTAACTTCATTTCAAAAGAAGTTGCTAGAAGCTATATGCTCTAATAAAACATAGGCAGCTGATGAGGTACTTGGCTAAGTATTGGGGGGACCAGCTGCTGTGATATTAAGAGAAACTGTAAGTAAGCATTGCTCTTAAAACTCAAAAGGAGCTTGTAAGTAAGCAGACAGGTGTGACACAGTTAATATAAAACCATGCAAGTGTTGGTTGAAAGGAACATGGGAGATCATCTAGCCCAGACTAGTGCTTTAAGTGAGATGGGTGGGTGACCAAGCTAGTTCAGGTCAGCCCTGGCTTTGTCTAGCCAAGTCTTGAAAACCTCTAAGGATGGAGATTACATAGCCTAAGTAACCCACACTAGTGCTGTACTACTCTCCTAGTGGAAAAAAATAAGGTATACTTGTCAAACCAAAAAAATTTTTTTTTAAAAAATGAAAGTTTTCACTAAAGCCTCCTAGAGACCCTAAGCTACACGTAGAGAGAAAGGTCATCTATTGGACTAATAACCTTCAGTTCAAGGACTTAAGAGACGAGCTGAGCAGAAATAACAATCACATCCCTGCAGGAAAGGAGGACACTGCTGAGTTAGGAAGGGATGTGGGCTGAGTGCTGCACTGTTGCATGGGTTCATGATTGACTTGACAAGAGAAGTGTGGTGGGTGGGTTATGGACTGCAGGTGTCTGGCAGTCTGCGGGTATTTGGTTATTCATGATAGTCAAATACAAAGCTGAATGCAAAGAGCTGCAGAGGCTTTAATGAATGATGGCATGATGAAAAGCCCAATGAAACTAGTCACTGATAAATGTAAATTAATGCACGTGAGAAAAAATAACTATACCTACATCAAGTCAAGACTACAAATTAACTGTTGCCACCAGGAGGAAAGAAAAAAAAAAAGTCTGACTATGCAATTTCAGCAGAGGGCAGAAAGACAATTGTAATATTAGCTGTTATTAGGAAACAAATAGAAGAAGAAAATGGGAACCATCTTCATATCACAGGATGCATCCATGATGTTGCCTTGTTTTGAATACAGCATGGATTTTAGGAGATAGCAAGACAGAGGCAGATACAAAACCCAGCCTCTTTATCTTCCTTTCTTCTGCTTTATACCCTGAATAACCAGCAATATGGAATAGCCAGAAGAGGTTAAATAGCCCAGAATTCTTCAGCTTGAAGAAGAAATAATGACTGAAGGTATATGACTGCGAACAAAAAACCTCAAATATGATGTGGAAAACGTTAATAGGAAATGACTGTTTTTCCCAGGTATCTCCTTCATTCTTAAAAGAGGGAGCCCAGTCCAATTACCAGGTAACAGAATTTAAAATAAGTAAAAGGAAGTACATTTTAATACAGCACAGAATTAAACTGTGGAACTCACTGCCCCACAATACTGGGAACTGTTCACTGTGAACGTTTTGCTACTAAGCATTAGCCTCAGCATACCAGGCAGCTAAAATTCACAGCAGTGCATGAGGGAGTAGTGGCAGGTCTCTCTGGTGTCTACAAGAACTGGTGTCTCCTTTCAAATTTTGCATAGTCCCCCCACTCCTTACTGTGCCATTAGTCTGTGGCAGTGCATATGCTCTCCAGTGTGTACATGCAGCAGGAGCAGCTTTGCTTGGAGCCTAATTCCTCAATTACCCAGCAGTGCCCCAGACACCACTATGCTTCAGGATTAGCTGGGCTTAAAGAGTCATGTCCCTGGCCAACAATCCCAGAGTGGCAGACTGGCCAGACCTTGGCTCCCCTGTGGCGAGGGAGAGGGTTTCCAGCCCCACCACCAAAGCACTCTCCTTCCTATGGAAGGATTTCCTTGCATCTGGTTGGATGGTAGCATGAGTCTATTTCCATTTCTTCCATACTTTCGGTGTGTGTTTTTGAGAGCTCACCATATACCCATTTATCCCCTTCCTGCTTCACTCCTGGCTCTAATTTCCCTTTACCTCCCTGCTTTCTCCCAGCCTCCACATGCCTACCAACCCCCCTATAAATAATTTGTATTCTTTTTAAAAATAATTTGAGTCCCCTCTGAATTATCTGCTACACTCAGATTGCATTTCCAAAAATACTAAACAAATACCACAAACAGACAGACATGCCATGGCAGCAGACCTTGCTCACATTTTGACCTGGGTAGAGTTCCAGCTTCTGATGGCTGGAGATGGCTTCAGTTCAGTGGTCATACATATCCCCTTGAGCTGTGCAGGTCACATGAAACCAGGCTGGTGAGAAACCTCCTTAACCAGCCTTTCTGCTGCTCACTGCTTGGCATGTCACACATGTCTTTCAGGGGAGCTCAGCTCTTTCTTTAATGCTGTTCTCTCTGCGGCTTCCTCAGAGTGACAGGGAGGGAGCTGTGAGATGGCTGTCCAGCCACGGAGATCAGTGAGGGGGCAGCCAGAGCATGCTCCCACGCACCCTACGAAGTGCTGGGCTCAGGGCAGTCTGTATGCTGAAAACAGCAGTTCACGTAAAGTGGCAATGCCGAGCTCAACCCCTGCACTATGACTGCTTGTTCTGAGTCCATCCAAGGATGCATGAGGGCTTTAGCATAGTTAGGAAAGTCAGCCTTTAAACAGGACTCCCTAAACTTAATTGCATATGGAAGTGACACAAATTCAGACAGCAGCTCGCAGAAATGTATACTGCTCTGGTTTAAGTCCAGCTCTGTGTTAATTATTAAGGAGTGGTATTTTTAGTCAGCATTTGCAATGGATTCCACATGTCTGAAACCTTGTTCCCATGAAAGTTCATCACAATGTCAAGTATTTAATTAATTTTAAACTTTATTTTAAAGGTGTTACTGCAATTAGTAGAAATGTTTGTAAAAACCTCTTTGATTCCTTTTCTGCCCCCTCCCCACTGGATAGAATGTGGGAGGCAGGATGAGTTGGTTTACAAAAATACAGAGATTCTTTCAAAGAAATGTATAAATGTCTTAAGTTAAATTCAACAAGTAATCTGCTATTCTGCCAGTAACAGATGTATACTTTTTAAAACAAGTAAATAAAAAAAAAATAATTGCAACACTTGCAATCTTTCCTACAAAAAAAACCCTAAAAATCCTTAAACAGTTGGCAGCTCTTAGTATCATTTCCCTAAATTCATAGACTAATTTACATGTAAGAGTACATTACCATGACAACTTTTAAATCTTGCTAAATTCTCTTTTTACTATTTACTTTTTTTTTTTTCTGTATTTTCTTCAAGAAAAGTGATCTGTAGTCTGGATCCTCCTACACACGCAAGGACCTTCACACTGTATCTCTAACTCTGAGTGCACTTTGAGTACTATTGCGACAATGTAAAGTAGGCTTAAAGCATGTTACCCCCAAAATCTTGTTTATGAAGAAAGAGGAAACAAATAATATCTGGAAAGGTAAGAATTTATTGTTAGTATAATTGAAATCTTAAGTCTAATCTAAGTATCATTATTAGTCCAGACCTAATTATTACAGAAAAAGAAAAAACACTTCTATACAGAAATAACTGCAATAATAAAAATAGTAATATAGTTAAAACTGTTATACTCACACTTCCTAGCTTCTTCCCCCCTTTCTTGGTGTTATGCTCACCCTGCCACTGCTTCTTGGGGTCGTCAGGTTGGTGGCTTCAGCCCAGTGGTAGGGGTGCTAAGGCTGGTTACCAGCACACGGGGTCTTTTGCTGGGAGAATTGTGATGTTGATGGCTGCATCTTTCTCACTCCAGGATCCACCTGGAGTCTTTTTTATATTTGCCAACAGGCTTTCACGCCTTGCTGTTTCATCACTGCAACTCCACATGATATCCAAATTTACCATCTATGATACATCTTGCATATGCTAGAAACTTGTTCTTTGTTCTGTTATCCATAAAAAGGTGGTTTTGTCTAATTCTAGGTCTGTATTTCTTTTTAATGGTAAACAATTATTGATTTGTTTATAGCTGTGGGGTCTCCAGTGGCAAGCCTGTGCCTCTTCTTTTGTCATTTTGTGCCTGTACTCCTCCCCACTGCAACCTGTGTCTCCACTTCTCAAGCCCTCTGCTATCATCCCAGGCCTGTATTTCTCCATGCTACATCATTTTGTTGGTTTTAAGTATCTTGTTCTGCACAGAACAACTACTTGTTACTCCTGTCTGTACACAAGTACGGTGGTACCGTACAAGGATAAGCAAAATTAAGAACAAATTATCTATAACCATATGGTCAGAAGAAAAAATGCTGTTACAGCTAAGCCAAGTTAAAAGAAAACTTGCAAGCAGGTCAGCAGATGTTCAGCCAAAACAAGCCTGGCATGACTCAGTGCTGTGGCCTTGCAAACTCAGTGCAAAGCACATGGCCTATTACTAACAGTGGCAATATCTGATACAGGGCAACAGGTTACAAGCAGGCAACTGTCGCATCAGCAGAATGCAATAAGCGATGCAGCAAGTAATGTTGCTGTGTTACATTCCAGCTGCAGTTACAGTGGTGCCTTCCCTGCTGACAAAGATAAGGCTGTACAGGTGCAGAGCAGCAATATCTGGGATCTTAATTACTGCTCATACAATAAAAGAACCTAGCCTGGTGTTACAGTCTTGCTCCAAGTTGGCTGGGCAGATGCTTGAGTGGAAAAATAGCTTACTGGTGAGATCAGCCTGTTCAATCCAGGGAAGTGAGAAGAGCAGCTCTTTATTAAAATAGAAGGCAAAATGAGGCAATTCCTCTGCCTATCAAATAACTGGGTAAATCTTCTCAGAGTCTTTGCTCCACGTGCTTTGTTAGATTTCATTACCTCTGTCTTACGAGAGTAAAAAATTCTTGGCAGAGGAAATGCTGCTTTTACAAGTACCAAATGCCAAGCTTTTAAGAATTAATACTATGTAAAGAACGTACTTTGTTTTTACAAAAAGGTTGTTGAAACAGCCCAAGTTTCAGACAGATTTTAAATAATACTTTGCATATTTTCAGGAACAACGCCCGGTTTTCACTGGAAGCGCAGTGAGGCTAGGTATCTCTCGGTAGCTGCAGATGAACTTCTCTGTGAACAGGGAAGAGAAGCAGTAGTCCCTGGTGTGCCTCCAGCTGGGAGGGTTCGAGGCGTAGCTTGGCCGTTGGGAGATGGTGGTTTGTGCCCGGCCAAAGGCCTTTCAAGTGACTTTGACCAAGGGTTCTGTGAAGTTCCCCACCTTGGGGCGCTCCAGAAAGTTCGTCTAAGCTAATGAAAGGCAGGCTGCATCAGCTAAAACTTCATTAAACCTGCACAATGGATGCTAAGCCCCTGCTTTAGTTTAATTCACAAATGGGATTGAGTAAAGCGTTTACTGGCTCTCCCTGACCCAAATCCCCCAAGGCTTGCCGCCGTGTTCGCTCACGAGTTGTGAGCTTAAACGTCTCTGCAGTCCTGCTTCCAGGCCAGGCTGTAAAATGAGGACGCGTGTGTTTTCCCGGTCGCAGCGACCGGGCCTATACGCGAGGCGAAAGGTGTTCAGGCGGCAGCCGGCCGCTCACCGCCGCCTGCGGGCAGCCCGCCGACCCCTGCAAGCCCTGGCCTTGCACCGGCCCCGCTGGCCTGCTCCCCGCGCTGGCTGAGCCCGGGCCGGCGGCTCACCGCCATCCCCCCAGCGAGGCGGAGCCGGCGACCGGAGGGGCGGCCGACGGCCGTTCCCCTCGGCGCGGTGACCATCTGCCGGGCCGCCCCGCGGGCCGTTTCCCCGCGCTGAGGGCCGATGAGCGCCGCCCCGCGCCGTCCCTGCCGCCCCGGGGCCGCGGCGTTGCTGCCGGGACCCCGGAGCTGCTGCCGCCCGGGGCTGGCTGGGCTGGGCCGGGCTCGGCGGGGGCGGTTGGCTTCTGTGGCAGGTGGGGCGCGCGGGCGCTCAGCGCTGACAGGAATCTCCCCGCTCTCCCCTCCCGCCGCGCCTCAGCCCTGAACAACTCCTCAGGGAGGGGTGAAAGCAAGCTGAACAACTTGTCAGGGACAGGCGAAAGGAAACGCGTCCAATAACATTTGTTTGGTTGTGTTAGTTTCTCGCTGCTGCTCTCTCTAGGTGCGATGCCGGCAATTGGGGGGATGTTACCCCCTAACCTGAGATGCCACTCGAGCCCGGGGGTGGGGGCGTCCTCACCAGCTGTAGCCCCACCTCGTCCTGAAAGTCGTCCCGGGCAGCTCTCCTCAGAGTTCCTCCGGCAGTTCAGGCTGCTGCCTTAAGTGTGAAAATTGAGATGCGCCAAATGCCTCAGATGTCCACGGCACGCTGAGGTGAGCGCCGAGCACCTGTGGGGTTTGAGGCTGTGGCCCCGGCACGGCACTGAGGGATGGGGCCATGCCACCCAGCGAGGCTGATGGCCGGCCCTGTGCCACGACAGCATAGTGCCAAGACCCACCAACAACCGTCAGAGCTGTGCCTGCAGCCCAGCGTGGACCTGCTGCTCCCCAGCGGCAGCGAGGCGGTGGGAGCTGGAGGCTTCCAGAAAGTTCCTGAGGCAGGTGAGCAGGCAGGGCTCTCACTGTCCCCATGGCAGCACTGGTGCTTGCAGGTGCTGGCCAGTGGTTTCTTCCCCTGGGTTTTGGGGAGAGGCGACAGCCCTATGCCAGCACACAAGGAGGAAGGGACTTTGCGCTACCATGCTTGCGCACCCTGCCAGGACACGTGGCCATTGCCCTGAGGAGGGCCTTGTGGTCAGCACTGCCTGCCAGGCTCACCCTGTGGCCTGAAAGGCTTAAAAAAGTCCAGGTGTTTCACTGCTTTTATTTGCTTTTAGTAACCACCAGAGGGTGACATGCTGAAATTTTAACTTTTTAACTACAGAAGTGAGGCGTTACATTCTTTAAAGGTCAGAACTCATGATATAATTCTGCAGGTAAAGAAGATGTTTTCTCTTGTGAGCTATTGATGAGCTAGCCACTCCTCTGCTGCTCTCTTGGGCTGTGTTTGGGGCATACTAGCCACAACTAGTTGTGAATTTCCTGTGGAAACCCTTTCCCTCATGGAAAAGCAATGATCTGGTAAAGCTGAAACTGTGGGAAAATAATTGTGAATTTTCCATTTTCTGATGTGGAAAAAAAAAAAAATTAATTTGAACATGGTTGATGCATCCAGTTTCACTAATGTTTACAGGAATATGTTTATTTAATTTACTCTTCTGTTTGGAAATTTACATTCATGTTTTCCTTAGGAGACCAGACAAAATGTGTAAAACAAGTTTCTAAATGTTAACATCCACATTCTGAAGGTGTGTGTTGTGTCTCCTCTCACCCAGAGGGAGATTGTGGTCCTCTGGGCTGCTGTGTCATGCATCTCCCTTCAACCCTGCCTACTGAGCCATTATCTCCTCCGTGGCAGCAGTGTTTGATGCCACACAATTTACTTCTTCCCACCATGCACTACACTGTCCTTTTCATCCCACTCACTGTCCTGTATGCCAGCTCATGATCTGCTTTCATTCTGTGCAAAGCCTGAGGCTGAGGCTTATGTGTATGCAGGAGTAGCCCATGGTAGGACCAGTATGACTGTGGAAAAGCTAGATGTGGAAAATTAAGTGTGAACAGTACTGATGGTTTGCTGTACGGTGGAAATTGCTGTAATTTGTAGATTTATAGATGTTGCTGATGTGAAACAGATCAGATTTTGAGTGACCAATGTTGAATACTTGTATTTCTGTAGATATTAGAAAAGAACTTGTGTGGTCATTTTGGGCATAATTGGCTACCCATAGTAGACAGCTATAAAAGCTACTTGGTGTTACATGTTAGCTGGGAACTTACCAACAAGTGGATCCATGCTTAATGACACGATCCATTCAGTTGCAGTTACTTCAATATTGAACACTGTTGTTCCTGTAGGTGTGAATTCTGCGTGAAAGGACATAAGCATCAAACTGCAAACTAAACGTGAAATAGACCCTGGGTCCTAGGGATGCACCAAGGCTGAGGAAGGCACGCTCTTCACCTCAATGAAAAGAAAACAATAAAATTAAAGTTGAAATGTTACTATTTGGGCCTTTAAAAAAGATTTTTTCATTGCATGTGTGCAAATGAAATGATAGGGTACTAAAAAAAAAAACCAGTTAGTAAGTAGCTTTGACTAGTGATCAGCATGCTTGTACCATTAAAGATCTTTGCATAAAACAGAAAATGGCCTAATTTAACACTGAAGCAACTAAGCAGGTGATGGCTGGAGCTTAAGCAATTAATAATTAAGAAGCAGGAGAGAGAAGACACTGCCTGAGAAGAAAACATGCTGTGTAATGTAGAAGTGACTGCTGAAGTGCATACACAGTGAAGATGTGACTTGGATACTTTGCTCCTGGGCAGCATTTTTTCAAAATACTGCTGTGTTGCAGATTTAAGACTCCAGTGGAATATAGATTAATAGAAAGGGATCACTCTTGCAACTGTGCTCCTTACTCAGGTTTCAAAGGTTAGGAAGTTTTTGACTTCTTAAGGAGTTTCACTGCCAAAAGCACTTTCTAATTTCTATGGTGTCGTGGTTTAACCCTAGCCACCAACTAAGCACCACACAGCTGCTCAGTCATTCCCCCACACCCAGTGGGATGGGGGAGAGAATCGGAAGGGAAAAGGTAAAACTTGTGGGTTGAGATAAGAACAGTTTAATAGAACAGAAAGGAAGAAACTAATAATGATAATAATAACAATAATAAAATGACAATACTAATAAAAGGATTGGAATATACAAAACAAGTGATGCACAATGCAATTGCTCACCACTTGCCGACCGATGTCCAGTTAGTTCCTGAGCAGCGATCTGCCCTGCCCTGCCCTGGCCAAGTCCCCCCAGTTTATATACTGGGCATGATGTCACATGGTATGGAATACCCCTCTGGCTAGTTTGGGTGAGCTGTCCTGGCTGTGTCCCCTCCCAACTTCATGTGCCCCTCCAGCCTTCTTGCTGGTTGGGCATGAGAAGCTGAGAAATCCTTGACTCAGTCTAAACACTACTTAGCAGCAGCTGAAAACATCAGTGTGTTATCAACATTCTTCTCATACTGAATCCAAGACATAACACTATACTAGCTACTAGAAAGAAAATTAACTTTATCCCAGCCAAAACCAGGACATATGGTTAGACAACAACTTAGATGGAATACACACCTTGTTTTGTGGTTTTTTTCCTGATCCTGTCCATTACACAGGGAATGAAAAGGGCTGTAAGTGGTTCCTTGCTAAAATCCAGGCATGCAGTTTCTATTTTAAAACTCAAGTGTATGTTTTTGTGCTACAATACTGCTGACTTTGCTCTAGCTATGCATAGTTCCTTGCCCTCTGCCCAAGCCATTTTTAACTCCACTCTTTTGTTTTAAAGAAAACTGAATTGGAGAAGAAACATGCTTCTAATTCAGTCTTTTTTTAACCTCAGTGGAGATGGAAATTGAAGCTGCTCTTGAGGGAAGAATAGTAGATGGACCAGAACTACTTAATATCAGAGTCATAATTCATGCTGCTTACATCTTATCATAGAAGTACAAATTGTACTGTTCTTGAAAGTTCAGTGCTTTTTTTCTCCCCGTTTAAAACAGGGATTCGATCTCTTCATTTTGCAAAAAGAACTTGGTGTCTTCATTGACTTCACAGTACAAACTCTTCAAGCAAAACCTGACTTCTCTAAGGACTATGAGGTAAATGTTAGCTTGATAGCAATAATTAAAAGAAGAGGTTTTGTTTCTGCTGAGTTACTTCTTTTCTTATGCTATATGTTTTTAGGTAATAAAACACTTTGTTACTAACTTTTTATATGTACTCACAAGTATAGGAAGGCTTGTGAGTAGGCTGCATTTGAGAAATTCATTTGCAGCTGAGACAAGTTCCTAATGATTATTTTTAATTGTTATGATGATGGGCTCATCCCAGTTATGCTGTGAACTTTAGATTGACCCTGCCCAGTGGCAGAATCCTTAATAGCCTAGTCAATTCAGGAGGAGTTTCTCTTCTAGAGAAAATTAGGAAGGTAAAAAAAGGGGGAGGTCATAATCTTGTGGATCCATGTGTGCTAACTGTACTGCTTCCAGCTGTTGTTCATTGCTCCCTGGCTATACTTTCTTGCCTTCTCAGCTTGTTTATCCATTGACAGCCAACTGAGCAGTCCCTGTACAACTCTAGTTCTGTTTCAGAAAAAAAAAGTCAGATTCACTGTGACTTCAACAAGGCCAACAGCTGATTTCGTTAACTCTGCCTGTCATAGCTAAGACGCTGGAGCTGCGCTCTTCTCCCTGTTTTTAGCTGACATTATGCCATCAAAATGTTGTTGTGTAAAACAAGCTGCACTGTGTTTGCAATGTTAGTGCTAACGTGGCTGGTCTAACACTTCCGTCTAATTACAATTTGCACATTGGAATTCTTTAAGCTGAAGAGAATTAGTAGGGTAAGCAGAGTTGCTCCTGACCTTGGAGCTAAAGGACATGGCTTTATCTTCCACCCAGCTCCAGAGCTGTCTTAGAGGCTTTCTTCACAGTAGAAGAGCATATGAGAGCCTTGTTAGGATAGTGGCTGTCAGCCTAGATGAATGTGTATGTGGCTGGGAGGAGTGTGGTGGCAGTGGAGATTGTGGTTGGCAGAGGAGTTGACACTGTGTGGACACCTCTGATAGAGGCAGTACAGTTTCTTAGCTGTTTTCTCACCTGGCTACAGAGATCCCCCAGAAAACTAAAAAGGCCTCTAGAGAAGATTATATTATTGACTGTGTTCTGATATCTGTACTTCAGCACTTCCTGAAAATTTGATGCAGTACAATATATGAGGCAAATAGTTCATCAGGCTTATAGCAGTCATCAAAGAGATTCCTTGGGAGTGGTAGGGAAGGGTAAGAGGTAAATACTTGCCCAGACAAGCTTTACAATTTCTTTTGTGACATGTAGTGTACAGCAGAAAGAGGAACCAGATGTTTTTCTGTGATAACCATAGTTTCTGAAATGAGAAACAGCAGGCAGGAAAATTCAGCCAATAAAAGACAGGAGTATCCAGCCACTGTAGTGAGCTTTTAAGCCTTTCAGTGTTATGTCTTCATAACTGAAGTGTTACCATGCATAGATGTTGTTTAGGAGAGATGTAACTCAAAGAATTTTCACTTTGATGACCTTTGATGACTGATGTTTTGCAACAGAGAATGCTGGAATAGGGAGCACTGACTTTGATTCTTTTCTGCTTATCTCAAAAATCTGCAAAAGCTTTACATTTTAAGTGACCCTCAAAATTGCAAGCATCTATTAGTATTAGGTTCCATAGCAGATTTGTTTCTCCTTTCCTAAGCCCCTTTGAATTTCCAGTGCATAATTTTTATAAATCCTTGGTCTGGATCTTCGTCAAAACTTAGTTGGGGAAGATGGTACGTGACCATAAACTGCACCTCTAAATGCAGTTATTAGGCTGAAAACAAATGCCTCAGTCCTCCCCCCCCACCTCCCTCCCAACCCAAAGAGGCAAAATCCAGCTTTTATGATTAAAATAAGTGACAATGCCTTTCTTCAAAGCAAAGTCACTGAGAAGTATCTGCAAACACACATTTCCTTTGGCATAAATACAGTGTGGCCTACAATTCACAGAGCAGTGGTAGCTGCCTGCGCGTGCGTCCTCGAGGGCTGGACAGCTCCTCGCTAGCTCACTTTGCTTCTCACCTTCCCCGTACAGACCTGCTCCTGGGGCACTCAGACAGATGGTCCCTAATGAGATCTATTGGAATAAGAACGGAGGTGGTGCAGATGTATTTTTGTGAGTTTCTCCCTCTCCTATCTTTCACCTCTTGTCTCTGAATTGCCAGCTCCAGAGCATAAAAACAAGTGATTGTTTTTGTAGGGAAAACAAGATACAGAAACGATGCTAAACGAACAAGCTCATTGGTAACCTGTTTGTTTGGAGCAGACATTGCAAGACTAATTGGCAAAGAAGCGTGAAGCAGAACTGGCTGGCAGGGAGCCCCATAATGCCCTGCACTATGGCCCTTTCTGCCTTGCTTGGAAGAAAACATGGTAACTCACATACACAGCCTTGAAATTAATGCTATTAGACACTCTTCTGAGAAAAAAAAAAAAAAAGAGGGATACAGCTTTCCACTTTGATTAATCCAATGCAAATCTGTTGTACAGACACCCCCTCCCATTGTGCCTCACATTTCCACATGCTCTTGAATAGAAATGAGCTCAAAACTGTTGGCAGCTTCAACTGTTCCAGAAATCTAGAAATCTAGGAAGATAGGAAGAGGCTGTGACAGCTTGGTCTGCTTTGTTTATTCAATTAACAGACCATCCGAGGAATGGAAGATTTATGAGAGATCAAAAAGGAGCTGTCACTGTCCTTGCTGTCCCCTGGTGGTTTTCAGGTTTTCAAAAGAACAAACCATCTACTCCTGGGGTGAGGGAAAGACCTTTTTCCATAACTGAAACACCCCTGCCACTGTTTGTCCAGGCCTGTCCTCCTCTTTCTCAGACCCATCCTAAGGCAGGTGGATATTCATGGAGATCTCTTCTCAAGTACAGATGTGTTATTACCACCCTACAAGGTGGACACCAGTCTTGCAGTGATTTATTTTTCATCTCTGCATTAAAACAGAAAAGCAAAGGATGAAGTGAAAAACCTTGGTCCTTCTCAATGGACTGGGAAGGGGTGGTGCTTTTCTTAGTGAACTTCCTGGTATTAATGGTTTTAGCTTGAGGAAATGATGTGTATGCTATTGCACTGTCTGTCTGCTCGATTATTCTCTAATACCATATGAACCCATTAATTGCATTGAGCTCGATTGTCTCAAAGACAGAGTTTTTGTAAATGCCATGGAAGCTGGTGGCTGAATAAAGGGGGGGAAATACCCCAATGGGTTCTCCCACAGAAGGCAATACTGACAGATTTCAGGTTGTCTGTGTTCTCTTTGTCATCAGCCAACTGTGCAGGCAGCACAGGTTTAGTCCTGCACTGGCTGTCCCTTCCTGTCGAGTTATCACAAAAAAAGATGGAGCAGCTGCTGCTGCTGCTAAGAATGAGGATAGTGGTGGTGGCCCCAAGCCCATAGGAAACATGTTCTTGATTCCACTATTCTTGTTTCTAAGGGAGCAATAACCTATTTTGGGCTACTTGATTTGAGAATTCAAAGTACCTTTAAATCAGCCATGCTAACAAATTGTATGTTTTCACTGTCTAACTCTCCAACACTCAGAGCCTTTGGAAATTTTAGTTTGGTGTTTGTTCCCCCCCCCCCCCCCAATTAATTTTTTTTTCTGTTGCGCATGGCTGTTGTATAAATAAGTCTTTAGTGCTTTCAATTAAAAAAAAATATAAGAATAACATGACTGAAATAAGAACCTTTGAAACACACTCCTAAATTAAAAGAAACCCCTGCAACAGGAGAAAATGCTAAAGAGTAAAAGGAAAATAATCAGATTAGGAGGTGAAATGTTGTTTCAGTGTTACTGCACTGAATATTAGTAGTGAGACTTGCAGAACCTATGTGTCATTGACAAACAGCATTTTTTTAAGGCAGAATTGTAGCAACCTCATAGACAAACTCCACATTTGCAACAAAGTGAGAAGAAATTATTTCAGGTCGAGGAAAAGGATCGCAGACCTTGCTATATGTGGGAGGGTTTCTGGCAGCAGAAAAATGGAGATTCTTTTACTTTCTGTATTCAGCAGAAGTGATAAGAAGTGGGTGTATCTGCTGGATTTCAGTCCATCCTCATTAGCTCTGCTCCCATTACAGTCTCTGAAATGCAGGGCTTGAGAGGAGGCAGTGTTGGTGTTTCCTATTGCCCTCTACAGGGTCTCAGAAGTAAAACAACAGCTTAAAAATAGGGAAATATGTTGTATTAAACATCAAGTAACAGCAATTTGCACACTATAAGAAAGCTGAAAAGATCTTAATAAGCATTATTTACTTCTGAACAATACACTGCTGCCTTTCAATGGCTAAGCTGGAAAATTTCATATGTGAGTAACTTATTGATTAAAACAGCTTTTAAATAACAACAAAACTCCACAGTGATCCTTGCTACTTTCTGTTATCACCGGCTGCATTGCAAACTCAGTGATAATCTGTGTTTTGTGAGGCTGGAACAGGCGGAGATTGCTAAGATTCACCTCTCTCTCCTGAAAACAGAGTTCTTGTTTTCATAACATTGCCATTTGAATCTACACAATTTTTGAGAAATCAGCATATTCTTATCTTTCAAACAGTACTTTTTAGTGTGAATTTAACTCCACTTCTGAAGAGCCAATAACATTTGAATGCATTCCAATTTCCATTGTAATTCATGCTTAGAAGTTTAGTCAGGCTGGAAATCTGCAGAATAGCTTGGGTTACATAAAAACAAACATTACAGCCCTGAATGGGAATCCCTTAAAATCAATGGGACGCTTTTTCTATTCACTTCCATAGATCTTGAGTCTTGACTGTTATTTGCTCTCTCTTTGGACAAAAGATTTCAGGCAACTACTTGCACGTTCACATTTGTGTAATGTTCAATTTGTTTCTGATGGGCAGTTATAAAGACAGGGCATGACCCTTCTTTTGGAATAGAGACTTATTATACAGTAGGAATGATGCTTCATATCAGGGAAAACTCTTTTACTCTGTAACCAACTTTGAATGAATTTTGAATTATCAAAACACTGGAGTTTATACATGTTTCAGCAAAGACTGGCCAGGGCTTAACAGCTGAAATTTCTACCCACATCAAGACTCAGTTTGTAAAGTACCTAGTGAGCAATAAATTCACCACCCCCCCATTTTGTACTAATGTCCTGTGTAAGCAAGCCCTGAATCTGCTGTAAATCATGTTGCTTATGAAGAGAGAGGTCAGAAAATAAAAGTGTATTAGAAAAATAAACGAATGCAAAGCTCTAAGCAGTATGATGAAATGTGATATGTCTGTTGGCACAGGACACTTTATTGCTAGATATTGCTGTAACACCAGAAGACCATTGAAAATCAACACTGAAATCAGATCTGATTCCTACCTATACGTTCTTTTACGTTTTGGACTTTAATAATATCTGGTCATTTTCAAAATGAAAAGTGATTGGTTGGTGGTTTTCTTAAGGCAGAGTTTTCCTTTCTCACATAGATGAGTAATTAAATTTGTGTGTGCTTGTTTTTAAATATCTCTGAGCAACTTTTTAATACTTTTTGTGTTTTGACAAAGGTACTCTTGGCATAGGGGCAAAAAGGACTAGTACACATCAAAATAACTATCTATCATGTTGCATCATTAAGAGAACAGGCTGATAAAATGTGTCAGTCTTACACTAGACAGTTATGTAGATAAATTGCTGTTGACCTATCACTTTCAGTGATCCATCCTTCTTTTAGGAAAATGGGTAGGTGCAATTTCTCTTTCAAGAAAGATTTATTGTCACGTAGATGAGGGGCGGGGAAAATGTGAACCAGTCTGTTGCTATTTATTCCCTTGCCAGTTTAAATCCTTAGGCCACTCTATATTGGCTTTGTTATACCTATTACTGCCAGATATTCATCACAGGATTTATTTTTCCATTGCAGTCTTCTTGAAACTGTGATAATGAATTTCTTTTACTACCTTAACGTCTTCAGAACACGCAAGTTTAGAACTTGCAAGTATGTAATTCAGGAGGATTTCGGAAGAGCAATTAAATTTGCAATTGTGTTTTGGAAGACAGGATCATTGTGTATCTTTTTCTTGTACTGTAATAAGTAAATCTGTGACACAAATCTTCATTTCCATGTCATAACTGTATAGAGTGACATTGGAGATATCATTTAAATCAAAGTAGTCTGTAATGCTGAAGTTCAAATCTAAGATGTCAGCTATGATGTCAGGCTCCTAGCATTTCTTTGACTATGCTGTGATAAATTAACATGTAGGCTGGATTCCTGAATCTACCCCAATTTTGTCTTTTTTAACTTTTAATGGTGGAATTGTCTATAGCTGCTAAACAATTATTTCTGTGGAATAAGTGACTCTGCAAGTTTTGTTATATTTTGTTCCTTTTATTGACACACTAGTTACTGAAGCTAGCATATAGTGAGAGCCACGCTTGGCTCCTGCCCTCATCTGTAATCAGGAAGATAATAAGGTACCTTTAAGTGCTCTGCTTTCTTTACCCCTCTTACAAGATGAAAGTGGATCAATAGAGAATTCTATGGCAAGCCAAGCTGGTTTTGTAATCATAATGGCTCGCAGTTGAATCAGGTAAAATTAATTCACTCTAATTGCTTGCTTATCTATTGTGGTTATTTTTAAGAATTCTGCTTCACAAAATATCTCTTCACATGAATACATTTTAAAGGAAGTATCACAAAGCATTTTGTAGCATAAAATGGGTTTCTTTGGCATGCGGGTGACAGCTGAATGCCATAGTGAAATATTCAATAATTGCACACAACTGGGGAAACCCTGGTGGTCCCACTGGGACCAATTACAAAGTTCGGGTCATTTGCAGGTGAGTGGCTAAGTAGTTAATTGGGCATGTACACTAATAGTAGGAGACCTCTGTCTCTTATAGGAGACTGAGTGCATAGAGTGGGCCTTGTTCCACTTGAATAGTTCCTCCATTAAAATGACTGTATTACCAATTGGACTTCTCTAAGCTTGTTTTCTCTTACATCAATATCCATTGTGTTTCCCTTGTCTTTTAATGACCTTACAATTGATCTATTCTCTCTTTGATCATGGTTAGCTGACCGGGGTTGGGGTTGGGGTTGGGGGGGGTGGGGTGGGCAGTGTTCCATTGCAGTCACCTACTTGTTGGTTTTGCTTGCTGATCAATTCCTTAGATTAATTGTTACTAATTTCCATGGATTTATTTTAAGTTAGGAGATCAGAAGCAGAGTTGAATGTCAAATCTTTACCAGTATTTAGGAGGAAGATGGAAAAAAGAAAAATCAAGTTGAGTTCATACAAGCTATAAAAGGCAAAATACAAACTGTGACCCTGAAGTAGGAAGAGATTTTATTTTAAAAAATTTTACCAACAGAAGTTGCCATTTCAGCTTTTATATTATTTTTGATGCTGCCAGATGAATTTGTTTCCCAGACTACTCAGAGATGCTGAATTAGTTCTGTTGAGCCTACAGAAAATTTAGACTTTAAGAGTAAGTTACTAAACTGATCATCCAGTTAATCACTCCAAAAGGTAGGTAATGATGTAGGTATTCAGTGTGTATTCATGGTGATTCACTTTGTAATTATAGCATCCTTAGGCTGAGGTACTGGAATACTTTTTTACCTGCAACCTTTTGTCATCTTTGCTTCTTTCACCTACCCTGGATACAATTTTAACTGACGTAGGGCATAATAATTCTTGAATAAAAAAACCTCTTAAAGTCTTTCTCTTGAAAACTAATTTACTTTAAGTTTTCATGTTGTTCTATTGCCTAAAATATTATGGGAGAGGGTCAATGGGAGTTGTTTGCAATAACTGAATAGCTTGCTGAGTTGTGATTTTCTAGGCTTGAATGACTGTGCAGCAGGTGTATTTCTGTAACACAATATTTTAACGCTGTTGAGTTAAATTAATAATTTGGATAGTTCATTCAATGTTTTTCTAGTAAGTGACTTGCAAGCATTCACAAATGTACAGGCTGTGCTAGAGGATGTTGCTTGGTTGGAGAGAAACACAGTTATGTTTCAAGGTAGGGGGGAAATTTTAATCCTTGTAGACCTAGTCATGAACCTGGATATGCCAGTCTAACTGACTTCAGTGAGTCTGGGCTGAACTCTGTCAACCAATTTAATTTTTAAACTTGAGACACAAAGGGATGAAAGGCTTCTTTGTGTTCCACACTGGGCACGCTGTGTGGATGATCCCACTTGAGATCTTTCAGGTTTTCAACCCCGCAACACCTGGTCACCATTTAGCCTTGTGCACTGATGCCACAGCCTTACTTAGTGAGTACTGTAAAGTAGGAAAGCTGAAAAGTAAGTACAATGATTTGGCCTTTTCCGATCTTTTATGATTCACCTCACCTGCCTCCTCTGTATTACTATTCTGAAATGCTCAGCAGAGCTGTGTGAATATGGCTAATACTCTATTCCAAACAGTTCACAGTTTCCTCTGATTCATGAGTGGAGATTTAAAACTATCCAATGAAACATTTCTCCCACTCACTCTTGGCTTCTGCTGATCCTTCAGAGTCAGTTTCCTGAATTCTAATGTACTTCCATGTGAGCTGGGGCAGCATAAGATGCATAAACATTCTGTTGTGAGTGCTTATGATTACCTTACAGAAGACAATGAATTTTATGTGTATTCTCCAGCATTCCTTAAAATGTGCTGATCAGCAAATATGCATGCCTGTAAGCCAGTTCAGCAGAACAATTGTGAAATAGAAACACAATAGAACACAAAGCAGACTTATTGTAGGATGGGCATTTTAGAGTTTTCAAAAGCATCTAGAGAATTTTGGAAAACAAATTCCATTGAGAGTCAAACGGATTTGTATGGTTAAATCCTTCAGCCATTTTGGAAGAACTTCTCCTAAATGAATAAATACAGGGAAACTGTAAAACAAATCAGTGTATTCACTCCCAAAGGAAGAAAACAAGTTCAAGAAATATATAGACTTCACATGACAGCAGGCAAAGCAACCTGAAAAATTACAGATGATGGAAGAAAAAAAAAAAGACTCCCAAGTTCTTTCTTATTTTTTTTTAAGTATATTTTTGCTGTTCATTTTTTTTTAAGAATACCTGTCCCAGCTGATGGCTAAAGGCTGGATTGACCTTAAGTGTAACTGCTGTGACTTCAGAGGTTCAAATTTCACTCCTGATGTTTTAGGGAAATAGATTTGGGGCTGGCTGGAGTATATAAACCTCCATTATCCTGCAGTGGATGTTGTCTCCTTCACTGCTGCCTTACATTTAAAGACTATATAACACTGTGTTATATCCAGCACAACCATATAAATTCCTTACTTGGGAAGATGATGTTTGCATAGGGTGGTGTTTGTCTGCAATCTGTGAAGTAGAGTCTAACTCAGATAATTTGTAGTCTGATATATACGTACCTTAAATAGGATGAAGCCCTAAAGCCCAGCGGAAGCCCAGTCAAATGACAGTTTGTGGTATGCACCAGATATATTTCTCGAAAGTACTTTCTGCTGAGATGACGTTTCTGTTACTGTGTTCAGTCCTGAAGAAATTATATGCTCATCACTCTGAGTTCAAATGCTGATGGCAGTGTAGGTATGCACATCCATCCTTTATATATTGTTACCAGAGTGCTGGTAATGCTTCCCCAGTTCAGATGGGTAAACCAATGGAAGTATATTGTACGTGTTCTTGGATTATTTTTAAAACAAAACAGCCATTTTTCTTGTTTGTATTCCAAGAAAGGTCTGAAGAAAACCTGCGATTTTAATGTGTATCATAGCTTCTCTTTCCATGCTTTCTGAACCCATACAATATGATTGCTTCATATGTTCAATTTTGTCTCAAATGCAAGGCGTTTAATTTGTTTTTAAATAAAGGGCAAGATTTCTAATGGATAAGGATGTAAGAGAAAAAAACAGTTAAAAAGATGAGAAATCAGGATAAACCTGTCATTCTCTCTGCATAGGCTGGTGAAAAGAAATGTTTGGACTTGTTTTTTGCCTTCTGCACAAACATTGCCCTTGTAGCTGTTGTGGTATATAACTAGATGATGGTTAGTTTTGTTGGAACCAAGTCCAGTCCAAATTATACTAAGAGTATACAGATGCCCAGGGTATTCTTTTTTGCATGGGGTGTGATGTGGCAGCATAGGAGATCAAAAAACTGATTATCATGACAGCTAACTATTTGCAAAGTTTGAGGGATATTCGTGCTCTTCTCTCTTTCTCACTGGTGTTTGAATTATTTCTGCCATATTTTGCTAGTAAGAGGGATTATTTTTTCTAGTGCTTTGATACATTTATAATTATTTAGACCATTTAATAGAAAAATAAATAAGCATACACCCCAATTAAATTAAATTAGCCCCCCCCCAGCAGTCTCTGAATCTTAAATATCTACAGAGCCAGTTGAAGAAACACTGTGAAACAGAAGACAGGTTCTTCCACCCTTCCAGTCAATAAGCTAGTAGAAGATATATCATTTGGAACAGACCACTCATTTTAACAACAACAACAACAACAACAACAACAACAACAACAACAAAGTACATTTTTTATAAATTAAAAATATCCTATTCCTTACCTCCAGAATAAATACAATCAATAGAATTGATTCCAAGGTCACCAAATCTAGCAGTGTACTGAATGGGAAGCTGTGACACTGTGCAGTCCTCCTGTACTGAAGAATAAAATACGGTGACAGAGATGGAACAGGGTTACCTTGGTACCTTCCCAGGCATTTACTGCTGAGTAAGCTATCCACCCCCTCTTTTTGAATTTTAAGACAGGATGCCTGGCTGTAAAACATGAAATAAGATAGGGTACCTGCTGTCAGAGTCCAGTAATAATGGGAAGAAAGGAATTTTTGAGGAAAAA
Organism: Harpia harpyja; assembly: GCF_026419915.1. Lineage (NCBI taxonomy): Eukaryota > Metazoa > Chordata > Aves > Accipitriformes > Accipitridae > Harpia > Harpia harpyja. The sequence goes on along the minus strand of NC_068949.1, from coordinate 14,991,090 downwards.
ATGATGAAAGGAGAGGGGAAAGGCACTTTTAACTCTTGAAATGGGGAAATTGTAACAAGGCAGTGAAGTTCTTTAAGGCAAGTTGTAGTTACATCAGCCTGGAACTGGGATGTTCTAAGGCCTGGAGTTTGTAGAAGTCTGTAGAAATTGCAGGCAACAGGAAGAATGGAGGAAAAAAAGCAGAGATGTATCATATCATCTATCTGAGGGAGAAAGCTGAGAAAAGATGAATGTTTTGAGTGAGAGAAACAGACTAGGACTGGGGAAGGATATTTTAGTCTCCTTAGTTCAGAGGGCTAATTTCATTCTGAGTGAGTGAATGAGGGACCAGAGGGAGGGCATGATGTTCTGGTTTGAGAGATTGGTTATGAACTTTTAGAAAGCAAAGAGACAACACGAACAGAAATGGTGTCACAGGGGGATTTAAAGAGAGAGAAAGGGGTTCAGATCATTTAAAGAATCACCTCCAATTGTATTTGCAATAGAAAAATGATTTAATAGAAATTTATATAAAAGTGTGACTTCATGGAATTCGATGGCGAGTTTCACTCTATTACTTAGTACATGGATGAAATGCACACAGGAAAATGAAGTTAGAATCAAACTAAACTTACATGTATAGGGACCCAAAATGTAATAGGGTAAAAAGGAATGTTACAAAGAGTTAATTTCTTGTGATTTGTGCAAAGATTGGGAATGTGGGAAAGGGTAAGGGAAACCCTCCTGTTGAGTCACGAGGTTCAGAGTAGACCCCCTTGCTTTCTAAACTCCTATCGGAGTCTAGGTGTGGCTGGATCGACTCCTAGTCCCAGACTTGGTCAACGGTTTATATCTAAGGGGATTATGAGTATAGTAGCAGCCTAAAATTCATTCACAGTTGAATAAAAATCACGACCAAAACTTAAGTATAAATTTGAAAGTAATAACTTATAATACACTTGCTATAATATACTTACTATAGACTATTCATGTTAGTACACACGTGTGCATAAAGACACTAAAAGATATACGTATGACAGAGTAAAAGAGAGTAAAAGAAAGTGAAAGAGAGAAAAAGAGGTATACCTGTTAAAAATTCCCCCCAAGATCAGTGAAAATATTCACATTGAATGCTTCAGCATCTTTCTCAACAGGTGAAGGGTCAAGCCTCAAGGAGCAGAGAGAATCAGTCCAGGTCATGTTGGCTTTTGGTGACAAACCTCTGATTTTTGCAAACAGGAAGGTCTGTGAGTTCTGAGAGGCATCCCACTTGGAGGGAGATGCTGGTCACAGCCCACTGCAGTCCAGGAAAGCTCAAAGGGCCTCACTTAGTACTACTGTTTATAGGTTCAGGAGATGATTGACTTTTGTCATCAACAAATTGCTGGAATCCCAGCTGCACTGGAAAGTTCCAAGACTGTCTGAGAATAACTTAAAACATAGATATGGGATGCTCCAAGATTGTCAGGGGAGGACTGTAACGTCTCAAGGTTGTTATGAGAACTGGCTGTAGGTTGTTATGAGAACATGGCTATCTCTACTCCCGTACCCCCACCTCCTCTGGGCAGCAGGAGTCCTTGAGACGCACAGCGTATCTCCCTGCCTTAGCTGTGTAAGAGTTTCTGGCACAGTCAAGGGTCGCTTAACTGCCTGACTCATTACACTTATGCTAAGGCCTACCAAGCCTTCCTGAGTTCATAAATCAGCCTGGAGAGGGGGAAAGAAATGCACCACCACAAATGGTCAGTTGGGAGAAGATAGCTTCTGTTTTGAGGTCTATGAGCTTCCCTTGTGACAGGGAGAAACAATATAGTAGTTTCTGTGCTAACTCAGAAGAAATGGAATTTCTAGTTTGGGAAAAATGAAAACTGGTCAGTGATTAAAGCCACAGGACTGAGCCACTTGACTGTCACAGAAGTACCTCTGTATGTGCTCCACAATTTTTATTCTATCTGAATTTTCACTATGCAAGAAAAAAGTTTCTTTAGGACCTGCAGAAGTATAAGTCTGTAAAGTCTCACTTTCCTACACTGAGACACTTATCAAGAGCAAGGAGACCAAGGGAAATGACTGATTTTGACATTATTGGGGACAGATACAGTTGAGGAGCAAAATGATGCATGTGCATGTGGCTGCCTAACTTCACTGTAGTACAAATTTAATATACAGCTTTTCACTGAGGAGATGGACAACTTTGAATTTGTGACAGGGAAAGGCTTAAAAATGTGTTCTGGACAATTAATTTGGTGGCACTGTATCTTGAAATGAGCTGTTTATCCATGTGACAGAGACAGCAGAGGCATTAGCAGTACAAATTACCCTGCCTGCATCTACCAGTATGCCCTTACATTACTGTAGAAAGTGAGAACCTCTCTGGAGGCATCAGAGCAGCGAGTCTTCAGTTCACTCTGCCATTGGCAACTTGTCTGAGACTGCCAGAAAGATGCTAACTAGTGCCAGCTGTTAGTCCTGAGAGGCTCTTCAGATCAGGCACCCTACAGCCAACATAAGGGGACTGCTTTATTTTCACAGTAGTAGTTCTCAGTATATTTTCATTCATGCAGAGGGGATAAAACTCCCTTAGTTATGCCAAGAAAAAAAGGTGCAAGGAGATATTTATCTAAAATTCAAATGGAAGATTATCTGAATTACCATCTGATAATGGAGGCACACAGAATTAAAGACAAAGGTACATGCCTGTGTACGTCAGACCTTTGACTTTCTAATCCTGCCCAATTGCTGCAGTCAGGATCATAGAGATTACTTCTGTGAGCTATTGCTCAGCAAAACCAAAACAGATCAGCCATGGTTTGTGGAATTAGATCAGCCCTGTCCTGAGGCATCAAGTGCAAAATACAAAGCTTCTGGCAAAAACAGAGAGAAATATAACCAGCTTGTCCTCCTTAAATCTAAGTGAGGAAAGTGCATCTGGTGTAGCCATAAAATAAGAAGTGACTCGTTTTAAAAGGAAAAAAAGCATCAATCTGTCATTCTGGAGCTATGTTTTTTGCAGTACAGAATTGCTGTAGGGATCACAGCAGTCAGGGATAGAGAAAGACTATTAATTGAGTCCATTCCCCTGCACTCATGGACATAATCCCCTGATGCAAATACATGGTTTATTAAGGTTGCAGTGTACTTGCTATGGGAATCAGACCTCTAATAACATCATCTCTGAGGAAAATGCTTTAGAATTGTGCTGTGGATGGTTGTGCACCAATGCTATACACTGGTAAAAGGAATAGACCATGGAAGTGAACACAGAGCAGTAAGAAAGGCTGTTTAAAAGAAACCATGAATGTTCAGGTTGTCTGCAGGCATTAAGTGCTTTTCAGAGAGGTCAGTATTTGATGAGAAAACTGAGATATGTTGGCTTGACACATGCTTAAATTCTCCCAGCAGATCTTGAATTTCAGATCCCATCCTAGTACACTTCAGCCCAGAGGGGAAAGCGGTGTTAAATGCCACAGAAATTCTGAAGGCCAAGTGTGAGAAGAAGATAAAAAATTCTGGTGCTATTGGAATCTCCATCAAATAGCTAAATAAAAGATCAAAAGAATAGTTCTAGCAGCCCAGACTGAAGGCAGAGAAGAAACTTATAGAGCTGAGTACCTTTATTGTATTTATTATGGAACATAATTCAGTAAAGTCTTTTGCCAAGTTCTCAGTCCTTCTCTCTTCTCTGTGGGATGTGGCTTTTGGTCTACAGCTTAGCTGCTAACAGCAGATTTGGAAACACAGCCATGTTGTACAGATATCTGTGGTTGTATCTGGCCCAGAATTTCCTTCCTCCTCCCCCTACTCTACGCTTTTGCAGCTGCTGTGACTGCCTCACCTATACTAGTAGACATAACGGTAGGAATACTAGTGACGGGTTTAAGCCACTGTGTTTGTATTGTATATTGCAGTGCATGTTGAGGGCCTAAGATCCAAAACTTGGAGACAGCACAACTGCATGAATATTTAACTTGCATCACAGAGTGAGCTTTTGTGATACATGTCTCATTTTTTAACTGAGCTGATGTTTTTTATCACAAGAAATTCAGTTCATCACAATAAAATTAATTCATCCTTCACTTACCTGCCAGATCCTCAGGGCTGCTTTGCTTTTTTTCTTTTGTAGGAGATGATGTCTTCACAAAGGCACGTGAAATGCAGCTGAGAATATTATTTTTGTTTACTACCTCTTGCTTTACAAGCTCAATGTAGCATAGGACAATACAGAAGAGAAGCCCTGAAATCAGGGCTATTGGTTTTCCTAGGATTTTGGTTGAGGTTTCTGGAAACTGTAACTTGCTCTGGGTTTCAGTTTGACTGGCTGCCAGGGTCCATAATCCAGGGAATAAAGCCCTAACCCTCAGAAAACAGCTCCTGGTGAGGGTGTTAAGTTTGTCACTCAAAAATCAAGTCACTTAATTGCTAATGATTTTTTAAAATATTAGTCTTTCGTTTAAAGCCTGCTGCTAATTGCTCATCCATGCATATACACACAGTGCTAGAAATTTTGGATCTGAAATAGTATCACTTTAAAGCTTTGATGTTCACCTTTTAGAAAGTTAGTTACAGTTGTTTTTCCTCTTCCTAAAATAAATGTGAGAGGAAACATCAAATTAATCATAGATACAAAGGCTGCCTGTAGCAAGGTAGCTTATTAAGCTTCCTTTTTCCAAGCTCTGTGTTCCTTTCAGAATTTTAATCTCCATCATATTTTTTTTTTTGGTTGGAGCATGTGTAGTATTCTGCAACAATGAAATGCTTTGCTGGGTCATTTATCATCCTTTGCCTTGAGGGAAGTCTATACAATTATCTTTGTGCTTGTGTTACACTCTAAAATTTTATAATCCAGGTGTCTGCGGGTTTCTGCAACTTGTGCAGTGGAAGACGCACATTAGAGAAAATGCTTCTGAAAGCCCATCCTTGGAAGTTACATAGTTATATCCCCTTACACAAAGTAAGCTTTATTTTCCCATTGCAGTTCTCTGGCTTACAGCACCACCTACAAGTTACTTTCAAATTGCAGATGCAGGCTGATGATCTTTGCATGTTTGTGTACCTTATTCCATGATGTAGCTGCAGTTGCCCACTATTCCACAGCCTCATGAGAACATCAGTGACTTCAGCCATAGCAATTTGCTGCTATTAAGGATACCATGGCTCAGCAATTTTGTCTGCATCTCGGGAACCACTGAACTTCATCCAATTCTAAAGGTCAATACAAGTCCCTGCAACCCATTTATTCCTCAGCTTTGGATTTTAATTAATGGGGGAGGAGAAGGAGCCATGGAAGGGAGTCTTTGTTTGCACTAAGGATGGTCCATATGCCAAAACTTGGTAAACTAGTGTAAAAGGCAGTGGTGGAAGATCAGGTCCAAAGACGGTCATTATGAGCAACCAAAAGCAACCTTATTGTTCCTTTATCAGGTGGAGCTTCATGCTAAACCATTGGGCTTTTTTACTTCTACCTCAAACTCTTGTCAATTTAACAAGTTTGAGTACTTTGGTTTTGTGAGAGTGAAATTAGTAGCACTCTGACAGAGGGATAACTGAGTTGCACACCCCAAGTATCAGTAAAGTATTGCAATGGCTGTAGTAGAATTTTTTCTTCCCTGTCTTTCTCAGAGCACAGTATTCCTCATGTACTTTTATGGCACTATGTGCAGTTCAGGAAATGTTTATCTGTAGCTCTGCTGTCAGTTAATCCCTCTCCCCAGTGTAGCTGACAAACTTTTACTCTGGTGGAAATTGTGATGATACCCTTTATTCTTTCATTTCTGTTAAAAAAAAAAAAGATGTTATTTGTACTCACAAAAATGAAAGGCACTTACCAATATGGATGCACTCTACAGCTATTGGAACAGCTCACACACTGCTACTGCAGCTGCTGTAACAATAGAAAATGAAGCCTGGGTTCATACAAGTTCTTCTTGCTGTTGTTAAGCAGAAGAGGGAGGAGATTATTCTGTTCCATTTGAGGAAAATATTGTTTAAATTGAAAAAATTTCGGTAGGCCCCTTAGTTAAGCCTGTGTTTACTAATTTATCCAATCTGAGTGTTAATTATGGCTTTTTTGATGTATGTTCATCTAAAACTTCTTCCACAGTATCCATAATGCAATCCCATTCAAATTCTCACTGGTTTGATTTGGGTGACAAGGCTATGAGACAGAGAAAACACCTGGTGTGAATATTCGCAGAAAAGCATAGGAAAAATAAATAATAATAATAAAAAAGCATTCCTTGGAAGAGACCACATAATCTTTCAATGTAAAAGGAACCATTAATTTCCCAAGTGCATTACTGTTAGCAGGGGGTAGCTTATCAAAAGGATTTTTCTGCACCAGAGCAGTCCTAATTCATCACACAGACATGAACTTCCTGACAGAGTTACTGACTCCTACTGGTAAACTTTGAAAAGCATATTGTTGAGCTGCAATTTTGCAGTCACTTTATTTCTCCTTCCCTCACTTCATTTTTTTAATTGCCAAATACTTTTGCATGTGGACAGGATTCAGTATTTGAGACTTCATAGTCTCCTGCTGCTTCTTCCCTGAGTGAAGTTATAATCAATTCGTGACATCAGAGATGGCTGTTGTAGAGGTGGTTATGTCATAAGAGTGCGGTTTCAGGTGGGGACAATAAGCAGTGGGAGCAGAAGAAATGTCAAGTAATTATACACATTTCATATTAGCTACTGTAGTAATACAACCAAAACCCACACCACCTATTTTCGGCAAAGAGGCAAGATTATTTCTAAACTGAGAATAGCACAAAAGTTTTGCATATCATGTCAGGTGCTCTGCTGGATTCTGTTAATTTGACAACCAGATTACCAACTGGTAGAAAAAAAAGGATTTGTTTTAGTAGTGTGTATCACCGATTTTACTGAGCTTTTTATTATATGTTACATGTAAAAGAGAGGTAGATTTTTGCAACATAGTAACGGACGACAACTCTAGTCCAATAATTTTAACCAAATCTGTTACCTGAGAACAGTGCTTTAGATGTATGAGGGAACAGCTGTAATAATTACTTAATTCTTTCTTTTAACAGGATACCTTGGTGTCATGCAGAAAAGAGGGAAGGCCAAATGATAGCAGAATACCAGATGTGGAAGCTTTAATTACAAGGAAATCAAACAAGGGCTTTAATTTTCAGGTTTAAGATGCTGGCAAAGCTTTCTGCAGAGCCTCTGCTGATTCAGTCATGTCAGGAGGAAGTCTTGTGCTGTCCTTGCACACATGACAGTTTGCTTGAACAGAACATGTTTTTCTGCCAAGACACCCTCCTTTCCTCCCCCCTCTCCTTATTCATTTCAAGAAGAGCAATGGAAGTAGTACTCTGAGACCTCATTTAGCTCAGCATCTTCTCTGTCCAATTAGCAAATATCCTGCATCACTGACTTTAAGAATTAATGTCACCATAGTCCTCTAACTAGTTACAACATATCGACTCCATCTTGAACAGTATTAATTTCCAGTTATCAGGGAATGATTTATGGAAATGCTAACAAGAAAGTTTTGCTTAACTCTTCTCCAACTGCTCTTTAAATGAGGGCTCAGTGTTGCAGGTTTTGTCCCACCTGATCCCATCTTATTGCTGATATTGATCTACTCATATTGCTTAAACTGAATTACCGCTTGTGCACCTTGCATGGACATTGTGTTCCCAGCAGAGTTCTTGAGTTGGTTCCTTAGCCTGAATTTGGGTGCATAGACCTGATCATAGCAGCTGGGAGCCTTCTTTTGCAGGCCACCAAGCACCTCTGTCCCCTCCTGCAAAGGTAATAAATACTTCAGCAGATAAGAACAACATCCACTGAAGCCTCCTTCCTTCATTCCTTCATTCTCTGGGAAGAGTTAAGCTTGCAGGGAAGGTGGACTTCTGAATCTTGTCAGTCACTGACATGTCTGTGTCACTCCACGGGCCCTTATGCTACTTCCTATGAATCTTCTGATAAATCCATCCTTCCAGTTGGCACTTTGTGTACTCTTCTAGAGAAACTATACATACCAATTACAAATACCTTCTCCTAATATTTCCTTTTTTAGTCTTAACCTAGCAAGGGTTTAGCCCCTTGGGAGCTCAGAGCAATAGCCAACTTTACCACCTGATACAATGGCTAGGATCAGACCACTGATCCTGATTTCACAGTCCCCCCACAGTCAGCCCATAGCAAAGTAGAGTTTTAGGATACAGCAGGTCTGGGCTCAACATAACCAAAGGAACCGTCTTAATTCAAGTTCTGGTACTGAATGGGGGTGAGATTTCTTTTCAGTATTCCCTAGAGGTCCACACCCTAAAAATTCCAAAATATTTCTCTTGGTACCCACCTCCTGTGCAGTCACTGTAGAGTCATTTGGGAACTTGTGAATTCCAGTCAATCCCAAGTTATCTAAAAGTTAATTTTTTGTGTTTTGTTGAATCTATGCTTAGTCTTTAACCTGTGAGGGAGAAGGAAAAAAGAGAAGAGTAAGTGTGAACACAAACCAACACAAAGAAGTAAATAACCCCTCCCTAGTGTATTGGGACTTCATAATCTAATTAGCTGGCAAGTTCCCCTCAACTTCTTAATGATACAGGATTAAATATCCTGGCCAGTGACAGAGAAAGGAGATCACAGCTGCCTTCTAATAAATAGGGCTGCCACTCCCTATGGGACCTGCAGTGGGTAACTCCATCAAAGAGGGTAATTCAGACTTGCATTGTGTCTTCTAGATTTTATATTATGAAGCTCTTTATCATGAAGACCATTTATTTCCTGGCCAAGCAAGGGTCAGGTGGATAAATGATTGGTCATATGCTGCACATCCAGAGCTTAAAAATATGTGAAATTGGGAAAAGTAGAGATACTCTTCATGAGGGAAGGGAGAGAGAGTGCTAATTGCATTTACATTCATCACTTCAGGAATGTGAGTTGTTGATAAGGTGTTGATAGCTAAGATAACAAGCTGCATCCCCATGTAGCATCCTATTTCTACTTGTTGCCCTGCTTCCTAAAGCATTTATATAGTGCATCCCTGAAGCAGGGTTTCTTTCTTGACCTGCTGTTTGTTTGTATGAAAAAGGTAAGGGCAAGTATAGTATTAAAGCTGTTTCCTCCACTTTAATAAAATATCAAATTTCTGCTAAGGGCAGTAGCATTGTTAGCACAGGCTGTATCCTAGACTTGCTTTGCTATTGTTTGGGGTGTCTGATGCCAAGATGCGCTCCATGTGGGATCCCTTAGGGCAGAGTTCCTGTATTTGAGCCCCTCATGAGATATACGCAAAGGCTTCAGACTTCCTTTGAAACATCTCAATATTGTCTTTAGTGTGAGTGGCACCTGCTGCTGTTAATTAATGTGGGTTAAACCTTGTTTGCTAAGTAGAGACATCAGTGTGAAGAAGTCTTGCTGCAGGAATTACTAGGTAATGTACTTTTGTTTTATTGCTGCTGTTTGAGGGGAAAAGGATGCCTGACCTGTTCCCCTAAGAAAAGAAACAGCATGTTAAGCTTGAAATTATCAAGGTTTATTTAGTGTATTCACCTTTCACCTATGCCAATCTCTGGTATAAAGGGGCCTGGTTCTTACTTTGAGGAATGTTTTATCTTGTAAAGAAAGTCCAGCATTGATCAAAGCTTCAGGTGGGTTTCAGTTACAACCTTTTGTTAATTGTACTCAGTCTGGGAGGATGGGGCGATTGGGATTGCTGTCCAGGCTTGAAAATCCAAATGAGAATTTCTTAAACCGTTCTGGGGAAAATCTGTAATGGTTCCTCAGCTTGGAATGGGACCCAGTACATGTAGGAACTCTGTACTGCTTTAGTTAAATTCGTAAAATGCTTGTTTACATTGATAAATATATTTTTTAGGTAATAGCTGGTCAACTTGTATCTGGACTATTGGGGTATCCATTTTGTCTTTCATTCTGTTTTTTACATCTCCTATATTAAAAAAGCACTATGTTATACCAATGTGAAATGAGCTCTTCACTGCACGGATTATAAGATGTTAAAGAGTGAATGTAGTGTCTGATTCTGCCCTTTTGAATGTTCTTTACAGCAGTCTTCAGGTTCACAATTATGTTATAATAAATACTTTTTTTTTTAATTTGTTTAAAAGAATTATGCTGTCATGTACAAAGTGTGGCAGTAGAACAGACAATGAAAAAGAATAGGCGCTTTTTTTTTCATGTTCAGCTCTCTTTCATGGTGTATTTGTGTGCCTATGTACAAGCTTAATAATGCCTTAACCTAGGTTTTTTGCATTCACTGTGAAATAAGTTCATAGAGGCTCATGATAGCAACCTCTATTTTTGAATCAGAGGGGGAGGGGGAAACACACCTTGAAAATGCAGCTTTAGACAGTCAAATACTAGATTCTCTGGAGTTATACAGACAAACCCTGTTTAGCTTTTCCCAATGTGTGTGACTATTTCAACAAATATAAGCATATAAAATAATCACTGACTATTTGAGACACCTGACCAGATTAAAATAACTTCCAAGTTGCATTGTCGCACTGTGAGCACAGTTGAAATGTTACCTGAGTGTAGTAGGGAGAAGAAACCTGGAATACAAGATCAATTCAAAATTCTTTGGTGACGTGTATTTCTTTACCTCAGGAACAAGAGGTCTAGTTTTGAACTTTAGCCATAGAGTGCATTGAGGACACTGAGAAAGGTAAAAATGTAGCACCTTCATAGCTGGCAGATCTGCTTTTGTGAGAGATGATAAATACAGATATTTCAGTTCTGCAGTACAGACAGCAGGAGCAAATAGCTGCTGGAGAGCAAAAAAGATTCTCCTTGGCTCTCTGTACAATCAATGGGTCTGTTATCGAAGGGCCCTTTGCCACAGGACTGACTAGAGAACGGTATGTACTGTAATGAACTGCAGGGAGCCACATCTGCAGATAATCAATTATAATGAGGGAGTATAACTTAATTTTTGAGACCTTGGGTTGAATTTGCAGGGCCAGAGCTAAGAAAAAAAGCTTTTCTTTGCTTATAAACCAGACAAACCTGGTCAGTAAAACAGTGAGACAGAATAAATGTGTAATCACACAATGTTTTACTGAGTGACTTTTCAGAGTAGAACACCACCTCACGTTCACTTTTGACATTTATTTATCTCTGAGGGACCCTACAAAAATTGAGAGAATTAAAAAAAAAAAAAAAAGGAAAAAAGTCTCTCGGAGTTCTCAGATGAGGTAATTTTCCACAAGATTGCAGAAGTAAGAACAGAAATTGACCTCCAGGTGTTCAAAAGCAGTAGTCAAAGCTGTTTTACTTAAGCAGTGGAGTTTACTAAAGTTAACTCTTGTATGGTGTTATCACAGATCAGTTTTGTCAGAGTGGTAATGTGACACAGACCATTGAAAAACTGCTGCCAACAGAATGCAGCTCATTCTGAGCCTTATTTTCCTATCACAGGATGGTTGAATTTGTATCCTAGGTTGAATAATAACATACTCAAACCTCTGAAATTAATGAAATAGCTCCTAAAAGTATAATTCTTCTCCTTTAGTCTCCATGCAGATTACTGGGATATACTCAGCAGCTGCTCTTCATGTGAACAACTACATCCATATAACTTTTTTTGCCTCTACTCCTGAATGCAGATGATGATGACTAAAACCCCTTCTGAACAGCCCATATGTATGGGAAAAGTGTTGCTGAGTTAAGTCTTCAAATGAGTCCCAAATATGCCATGAAGGTCTAAACCATTCTGTTGATTTCATGGGTTTTTTGGTCAAAGTCTCACTGAAAAAGTGCATCTCTGGAATAAGAAATTTGGGACAGCTTAGAAAAATATAAATTTGCAATAGTGGGTGGCCCCCTTCCTTCCTTCTGTCATTAAAAAGAGCTGCCACTTAGAAAAAGTAATTTTATACTGGACATCAATGAACATAAAATAGTGCCCGTCAAATAGCTCTCTAAACTTACAATGTGCAAGAGACAGCCAGAAGGATACTATGCTGAATGCTGGTATAGATCTAGTCTCTCAGGAAGTTAATTTAATAAATTCTCCAAAACTTTTTTTTTTTTAGTAAGGTTGAGATAATTGCTAATCAGGCTTTAAAATGTGCAATAATGAAAAAGTAATCTAGCTTTTCTTTCCTTGCTCCTCCTTTTTCCCTGCAGGAGGGAAGAAATCTTCCTTATTTCAGAAGCTGCTAAAACCACCAATTCAGGATTTGTACCTGCAGACTCTGGGAAGTACATGTGAATTGTTAAATTTTCATCCTCTTAAGGCTGATCGACAGTAATTTTCTCAGCTCCTGAGCACAGGCTGAAACAGAAAACAGATTGGGCAGATGTTATGCAGTACTTTGTGTAGATATTCTCAATTTGAGACCCACAGCGCTGATGAAAATGTCTTGAAGAGATGCACTGTCCTGAAGTAAGTGTTATACGGAGGCCAAATGCCATCCCAATTATGGCTAACTTAGTCACAGAATTACCTGGATTTGAGGTTTTCCTTGAACTGAGAATATGAATCACTCTTGATTATTTGAGTGTTTTTCTGTTTGAATTATGGGGGATTGAGGTATGGGATAGGGTCTGAAGAAAGAACAATGGCATCTTTGCATGTAATGTGAAGATTAATTATTTCACCTCCTGGCTCTGAAGAGTCATCTGATGAAATAACTGGTAGCACCATAAAAGCCCATCCCTGTTATAAATATTTACATAAGAGGACCCATAGGTACCTGGACTGTCACACTTGAAATCCACTGTTACAATTTCCCACCCTCCAGCTGGAGCAAACACACAATTTTTTTTTTCTGGACCCCTCTTTTAGCTGAGGCATGAAGCTTTTTTTAAATTAAACCAAAAAATGTATTTATCATTATGAATTACACTCAACAAAATTTTTTTGATTGTTTAAATAAAATTGGATCTTCTGTATGATTTCCTTCCAAGTTCAGAAGTCTTTGCTCTGAGGTTCTTTTTCTCTCTTTCTCTTTTTTCTCCTTCCTCTACAATCTTTAACATTTCCTGTGCCTCACTTCAGTTTATGTCCTTACCCAGATGATGAGCAACATTGGTTGTGAAACTGACTGGAAAGCATGTGAATATGGTGGCTGGGAGGAGGTTTCTCCACCTTTCAGTTGAGGGTAGAGGCTTTTGTGGGTTTGGGATCACAGTATTGTTCCCACAGTACTGCTCTGTTTTTTGGCTCAGGTTGGTGTTCATCACTGTATCATCACATTCTCAGGGAAGAGAGTCTTAGATTACTGAAGTGCTGACTACTGGTAATGAGTTCTGTCCAATTGAGACTAATTATCCACTGTGCAGGTGGGTACAAGGTTTTGAAGTCTCATACAACTCCTATTTGTTCTTTCACCTAGGATGTCTCTTCTGGGATGTTTCAGTGCAAGAAACAAAAGGCAGGTGGGAGAATTTATGTATTTATGTGGACCCGAAGTGGGATTACCTGTGATTGGCCTGTCACCATGGGGAATATTCCCAGGTGATAGACAAACAATGGTGTCTCAGGTAGCATAGAATGATTCTGCTGCTTCTAGACCATCTTCTTCACCTTCATTCTCCACTTTTGGATTTGCAGAGCGATGAGAGTGAATAGGGTTTTCCTTGTTTTGTTTTCATTGTGTTTCTTGTTGTTGTTGCTGATGTCCCCCCCCATTCCTAAACTCCTTCTGGATCCATACCCTGCATAACAGTGAAAATTAAGTCAAAACTGCCACTTGATCTTCTGCTGTTATGAACAGAAGTGTTTGAAAAAAATTCTTGTGTGTGGATGGGACTTGTGCTTGACTTAAATTTCTTTTTGCCCTAAACAAGGATAAAATTAAAGTTTGAAATTAAACTTTTTTGTTTTGCTAAATGGCAATTCAGCAAAAATTTGCACTTGCTAGTTAAGACCATAGGAAATTATGCCATTCTCACTAATGGATTGTTTATTTTGAATAATTCTGAAAGGCACTCAAGGATTGTTGGATAGAAATGATCTGCGTGGTGGTATGTTTTGTGTAAAAAACCAAAAAAACAACACCCCTCCCCCCGCCCCCCAAAACCTTGACATCTTAAAGTCTGCTTGGAAAGGTAAATGGATTAAAATGTTAGTTTGTTATAATGTGTTTCCATGATGAAAAATTCAAAAGGTCTCCTGCTCACGTTTTCAGGTCAGGAGAGAGTTTGACTTTTACAAGTCAAAATAAAAGGGATTTCTACATAATGCATGAATGATGTATGACTTCAAAGAGAACTTTCCTGGAGCAAAGTTTCAGTCTGTCCTTGCCTAACTCTTCTTTACTGCAGGGGGTAGGAGGTAAGGGAATAGGTATGCTGGGTTGCTTGAAGGATTAGTAAAATAGTAGAGAGACTTTGACTTCCACAGTAGATCATCAGTTTGAATCCAGCAGAACTCATCACTACTGACCAGCTGTTCAGCAGTCTTTTGCTGATTACTAGCCCTCTTTACCAAGAGGGTGATGACACTGCAGTGAACATCAACTTGAGTTTGAAACAGAATGAAAAACTGAAGACAGTTTACAAAACTGCTTGATCTGAAGACCTAGTGAGTTTGTGATATAATCTGTAGAGGGAAATATCTTTTTGGACCATGGGACTGAAAAGGATGTTGAATTTCAGCAGCTGTGTAATACAGTCCTTGCAATAAACTGAGACTCTATTTTAGAATGAGTTAGACTGAGCCTTTACCCCCTCTGCTCCTGTTGGAAGGCTGCCCCAGTTTCCTGTAATGACCTTCTCCTTTCCAGTGTGCTCTGGGCTGACTTTCTTGCTCTAGACCTAGGAGCATCTTTGTCCTGCAGAGCAGACCTGGGATACATGCACAACAGTTTGCCACACTGTGTTTGAATAGAGAAGTCCAGCATTGGCAGCAAACGCTGTGGTGAATGAAAGACATTGAACAGACTATTGACCCTGTGTGCATAAAAATAATCTATATGTGGTTCCAATACCTGGAGTTCTCTTCTGCTTTAGGAAAGCAAGGGGAAAAATTCATGCTTTTTTGTTTGTTTTATTTTTAAAATGTGATGCCTTTGTAATAGGTGTGACCAAGTAATTAGTTTTGAGTTGTTGAACCTCTGTTTGAATTTAAAATTAGAATCTGGACATGTCTCAAAAAACAAAGCCAACAAACAAAGAAAACCTTTAAGAAACCAGGAACCATTTAAGAAATCATTTGATAGATCTTAAATTTTATTTTTCTGCTTTGACAGCTATTGTGTCAGTGATCACTCCAACTCTGTTTAAAAGAAATTCGGTTCTAAAGAATAGTTGTAAGATAGCTTCATGTTTCCCAGGGACTGGGAATCATGCATGTAATTTTTCAAATTAATGACAAGACTTGGATGGAGAGTGTACTCTTAGAACAAAACTGTCTTGTTAAAAAGCACTGTGTTTAGACAGCTTGCAGCAACAGGAGATTAAATTGCTGGATTGGCCTTTTATATGGTTTGATTGATGAGAAAACTATGCTGCAGTATTCATTGTTTATCAAACGCCACTTGGCCAGTGGCACTAACAAAACCAAATATTTATTGGATGCAAGATTAAAAAATGATATTGCAGAAGCGTGTGACTAGTTTCAGTAAAGATTCCTATATCTCTGTAGGGGCAAAAAGTTAAGATGTGCTGAAACAGTAATGAAAGGCACTGTGCAATATAACCGGGGAGACATCAGGCACTGCCTCCTTCATAGAAAAGAGGTTCTTGTTCATGATCTCTTATTGAAGGGCATTGCAGGAATAACCTGCATGTGTTTATAAAAACAACTGCTTTCCCCAATTGCCTTCTCTTCTCCCCCTACTCCTTTCAAAAATAAACAACCCTAGTCCTTCGTGGATGTCCTTTTATTGTCACTCTTCAGATGTAGCTTTCTCTGTGATGGGTTGTACCTGTGCATTACAATTTATATCCACCTAGCTGCAACACTTCTATCCACAAGAGGGAATGGGAGCTTATCTATACGATTATCTGGTTTAGGCATCCTATATGTTGTTTTGATTAGGGCGGTGCTGTGGGCTATGTTACCAGAATAAGTGAGAACCTGAAAGGTGGATTATCACAATGTTAACCATTTAGCAAAAAAATAGTTGCCATATGGTGACAAGTACATTGTGGATGTATTTGATATACTCTTTTCTCCCTATCTGTAGAAGTGGATTTAGCAAACATTGGCTCTTTAGGATTTTTATGTGTGTGCGGTAAGAACAGACTTGGGATCCCATTTCCTCTGTAACTGCACACCATGAATAATAAACAGGTATTACCTGTTCATTTGCAGGGGATCCTGTGTATTTTTGTTTTTTGGTTTTGTGGTTTTTAACATACTTATCTAAATATGGTGTTTGTAAAAAAGAGGCTCATATTAGCTGTAGGTTAATGTAATGTGAAAGACATGCTGGGCAAACATCCTCTAACCCGTCTGTCTGGAAACAGCTATGATCTGTGAAACGTTATCTTGGCTAGTTTACATCATTCCCCAGTGAGTCAGTTTGAACTCTGTTCTTTTATTGGATTATTATTTTTTGGAAGGTAATTCTCAATACATTTGTATTCATAAGGCAATGGACAGCAGGTAATTTAACACCTGCTATCTATAATCTCTGTCAGCAAATGGCCTTCTCCTAGTGGGATTTATAGTTACTTCATGTTTCAAAGGCGGAGAATTCAAATCTTGTTTACTTTGCTGTGCTATGAGCAGAGTTACAGTGTGTGTGCCTTTTTTCCCACCGCCTTTTCATCTGGTTTTAAACTAACATTGCTTCTTTTGTTCCAAAATGGAGAAAAGCTAAACCTTGGAGAGAGTTAGCAATTGTTTCATCCTGTCAAGGTCTTTTTCCTCTCTAAAATAGGAAAAGGTGGGAGTGCAGGGAAGAAAACTAAGGAAAAATTAACCTCAGTACCACCTTATTTACTGTGAATATTTTGTAGGCTTGTTGTCTTAGTCTCTGCATTGTGTTCTCCTATTGTTTTTTGAGGAGGAAGAGTCTGCATAGGTGTGAGGCAAAACTGAGGTCTAAAGCCATAATCCTCAGAGGTAAGGACTATATATTTGTGCCTGCATAGTTCCTTTTGGGAGGTCTGACTTAAGGTCCTTTGCATACACTTTCAGCTCTGTTACAACTTCCAGTCCTGGTTTCATTCAAAAAGTGTAGAGAAAGCGTAAAATGGGAGGGGAGAAGGAGATTTTAAGAGATACTGGTGTATCTCTTACACCTCTCATTTGAAATAAGGGAGTGCAGGGTTTGTGATGGATTTTTTTTTTTTTTTCGGTACCTAGTTTGTAGAAAGAGAGTATATGCTACATCCACCCTACTGCAAAAGCCCTGCATTTTGGAGATCAGCAGTGATTGCTCTAATGTTAATCGATAGGAATAAGCTAAACTCTACTACATCATTTAAAAATGAGAAAACTGCCTTTTGGCTAAAAAAGTAATTGGTATCACCTGATAGATAATAAAGAATTATTGCCTTCTCACAGCAAAACTCTGCATAGAAATGTTCACTCCAGCTGGCTAAGAGACTGTTAAACTAGATTGAGTATTCTCTGGTATCTTGGCCCACATGATCAACAACCTATTTTTGATTTCAGTCTCTTGCTTAACTGGTTAAGAGTACTCAAGGTTAAGATGAATTTTCTCTCTCCAGAGAAGGGAAAAATGTTTGGGGAGAAGGGCTACCTCTCTTCCCCGCTTCTCCAGTAGACTATGATTATTTACAGTGCTTATCAGCTTTTCAAAGCTGTGTAGATGGAGTACGCTACAAAGCAAACCCTCCCTCTTCTGACTATGCATCCTGTTTCCTTTTTCAATCTGTTGGACAGAAGAAACTCTCTCTGTGTTCTTTTTAGCATTAGAGTAAAAACAGCCTTTGCAATCTTATCCTAGATTTCCATCCACCTCCCTAGCCTGTGACTGAGCTGAGCTGAAGAATGGAAAGCCTGTGCTTCTGACTGCGTGTCCCTAATTCAACAGGGACACATTTTAGATGCAAATGGCAGAGAGTATGCAAAATAGACTTAAAAGAGCCATACCAGAAACACTTTGGAAAGGCAGAGAAGGATGCTTTTTCAGATCAGGCTTTCTGTTTGAAAAGTACTGGACAGAGTGGGAGTTTGTCAAAGAGCATGCTCAGTATGAGAGAAGGTTGTTAGGTGCCTAAGGAGGAACAGTTTTGCTCAGTGCCTGAGCCTAACACTGACTGTACAGGAAGATTGCTAGTGTTGGGGTGTTTCACACAGAAGCTGTAGATAACCTTGGAGACTGGGGAGAATAGCTGATTCTGCAGGAGAAAGCCTGTAGCCTCACAGAAGCAGGAAGATGGAGCAGCTGAGGTGATCAGACTGAGCTGTGGAGTCATGTCGTGCATTGTTGGCAGGTCTAGTGGAAAAGAAGAGTTTAAAAGACCTTGCAGAGAGATGCATCTCGGAGAGATCATGCAGCCAGCCCATGAGTATACCAGAAAAGCTTGATTTGGATGCTGGAGTATCCCATACCTTTTAGCTGAGTTCCTTTGTTAAGGTAGGCCATGTCAGGGAGCTAGTGTTACTTCTGTCCAGGTGAAGGCTGTCCTACAAACAGAAAGGGCATTGGTTTAGGGGCATGTCAGTCTGGCACCTCTGCAGTACACTAAAGTACACCTCCAGAAGCTAAAAACAAACCAACAAGCAAACCCCAAACAAGCAGATTCTTGGATGATATATAAAATAGAGCTCCAGTTCTGCTTTACCTTTACAGAAACAAATACAGTTTATGGCTGGTTAAGTAGGGGGTTTCTATTACCATCTGTTGAATCTTGCAATTTCTCTTCCCTCCTGCTCTAGCATCTGTGAGTCTCAATAGCAGAATCGTTGCTTGGAAACTCAATTGTGGTTTTGCATTTACTGGTAGAAAAGAGTGCTCAAATTCAGTAACTTCGTTATCATGACTTCTGCATAGATCTAAAAACTCCTTAGCAAAGGTGGTTTCTTAAGTGACAGGATAAATGCTGCAGGTATGCAAGAAGTGTTTAACAGTGTTTTCAACACGGGTGGAGTTGCTCTGATGTGAACACTTGTTGGTATCATAATTGAGGCATAAAATAAGTTGCATGGAAATGAACCTATTGTATATGTACCAGTATTGATGTACCATTTCTATTCTTTTTTTTTTCCTGCGGAGTAGAAAACCACCTATGAGTATTCAGGTTGCGATCATCTGACTGTGGATAAATTTGGGTTGGTTTGTTTGTTTGTTTTTCTTAAACTTTTTTTGTTTGTTACGCTTGAGTTCTGCAGTGTACCCTGACAATTTATTTTGTGTCTTCTGGAGAAGTCAAACTTCTAATACCTTTCAATTTCTTGTGGTAAAGATTCAGTCACAACATGTTTCTCTGGTGTTAGAAGACAACACAACAGTGTGTTGAATCTTTTTGTACAGACAGAGAGACTATTTGGAGTTAAGTTTATCTGAAAGAAAAGACTAAGTGTGTTTTGTGACTCATTGTATCTAATCTCTTGATTCAAACTGCTTAGGAAACAGACACTCCCTCCTATTCTTTGAGATTCATATTCCTAAATCAAGAAGCTGATGTCAGGAGGCTTACTCTATGATAGATTCACAAACAGTATGTTTGATGCTGACAACTTCTTTGTTTCCCCCACACATGTTAATTTAAATACATGTGTGCCTTGCCTTGCTGAGTGTTTGCCTTAAAGGACTCCTATGGCACAAGAAGGATTTTGAGTTGAGGGGAGTTTAGGAAGCAGTCATAATATCAGGAAGCCCGACACGCACCCCCCTTTTTAATTTTCAAGTTTGTCACTCTGACCTTCTCTTTTATATTTTAGGGGAGCAGGTAGAGAGGAGAGATTCTGAATTGCTTCGTAACACTCTTGGTCAAATTAATCTTCTGTCTTTTGTTTGAATCCATTCTTTCTCCAGGGTTCTGTTTCTCTATTCCCCCCTGCCCTTCAGGAGCTTCTTTGAGGAGTGTATTATGGATAAATATTCACAGCTTGGCAAGAAGATTTTTGGTTTGACGGAACACTTCTTGAGTTTTTTTTTCTTTTGGACTATTCATTTTGAGGGTTTGTTTGAAGGGAGGGAGGAGGAAACAGTGATAATTGCCTTGTTTTCTGTTTTTTTGGGTTTGTTCCCCGCCTCCCCCCATTGCCTGAAGTAACATGAATTTCACAAACCTTGCAGAATCAATACTTAAACTGCATAGTAATATGTTTCAGAGAGCTACAGAAAAGATAGGTGGATGGAGAACATGGAGTGACTCTGTATTTGTTCATAGTGTGGTTTGAGAGAAAAATAACAGAGCTGCAGTTATGCTCAGGACTACCAGCGTCTGAAGGTGGCTCTACCAACACAAAGAAAGCTTAAGAGGGCTTTTGTTATTATTGCCATGTGAGTTTAAATATTGGATCCTATGTTGTGTGCTCTAAAGTCGTAGCAAGGAGTTATTCTTCACTCAGTTTCCAGGAGATATCACAAGGACTGAAAACTGAGCTAAATGCCAGAGTAGGCTATATGAAGTGTTAGATCAATACTTGAAATTGGCACGTGTAATGACAGCTTTGAAACTGATGCGCATGTAAGCGTGATTGATAATTGCATTGAGAGCCTCTTAAGAGAAGCTTGGGGATTCATTTTGTTTAAAATGGAAGGAAAACAGTGCTATACAACACTATGTACTACACTTTATGGTAAGTGTTACAAATGAAGGCTTCAAACGGTATTTAAGTGCTTTATGCTATTCATTATCCTCAAGAGTAGTATTGAAATCAGCATTCTAGGTTACAGAGCTTGTGGGATGTGCTTTCCCTTAGGATAGAGAGGGATGGTAGCCTTTGTGGTTTGGCTAGTGCTTGGATTCTTTTTTTTTTTTTCCCCAGCTGGGGGGGTGGATTTTAATTAGCAATTATATGTATCTGGACTTAAACATCTATTTAACATGACGTGAACATAGAAATTCATACATATGTGGTGTGTACTTTTAAAGGCTGGGTATGCACTAGTAAGCATC
This sequence comes from Harpia harpyja, assembly GCF_026419915.1. NCBI lineage: Eukaryota > Metazoa > Chordata > Aves > Accipitriformes > Accipitridae > Harpia > Harpia harpyja. The sequence goes on along the minus strand of NC_068949.1, from coordinate 14,970,123 downwards.
ACCACTTGATCAGTATTTCCACATCACACCTCTTGTAAAGTTTAGTGGCTTTGACTTTATTCTGTGGACCATATAAGGGTCTGAAAGTATGGGATGATACCAAGGTGCTTAATTACTCCTGTTATTCCAGTGTAGTCAGAAGTCTAGGCTGTTTGCACTCCTGAGAAAGTGATTTGGCAGTGACCTGGGACTGTAAAGAGTAAAAGCAGAACAATGTGCTGCTTTACTACTTTGCCATAAAGGGCTGTTCTTGCTTTCTTATATAACCACTGAAAAAGACTTATAGCTCCTCAGTTAGGGACAGACCCTAGTTGGGGGCTAGGTTATTGTGTTCTATTTGTGGCTTGGATGGTTTCAGCCAAGAAGAGAGCAACCTCCTTTTTTTATTTTCAGGATTTGGGGATCTTCAATATTGGACCCTTAGGCTCTTTTACTGCCATCTGAAGTTATTTATTGTCAGGTAGGAGGTAGGACAACGGTTGTTCCTGCAGAAGGCTCTCACAAGACTTTGTTCTTAAAATTGACCTGCTAGAAGAGATTTTGTAAAGCACTTGTGTTCCCAAGCACTTTTCTCTATGGAAACTGTTGTTCTAACTTCCCACTGATCACCTGGAAATGAATTCTTATGATTTAGTGTTGTGTTTGTTGTCTATAGATCTTTTCTTCCTTTAAAAATCACTGAAGTAGTGGGCTGCAAGTTTGCTTTGGCATAACATAAAAATGAAGATGACCTATTTTCTGAAGCAGTTATTGCTGGAGGCATTAATTCAGGTGTGGTTTTAACTACACTTGTTGTTTGGATCTGCTAATTCAGGTATGGTTTTAATGACACCTGTTGTTTAGTTGTGCTTAGCAGTCTGACTTCTTAAAGTTTGAGCATGTAGCTATGTTGAAATTGGCCCAAATGAGGTTAACTGGAAAGAAGAGAGATGCTGTTGGCATGAGAGAGAGACTGCAGAGAGGTGAGTCAGCAGAGGTTTAAAGCAAAACCACGACTTGCTGACAAGTCCAAGCAGCAAACTGTGAAGTACATTAATTAATTGCGAGTAGGAGCAGGTGGGGGGACTACATGTAGCAAGGCAGGGGGTTGTGTAGGGTTTAAAAAAAAAAAAAGTTAAACAAAACCTTAGGAAATAAATGAGTTGCTTTTTTCATCTTTGTTCCCTTGCCTAGTTCTAATCAAATTTAAAATAAAATAAAATAAAAAATCTTTCCCTCCAAACCAGAGGGCTTTTAGTGTCATCTGGAGTTTCCTAAGCCTGAAGTAGCCCCAGACTCCTGTTGTTGGCATAAAATGGTGAATGACAGTGCCACTGGCCAAGGCAGAAAGGTCATGCTTGTTGGAAGCCTGGCTGAGACAGCATAAGCACAGATGTAACTCTGTGCTAGTATCTTTAATGATACAAAATGGGGGTTCTTGCAAACATGATGTTTTTCAGGATCTGTAAATATTTCCAGTTGGGGCCAACAGATACCAGACTTGAAATGTGATGTTACAGGTTAACAAAAGGCTTTGGATGCTGGGTGAGGAGGATTGCAATTTTTTTTTCCCCTATGTTTTCATACTGCACATTCATATCTAGAGAATGTGCAGTTAAATACTTGACCTTTCATGTGAAGCCTTAAAAGATCCTGTGGCACTTTACACGCAAATAATATGACTGCTGTGAGGGAGTTGGTGTTGCTAATTGAATCTGAATTGGCTTATTCTGTGATGCACTTTTAAAAAAATCTTACAAATTTCCTGGTAGCAGAGAACAGGCTTTTTTTTTTTTTTTTTTTTTTTTTTTTTTTTTAAATGCTGCTAGTAGATTCTGGGGTAAGAACTCTTATTTTCTATTTTCTGGAACAGAATCCATGGCTGCTAGCACAATACAAGTGTTTTAAAGGTAGAACATAGAGAGGCACATGCTACACTCATAGGATATTTTACTCTTCCTTCTTGCTGGCTTTATCTTCACATCTTTTGAAGGCAAAGTTCTCTGCCAGCAAGAAAACTGGCTTAAAGTAGACCTCGTTCTACCCAGCGCAAAAATAACAGTATTCTGCCCAGAATCGACTGAGTGTGGAAATGAATTGCCCACATAAAATTCATATGAATGTTTCTTTAGGAAATACTTTTCTTCACTTTTCAAATAGCAGCAATGAATATATAACAGGGGATCTGCTGGGAGACGTTCTGCATTTTACTTTTCTCTGCTGAAACATTTCTCCAGTTTGCTAAGGTGGTGGAATTCTTTAGGATTTTTTTCTTTTTAGTGACGTCATGTACATTAAATTAACCATGGAAGATACAAAAGAAGAATTTCTATGATCCTGGATCCAAATGTCACTTTTGTACCACTCCAATTGTTTGAGGGTCTATTTCTAGAGAGTAGAAAGAAAATCAGTTGCTTCGGAAAAAGTTATTTCGAAGTATCCTAATTGGACAGAGATAAAGGCCTTCCATGCCTTTGCCAGCTTCTACGGTAATTTTTTTAGGCACACCATGACTCACAATATTGAACTAAGAAAAGCTGTAGTTCCATGTAAGCCTCAATTTTGTGTTTTCTTCAGTGGAGATGATGATTAGGCTGCTTGTGGTCCGATCTGAAAAAGTAAAGGCCTTTTGTAAGGGAAAAAATTCTTATCCCATATCTCAAGAAATGGTCTCTCTCCTGTGTAATAACCACCAAGTATGTATATTCTGCAAAGGAACCCCACATGAGGAAGAAAGCCTCAGAACTAACCAGGTAATCCTGTGAACCTGGTGGAAATAGTGTGCTGTTTCTTCGGTCCAGGACATAGCTTGGACTTCATCTTGTTCCTCAGTTGTATCCTGTAGCTTGGGCTGCCTAAGTCAATTTTCTGTATGTCAGAAGAAAAATCTGTGTTTTTTCTTAGTATAATGTAAACAAGGCTTCCTATAATTTCAGTCTAGGAGTAGGGGTGCTCAGAAGTATGACATTAGGAAGCCTCTCTCAGGAATTTTGGTAGAAGTACTACTACTTCTTCCTAGTATCCTGCTCCAAGATTTTATCTAAAACAGAGAGGGAGCTTAACAAGTCAGTATCTCTTCAAAGAACAGATGTAATTTCTCTAGTAAAATGAGCATTTTTAACAGCACCACCTGGTGACTCCCATAGCAGTATTTCTTCATTAAATTATAACTGATGAACCTGCCTCTTTGGGATAGGTGGCATAGCTTATTCTCAGTCATATCAGTTTGTCTGTAGTTTTCTTGCTTGTATAAGACTGGTCATTGATCTCTGTTTATTTGAGTAGGGTGATCTTAAATTCTTGCTAGTCTGAGACTTTCCACAAAGCCACTTGCTACTGTGAGCTTTTACAGCAATTAAAACCAGTTGTTAGCTTAAGATATTTAACTCAAGGTAATTGCAAAATGTTCGAGGAGGAAGAGGTCACATCAGCCTTTACAAAAGGTAGAGATTACCAGTTATCTCTAAGGTAAAGTTAACTACTATGTGCTAAGTGGCAATTTATTAACTCTAGAGGTTAGATTTGGGGTTTTTTTTGTCCCATGTCCCCCCCCCCCACTTCTTTTGTGCAACAGCTCTAGCTGTTAGTTTTGATTATAATAACCTGTTCCCAACAAAGTGGAAGCTGACTTGCTTAATGCAAGCTCAGATATTAGATAGCTATCAGATGCTGCTTCTCATATAGATAGGATTCTAATAAAATATTTCAGGCTTATGAAAATAAGAAATAAAATATTTCAGGCAATGTGTCTGTCATTTTTATCACATCCCCCATGGAGTCGCTTTATGAGCTTTGAGCTAATACTAGCTGCAGATTGAAATTGGAGCATTAATAGCAAGTTGAACCTGGCATCCTGGCTGGTTATCTAGAAGATCATTTTACTACAAGGACCCATAACCACAAAGAAAACAGCTGAGGTTTCTTGGAAGTATTCTAGGGACAGCAGTGAATGAAGAGTAAGGTTTCTTTTTTACTTTTCCTCGTATGCTTTTCTTCTGTTGTCCTAAAACATGAAAAGGACATGTGTGACCTGGCTTGGGATGACCAGGCCCCAGTGAAGTCCCATCACTGGTCCCCACGAGGAGGGGCAGTGTGGGTGTAGATAAGCCAAGGGAGAAGCAGGTTATTAACATTTCATTTATTCCTAATGAAGCAAGGGAATTACAGGGCAGCTGCATAAGAACTGCAAAATCTGCAGTTATGTTGCAGCACTAGTTTCCCAAAAGACTAACTGAAAGAGACAACACTTTGGACTCCAGTGGTTCAAAAGGCTGTAGTACCCTGTACTTATTCAGTAGAAGTGACCATAATAAAGGTGATATGAAAACCACAACAAAACAGTCTTGCAGCTGCTTTAAAGATTGTTTTGAACTCTGTTGATTGAAACAGGTAATCAGGGTAAACAATTTCTGAGATCTAAGATTTAACAGTCCCTTAAAGTAATCATATGGTAGCCTGTACTAGAAGATTGATAGCATGTGAGAGATAAAAGGCTTCCGTCTCTTTAGAAGGTAGGCTTGCTCTTGGTTTGCAGGACTGACTTAGTATTATACTGGAAGAGAAGATTGGAGGAGGTTATGCAAATGGCTCTGGCTTTACTTGCACTTAACTGAGATACGTTTAGGAAATCAGCACTAATAGTGCAATATACTAGTTGTGTGGCATGGGTATTGTTTTGCGGTTTTGTGTGTGGGGGTGTGTGTTGGTTTTTTTTCTCCTTGTAAACATGGATATCAGCATAGGATTTTTTTTTTTATTTTAATTTTATTTTTTTTTAATCTTCATAGAAGGACACATTTGTAGGTGGCACTTAAGTTGTTCCTAAGTCTAGCAAAGAATGATCAGCTTGAATTTCTACTGCCAAGTGCAGGGAATTGGTAACTGTGCATGACTAATTTCATGGTCAGCTTGTGGCTTAATTTCAGGTTCTTCTTGTTCTTGTCCTATTACTGTGGAAAGGATGAAAGTTAGCATCTAAAATAGACAAAAAAGAAGGGGTCAGAGCAAATGTGTCCTGCCTGTGCCCTTAACCCATGGAAGTCCCTCTGGGAGTCCTGTAAATGAAAAATACTAACTGGGTATGCAACAGCATCCGAAATTCTGGGGAGAAATACCTTTGGGCATACCTCTGACTGCCCACTCCTATATTTCTTTGGACTCTGGTTTATGTTGCAATATTCCATTCTAATTTGGTTTTTAAACTATGTATGTTGAGCTGTGAAGTGTTACAGCTGGTACGGTGCTTGGACAGACATTTAAAAATAAGTGCTCCTTGCTTCCAGTAGAAACAGGAGTGGACATGCAAAGTAGTAGTATAGATGAACAGATTTTCTTCAGGGATGTCTAGAAATGTGTAGGAATTTCCTCCTTTCTGCTTACTACAAAAAGATGTAAATTACTTTCCCTCACAGAGACTGCATGCTGGATAATATCCTGAAAACTGAGTTTAAATGTAGTATTTGTGGAATCTCGTGCAATTTATTTTGACACAAAGTTGATGGTGCTAGCTAGGAAGAAAATTCTTTCAGAACTTAGCTTGTACAGTGAAATTCTCCAGCAGCATTACTATGATGCAATGCACATGGCACTCATGTTGCTGTTCTCCGGTAACCTTCCATCTAGATACAGCAGACACTGGTGGAGCGTTTTAGTCCTTGGCTTTTCTGAGAGAGAGACAATGACTTTTGCAGACAGGGGATGGCACTGTTGCACTGTAGCTCCTCAGCCTTCCATTCAAAATGTCTCTATTTATAAAAAGGGCTTGGTATTTACCAGGAAGGGAGCAGATGAACCAGTTGCATTACTGCAAGATTTTCTTGAAATAGTTCTGCATAAAATATCAAATTTGGGTTACCAGGAATTTTATATTTTGATAAAAACCCCAAAAGAATGTGTTAGCATGCATCTAAATTGGATGTTAGCAGCAGGCGTAGTTTAAGGCACTCATTTATTTTAAATTTAAAATGAAACACCTGTGTGAAGCTCTGAGAAATCATTAATAATACAATGAACTCTCAGCACTATGGTAGTAATCATTTCAATAAGAATTCAACCAGCAAGAACTTAAAGAAACTCCTTTCTACCTTTCTTTTATTCTGAAAATGCAAACTTCCTTTTTCCAAAGCCTTAATATATTGTTGTCTTCTGCAGTTCAACCAGAAATTCCCTAGGGCAAGAGGCCAGTTCTGAAGGGTGCCCAGTTCACATGGGCAGGTAGATGTGTGGTGGGTGTGGAAGCGGCATTCAGCTTGCTTGTCTTGGCTCACCACAGTCATAGGAACATGGCAGAGGGACCAAAATTATTTCTTTTGAAGAATGGGCTTTTGCTATGTAAGGCAGTACAGATCTTGTTCAGCACCTTCAACTTTAGCTGCTAGTTGAGTGCAGTCAGAGCTGTTACTTGAGCACTGACATCAGCACATGGCAGTGAGTTATCTAACTCTGCTTCAGTCATTTGATGATTCTCAGATGGAGTCCCATGTGGGATGTGCTGTTAACAACCTCAGTCTTGAGGTGATGAAAGTATAGGTAAGGATGGGAAAGTCTGCATTCAAAATACAGATGGTAGGAAAAGCTGACCAGGCTGTTGCTGAAATGTGATGGTTGAAATTAACTCACTGATTCAGTCCCTTTTCTTGGAGGAGTACCGCTACCTCTGGCTGTCTTCCACCAATCCACTGTGACTCCCTTAGTTATACCTGAAAGGTGGCTGTCTCATTTTCACCTGCATCTTTGTTTCATCAAGGCGTGGACACTAGTCCTGAGCTAAACTGTGCAAGTCAGATGAGGTAAAGCTGTAAAGCTGACATGAATCAGTACACAAAAAACACTGGCATTTGTGTTTCTTGCCTAGGCCCCTTGCCACTGACCAGCCACTTCAAACTGGTGGTGTGAAACCTCTAGTGGAAAAAAAAAAAAAAGGCCATGTCCATGGCTATCAGCAGAAACATCTGAAGTGAAAAGAATGAAACCTCTCAAAAGAAAGGTTAAAATTCACCAAAGTCTTTCTCTTTCTCTCTCTCTTTTTTTTTTTTTAAATTTTCCCCTCCCCTGAAAGTGCATGACTGAGTCAACCAAAACAATCTGTGTGATATGACTTTATGTACGTTTTTTTGGGAGGGGGGAGGGACAAAATACAGCTAATTTTTGGTCAGACCATTTCATTTGGGACTGCACTTAAAAAAAAAAAGTTTCAACATGACATTTAGTTTCAAAAGTAAATATAAAATATTCAATATGCTTAGTTCTGGGACAAAAGAAATTTATTCAACTTGAACTTCCATCCCCATGGGGAACTCTCCCCGTCCCCATCCTTCCTGTGAGCTGTGGGAAGAACCAAGAGTGAGCAGATTTACTGGAGTTTGATTTGTCACTTGAAGGGCAGGCCCTATTGCTGCCTGCTGAGGTGTGTAGGTGACTCAACTCTGAGGCCTTCCTACTCTAAGGAAGTCAATTTATTTTCTGGACAAGATAAATCAGATTAGAGATAACCTGTATGCTTCTGTGACAGTATCAAAGGCAGCCAATCAAGCTAATAATAGCAGCGTTATTACAAGGCGTCTGATTCTCATCCATCACTAGAAAGAGATAATTCACTAAGACGTCCTTTGGCTTATTCTAAGTCCATACCTAGATTACAAGGGTCAAGTGCAAGGAAGCATATATATGCTAAGAGCAGTCTCACCACCTGCCCTAGAAAGAGGAGATGAAATGTTGGTTAATTATTTTATAATACTCTGGTGATGAATTCTGAAGTGTGCTTCTTTCAAAACTATATTCAACTTGTCTTTCCTGAGTTGCTGATGATCGTTGCTGGCCAGGATTTTGATAGTTGTCCTTAGGACTCCTTTAGAAAGAGATCACGTAGGTCTAGCGGAAAATGTGCTAAACTTTGTTCCACCCCCCGCCCCCTGCCCCTGCCCAGCACTCCTTGAATTTTAGTGAGCCAGTAACTAGCTGGAACAGGCTAAGGGCCAGCAAAGTAGCCAGAGAGCTGTCTCGGAAGATTCCTTGTCTACCTACTGGCCATGCAGTGCCACCACAGTCATGTTCATGTGGTAGCCTGGAAATAGCATGAAAAGAAATACACTAAAAATGTCCCAACTTTGTTTCATTTGGGGGCTTACATAGTAAAGGTAGTATTTTTTCAGATGCTGTTTCGGACAGAGTCCTTTTCATTCTGCTTGTTGTTTTGGTTTGGTTTTTGAACTTAGAAGAATGTTCATCAAAAAAATATGTTGGAGTAAAGTGAATTTTTCACCTTTAAGCTTCACCTGATCATGCTATGCGTGCTTGTCTGTGTAGCTATGTGATGACTCCTTCCTGGGAATTAGGAATGGAAAAAGTGAACCTTTAAAGATAGAAGCACCATTGGAAAATTATTTCACTTGAGGTAAATGGCTGGTCACCAATTATGATGATTTAACTTGAAATAGGCAAAGCTAGACTGGAAAAATCATTAAAATTCTCTTGTAAACCTAATAACACTGAAGTAATATAGGAATAAAGTGGAAGAATTTAGAGGGCAAAATAGTTATCTGTTTTTGTAATGCCAAGCACTTTTTGATAGGTGTTAACATAATTAAAAATAGAGGTATTGTTATTCCCGTTTCAGAAAGGGGAAACAAATGCACAGATGCTGAATGACTTGTTCAAGTTTACTCACTGCATTCCTGTCAAGACCAGGCCTCCTAATAATATTAGAACATAACATTACCTCAGGGAGTTAAAGAAAAGCTAAACTTTCTCACTTTAAAAAAATTATTACCCTAACCTTGAAATTCAAACTGACCATATGTGTTAGAAAGCATTCTATGGAATGTCATGCAAAACTCCAAGTGTTCCGCATTAAGAGCAAGCCAAGGTACTTGATTATGGTGTTCCTCTTGCACTCCGTGGTTTTTTTGGTTGGGTTTTGTTTTTTGGTTTTTTTTCTGACAACACTGAAATGTTCCTGGAATATCCTATCTGAGCCCCAAGTGTCTTCAGCAAAATTCTGCCTATCATTCATGATAAGGAATGTCCATGTGAAACTAATCTAGCATATGTGGCACTTACGCATTTAATTCTGCTGAAATTGGGCTGTGAGTCAAAATGTTGATGACCTACCATGCACTGAAATGAGGCTGATGATGCGTAAAGTGGTGATGTTTATTTCAATACTTAGCTGATGATGCACTATTTATTTTAAGACTATTGAACTGTTTAGTTGTAATAAGGTTTTGAAAGGCAGTTATGAAATGTCCTGATTGTATATCTGCCACAGCTAAAGATGAATCTGAACTCTGGAGGCAAATACTGCAGGATTCCAGTTGTTCAATATCTAAACTTGGTTCTGAATTACTAAGGCTTAGACATATATGTCGTTACCTGGAGGCATATATCTAATTACATAGACTATTCCATTACAAAGCACCCTGGTTTGGACTTCAAGATGTAAACTCTTGCAAAGCTCTGTTTGGACAGGGATTTTGGGCATAGATCTCATAAAGTCACTGTTGGAAGGTTAACTCCAACTTATTTATTCCTTTACAGAGGGAGTATTCACACCAACAATATTAGGTTGTGGATTTATGGATAAGTATTCAGTATTTTCCTTCCCAAAATCCTTGTGTTAGTGTTGCCTCATCCATTTAAACTACAGGCCTGAAATCTTAATATTTTTTCCTCCTCTGGAGATAAATTCCTTTAAATTACATAGCATTGCTATGCAGGAAAACAAAATAGAGTACACTTTCTTGAAAGACAGTAGTTTTTTAAGCTCTGGGTCTGTGACTATGAAACCTACCTTTTCATAGTTTCTCTAGGACTCCACAGAGCCCTTGGTGCAGAGCTGATGTTTCCCTGTGGAATGCAAGACTTCCCTGTGGGGCTTCCCTGAAGAAGTTCGTTCTAGCTTTCTGCCTAGTAGGTAGTCTGGCACATGGGGTGGGTAAAGCCATGCCTTTCTTTAAAGCATGTATTTGCTACATGTCAGAAATCTGAGGATAGTTTTTTGAATGATGTTCATTGAATAACAGTTTAAACTGTACTTGCTAAAGAGTTTAAAAAAAAAAGGCAAGTGAAAATGTACTGGCACTGAATGCATAAGGAACAGAGATGGTTTGGATATGCTTTATGACTAAGAATAGTTATTTGAGAATATAACATACTTTTGTTTTACTATTAGGAAGCAATCTATCAGTTGCCCTTTTTTTTTTTAATTAGGAAAGTTTTTGCATTGACTTCTGAAGATGTGGTTGTTTTCTGTTTGGTTTTTTTTTTTTTTTTTTTTCCACCGGCTGTGTAATATGAATTAGAAACTCTCTGATGTGCTTTGTGAACTATTTTACAGTGGAGTCTAGTGTGGCCAAACACTGGTGGACCATAAGCCTAATTACTGCGTCGAGCTATATCCAAGAGCCATATTAAAGGTTCTCTCTGTTTCCTAGGATCTGTTTGGCCAATGTTGTGGAAATTGTGCTTCATAACCTGTTAAAGAATTTGTATTGGTGCTTAAAGTACCTAACAGCATAAGGTATTTTACTTGCTAAACTATGTATCATAAATGAGAGATCTATTTCAAGGAACTAGTTGAGTGATCTTATTTCCTTCTCCCATTTGTTGACTTGGTATGCCATGCTGTCTGAGGGTATCAACAGAAACAAATGTCTCCCTCTGCAACTGTGATTTAAATTTGTGAAAATGGCCACATCAGTACTGGTTTTCAGGAAGACTTTTCTTGCAAAACTGTTACAACTTGCAAATAAGTAAGGGCTTTCTTTAAGCCACTTTACTATGATCACTCATATTTTGAAAAGAAGATATGCATTTTTCACTTCTTAGGACTGGAATTAAGTGCTTTAATTATCTTTTCATTCACCTTAGAGTGTTTGATCCACAGTTAATATTGCTTACTCTAAAAGAAGAGAAGGACTTGACTTGTGTATTAAAGGTGATTGAGTTATAGAGGCCCATCATGAAACTGTCTTTGGGGATGATTAAAGATGCCAAGCAATAGTGGCTGTCAGCGCTGCTTGGTCTGCTAGATCCCTGCATCCTTTCTGTTTAGAGCAACTGATCAAAGGGAAAATTTACAGCAGAGTCACATTTTTCAAGCTGAGAGGTCTAAGGGATGGCAGGTTCCAAAGTGTAACGTGCAGGGGCTGAGGGAAAAGGATATGTAGGAAGAAAGTGTGTTAACCAGATGGCTCTGCTTTACTGTTTTTGGGAGCCCTTGAAGGGAGTGAGGGAGAGATCAAGGCAGCAAGTTTCTGCCTGAGCAGAATTTCAGCCAAAGGGAGCTCTGTGCACGCTCTTCACCTAACTCGTTCAGCTCGACAAGGCTCAAGGTATACCCTGTAAATAAACTCCCTTGTAATTTACTTTTCATCTTTCCAAGCACGTTACTGTTGAATTGGACACTCTGTATGGTACTAATGGGGATCCTCTTTCTTTCTGGAAATGTACAAGGTCCTATTTGCCTTTCCATTCATATAAATTTAAAAAAAAAATAAATCTAATTTTTATAATTGTTTAATTACAGGGCTCCTGTTCATTAGAAGTTCCAGGCAATGGGAACCACTCAGTATTTGGCTCATTGATGTCTGTGTGCCCCTTGGCGACCTTTAGAACAATTCAATTAAAATGACCCAAAATACCTCTAGAGACCTGTCTCTCCAGGCTAAGCATGGATAGTATTGTCCTCTAGGGCTCCATTTAGGGAACTCTGTGTCTTTTTAAACATAAAGCATATGGGGATTCTACACTACTGCAAAAGCACAAAGCAAAACATAAGAAAGAAAAAATGTTGCATAACCTGTAACATTGCTCTGATAAACATACCACTAGTTACTACTGAAATACTCTGTGGTAAATGATAGAAGAGCAGACTTTAATCTAACAAATGAGAGGAGGGGGAAAAGAGAAAGAGATATTATTAGCAAACATAAACTGAATCATGACTATATATTCTCCAAAGAGGTGAAAACAACATCTATGTGTGTTTCCACTTAAGGCAGATTTCAACATAAGGGTACATTGATTATTTATTTGCTGCATCTAGAGATAACCACCATTCATTTAAATGAGTTTGAACAAACTTTAAGTAGTGACATTTAAGTATATTACAGGCAGTGTTTTTCAATTTTTAATTTTAGAATTATTTGTGCCATCTGAAAGCATTTTTGGTTCCTCATCTCAGCTCTTCTTGATACTATTCATTGCTCCTCTGCTTGTTACTGCGTCACATTTCGTAAACCGAATGATCTTGCTGTGATTTGTGCCAACATGGCTTACTGAATTGCCCTAATCTCCTGCTAAACTTGTCTGCCATTAGCTTAAGACTCAGAGTTTTGTAAGAATACCTCACTGACAGTGGATTGCCTAGGAAAACAATATGGTTTCCTTCATAAAACGTCTGTAGGACACAAATAGGAACTTCTCCATGTCCACCCCAAAAGCCGCAGTCCATCTGCACTTAGTCTTGGTCTTCCAGCCAAACTCTGTTTCCTGTAAACTGCATCTCTGAGAGAAAGAACACCAGTTTGTTTTTTGGGTGCATCATTGAAAAGATTGATATTGGATGTTTGGGTGCCCTTTCGTGAAGCAGCTATTTTTTTTTTTTTTACTTTATTTTTTTGTTCTTGATGGTCTTTCTTAGATTGACTAAGTCCAGGCTATAAGCAGCACATGCTGCTCTTTGCATATCAAAAATGCCAATGCAAAGTTATTGTCAAAACTTTTCAATTATTTCCCTCAAATACTTACGTCAACCTGTCTTAACATTTAGAGCTGTGTTAAGCTTAACACAGCAAATGCATTTTTGGTAGAAATGCAGCTATTTCTACCATTTATCTAACCTCCGAGAGGGAAGCAAATCCTGTATTCTGGGATGGAAGGCATTATAATTCTGTTGGTTCAGACATCAGGCTGCTTTGCCATAGTGCTGTAGAGAAATAACAAAGACGACAGCTCCTGTCCTGGGCAGCTGATGCTTCCAGTTATCTGACAGGCTATGATAAAGGAACACAATGAAGAACTGTGGCAAGGCAGGGGTGGAAGACTGAGGCAACAGCAGAGACTGTAGTCGAGGTGAAAGCAATTGAAAGTGGAAACAGAAATCGTATGTTGATATCCCTAAGAAACTGCCAAGGTATAAATTGTCCCTGGTAGTGCTTAGCCATTTCTTCCTGTGCTTGCTTGCCCTATGAGCAGCTTAGTGTTTACGGTTCCTGTTGGAGTCAGTAGTCCTAATTAGACCTTTAGCCAGTGATATAACTCCCTCCAACTTTATGCTGATATGAATGCACAGTGACCTATTTAAAAAAAATCAATCACAATTTCATTAATTGCATTAAAACCAGCAGTTGTGCTCAAAGGGAAACTAAGCTCTGATATTGGGCCATTTGATGACTTAATTAGGTACAGAAGTTAATGACAGGCAACCTTACTACAGCTGATACACTCCAATATTAACCTTCATTACGAGTGCTTTATTTTCATGGTTAATGTGTAAGAAAAATGCATCCTTTAAGTACTGATAAATTTAATGCAGATATATCCAATTCTAACTCTCTGTGCTTTAAGAAAGATACTTTTTTTTTATGCCTGTGTTTTTGTTTTATTTTTTAGAGAAAAAGAAGAGTTGCCATTTTGCCTGTAGTAGTTTTAGATATCTGTGAGCTTCTCTCATGAGACACCTTCTCTTGTGGAGATCAAAGAACAAAATCACTTCTATCGCATTTGCAGATCAGTGCAATATATCATTCTATGTGTGTTATGCTATTTGAATGACTGATCGAAATCAATTACACGAAAGTGTAAATTGATTTTTAAATAGATTAGAATAAGAAAACAGGAGACACACTATTCAGGATATATATCCAACCTGCTTCTTGATGTTTAATGGCTCAAGTTCTCGTAACCAAAGGCTTTAGTATTATATGTTGTAGCACTATCAGCACTGCTGAACTACAGTTCCTGAAGTCAGAAATCCTATACATTAAAAAGAAACCAAAAGATGGCATTTTATAAACCCCATGTTTCATTGTCCTATAAATAGAGATTAACAAATGCATAATGAGCACCCAGCAAGAATAATATTCCGTGTCTGTTAACTAGTTTATTAATCATAAGCAAGCAACTAACACTTTTCTGCCTCTTGCTGGTAATTTGGTTTGTAATATACATGGTGTTATTATCGTAAGGCTATGCTCATCTGTGAGTTAACATTTCAAGTTAGACACTGAGAACACAAGTGCCACCTGCTTTTTTTTTGTCTTCTGCTAATCATATTCCTCTAATGTGCATATACCAGCATTATGATTATATTGTAGTTTACAATAAAGATGGATTTCCAACGGCTGGAAATCAGATTTTCTTCTTCTAGAAGGGAGGGTGGTAACTGGCAATTAGGTTTAACGTAAGTCATAGTTGAAAGGAGTTGAAAGAAATTGCTTTTAAAATAAAAATAATGCCAGGTAGACAGAGTTTGCTTATGGATGGTGTAACCAGCTGTGCAGGAGAAATGTCAAAAGATGGTTATGGGAGCATTTGGAATGTAGAAAAATCAATTTAAAAGGGTGTTACATAAAAACTGTACCTTTTGTGATGATGTTGCCTTAAGACTATTATCCTGTATCCTGTCATTATGAGATTCTTTCTGTTGTAAAGTTATTCTACCTTCTCTCATATCACTCTCTTAATGTTATTTATTGTCTATTGTAGAAGGAAAGCAATGTGCTGCTTTTAGTCATGCAAGAAGTAGTGAACTAAACCATCTTGTTAAAAGAAAATAGATCAGCAAATCAAAACTGTGCTTTGGAACAGAGAAAGTATTAAAGAGAAAAGAACCCTTATAGTTTGGTACATCTCCTTTCTTTGTGCATTCGAAGTCCTGTTAGCTTATTTAAGGCCTTGTTGATGCTACATCCATGTAAAGGTTTTGGTTTTGCACCAGCAGTTCCTAGTGATTCCTTGGCAAGGATTCATGTCTCCCCAGATAACAGGTCATCTGAGACTTCCTCAGCTCTCAAGAAGGAAGATGGTTCTTACCAGCATTTATTTTGGTTTATGGCATTCTGGGGTTGACTTTTACACATAGTGAGTGGTACTTATTTTGGATGTTGCTGTGTTTTTATTCCAGAAAATACTTATTTTTGTAAGGAAAATTTCTTGCGAACATACAAAGGAGAGCTTTCTTCTCTTGCGAATTTTTTTGCACTGTTTGTCAGCAGATAATGTCATGAGAGGAATAAAACTGCCTCTTTGTCTTAATGAGGGGTGAGACCAGTAGCCTGATAATAGTTTCATTAATAGCTATTTGCCTATTAGTCAAAATGCATAAAAAATGATTATAGAACTGGGATTTGGACCTGTGGCCATGAATAGCTATTTATGGGTGGAACTTCAGCTTCCACTACAGTGTTTGTGGTGCAGCCACCTTGCTGCAATAGGCTGGCCCTGAGAGCTGCGTTGGCTTCTCTGGCTCCCTCCTTAGAGCCAGAGGTTGTGCTGTGGCTGTGGAGGAGGATTGCATTAATCCAACCAGAGTGGTGGTGGGAGGAGAAACAGTTCAAAGCCCAGGCTTAAAGCTATCCCTGGGGTGAGCCCACAGACTCAGTACTTGTGCAGTCAACCAGTTTGTTGCCCTTGTCTATGAGGGTGATCATTAAATCGTAAACAAGGGACTGATTTTTATGTTCTTGTTGTCTTTTTAGAGCAATGAGATATAGAAGGCTGGATTCTGTTCTAACTTGCACATCATTATCAAACTGCTAGAGGCAGCCACACTTTTTTGCAAGAGTATTCTTCATAAACTTTTCACTGGTGAGAAAATTAAAAAGAAGTGGAGAGGTGAAAATTTGAGCTACTGCTAAGAAGTCAGCCTGGACAAATTTCATGCATTTCAAACTGGCCAAGATTTTCTGACTACTGTGTGAGCTAGAGACCAAGAAATAAGGAATTAGAAAAGTGAGCTCTTAATTTTTATCTCTTGTTTCTAAAGGGAGACCTCTATATTTTACTTTTCTGCGTAGTTTTGTAAGAAGTGGGAAAGGCTTGGGTGATTGCAGTGTATGTGTGTGTTTCAGTCACTTTCCCACCTCTTTTTCAAGAATTTAAAATATAAAAAAAACCAACCAAAAACTAAGTTCCATGACAATGGACATGCAGGTAGACAAAAGAGGCCAAAATGAATAATGCTGCTGAGAGAAGGCTACACTGTAAGTTTATAAAGCAGTCTTGCGAAGTTCTGTTGTGTACAGAACCACACATGGCGTTAGTGGGTGTGTGGACAGACCACCTCAAAAAAATGTCCTAAGTGGAAATGTAAACACTTCAGTGAATTAGTAGATTTTGAGGACTAAGCAGCAAAGCTGAAAAGCTACTGTTAAAGGTCACCTTTTGGTTACTGTAAAAGACGAATGAACACTGTGCAGTAGTATATGATAACAATGAAGGAAAAGTGGGAGGTGACACTGCTGTGAAGCCCACCAAGCACTGCCTCACTGGTCAAGAACCAGGGGTTACCACCCCAGTGTTAAGAAACTTCTCTTGGCTTGAGTTTGAGGTCAGACCTGCTGCTGGCCATTTGGCTTTGCTTCCTCACCTATATTTTATTGTCTCTTGAAATCTGAAACAGTATACTGCGCAGTTGCCTGTGCTCCTCACCAGCATGGTTTATGAGCTACATACAAGCTAGTGCTGTCTGTGGCCTTGTGTTGAAAGGGAGCTGGCTCTTCCTTTAAATCCTCTCTGTAGAGTATTAATCCAAAGCAATTTATTATTTTTCCTGTGAGCTAGAAAGCTTATTCTTCTTGTGAGCTGTTTTGGTTATCTGTTGCTGTATTAATTTAGTGATCTGATCCTTTGAACCTATTGATTTAATTGTAACTGTTCACTCAATTTTGTTCATTGCATTATTCCATCTTTAGTTTAGTAAAACTGTATAGTGAATCAGCTTAGTACAACTATGGTTATTTAAATGTTTTTTTTTTTCTTGTTCAGTATTGAAATGAAATCCATAAATGCACAGAACAGATTTATTCCACTACATTGCAACAAGATGAGCTCAAGGTTACAGAAACCAACAGATGAGAAATTTGCTTGCCTCTTGGTTTTGTTTCCTCACCAGTGTTCAAGAGCCCCTTTTAGTCTCAGACAGTATCCTGAATCTGTTTCCCCTCTATAAGCAATATAAAGTTTGATTGTGTGCTAATGGAAAATCATTAGAGCTGGTGTGTTGCCACCTTCATCGATAGAAGGGTGTTTTCATCCTGAGCACAGAAAATCACTCCTAACTGCAGATGGTGAGAACTTCCGCTCCCGCATTTAGCAGTCTAAATGGAAGAAATCATTCACTGTGTTTTTAAAATGCATCCTCTAGGCCATATTAGCCAAAGCACAATAAAATACGATGGCAACCACTGATGGAATTGAACAGACAGGCTACTGCCAGTGAAAGTGAGAGAAGCTGTGGAATTGTGCCTGTGTACCTGTTTAGCAGGTGTCATGCAGGAACCACTCACATGGCTTAACCTTTGTAGAGAGCAGGGTGGCTTGCACTTTCCATCTCTTTAACACTGTTAGGCAAATTTCTAGGGTTGTTTTCTGTCTAGTGGCAGTTGGCCCTGTTGGGGGCCTACACAGCCAGGATATGTATCCACATGATGGAAACTTCTGATCTTGTGATTTTTACTAGTAATGAACTAGCTAAATACAATATAAGTGCATGATTGGACGATGATCTGCGACTTTGAAGGACCTGATACATTTTATTTCTGTTCATGTTGTTTTGTAGTCAGGCAATTATATGGGTGGGTGGGCAAAATGAAAAGGAACGATGTCACTGATGGAGGGCTTTAGCTTCTGGGGCCAGAAATGCTGCTGCTGAAAACAATGCTGAGCCCAGATTATAATGCAAAGTTACTCATCCCAGATTATTGCACAAAATCCATGCATCCATATCCACTTTTGCTTTGAAAAGGGAAGAGAGAAATTCTTCGTTACCAACATGTATCAGGCATTGTCAAAAATTTTGTTGAACTGGGTGTCTTGAGCATGCTGGGGTGAAAAGAAAAACACTTGTGGGAAAAAATATCTGTCAAACCAAGTACTGGACCTAATAATTACATATGCTTGTCAGGTTTTAAGAAAACAAAGTTGTGAGTTTTGTTTCCTTAAATGTATGAGGATATAACTGTGAATTGATAAAGTGTCCCAAGAAGCATGGTTTTGCAGGGATGTGTTTTGTTATAATTGTTCCTTACTATAATAGCTTTTCTCTTCAATGTGGAATTAGAGGGAAGTAGAAGTTCACTAAAAGGTGTCTGTAATGAATGTATTAAGAAGCTTCTTTTATGTGTATAATGCAAAGATGGTCGGTAGCTAGTTTGCAATAGAAGGAACTTACGAGCTTTCAAAAGATATCCAAGTAGGTGGCAACAGAGCAGTGGGAGAAGATTGAGTAGCTGAAGGAAAACTGTCCAGCAGCTCTCCATGGTGTAATAGTGCTGAGAGAAATTGCATTCCTCCGGGTGGGGTAAGGCTCTGAACAACCATGGCAGTGAAACGAGTGACCTGCGGAGAAGTGACAATTTCACTGTGGTGATCCTAGGCCAATCTGATTTTCTTCTCTTATTGTATGGAAATTTTGGTTTTGCCCCATGCTGAGGGGAGGGCAAGACTCTCTGTTGTGTGGACTGTTCCTAAATCAAATGCAGAAGGTTGTCAGGGTTCAGGAGGACTATGGCACTTGTTGCTGGTCCTCCCGTGCCCCCTCTCTGTAAGCCCTGTTAATTCAGTTGACATAGATGAAGGTAGTGGAGCAGCTATGGCCTTTATTAATTTCTTAGGACTGGTTTGCCCTTAATTAAGTGGAAAACCTTGAATGCAGGTTGGAAAGAGAGGCTTGGTTTAAACAATAGGGCTTAAGGGTTGGCAAATGCTGCTCTGTCACCTATCTCTCCTAAATGCATTTTACTTGGTAAATTATAGGAACTATGTGAAGTGATTGAATAATGGATGCATCCTCAGTTAGTGTTTCTACTGGATTTCTTTGGGCCGTGACTGTAAATCTGCCTCTTGAGAGGGAAACCTGTCTGTCTTAATAAGCTCAAGTCAGGTGGTGGAGTCAAAGCTCTCTGAATAAACCACTGAGGAAAGTAAAATATAATTTATCCATAATGGTAAGTCCATCAAAAGGATAAGTGACTAATAACAATTTATAGGTAATGCTCCAAACAAGGCTCAGAAACAGAATCTTGCTTTATTGTAACACAGGACATAAAGGTCACTGTGTACTTCACGTTTTCATATTCCTGGTGTTTGTACATCTTGAGAGTGAAACAAGGAGTTTGTGGTAAGAAGGGTAAAGACTGACTATTCTTGGGTTTTCTCCTCCTACTGTGTGATGAAAAGGGTGTTTAGGTACTTGGGTAACGGGTTTTGTGGATCTGTAGAGGTGAAGGCATTGATGCACTCAATAGCCTGGCAGGAAGAAGCCAGAAGTGGAAAAGCATGGTCCTTGTGTGTTATTGCAAGAAATCTACTTTGCAAATTGGGATTAAGCTGGCAAAGCAGTAAAATAACTAGGAGGTTTTTACTAACTTGGGAGCCATTGAGGATATGAGAACAAAAGCACAATCTGCATAGAAATCTTGGAGAGGTATTTAAAAGTTATTTTTGGAATGGAGTAAGCAGCACCCCAGGGAAACTGGTCAAGTAATGATATGGTGGTGATAAATCTGGAGGACTGCTTGGGAGCATGAAAACTCTGTAATGATTTTATACCCTCAAGTATGTAATTTAAAATGTAGGTGCAAGGATATGCTTTGGGTTGGAGGTTGATTCCCCCCCACCCCAATTTACTTAATGTGAAGTGTTCTTCCACGAGTGGTTTGCCTACTTGCTTGTAGACTCTTGTGTGACTCAGAGCAGTATGTGAAGAATCTGCCTCTGTTTCCAGGGAGCAGAAATCCCTACCTAAGTATGCTCTAAAAGGTCAAATTCAATTTAATAAATTTATCTCTCAGGAAAACAAGCATCTTTCTTACCTAAAGGGGGAAAAAAAAAAAAAAGGGTTTGCATTTAAAAAAAAGCCCTAAAGCATATTATAGTTGTGAAAGTGTGAAGTGCTAAAAGCTCATATTACTGAAACCATACTGGTGTAAATCCTCAATACGTGTTGAAGTCAGTAGCATTACTGGTAATTCTATTATATAGTCTCTGTAAAGAAAGGAGAGCTGCTGGGAAATGCAATTCAAATTTGGTCTTAAAGTACTTATCTAAGGGCTGTACCCTGTTAGCATTTTTAAAATAAGAGTTGTAATTGATGCCATTGCTTAAAAATCAATGTTGCCTGGTATAGTCATGTGTGATAATACAGCACTGCAGCAAAGCGAGCTATTTCAACTGCAGACTTGCATTCAGCTAGATAGTATATAGCTGTAGTATAATATATTGCTGTATAATGCAGCACAGTTTAGACTGGAAGCTTGATAGAGTGTATTTAGTGATATTATGAAGATATCGGAGAACTTGGGAGCTTTAAAAACCACTGGTCAGTGAAGTTTCACAAGGGTGCTGTGACAGGGACTGTGACTCATGGAGTGCTGGATGCTTAAAGTGGCATCTGTTTTTTATGCTCCCTGCCCTTTGCATAAACCCTTTACCACAATATCTCAGTTATCAGAAGACCAGAAAAAATGTTCAGGCCTCCTCATACTCTTTCTCTCAGAACTAGTGAGTCAGGTGTGTAGAGTAATAGTTTTAAGTTCATTTCTAATAGGAATCAATAAAAAGAGGTCATTGTTTCCAGTGCTTTCAGGTGTTGTGTACCAGGAACTGAAGTGTTTTGGAGCTCTTGAACTAATTTGTATTTTTTCTGTGACTTAAACATATACAGTATAGCAATAACACCCAGATGGTGCTATATGGAATGCTACAAAGCCATGTGGTCCTGGGCTGCCTATTTCCACTGGCCACTCTACAAAGACTACCAGAAACATACCCATGATATACACTTATGTTTTCGACTGAGGTTGTGTAAATGGGAATGGATATGTGGTGAAGGGATGAGGCACCACTGCGATGTGGCTTACGTGACTTAAACCAATTGGAAAGGTTGTGAATGCCTGGGTGTGTTTGTAGGCAGGAGTGCGTGTGGAAATAGCTGCTTTTAAGGGAGCAGCATAAAATGCCCACAGAAAATCAGCCTGACACGAACAAACTTCCTGACACAGGGAAACCTGGGTTAGAAAGCTACTGCTCCATTCATACGCACAAACACCCTCTACAGCCTAGAAGTAGGAAGGAAGCAGTGTACTTTTCTTCTTCTCTTCTCTCCCCCTTTCTCACCAGGCCATATGGAAATATTTCCAGGTGGTTTTTTTTTTTCCCTCTTTCTCAAAAGAGGTGTATATTCTTCCCCTGCTCCTTCCCCAACACCTAGTCATCAGGACCTCCCTTTCTCAGGTGGGAGACCTATTTCACATGCCTACTCTAGCAGAATTGAAGAAATGACTTGAATGTAACTAAGAGGTGTGTACAACCAGCTTGTAGTTCTGGATGCGCTTGTCTCTACAGCTTTTCCTATCTGGCTCAATATAAGGTGTTGTCCCCTGACCTCCCTGCCCCCGATTAAAAAATTGAAAGAAAAAATTCATTAGGCAACTGAAGTCCTGTCACTCTAGTCAGCAATGGAGCTTGGATACTGAACGTTTGTATCCGGATGCAGCTACATGGAATGGGCTGGCCTCAAGGACCCCACGAAGCATTTTCTGTTTGAAATTATTTTAAATATGAGAAAACTTTTTCTAGTCTCTGTGTGATTTACAAACTTGAAATTACTTAAAATTACCTCTTTGACCAGCCAAAAATAAACGTACTGTGTTTCCCCTACACCTCCTAGAGAATTAGGACAGCTGACTGCGTGCAGTAACTGAGGAAAGGAACTTGATGTTCTTGTTCACCCTTAAATTGAGAACTGAATACAATGTTCATGCAACAGTCCACTCAATTAGTCATGAAATGAATCGGTGACGGTGGTGGGAATGGAGCCCAGGAATCATGGCCCCTCTGCTCCAAAAGCTGGATTGCACTGCCTTTAAAAAAAATCCCCTTTTTTTGAGTAGGAAATTTAAGAAATACCATGACAGTTTACCATACTGGTTGGCTTGATTTATTTTTTCCTTTTTTTTTTTTTTCTTTCTTTCTTTCTTTCCTCTAAGAGACAAAATTACAATAAGCAAAGGCTTTGCTAGGATAGATTTTGAAGTCAGGCATACCATGAGAGTAAAGCTGATGTTTCTGTTATAAAATCTTCATTTCATCCCTTCCTGGAAACATGAATATGAATTATGAACTCCATGACTGGTAACATTTTCCTGAAGAGAATACAGATCCCTGGGAGAAGGTATTCTCTCCTGCTCTATATGTGTAACTGACATTAATGCTAATGGAGTCACTGAAAAGGCAAATATGCCCTTGTTTGTACAAATGGCTGCAAAGTAGATGTTGCAAAAAAACCCAACCCCCAAACCCACAAAACTACTCCATGACACAGCACTGCAAGTCAAAAGAGAGAACATACCAGCTGGGAGAAGTGGCCCATTGTGAGATGGTCATTAAATATAATATGGTTTAGAATGGACTGTTGAGAAAGATCAGGTTTTCTTAAAGGTAAAATTACTTTCCACTTAGAGTACTTTCCATTGTGAGGCTTTTAAAGGACTCTGCACACACAAACTGCATCAGTATTTAGTGATGGCGAAGGACTGAGCTAGTACAATTGAAAAGGTCCCTATTCTTTGCATGAGATGCAGCAAAGGGCAGTGTTCAAGTTTCTGGCTTGTAGCAAAATCTTTCTCCTTACATCAATTCTCAGTGGAGTTTGCAGTGAAGTAGGAACAAACACAGGATCAGTTACTCTGTCTTGGCTGCAGGGCAAACCTTCTCCAATGTACGTGTTCAGACTTTTCTGGCTATCTATCTCCTTCACCATGCAGCAGCATCTACTTTACTGGTTTTGTTACTGTCTAGATGGGTAAAACGAGAAGTAGCAAGAATATGACTTTTCCAGAGTCTTCAGCCAACTGAAGTGAGCTGTAGGATAACTTCTAGTAACTTGCTTTTTCCTCTGGCTGACATACCCACCCTGCAGTTTCAATCAGTTCTAACAAAGCAGGGATATATTCTCACGGTCAAGTGTTGATAAGTTTTATAACAGTAGGAGTACTGGGAAATGTATTCACAATGAAGTATCTATACAGTGTCGGTGTCATTCTTGGCCTACCTGAGAAAGTGTGAGGTCAGTCAGTATGTATTTATGGTGGCTACACAAGTAAAGAGATCTGGGGTTTTTCTTGTTTTGGTTTTCCTTTTTGGATTTGCCTGTCTCTATGTGTTGCTGTGATGGCAGAGGACAGCTCTTCTAGCAATGTCTCATCATCTGTAGTAGGCAGCTCATCGAACAGCTTATGAGACTGGACAATGTGTACAGTGTGTGTGGATCAATAAGAGGCACGCAAGATGGTTTTGAATAGCTTGTAACGAGTTGGACAATGGATGCAGTATCATTTCTACTCTCTTGTCTGCCTTAACATCCAGGAGCAGGAGTTCCCCTGGAGAGGGTGTCCTGGTTTCAGCTGGGATAGAGTTAACTGTCTTCCTAGTAGCTGGTATGGTGCTATGTTTTGAGTTCAGAGCGAAGAATGTTGATAACACTGATGTTTTCAGTTGTTGCTCAGTAGTGTTTAGACTAAAGTCAAGGATTTTTCAGCTTCTCATGCCCAGCCAGCGAGAAAGCTGGAGGGGCACAAGAAGTTGGCACAGGACACAGCCAGGGCAGCTGACCCAAACTGGCCAACGGTGTATTCCATACCATGTGACGTCCCATCTAGTATAGGAACAGGGAAGTGGGGGGCAGGGATTCGCCGCTCGGGGACTGGCTGGGTGTCGGTTGGCGGGTGGTGAGCAATTGCACTGCGCATCATTTGTACATTCCAATCCTTTCATTATTGCTGTTGTCATTTTATTAGTGTTATCATTATCGTTATTAGTTTCTTCTTTTCTGTTCTATTAAACCGTTCTTATCTCAACCCACGGGTTTTGCTTCTTTTCCCGATTTTCTCCCCCATCCCACTGGGTGGGGAGGATTGAGTGAGCGGCTGCGTGGTGTTTAGTTGCTGGCTGGGGTTAAACCACGACAGAGGGTTATATGTGTTTGGTGAAGAATCTTGTAAATTTCTTTTCCCCCCTCAGATGAGTGCCAATGAAATTAGTTCAGAGATCATCTTGATATGGCTACTATTAAATTATGAATAATTAGCAAACATTTTTACTTGGGGAGCTCGCATCCTTATGAATCTGTACTATAAAAGATGGCAACCATACCTACTTTGCTGCCCCCCCCCCCTTTTTTTTTCTTTTCCCCTTAGAAAAAAAAAGAAAGGATCCCTGCTCAGGAAAACAAGCTTACAGAGTTTAGCCTTTTCCAGTCAGTGACCAGTAGATATAACAACAAGGAGCTTGCTTAGCAGCAAAGGGGAAAGGGTTTTTCCTGTAACTACGAGTTATGCTTGCATCCCAAATGGCAATGACAAAGGATTCCTTGGCCACCTGTGTGTTAGAGCTCTCCATAAGATACATATTGGTGATATTAAAATGTTGTGAATAAACAGATTCCTTTTGAGTTTCTTCTGAATCAAAGTGTTTATTAAATACAAATGCCAAGATAGACATTAAATTTACCAACACTGATACAGCTTGCCTTGGACTACATTAAGAGTGCATTTATGCAACTACAAAAATGTGGGAGGCTGGAAAAGCCTATATAGGCCCTCATCTATTGTAAAGAAAACACCCGTTAAAGAAAAATAGGGTGTGAAAAGGCACAGTTGGAAGAGAGGAGTAGGGAAGTAAATATAAATCTTATCAAGATGCAACAGATATTGAACTGATGGAATTAAGCAAACATAAGTATGAATTAAATCAAATCTAGGCTGTGTGTACTCTGCTGAATTAAATCAGGTAAAAATCTGGAAATAATAGTGCTTTGCCTTCTTTATGGCATCTTAAAAGACATGTCAATCCAAATAAAGTGTTGACTATAGCAAAGTTTCAGACCGTTTGTAGGTAGACAACAAATTAATCAAGAACGTCAACTGTCCCATGAAAAACCTCTATAATTCAGCAGCCTCTTCTTGCAGAGAGAATCTAGTCCATTTACTCCTGGAAGATTATCATACTATGCTATCAACCACAAAAAGAGAAAAGAAGGTTTCAATAAGCTAAAGGAAGCTTCAGCAAAGCACCTGAAACCTCGGGCTGTCACCACAGATGAATGACAGTCAAGTGACTTCTTAAACATAAACATCCACAAACTTAGGAATGTAAAGTAGATTTGAGGTTTTGCATTACTATTTCCAAAGAGAAGCAGAGCTGTTAAATTTCTTATTCTAAACTGCAATGAAATCTGACTTTTTGTGTGTGTGTGTTAACTGTAGGCGTCTTGGCTATTAGGGAACAAGGTAGACTTACCATGTTGTGTACTCGTATCTTTTTGATTATTTTTTGTTTTCATTCTTCCAACTCCATAGTCTGAGCAGCTAACAATTGGAGATACTTGCTGCATCTTTATTCTGTATAACTGATACAGAGAAGGAGTTCCATTCACTTTCAGCGGGAATAATAATCATTGCTACACGTACACACGTAGATATATACAAACATATTTTCGGGGTTAGCTCTTAGCTAGGTGTAAATGCATGGGCCATTATGGATCTGTGCTGTCAGGGGGACTAGAGAATCACCACCAACCCCTTCCCCCTGCTAGAGATAAAGATTCTTGAGAAAATGCTAAGGGTAGCTTTGGAGAAGACTATTTCCCTGTCTGAACTACCCAGACTGTGAGTCTTTTTTTTCTCTTCTTCCTCTTCCCAAACAAGAACCAGAATTTCCCTCCAGCGCTTCTCATGCTGTTTTAAGCACCTAACATTGTCCCAATTTTTTTGTGGAGAAGCCTCAGCTTAGCTATAGTAAATGGGTGGAAGCTAGGAGAAGACAGGAGAAATGCTGAATCTTAAAGCACTCCATTTATTCTGAGCATAGGCTATAATATGATAAAAGTCTCAATGTTCTAGTCTTGCAGAGCTCCTGCTTATGAAGCAGCTTTGTAAATTCTCAGTAAACATGAGGAGCTTTCCAGATCCGGGCATATCCTGCAGCTGTAGTTCTGGTGATGTCTTTCAAAATGTGCCTCATTCATGTTGTGGCAGCACAGAGGGACAGAGCCCTGGGCACAAGGCTCTGAGCGTGGCACTGCACAGGCCTTTCAGTTGACCTTTCTAGGATATCCTATGTTTCTAATGACAATGTAGTTTTCAGAGCCTTACTCAAGCCATTCTGTTGTGGTAGCAAACCCCATTCAGTACAGGTTTCATACCACGTTTGTTCTGACAACTGAAATAAGCACAGCAATAGCTCATGATAGGTTGACTGAAAATCAGCACAGTGGTTTGCAAAGGTAATAGAGCTGTTAGAGATGTGCATAGAATTTCATCCGTTGCCACGGAGTTGAACTTTGAATAGTGACTGTCACTTGAGTTGGGTATTTACCTTGCGTATTGCTAATGAGATGTCATTCTTCAATTGGTACTGTAAATCCAGTGGTACCTTATGTAATAAAGTGTAATGAGTTGTCCCTTACACAATGATGATGGAATATCACGGTGACTTATAACATTCTTAATATGCAAAATGTTGGCAAATGGATTAGCCTTTTA
Source organism: Harpia harpyja (assembly GCF_026419915.1). Lineage (NCBI taxonomy): Eukaryota > Metazoa > Chordata > Aves > Accipitriformes > Accipitridae > Harpia > Harpia harpyja. The sequence continues at coordinate 14,943,382 of NC_068949.1, read as the reverse complement.
GTGCCGACTGCTGCATCTAAACAACGTACACCCACCACAAAATGTCAGTGCTCTTCTGATGGCAAATGATGAATGGCAGAATTGAAATGTGCGCTCTCATTTATACTGGGCTTAGCAATGCAACTTCGATAGCCTTTTTGGAAGGAGGGAAATAATAGAGGAAGCAGTAAGTGTTATGAAAAACATAATCCAAGCCAAAGTTTAAAAAAAAAAAAAAAGGTGGAGGGTGAAGAGAAAGAAAAGATAATGCAGATAATGGGAAAGAAAAAGTAGTGCAGCCTGACTTAAATCAAGTTTAAACCCAGACACAATGAAGTTTTGATGCTGCAACTCTCCACCTTGCAGAGATGCTACTGAAGTTGCAGTTCTTCTCTTTGGTGTGGTGGATCCATTTAGGTCTTGTTGTACTTTGCATGTTACAAATCAGGTTTTATGGCATTTGAGAATTCTTCTAGGCATTTTCCTCATTTGTTGTTGTCCTCTGGCTGTGCCAAATAGCCTTCTGCCCTTTCAGTTGGTCTGTTTTATAGCATTCTGTGGGCCCCTGTCCTTTTTTCCCCCCTTTTGGCTGGGACTGGATCCTTTTCTGTATGCAGTGCTTGCTTGGGGATTTCAGAGGAAATATTGTAACTTGTCCAATTCACTGGGTTTAGATTTTTAATATTTTATATTACTATTTTACTGTTATTAAAACAGCAGCCAGAGGCATCCCAGCTGAAGTGAAGATCTCACTGTACAAACTTAACTAAGAGGCAAGCCTGCTCTCAAGTGCTTGCAGTGTAACTGACTGGTGTTTGGATGCCTGTATAAATCGCGGGTTTAATAGCTGCATATTTCTACAGGTTTCAGGCTAGGATGCCAAAGAACTTTTCAAACACAAATAAATTTAACCTCCTTTCCTATATGGAAGTCAGAGATTGGTTCTGTGGTAACACTTCCCCCCTCTCTAATTCCCACACATGTACTTGTTAGTGACATATATATGACTGTGGTCAATATAGGTGCTTAACTTTTTAAAGAGCCTGTGTAAGTCACTAAGTGCATATTGATTTGAAGCAAATGTAAATTAGAATTAATTTTGACTTGCTAACGTAGTCAAATAAGGAACATTTCTATTGATCTTTGTCCCAGAAGCCAATTATCTGGATTAAGTGTTTTTATTACATGAAATACAGCATATAGCATGTATCATTCTGCATTGATCAGTGTGAAATTGCATATTTAAGACAAGGACTGTAAGTAAGAGTTGTTAACAAGTGATTTATTTTTAAAAAGTATATCTTGTTTTATTTACCCCCCACTTTTCCCTGTTCAAAAGCTGTGCTTGTAACTACCACTGAATAGGAGGCTGTTGACGCATGTGGATCAACAGGGATTCTTGCTCATATCATTTCCATTTTGGCTTCCTTCCCTTTTACTCTGCTCCATCTATACTGTGTTCCCCCCCGCTTCGGCCTCCCCAGCCATTGTAAAGCTTATCTATATTTCCCACTCCTTAGCATTAAGCAGTTTTTGCCATAGTGTGCTCTGCACGAAAAAAACGTTTTCTATATTAAATAAATACATCGCAGCCATCTCTCCTGCAAGTAAGCAACGCTGAGTATCTGGAGAATTCAGTAGCGCATGTACAGGTGACGGTTATAAAAAGTGTGCTGAATTTACATGGCGGGGCCGGTGTAACGGCAGGGGGAAACGGGCCCTTGGCCCCTCTGTGGACAGGCTGCCGGGGTGAAGCAGGCGGGGGCCTGATCCGTCCCCCGCCGAGGCTCTGAGCTCTGGCGTTACCTCCCCGGGAGCAGGATGCGGCCACAGCGCTCTGTTACCAGACTTGTGCTTGCGAGACGGCGACCTCCGGGAATCGCTCTGCCTCCTGTTATCCACATGCTGACATTATCTATATGTATCGCTATCGCGGTCCGTGCCTCAGCCCCACAGCAACTTAATAATCTTGGTAACATCCTGCTCCCAACTCATTTTCTTGGCAGTAGTTTTAATTACGTTTCGGGCTCCTGAATGAATTTGTTTTCTCTGGATCCTTGGCATATTGAGACGCTTGTCACGTTTGGGTGCCTGCAATCACTGATGCGTTTGTTTTAGGGGATGAATTAGTCTTCTGAGCCTGAGCATGTCCAATTTATGAATTAGATTTCATTGAAAGCTAGAACAAAACAAAACAAGAAACGGTTTTGCTGTACCGCTTTTCTCCCCCACCCCCTCGCCCCCAGCGCGGGGGTAAACCCCTCGCATTTCCATTTCGCTCGTCAAACGCGGATCGTGTCCCGGGCCCCAGCGGAGCGGAAGGAAGAAGGGGCATCCCCCTCACCTCGGCGCGGTGCCCCCGCGCCGTCCCCGGTCCCCGAAGTTGGGCGAGCAGCAGCAGGCTCGCAGCCCCGCGCCCTTACCTCCGGGGGCGTCCCGCCGCGCCGCGCAGTGCCGAACCGAGCCGAGCCGGCCTCGCTCCGGGCGGGGGCTGCGGGAGGCCGCGCAATGCAGGGCGCTGGGCGCCCTCCGGGCGGGGGCTGCAGCCCCGCGGGAGAGCCTGCGCCCGGCAACCGGGGAGCTGCCGAGCCGCCTGGCCTCGCCCCCTCCTCCGCTCCCTGCGCTTGGAGCATCGGCCCCCCACCCCTTTCCCCCGGGAGATATACATGCATTACATATATACAGAGAGAGCGAGCGAGAAAAGCAGACCTATCTGTAATTCTGGGTATATCTGAATACATTTAATTGCAATTAATTTCCCTGTTCTTGCACAGCCATCCCGCTTCCTCGCGGAGCCGCCAGCTCCCCACCGTGCCGCCCGCCCGGGCGCCCCGCTGCCCGCGCCCCGCCGCCGCGCCGTGCCCCGGCGGCACCGAGCGCCGAGGCTCCGCAGTCACGTGGCGCGGGGGGCGGGCGGCGGCGGCGGCGGGGGGGCCGCTCCGCAGTTCGCGGTCTGCCGGCGCCCCGGCACACACCGAGCGCCGGAGGCTCCGCCGCGCCGCCTGCCAACCCGGGATCTACCTCCGTGCTTTTTGAGCCCCGGCTTTTTTTTTTTTTCTTCTCCCCGCCACCCGTCTTCCTCAAGCTTGGAAAATTCTTGGGGCGCTGGGGGAATTTGGGATTTTTTTCTAAGGGGGGGTGTCTGGGCATCTCCCCCCCGCGCCCGCTGCCGTGCTCCACCTGCCCTTGCGCCTTTTTTCTTCTTTTCCCGTCTGTCTCTCCGCTAAACCCGGGCTGATGTGCTGTGCGAGAGGCTGGAAATGGAAGTGTTGATGCTCTGGCTTTTCCCCTGGATATTTCAGTGCGTTTCGGTGCGGGCGGACTCCATCATCCACATTGGTAAGAGAGGAAGCGGGGGGGGGGTGTTGGAGGGAGGCGGCAGATAAATAAATAAATGAAGGGAGCGTCTCGTTTAACCGCGGTAATGTCACAGGCAGCGGTTGAACGCAACTCCGCGGAGAGCCAGGAGGAGGGAAGGGAGAAAGGCAGCTGAATTCCCCCGATTGTAAAGTTAGGGGCGAAATGCCGGCTGTGCGCCGGGGCCGCCGCTGCGGTCTCCCATGTGGCTGGGGAGCCTGTGCTTGGACCTGTTTGCGTGGAAAGGCTTTCTCCCCCCCCCACCCCCCCGCCGCCTCCTCGCCACCGAAAACAAACAACCGCCCCCAACACCCGAGCAGGAGAGAGGCATAATCTGTACGTGCACGTAGGGAGAACTTTCGGGGAGATAATCCCCTGGTTTCCATCCCCTGTCGTAGCAGGTGTCAGCCGAGCCGGAATGCGGAGGGGGGGGGACGAGGGGGAGGGACGACGACTTGGCTGGGAAAGGGTTAGAAAGGCGAGATTTGCAGCGGCTGTGTGTGTGTCTGTGTCTATGCGCGCAACTGTTGTGATTTGAATAAGATCTCATTAAAACCCCTGGGCAGCAAGAAGGCTGGATCAGCAGTGGGAGGAAGAGGGGTATGAATAAGAGGTAAAGGAAAGGCTGATGTGAACTTTATGGCTTCTGCGAGCGAGGCATGGTGATGTCCGCGGGAAGCCTGGCAAGCAAAAGCGAGGCTCTGCAGTCACCTTTTGGCTGGTGTTGAAAGGTACCAGCAGGAACGAAAATGAGGATGTTTAGTGGCGGAGGGGGGGGGGAGAGAATCACTTGTGGAGGATGATAGAGGAGGAGACGGGAGTACGGCCGGGCAATGAAAAAGCCGTAATTCCCACCAGCCTTTTGGGGAGGATGGGAGATCAAGAAAAGGAGGGGGCCGGGGCGGGCGCGACCCTGGCGAGGGGAGGCTCCACGGAGACGGGAGGAAAGTCCCGTGTCGACCCGGAGCGGGGAAGGGGAAAGGGGGACCAGCCCTGTAACAAGTTTCCCGGCAGGGGCGGCTCCGGGGCGGGCGGAGGAGGCTCCGGTCGGCGCCGCTCGCCTCCGGAGCCTGGGGGCGCAGCCAAGGCAGACAGCATTGCGGAGCCATTAAGGAGACGGGGTCAGCCCTGACCGCAGCGGGGGACTCCGGCCCGGGGGCGGTCCCCAGGGCTGGGCAGACCCCGGCGGCACCGGGGCCGGTCCCGCGGGGAGGCAGGGGGCCGGTGGGGCTGCCCTGGGGAAGTGCCCTGGCCGGGCTGTGTGTGTGTGTATGAGCGACACAGCCTCCGCGGCTCTTCCTCTTGGCCCCGCTTCTCCTGCGGGTGGACGGTATCACCGCGGCTTCTCCCCGCAGGAACTTCAGCCTGAGTGGTGTTTGCCAACTAACTCCTCGCAGAAATAGCGGTCCGGTGGGCAGGAGAGGCGAGCGGCTGTGTGCAGAGCTGTGATTTCACACGGGCAGTGCACGGAGGCTCCAGCCACAGTCACACACAGTGTGAATCAGCAGGACTTTTCCAGGCTGGGGGATAACGTTTTTTTTCTCATTTTGTTGCCAGCACTAGAGATCTCCCACTGCTGTGTAGAGCAGGGCAGTAAGCCTGGCGTGGGCACACACACGCTCCGTAGAGAGGGAATCTTATGTAACACACATCGCCAGATGTTTTCACGTTAACTGCATAAACAGGACAGTGAAATTCAAGCTTCCAGGTTACCGGACACAAATCCTGGCTTCACGTTCGCGTGTGCATGTGAGCCTCAACAAAACTGCTGCCCGAAAGGCAGCAGCCTAGGGAGCGGCGAAGCAGTGAGCAAAAAGTTGGTCGAATTCCCAAGCCTGCTCCCTTTCCCGTCACTGGCGAAGCGAGTCCCTCACCCCGGCGTGACTCCGGTTCAGGGCTCCGTAAATGCCGGGGGAGCAGAAGTGGCCGGGAGGAGGGTTGCGCTTCCCCGTGCCCGGGACGAGGCCGCGCAGCCGGTGGCGGCCGCCCACGCGTGGGCCCCGACCCCACAGGCACCCGGTGCCCCCGGAGCTGCCCCGCCTGGCACCGTGCGAGCCGGCTCGAGCTTTGCACGGCCCAGGGGGGAGCGGGGGTTCTGGTGCGGCGAGCGGGCGGGCCGAGCCGGTGAGGAGCGGGGCCGAGCCCTCCTCACCCTCTGCCGCCTTCCTCCCCTCAGGTGCCATTTTCGAAGGCAATGCTGCCAAAGACGACGAGGTGTTCAAGCAGGCGGTGTCGGATCTGAACCTCAATGACGACATCCTCCAGAGCGAGAAAATCACTTACTCCATCAAGCTCATAGAGGCCAACAACCCCTTCCATGCGGTGCAGGAAGGTGAGCGCCCCGGGGCGGCACCCACGGCGCGGGCGGGCTGGGCGCCGGGACGGGACGGGGCTGAGAGAGGACGGCCCCCGGCCCGGCCGGTTGGCGGGAGGCGGTTTCAGCGCCGTGACAGCCCGGACCCATCCTGGCGCTCGGCTGGAAACTTTTCTTCCGTCGGGGGTTGGCGCTGTCTTACAAGGAAAGGGGAGGGACGGCGCGGTGCGGCGGCTGCGGCGCCGTGCCCAGCCCAGCCCAGCCCAGCCGTGCCGTGCCGTGCCGTGCCGTGCCGTGCCCGGCCGCGCCGCGCCGGGCAGCCCAGCCCAGGCGGGGGGTGGCAGCCGCGGGAGAGCCGGCAGAGCAGGGGGGCTCCGGCTCGCTCCTGGATCCGCAAGCGCCCCCTCCCTCCGCCGCTGCGGCGCGAAGGCCGAGCCCCACCGCCGCCCCCGTCCCGTCCCGTCCCGTCCCCCAGCAGGGCCCAGGCGCGGACGCAGCGGGGCAGGGCAGACGAGGGGGTCCCGCCCGGAGCGGGGAGGGGGGTCGTGCGGCGCCGAGGGGCCGGGCAGGAGGACTCGACGCTGCGGGAACGGCTGCGGGAGGTGGCGGGGCACAAGCTGGCACCTCTCCCTGCGCATCTGCCCCCGTGCCCCTCAAGGGGAAGCAGAGCCGGGGCGGCCGGCGGCGACAGGGCGGCCCTCCGTGCGAGTGGAGCTCCCTCCCGGGTGGCTGGGGAGAGGGTAAGGTAGCCGAGTCGCCGGCTGAAAACCTTCCCAGAGTTTACAAGATCTGACAAGTAGCTACGCGAGTAAATAATTTCAGTTAGATTTTTGCAAAGGGAAACGTTTAAATTAATCAGCTTGCCTTTACAAATAAGACTTTAAAAAGATATTATTTGTGATTTAATGAAGCCAAGGTTAATTATGGCCTAGGTTATTTCAGAAGATGTGTTTTTCAGTAGTAATTATTCTAGAAACAGAGAGCTATTTATATACCCAGACTAGAATATTTAAAAAAATGATTCATCACCAGCCTTACCCTTAGTTTTACAGAGCACAGAGTGAATCTTTCCCTGTATGAAAATTTGCATTAATCCATATGTATTTATGTCTAGGTTGTGTACATGCAAATTATAGTTACAAAATTACATCAAATGTTAATTTTCATGAACTCTGAACAATTTCTTCTGCTATCTTTTTTCCTCAGAGTAGCTGCTAGTTAATATCATGCACATTCAGGAGAAACAGCAATATATACCTTTTCAAGGGCCTGATCCCATTAACAATAGGATTCCTCCTGCTGCTCTGAAAGCTTAGCAAGGCAGTATGAAAAAAATCTTTACGAAAATGGGAAGAAGGGGACTTTAAAACAAAACTCCACCCACATAGTCAGACACCAGAGGAAAATAAAAGTCTCTAAATAATGGCGGGTTGATTTATTGGCAAAGATTAACTCTGAACAATTGGATCTTCTTACATTTGCAAAAGCTCAGTGTCCTATATTGGAGCTTATTCATATTCATGGCAGTGACAGTAGTTGGCTGGCTGAACAATTGCTTTTAACAACGTCTCTTCTCAGAAGTAAAACTTTATGAAACTATTCTGAATGCCCTGGGATCTGAGTTGACAGTCTTGTGGACAGAGTCCCTTTGCTCAGTTTTGTTGAAAGCAGAAAAGCATGACCAACTAGAAGGTTCTTGATCTAGTAGGATTTTTTTTTAATTGGTTTGTTTGCTAACCTTGAAGATTAGTGTTGCATTTATGAAGACTACTATGAAAATAAAATTTCTCTGTTGAAAATCTATGCTGAAGCCACAGAAAAGACTCTGGTCAGATTTTTAATCTTTTTGGTACAGAATCTTTGTTCTACCTGAAGAATATGTGTAAATAAAGACGTTTCCTCCTACCACTTTCACAATGCTCTTTCAGGGCTCATGTGCCCATTGCAATTAGAATCACTCTTTGATGAACTGATCCCACACTGCAGAATTAAGGAAGTCGTTGGTGAATGTTCACAATTCCAAAGAGAACTTGCTCTCTGTCACTACTTCATTAAAGCATATCAATGTGTCTTCTTTTGGGAGGACTACAAAATGATCTTATCTGCGAGTAAAACCTTGCCACAGTGGGAGAGCTAAGAGGAGAGTATCAGACTTTGCTCAATTTCCTGGCTTGCTTTGTTGGTTCAGGTCGGGTCTTTTTTTATTTGAGATTTAATTTCCTACTTTTGAAACTGTTATACAACATGCTGACAGAATGATCCACAGGACGTAGAAGTTGCTGGGCTATTCTTGCTGAGCAGCGTCTCTCTGCCCAGTGTTACTTGGTGTCATTCTGACTGTTCAAAATCTCATTGTATCTTACTGTACGGATGTCCTGCTCGTTTTGGTAGAATATTGCGTATGGTAGCCAAAATAACCTGGAGCAAATCCGCTGCCCAGACTGCTTGCACAATCTTGCTGCTGCTACATAAAATGCCCTGACATCCACATTATTCTTCTGCACTGTCTTTCTAAGCAGCGCCATGGAAATCAGCGTTGCAAGCATTAGTTTCATAGCAATGGAACTTTTTATAGTAAAAACCAATCTGGAGTAAAAATAGACCATTGTGATACTACTGCCAGAATAGTTCACGCAATCAAACCAATCACAAATATTGTTTTTATTTGAAGCATCTTTTGCACAGTCTTGTGAGATGACATTGTAAATCATTCCTTAAGTCCTTTTAAAAGAGTGCTGCAAGTGAGGACCTTCATTTCAATGATACTGTGCTGGTAAAATTATGGAAAGTCATCTCTCCATGTAACAAAGTCTATTACACAATAACAAGACTTTAATTACTGATGGAGACAGTTTTTAACATGTGTTTGACCTGGCATTTATTGTGCAGTTGAAGAACTTCTGCATGGGTAGGAAGCACGGAAGAGTGGTAACGGTAGGGTTTTCTCAGTAGGAGCAGTGCATTTGCAGAACTAAAGGCCAAACAGAAAATAACGTCGCCTTTCATAATTGGAGTGGCTGGAAGGTGCTGAGAAGTGTTGTAAGATTTTGAAAAAAAGCTTTAGGGGCTTTGCTTTAGAGAGACAAGGGCACTACTGTGATAGTTTCTGGTGACTGAAATATGTAAATAAAATTCAGAGATCCATTTTCTTCAAAGTCTTGGTGAACACTCATGTTAATGGTTGTGTCAGGTGCCAGAGAACTATTAACAAAAAGTGTAAATTGTGTTCTATCATTGTCTTTCATTTTAATATATGTTGCAGAAACAAGATCCTGTTGTGCTGATGAGTAAAGAGATTCTTTTGGCGCCATCAAACTCATATTCTGTAACAAATTGTGGCAAGTGGGTGGAAGGAACTCCAGTGGCAAGGGATGTAACAGTAAAGAATAAACAGACCCTGGTGCATGCATAAAATAGGACTTCGTTGTCTGTTCGCGCTTGCAAGCAGTTGTTGCATTTTGTGGAATATTGCTTTTATGTATGTGGCAATTACTTGAGGGAAAAACTGGTTTTGCACTGACTCATGGGAGAAGATATACGGGGAATCATTGTTCTTTTCATATGATTTTAAGGAAATGAGCTCAAATCACAAACATGATGTCAAATTATATCCTTGCTTCTAAAAGAGCTATGTGCTCAGTTTCTGTTAAGTGATTGAGATGTGAGATAATAAGTGCTTGTTTGTGTGTGGTGTGTGTTTAAGCTAGTACTGTGATAACCTTTTTTGATTCAAGGATTCAAATAAGCTCAAAGGTATGAGAAACGCTTTAAAGCTTTCAGTTCAAATTGGGATTTTTGAGCCTGCCATTAGTGTGGAAAAGGGACTGTGTGTATGACATATGGATGGCAAACAAGTTTCCAGCTGGGCTTGAAAATGTGATGGCATGTTTAAACTAAAAAACCAAACAAAACTAACATGTAAGTTTTTAAAATGTTGCTTTTGGAGGGGGAGTAGTTAGCTGTAGGTCAAAACTAGGGCATAGGAAAGCTAATTACTTAACTTTTGTAGTGCTCTTTGGAGAAGGGATCGAAAGGAGATAGTTACTCAGAAACTGTGAAACTTTAAAGCCCTTTTTCTCAGCGGGTGATGTTTGTGCATCTATGGAGCTTTCCTGGAGCTGAAACTTGCTGTTCTCTCTGCATAGCAATTTCAAATGAATTGTTTCTAATTTGAGCAGCATTGTATGTGTGCTTGTTGATGTTAAAATGCTGTCAGCTCTGGAAACCAGAACAAATTTGGAAAATCAGAATGTGATTTGAGAACAAGAATGGTGTTCCATAAATGGTTTTATTGTCAGTCCCATGTATGCTGCTGTGGTTTCAGAGCAACTCAGAGCTGCTGCTTGTTTGGATGTCTGTGTTTTGTATACCATTGAGTGAATCTGATCTCTTATCATAGTCTGTAGGACTTGGTAATGATACATACCTGGTATAGATTTCACACTGTTTTCATCAGGGTACGGGGTCTTGTTTGGAAGTTTTTGACAGGTGAACTCTGAGCTCTCCAGAAAGAACATATTGTTATATACTTTTTTTTCTAGGTTTAGTCTGAGCTTTCAACACTTTTTAAAAACCAGCCAGAAAGAGTGTAGGTAGGGATTCCCTCCCATGGTCAGAGAGGCCTTGCTGTGCAACTACACATTTTTTCTACTAGTTTGCTGCAGTTAAAAGCTGTTGCTCAGTGGGGTGAATGGGTTTAACAGTTTTACCTCCTTGTGCCCTCTGAGACCAGACCAAGACTTGTTAAGGACTGCCACAGTGAAGACATCTGTGACACTGTCATCTCATTGTGCTTATGTTTTTATGCTCTATAGTTGCATGGTTCAGTGTATTATAAACCAGAGTGTTTTGCAGAGCTGAAGAAAACAGCAAATTAATATGTCCATCTCTTCCCGTTCTTGTGGTGTTCTTCTGCTGAAAGCAGGGACCTGCAGATGTCTTCAGTAGGAAGGAAAGGAATCAATAGCCCATAAAGGAGTCTGTTTGGTGCTGAGGATGAACGCAAGCTGCAGACTGCGGGCAAACATCCAAATACACCTTTTTGTTGTTGTTTCATTCCACTTGTGATTTGTTACTTTGTACTCACAGCTATTCAGGTTCTGGTCACAGTTTAACTGCAGGTGCAAAATATTTTGTACTTTTGGGAGGCAGTCCCACTCAAACACATCACTGCTACAGCTCAGGTTCTTTTACAGGATGTGCTGGGATTAGTTCCACCCCAGCCATGTTCTCTGTGTTTGCAGAGGCTGCCATCATTTCAGGCTGGGGCTGAGCTGCCTGGCGAGCAAGCTCCAGACAGTGCCATGCATTGGGGTGCAGCAGGCAATGAGGAGTCAGGGGAAGTAGGAGGGAGGTGCTGCTGTGAGCTCACAGCTTAGAATCCCAAGGTAGTAAGGTTTTTTTGTGGAAACACCAACAGTGTAGATGGGACCTGCTCGGAGCTCAGAGTCCTGCTCCAGCTCGGTGGAGGCTGGTGATGAGGAGGTGGTGTGCTCAGCCTGCCACAGGAGGTGTCTCAGTCCCTGCTTGCTGTGGGATGATAGGGAATCCCGTGTTATTTTCATGCTTTGCAGTTAAAAAGTTTTTATTTTGGCTGAAAGATTTTTTTCACTCCCTCCATCTGCTTAACAAGTTAAGCTCATTTCTTTTCTCTCTTCTAATTTGCAGACTTGATAATACCTTTATTTCCATGTTGGCTGTGGATCTCCCATCTGTTTTAAGGGTCTCATACACAAGAGCAGCTGCAGGCTAGGCTACAATTCTTTTTCAGTACCTAATGGTCTTTCCCACTGATCCTGCTGCTGATCCTGCTCATTTATCAAGGAGCTGCAGTTGGGTTTCTTATTCTAGGATTTCATTATAGAAAATACGCTACATCATTAACTAGCATGCTAGAAATTATCCCAAAAGAACAGAAATAAGCAGTGTTCATAAAAATATTAGCGAATGTGTTTCAGGGTTAAAGATTTTCTTTCTGCTTCTCTTTTTAAATTTTTTTATTCTTGAAAATAAATTTCTGAGTACTTGCTTTGTCTGTGGCAGCTTTTCTCAGTCATTAGTGTGGAAGAGGGTCTGTAAGTGTGAAATGGGTATACAAAATGGCCTCAGCCTCAAGTTAAAATAATGGCTTAAGAAAATGATCCTAAATTGTGAAATACAATCTGTATATATGCATATACATATACATGCATGCCCATATACCCCATACAAATAATTTAATTGCTGAACTTACTGTAATGTGTCCAGCAGGGAAGATGCCTTGAGCCTTTCTGTGTTCAGAATCTTCCAGCTACAGATGATTAGAGGATTGACTATCTAAGTATTACATTTTAAATTACATCTTCATACTTGCAGAATGAGATGAATTTTATGTTTTGATGTCATTTATCATGCCATGGTTGAGCCATACAGTGAAAGGAGTTAAAACTACACATTCTTTGAACAGAGGGGATATCATCATGTTTATTAAAACTGTTCATGACTTACCATAGTTATTTACTGGAAGGAAAACAAAACAAAGCCTCAAAGCCTAGTTATACAACTACAATAGTGCCTGACCATAAGACTACAGCACACTAAGACTGTGGCTGAAATAGTTACTTTGGATTTAACTTTTTGCTATTTCAGAGGAAACATAGTCAAACTCTTCTTCATTTTTTAGGCAAAGATCAAAATGTTTTTCATACTTTTATTCATAATAAATTCCCTCTGAGGAGAGTTCCTGCTGTGTCTTTATTTGTCTCTGTCATCTCATGCTTAGAGGTGTTTTTTCAATTTGCTCCTCAGAAAAAAATTTACTTAGAATGCATTGTTGGAATCATACTGCTGTGTGAGTCTTCTAATTATATGAAATTAAACTTTTATTTTTTTTTAAGCAGATGTCTTTTTATCTGAAAGTGCGCTGCTAGAATGAAAATGGCCCACACAGCTATTGCTTTTCTGGCAAGAGATTCTTCCATAATTTACAGATATTTGAGTTCATGATTTTGAAAAATGGCTTACATATTCAATTTTGCATTTTGACAGGTTTTTTTTACATAATAGAACTTGCAGTGATTTTTGTTACATACAGAAATGCTGTGTAGTTCTTTCCATTTGGAAACCTGTTGAAAGAGGCCAGGTTTCAGACCAAGGAATGAAACATTTTACGCACAGGGCACACAGAAGTTATGCAGACTACCTTACACAAAAATGTGAAATGTGTCAGCTCTGAAGTTGAAATCTAGATGCCATCCTGAGAATCCTTTCCATTTCATTCTTCACTGAGGAAAGGGAGCAGCTAATGCTGATCCTTAGTGTAGCTCTTTGGTTATTAGGATTCTTGTCCATGAGAAAATTGAAGTGAGACCGTTAAATAGTGTGCAACATTTTGAGAACCTCATTTTATATCATATGTAGATCTGTAATCATTTCAAAGGCAGATAATAATGATATGCTAATATGCCAAGATTTCTTTCATTTACGTAACTTTAAGGCAATAAATATCTGAAATGAGAAATATGTTGAAAGGGTTTCTTTTATGTTTTTACTAATAGCTTGCATTTTGTTATAATTTGGAGACCTGATTGCTGTGCTTGAAACTGCATTCAGGTTTGTGGGTTTGGAGTGCTTTTTATAGCCTGAAAGGTTTGTCGTATCAGAAGGAGGCTGTCTATGCTAGCCCTGCTTTTGTGAAGTTCTGTTCCTTTGACCCTGTTGTGGCATCTTGGTACCTGTCCATTTTTTTTCCTTTTGCCTATTATATTATATATTCAGATGCACAGTAAGAATTAATGCTGGAAAGCACTAATAGCCAGTGCTTAAAGGTAAAAAGAACCAAGAGGCATTAATTTCAAGTGGTGTTTGGCTGCATTAAAACACACAGCAGGGTTTCTACTGCTTGACCTTACTGAGAACCATTCCCTTAGCAACTTTTCATAGAGGGAGTAAAAGGACAGTAAGAAAACAATTTTTTTCCCCTATATTCAACAGAATAATATCCAAGAAATTACTTTCTTGCTTAAAAAATATGACAAGCTCAAACCAAAATACTCGCAGTGGGTCTGAGCTCTCATTATGTATCCTGTCTCTCAGTCCAGTCATTTAATCCTCTGCTTTTTAACTTCTTTATCTGAGTCTTTGAGATTTTAACTAGTAGCATTGCTGATGGAATACTTTCAATATCCTCAAAATCTCATTGACAATCTGGTTTATTTTTATTTAGAAAGTGAATAGAAGGTTTTTCCATATAAGCTAATGTTTGTAAAGTTAATGAGAATTGTCTTTGTCAGCAGGTAAATGACTCTACTTTGTACCATTACTTGATATTTAGGAAATACCAATTATTTGCTGCTTGGTAATACTTTCAGTGGAGAAACTGCTAATCTAGAGCAGCATTTCCATAGCCCTTTGTTTTCTTAACCTCTCTGCTTCTGGATAAAGGTAAAACTTGGGATGGTGGAAGGAGGAGTTGGTTTATGGGAGGCAGCCTCTCACTGTCTTTTCTGCGTGTTTGCAGACCCTTGACTTAATTTCACATTTATTTAAAAAATGCTTTAGAACTCAAAGGAAAACTCTGGTATAAATTTAGCATTGTCTTGTGTGGAATATTAGCTGCATTTTAATCTAAATGACCAATGTTTTGTCCATTTTCTATCCTACTTGAGGATATTTTTGGAATGAGAACAGTTATCTGAGAGGCTCAGAGAAAAGGAACTTAGGATGTGATGTCTGCAAGGATCAAAACAGAGGGCTAGGATGTTGAAGTGCACAAAATAAAAGGGAACAACCCAATTATCTGCTTTAAGTTTATTTTTACTGAAACTTTATTTTTCTTTTCTTTTGGCTTGCTTTTGTCCTGAAGTACTTCAGTTACTGTGGAAGTAACTGTTTTTGATACAGGTAGGACTCAGTGACCCAAACAGAAAAAAATTTTGTGCTTCCTCTGGTCTGAGCGAGGGACTTGCACAGTATGGGTCTGGATTTTTAAAGAGGCTGGAGAAGGGCAGGGATGCCACAGCATTAGCAAGTAATCAGTCTGCAAATAATCAGTCTGTGGCAGGCATTTCCCTTCCAGAGAGAAGAAAAGGCATTTCCAAAGTGTGCTCACAGGACAAGATGGGGAAAGATATGGACTAGCAGAAGTTGAGGTTGACTGAACCTCTGCTTGTAGAAAGTCACTTGTCCAGGGCAGCTTGAAATGAGAGTGCCTATATCTGGATTAAAGCATTGTGTAGTCCACATGAAAAATAATTTCACATATCAGCACTACCCAGCCTTTTTTTTTTTCTTTAACCCCCCCCCCCCCCCCCAAATTGTAATGGAGCTGATGGACTGTGTGTGGTAACTCTTAGGGAACATTTGGGAGGAAGGTCTTACAGCAAGGCTTCTGGACAGGCAGTATCCTCAGCCATGAGTTAGCGCACCCATTAAATGTGTTACAGTGCTTTGGCAGCCAGTGGGGTCTTGCCTTGCCTCTGGATGGGTACTGACAAAGTCAGCTGTGCAGGCAAGCAGAAGTGCTGTTGTCAAGCTTGATTAGAGACAGCCCTCTTAGAGCAGGTGGCTGGAGTAATCTTTCTTTCCCTTCTCTGCCAGCGCCAGTGGCACTGGTGTGGCAAGATTGGTTCACAAATGGGTTTCTAAAGGCTTAATGCCTTGTCATGTGTTGAGGACAGTTTAAATTTCTGTGACTGTGGTGTGTCGTCTTTGCTTTTACACCGTTGCTTAAAAATAAAACATAATGTCAGCTAAAACTGAGAGTCATCTGGGCAACGCAATCACTAGTGATGCCTGATTCTGAATCAAATCTGCAATCCTAGTTCTCAAAAGGCATTTTGTTGTATTTCATTGGTTTGGGTTTTTTTTTTCAGTAATCTAATATTTATCTCAGAAAAGCTCCATTCTGTCATCCATTTGGTTTATTCTTAGTGTCTTATTGCTGAGTCGGAGACCATACAATTGTAGCTGATATCTTTACGCCTGGGGTTCTTCACCAAAACTCCAGTTTCTCAAAGGCATCTAGCTGGTGAGACACACACTTTCCTGGCTGTGGTTGTCCTTTTCAGAGCCACTTCCTCACTTCCAGCCATGCCCCATTTTATATGGACAGATTCATCATTCTACTTCCCAGTGAGGTTTGTAAATGTAAATTGTTTCTCTGAATTCTGATGTCTTTTTTACCTGCTTTCTCTTGTTTGGTAGCATGGTGTTCCCCCCATACTTCTCTTCCCTGCCACTGCTCAATGCAGTAGATTTTATGAATATGGTTTTTGTGATTTGCTGGATTATTCTATTTCCACTGCATTTTAATCATCATGATGACAACATCTGTTGGCAGCAGTACACAGATGTTTTTTCAGAGCATATTCTAAGGTTTGTAAATGGTTACTATATCTACATGAGAAAACTAAGGTTTTGTCTTTTCCATATACATTAAAAGAAGTAGAACTGCATTCTGGAAATGAAATGTGTGTCTTTGGGAGACTTACCGCCTTTCAGTGACTGCCAGGGGAAACCTTTAAGTTTCACACAGCTTCCTTTATGTTACCTGCTGCAGTGAGCCTGGGGTTTGTATCACAGAATTAAGTCTCTCATCCTGCTTTCACTATTATGATGGGTAATCTTCCTCTCTTTTTAAATTTTGTTTTAGATTTTAACCTTTAAAATTGTGTATTTCTGACATCATAAGGAAATGGAGAACACAGATGGACAAGAAGCCAGAGGTGCTCCTTGAGAGCATCACGGTAGCTCTAAAGAATGGCAAAATATCAGGAATGTAAAAAAGAAATTACAACAGTGGTCAGTTATATTTGCTATAGGGCATTCTGGCAACACTGGCGGTTAAATCCATTCAGACTAAAATGGTAATTTGATCAAAAAATACTTCATAAAATGACCATGAACTAGAAGGCAGATTAGGTATTGTCATAGTTTTAATGCCTTTTAATTTTCTTTCTTGTGCTAATTATCTTCAAAGAGACGTTGTCCTTTAGGCAGCTCAACATGCAGAAAAGCACCTAAGGGGAATGCAAGAAATAGTTTGTTGATCAAAAACAGGAGTTCATGTCCTGCACTCATGGTGGCAGTGGGGCTCTAAACTGGATTTTGGTAATCCTGCTAACTGGTCTTTTATTGTTGCTGGCCTGTAGGGAAACTATTTGTAAACTGGAGTCTTGTGTCTTGCCCTGAGAAGTTGTGGGTGGTTGTGTTGAGTCAGTGAAAGTGGCACATCTCCTTTAGGATGCTATAAGAGGAAGGCTTGGAGCAGGATGTGTGTGACGTTTTGGCTCTGAAACTCATTTTCTCAGAAAAATAAATGAATAAGCTGTTACATGGGTTAATTAATAAGAAGGAAATTATTTTGGATCTCTTGTGTTTGTAAAAAGGGAAAACATGCTTTAAAATGTTGATGTTCTTTTGGGCTTGCAGGGCAGAAAAGCTTACAGTCTGTAACTTGTGACAGACTTATAATGTATAAAGTTGGGGTTGTTCTTTTTTTTTTTTTTTTTTTCAGAAATAGCACTGTTAGTTGCCCAAGGGTGTAGTTCACCTCTGTACAAAACCTGTGCGTGGAGTGTAAGTTAACTGTAAAATTCGTACACTGTAAAATGCAGCACATGAGACCAGAGAACTACTGTAAAAGGCCCTAGAGAAAAATATGTATCATACATACACACAACACTTTACCTAGTTAAATTCAAGTTAAACTCAGTCACAAGATGATCAAAGGACAGGCAGAAAAAGACGTGAGCCTGCATTGCTCAGTTCACTTCCTGGGACAATTGGGTGAACTAATAAGGTAAGATTGTTCTCTCTGAGGTTGAAGAAGAAATAGGAGGAGTTTCTTTGAATGTAGAACAGCATAGTGACAGCTGGAAAGGCTCTGTTGGCTCCAGTGCCCCTGGAAAGTGCCTTAAGGCAAAATGAAGGCTTGTGTCAATTTGCCTTTTAAATCTGTTCCCAACTACTTTTTTGGTGAGGTGTATTGGACTTAGGAAATACAAATACATATATGGATTTAGAGGGTTCTGTTTTTAAAAAATATATCTCCATCTCTTCAGGGTTACTTTGAATGTATGATTTGCAAATAGCTTGTCAGATTATCAGATTAACTGGGAAATAGTCATAGGTCCTAGGGCCTTTGGAAAATGCACTTTGAAGATGAGAATTTTAAGTGGGATCTTCAATACGTTGTTAATAAATAGCTTGAGAATTGATAGAAAAACTTATGATACCATTGATAAAATGCAAACCAGCTGAGGAAGCTGGTCTAAAGCTCAAATAAACTTGTATGAGGGAAAATGAAATGGTTCCTGAAAAAAGGTCTGTATATATGTGAACTTTGCAGTTCTTTTATTTTTTTAATATTTCTGGTTATGTTATATTGATGTTTTTATAAAAAAAATTATGTCAAATTATTTCAGCTTTTGGCCAGAAAGTTTTCTAACAGATATGACAAAATCATTATCCTCATGAAACCCTAGAGACAGACAAATGCAGATGTACTTTGGTCTTGGTCTCATATATCTAATTTAAAAAAGTCCTTGGAGTTTCTTAATGAGAGGTTGTTAGTATGAAGTGTGTCTGTGTTCTTTCCAAAAGATTACCAGTTACCTTTTTTTTCCAGGGTATCCATGTTTGCAAATAATGGCTCACATGGGAAGAGCGTGGCCATCAATGTAATACAGTGTTCACAGTGCTTTAAAAAATTGTGCCTGCAATGCGTTCACCTGGAATAATACTGAGATTCAAGCTGAAGATGGGAAATATTTGCTGACAGAACTGGCCTCAAGGCGTTCTTTTTCCTTCCTAAATGCTGATAAAATTGCTTGAAATGTTCTAAAGTATATTGAAGGTTGTCTCAAGATGGATATAGTCGCTTAAAAAAGGATTATTCTATTCTCCCCATAATTATATTCTCTTTTTGATGAGATTTTACAGGAAACTTATTTTATCTCTCTTCCTATAGAAAAATATTAATATAAGAAGTAAACTTGTTAAGAGTATTAGTTATCTTGATACAGAGAAAGGTCAACTGATTTTGTGGATGCTGGTCCTGGATGAAGTTTTAAATTGTGGAAGTTTGACTCTAACTCTGGTTGCTGGTGAATGAGAATTACCAGGTGAAGAGAAACGGGAGTCCCAATGCAGTTTCTCATGTGCTTGCCAAGCTCTGATCTGTATAGCATAGTAAAGAAGACAAAACTTTATGTTCGTGACCTCCATATGTGTCCTTGGGATTGGAGTTCCTCTTCCCAGAGCTCATGTAGTGTTACCACATACTTCATGCCTCCTTCTGACCTGTCTGTAGGGTCCCAGAAGGGATCTTACTCTTGAAATGTGGCTTAAGGTGCATGGTAGTCTTTTGGTTCATCCCTTATTCCCTTCCCTCCCTTCTCTTTGCTGTCATCCTTTCATCACCCAAAGTACCAGACTGGCCAGAGGAAGTGATGAGATGTTTGCTATATTAGGCTGGTACACCTATTGGTTAATTCTGTTATTGCTAAACCGCATTTGCTTAAACCAGGAATGGGTTAAACTAGATGTGGACTTGTGAAGGAATTTTTCTCCCTGGTGAGATAAGTGGGGACCTGCTACTTATTTCATTTTTACTCTCTGTGCTGTGTAGGTTGCAATCAGGATTTTCTGAACTATTTGACAGAACACATTTCTTAATATTGTTGGGGCCAGCATGACAGCCTGAATTTCCTCTGCTCTCCTCTTGAGTTGCCTTGTAGTTCTGGCCCTTGCCCTCTTACTGTAGACTTTGGGATGGTGCAGGCCAGTTGTTTTCAAGCTTTTTCAATTTCTATACTGCTGGAAAAGTTCCTGAGAGGGGTGATAATTTAAATATACTGACAACAGACTTAGGGTTTTTTTTTGGTTTTTTTTTTTTTTATTGCCTAGATTGATCTGTGAACCACAGGTTGAAACCAGTGGTAGATGATTTAGGAAATAATCCTTGGTGTTCACAGGACTGATGTGTTCTTGACCCCTTGATTGTATTTTCCTGTGATTGCAGAGAATTGGAGTCAGTGACCCAGATGATCCATCCAGCTCTGTCCCCCAGACGCGGAGCATAAGTATAGAATCACAGAATCATTTAGGTTGGAAAAGACCCTTAAGATCATTGAGTCCAACCGTAAAAGGATAGTACGCTTATTGTCATTAACCTCATGCTTATGTTTATTTTCCTTAAAATGGTCTGTTAAGTCTTTATTTGAAGCGCTGAGGTTTTGTCTTATCATTAGCCAACTACAAAGACTAGAAAAATTGACTGATGTTCTTGAACGACAAGGCATTATCTACCTGCTGACAAGCAGATGAACAACCCCCTTGAATTTGCTAGTTTCAGTTGTTTTCTGTAGGGAAATACAATGTGAAGGAGGAGGACCCTAGGTCTTTGGAGGTATAAGCCTCAGAGATATAAAATGACCATGGGAATTTGGGACGTGTGACAACTATAAGCTCAGATACTGGCCTGTTTGCCAAGCGTGACTGTGCCACTGTCATAAGCAGACTAGAAATCTTAAATAGCTGTACTTCAGTGCTTGTAAACTAGTGAGTGATTATTTCATCTTCTGTTTATACCATTCATCAAAGCAGTCTGGGCTGACAAGGCCTGGAAAATTCTCAAGGGTTTTGCTGCTGTTAATGCAGTGTGCTACAATGGGACCTCTCTTGTACAACAATGTCGCTGAGTACTTCTAATATGGTGGTCTATATTGGCACTAACTCACTGAATCACAGGAGTTGCATGTTCCTATCCATCTGCCTCATTTGAACTGATTGCAGCAAATTCCTTGGAAGTTCTTCCTTCTGTATATTGCATATGAACTTTTCAAGTTGATTATGTTTGTTACCATTAATAGCACACAGTCGCTATTTGATGATTTTGTAAAAACTCATATCATTTACTTAAAAAATAGAAAGTATTATTTCTGTGAAGATTTTGAGGAACTGAACTTTTTTTCAGAAATATGAATAAAACTCTCCAAGCAATCACTGTACATGGTAATGTTTTACTGCTCTAATTTATTAAATTTATTAAATGCTTCTGTAGCCTTCTTCAATTCATAGAAGCTTAGTATGAGGACCACAACCTGCTTGCTTTCTGTTCATAGAGATCTGAAAGCATAACCTTACAACCATCAATAACCATGTGAACTTTTGCCTGGCTTAATCCTCAGACACATTACAGCTGAGGTTCTAGACCACATGTAACCCCATGGCAAATCTTTGATTTTAAACAGTGCATGTCACAGTTATTTTTTACAAGCAGGCTGAGAATTCGTGCATAGAAAAGCTTTCTAGGCCCTCATACATTTAGACTTGACCTGTGACCAATACAGTGTAAGTACTGTGAACATGAACCAGATCTAGTCCTAGGGATACCTATAGTTACAGGATGCAAGCTTTATCTCCTCTACTCCGTCATGTGTAGTAGAGCTTGGCAAACACATGAGAATGTGCTTTGGGATGCATTTCTTTTCTTCTTTCCTTCCAAGTTAGCTTGGCTCTTCAGCCTCAGTGAGTGGGCATCTTCTACAACAAAGCAATTAAATTATTACATTGCTTATGCTTACTGCAATTGCTTGAAATCTTTTGCAGGTATTTCTGAAATATGATACTTGCTCCTTCCACAGGCAGATCCTGCACCTGGGAGGAACTTCTCACAAGCATGGGCTTAAATGCAGGATGGCTCAAGGCACATGCAAAGCAGGCAGCTCTGGGGCAAGTCACTGGAAGTGTAGCATCAGCTTTAGTTCTAATGATGAATTTGGCTGCTCTGTGAGGCTTGCCAGCATTGCTGCTGCCCCATGAGAAGGGTTGGGATTTGGGAAAGGCAGCTGTTGCAGGGGCAGGGAAGGAGCACCACTCCTCATATTTTCCATTGTCACCCAACTGACATCAGGAATAATAGGATCCGCTCACCTGAGTGCACCACTGGGATTTCACCTGTGGTTTGTCCCTTAATATTTATTTCCCATAGAAGCAGCAGCCTGGACTTGGCCAGAAACAATCTCTTATCCTTGTGGCATCAAAATTCAATTCTGCCTAAACTGCTGAGATGATGTGAGCTGTCTCTGCTTAACAGTCTGTATGATACATTGTCTGCTTTGCCTGTGCGGGAACTGAATTCGTATTTCTGAAAGGTACAGCCAATGGGAAAAAATTTCAAAGACAGAGCTGCACCATGAACAAAGTTGAAGGACTACTGAGTGTTCTCAAAGTTACACCCCTTTAGCTCAGACACAGGAGTTCATCTCACAGGTGATGGCATGCTCATCTGGCTAGACAACCAGGACTGTGTCACTGGAGTGACTGCTTCCAGCTAAGTCGTGAGTTGCAGCAGACTTGACTGATCTGTAAAGACTTCAAGTGGTTCATTTCTAAGAGAAAGAACTGCAGTCTGATATATGCTATTCAATATAGGCACAAAAATAAAGACTATACTGGAGGAAGTTATTTGTTGAAAATCATTCAGTTGCCTCTAGAAGAAATAGGCAGTAAATCTGCTTGACTGTCTTCATTAAACCCAAAAGCATCTGTTGCAACACTTGTTATGGTAACTGAAGTAGGTATTAAGTCTGACTGTAAAAGTTATAGAAAACATAACTATAAAAATTCATTGCCTGTTTTACTAGTGATTGGCAAATAATTCCTAAAAAGAGGCTTTAAAGGATCTGATCTGTGGAGTTCAGAGTTCTCAAAGTCTTGATTTGGGTTTGACAGTATTTAGGTCTTTCAAGGAGAGTCTGTTTGCAGATTTATGATCAGTATCAGCTGTTTTTCTAAGCTCATAGCTGACTATTAAACAGAAGTGAGCAAGAGCTAGCCAAGCATGGATGATAGGAGAATGAAAACGGGAAATTCCCTACGATGGTCTTCCAGGCCCTAGTGCCAGCCATGCAGATGGAGCTTGGTATCCCTTCTTAGGAGTATTCTTAAACTCTAACAAGAGAAAGGGCCTACTTACTCCAAAATGCCACATTGCATTTACTGTAGCTTCAGAAAGTGAATCTAGAAACAGAAATGTCAAGAGATATGGCAGAGCTGTAGCTGCTGTTACTAGATAGTACAAAACATACAGAAGATAAGAGTTCTGAGCCTGTAATTTTTTAATACATGAAAATGGCTACGTGTAGCACAGAATGTGTTCCATAGTGGATTAGAGATCCATCATTAGTTTTTAAGCACTTTCAGCAGCAAAATATGAGAACAGTTCTTTGAAAAGGTATGTAGGCATCTTTGCTCCCTTTATCATCCTTCTGAGAAAATGTAAAACAGAAAATGCAAACAAAATTAAACTCCTAACTGTTTTTTAAAAATTCATTCTATGAGATTTGAGAGAGTTGGAAAAATCCTTTATTTGATCTTTGTTTTTTTGAAAGCTGAATGGAATGTGGTCTTTCTGTTACAGACTTCTTATTCAAAAAAACATATTCCTGCCTCAGAACATGTAATTTTTGGTGACAGTGATTTTTTGTGTTACCTCTACCCATTCCCCCAAATAAAATCTAAGGAAACCCTTGCTGTCAGTGCAGATTCTTCTTGTGGCAAGGAATATTTTTGGTCTGAAAACTAAGTAGCTAATCAGGCTTGGGCAGTGGCAGTCCATAGACAGAACAACTGCCTTTTTTCACTCTTTGTAGTTCCCTTTGTTTCATATCTTGAAAATATGTGGGAGAAACCCCTAACTAAAATAATCTCCAGGGAACTGTTTATTCTTTTAGTGTAACTGGATATCTGACAACAAAGCCTCGTTGTATTTTAGAAGACTTAAAACCAAATGGAAAATATGTGACTTTTACCTAAAAGCTTTAGTGGGCTTTGCCTTCCCTATAGACAATGGTTGCTGCGTCCAGGGCTCGATGGGGCACACGCGGTGCTGTCCCACTGCTGCAGAACTGCCTTACACCTGGCTGATGTCCCTGCTTCTGTGCAGGCACTCCTTGTGGGAAGGAGGCAGGAGAAGAGTGGTGCGGCTGGGTCTGCTGCCTGGGCAGCTGGCCAGGGGCTGCTGAGTCTTGCGGACAGGCAGTCTTCAGAGGTCTCTGGTCTGATGCTGTTGGCCAGTCACAAAAGGTACCTCACAAACTGTCCTTGGGACTTTTTTGTCTAATGAGGGAGAAGGATATTTTGGGTTGCTCACGACTGATCGTCTGGTCTCTTTCTTGAGAATTGTTACTGAAGTCTGTGTATGTGGACAAAATTTCCTTTTAACTTCAGTGAGGAAGGTACAAACTGAGGCAAGGAAAGTCCCAAAAGTTGGAACTTGAACCAGTCAGTTGGCCTGTATTTCTCCTACTTCTGTGAAATTCATATATATGTGTTTGTACATACATATGTATATCTATATAAAAAAATAGCTGCTCCTGATTAGGCAGAATATGTACGTGTTAGGGAACACTCTTCTTTCTGGGAGCCTTTTTCTGCATTCGCAGCTGTGGTAAGCAATACACAGAGAAGGTTGTTATTTTGTTATGATAGAGTCACTGTTCTTAGCACTAGTCTTTATTTTCTACTGTCTCTTATGAGACTTAAACCTGTTGTTTTCATGCAATTTTCTTTTTTTCAGTAAGAGTTTCTTAAGTGATATATCTTGTTTTATGCTAAAACTGTCCTTCATAGGAATTTCTTCACGAAATCCTTGCAGTTAGGGCAGGCTGATTGCAGCCCCTGCAGGGCATTGAACAGTAGTTTCTTGACTGCTCTGGTATCTCCCCAGCAGGCCCAGCCTCTGCCAGGCTGGTCTTGTGCTCTCGATGACCCAGCTGTCAACTCCTGAGGCACAAGGTCCCTGCAACACTTGCTGACACATAACCTTGTGTTTGCGTTTGCACTGGAACTCTTCAATCAGGTACTTAAATGACCATCTCAATGTCCTTATTTCTCACAGAATATTGAACCTTCCATTTAATATCTCCTTTCATGAGGAAGGACTCTACACAAGCTTTAACACTACTTGAATCCCATTAATTGCTGTGATGCCTAACAATGTATGTCTTGTAACTTGCTATAAAGACAGTTCCTGATGATTTGGTGCAACAGAAAGAAGGCATATTTCCATTGAAAGTACTTTTCTTCTTGCCATTTGTTCAGCCAAATGCTTCAGAAATAGCTATGGTGCTTGGCTTTTACCTTTGCAAGCCTGAGTTTTTTGATGCTGAACATTTCCTGTTCAGAAATGACTAATTAGCTAGAGGGTCAGAATAAAATAAGGAGGTGTCAAGTATGGTAAAGATATCTAGGGAGGTTGCTGTGTACCTGCACTGTGTGTTTGCTTAGGGAACACTTTTAAAGCATGGGAAACAGAGATGCTATCATTCCTACCTTTAATGGGAGGCCTCAGAGACTGAGCTGTTAACTGCTCTAGAGATGGCACTGTGGATTTCCCTTTTGAAATAGTCTTGAGAGATAATGCTCTTTCCCCAGATCCCTGGTGACATGAAGGGCTCAGGAGTGTGTGTCTGACTTACAGCCCCTCAAAGCCTTCTTATCCAGGGGAAATCTTCCCAGGAGTCTCCATAAAGATACTTGAAAAGAACAGGAGATCACTGCTTGCACAGGGCCATAAGATCTCATAAAAAGGAAAAGCTTTACAGAGTAGAGGATTTTTCTTTTTCTTCATATACCCCCTAATGACTGAAATCAGTAAAAAACCCCAAACTATAGCCCATCACACAGTAAAGGAGGATGACTTGGGTTAGACAAAGTTTTTAGCTTGATATAAACCTTCTTTGTGTTTTGTATAATAGCCATGTGTCACTGTGAAGAATGCTAAAACGGCTTCTATCAAGAGGAATTTAGATGAACACTGAAAGGCAAGGCGATACTAGTACTGACTTGTTTCACATGTAGTCTTTGTCATTTTAGCAATGTCAACATTTCTTATAGCCTGGATGTTTGAAAGAGGCAGATAGGTACATGTAAATGCATTGATTGTTCAGGTTGGTTGTAAGCTTCAGGCTTGTCAGGCAGAGTTTAAAAATCTCAGTTTTTATTCGAAGGAGGAAAAAAAGGCAGTCACTTTCCAGTAAATCTGTATTTTCTTAAACAGAAATATTTTATCTATTCTAGACATTTTATTGTCTATCACTGTATAGATACTGATATTGTTGCTCTGTAATAATATAATCTTTCTGCTCTACCTACTTGTGAGGAGCATTGTAAGAATTAATTAACAAGTCCTGATAAGAATATTCAGCATGCTCTTAAGTATTTTATTCAGAGATATCTTGCCTCCACTACAAGAACTTGAAGTACTTTTCTCCATTTGCATTAGAATAAAAGGTCAGGAAACAGCTTTGCAGCATTTGATCTGAGGGATATGTTTTCAGATGGTGGGGGTGAGGTGGCTGGCTGCACCACTTACCTGAGAGAATCTCTGAAATTGCTGTTTTGATTGCCTTTCGATGGGTTTGCACCAAAAGTTTTCTGAGCGTGGTTGTCCCTTCCCTACTGGTGTCAGACTTTGAATCTGAAAGAGAAGCTGATAGCATGTCCTGTGAGTGACCAAATTAAATAGAGAACTGGCAAGGTTCTGTCAAAGATGCAACCACTTGGCTGCACAGTAGTACCTATTTTGAGAATGTTTTCAACTTTGTCTGAGGTTTTATGCAGAGCAATCAGCAATACTTAATTAGTTGATTAATCACAAAAAATAGCAGGACTTCAGGGCATGCGGATCATTTACTTAAAATAACTCTCAGTTTTCCTATTAACTATCCTTGGTCTTACCATTTTTTTCCTGGCTTTTCTTCAGGTCCCTGTCATCAGCTGCAATGTTTAGAAGGTCTTTCTTCATTGGAAAACTTACTAAGTGCCAGAGGAGGCAAGCTCTTGCATGGAAATAATTTATATGATATTGATAAAGGTCTGTTATTTTGTAAATCTTGAGAGTGGCAGTATGCTGTCATTTGATGAGAACTCCCTGTCCAAGTCCATGGAGCCTTTCAATTCTTTTCTATCACTTTTCCCAGTCTTTCCTTTGTCCCTTTGTTTCACATTTGTCCTCGGAGAGCTATGCCAAGGCATGGTTTAGCCCTTGGTATCTGCCTGTAATTTTCTAAAGGAAAATAAATGAAGACTGCACCATTTCTCTTTACCTTTTAGACTGATCTTCATTTGCTACATATCTTTGATAGCTGCCAGAATGCATTTCCAGCTTCCTTGACGGTTGAGTTTATCTCCTTTCAGATCTCATTATGTTCTGCAACTTTACTGCCCTAGGAAGCAAATATATATATTTCTTCATCATGGTATTGTTTTTTCCTTTACAAATATAATCTCTTCTATTTTCTACTGTTTCTGAATGTGTGGATAACAGCAGTTTTCCAGAACAC
Source organism: Harpia harpyja (assembly GCF_026419915.1). Classification (NCBI taxonomy): domain Eukaryota; kingdom Metazoa; phylum Chordata; class Aves; order Accipitriformes; family Accipitridae; genus Harpia; species Harpia harpyja. Next base: position 14,916,403 of record NC_068949.1, on the reverse strand, counting down.
TTGCTTTGTATTCTGTAAGTCACTGTACTACAACCAAGTTCCCTTTTTGGATGTATTGATGTCTCTTTGGTCCCTCTTAGTCTTGTCATCACACATTCCTGCATCATGAAGTGCTTTCTTCAGGCTCATCTATTTCCTTCCCTACCACTCCAGACTTTACTGATTTTTTTTCTCATCTGTGCCTTTCCTTTTCCTTGTCTGCCTTTACTTTTGGACCTCTCTTCTATCTCTTCCACCAGTGCAGCCAGTGCCACAGTCATCAAATGTTTGTGATGCAGGATGTCTGTTGCCTTAGTACTTTCAGAAAGCTTATGTGAAAAGAAAAAGGAAGCAAACCCACACATTGCTTAGAGGCAAGGGAGGCCGAAGTGCAGGGCATGCTTGCAACAAAAGAAAATCCTGGTATTCCTCACTCAGGAAAAATCTGAGGACTTCACCAGAGTGGAAACACTTGCCCCATACCTTTCTGTTTTGCCGACGTTCCTCTCAGACTGGATGTACATGAATGTGGTTATGCGGCAAGTCAAAGCAGGAGCCATTTAAACTGACTCAGACCGTCCAGGTCTCCAAAGCATTGCATGTGCATCTTTCCTACAGCAGTCGTGGTTTCAGATTTTTTATACCCTGGAATATGTATTTTCTCCCCCTCTATCTAGGCTGTATTTCCTATTTACAGTGGAGGGACTCATACATCTCACCCTTTAAGACACCCCCCCCCCCCGTGCATCAGAACAGCTGGAACTCTAAAGGATACACTTAAAATGAGCGCTGAATTCTTATATTGTTTGCAGCAACAAACACTACAGTTACAAAAAGACTTCCATTATAGTGTATAGCTTGGCTCTTGCCTCCCACCAGCGCCATGGATTCCCTTTCATTTCTACTATTCATCTTTAAACAGCATATGTTATCTGCAGACACAATAGAGAGATGAGCTCTTCAGAAATGTATGTAATAATAATCCATTCTGCATGCTATTCAGTGTGAGGTGGCGAATACTTTGGAATCTGTCCTTCTGTAGGAAAACAGTGGCATTTCAAATGAACTTTATTTTTGAGAAGTAAGGTAGGGCAGTGCCCCGTTTTCCAAAAGAGTAAGGGAAGTACTTCATGTTAACTGGCTTTGTGGATTTTATAAGTAAACACAAAATGCTCAGTTTTTCTCCTAGATCGAGATGACCTGAATCTATTATGTTGAATCGGAAAGAACAACAAGTGTTTGTTTTCATCTGGGATGTACAGTGGTGAATATCAAACCAGCACAGTGCTGTAGGTTCAAAATCTGTCAGTTTCCAGTTTGCTCGTGAGCATGGCTCTTGAGCAGGACAGGGAGATACAGGATTTTGGTCTTCCTGAGATGACTTCTCTCTTAGCAAGTGTGGGGATTTCACGCACTGTACAAAGTACATTTGGGGCACAATAATCAGTAAGTGAAAGGAAACGTCTGTGTATGTTGGTAGGGAAAAGAGGAAAGCTTTAGTTTCACTTTTTATTATCTCTATTTGTCTGTGCACATGTTGTTAAGTAGGATGAGTTTTCTTAGATGGGAGACCAAAGTAGGCACAAATGCTCTCTTAATTGTATACTTCGTAGTTGCTTGTTCATGAGTTAACTATGAAATTTGGATGTTCACAGTAGGCTGTGGTTCAACTTACCTAACCCAAAGGTTTCGGTTCTCTGTGTGTGTGAGACAAGTTTCCAGCTTTATGTATTCCAGTGGCTTCAAGACAGCTAATTCGGAGTCTTTGTTAGTCAAAATGCATGTTTAAAGGAATTGTGCATCTGAAGACTAATGTGCTCAGTGTGGTTGAGGCTCTGGGGTCAATGTTTGTTCCCATTAAATGAGGGTTGTTTGCAAGGTCTGGAAAATAACAAGTCCAGACCTATGCAGTCATTGTCATGTAGCTGCATTACGATATGTGAAATTTTTACTGTGGTTTCTAGTTTTTTGAAGATTTGTTTTGTTTCTGCAGGGAACAGCTTATAGTTATCAGGTAGATATAAAGATCTGTAGGAAATTAGAGTCATTGGGAGAGACTTTGTTCCCCACTCCTCTGGTTTGATTCTCCCTAGTTTTCTGTCTGAGAGGGAAAAATGTGTCCCACGTTGTCATTACTATAAAACAATTCCTGCTGCTAAACTGTGCAAGTTTGGTGTGACACAGTAAGTATCAGGAGGATTATGATCTATATCATACTGTCCCTGAGCGTGCTTCTTTGTATATCTTTCTTGTTTGTTGTTGTTTTATAAATTTTTAGTGTCTTCTGTTTCCAGTCTTTCTTTCTAGCAAAAAGAATTTATTCTTATGCTTTTTGATGATGTAGGATGGACATAATGAAAGTTTGTTTTCAAATGCTTTTAATAGGCAGTGATCTCTATCCTCTTCTTTTTTACAATTCAGCTGAAATTTAAGATTTCTGAAATAATATTAAAAAAATCTTCATGGCACTAGTAGTAAGAAGGATAATCAAACAGGCATCTCCTTTAACCCATGCCATTCTATTTAGTACCTCATTTGGGGTTCCATCAGAGATTCAAGGTTTGAGACTCGGGGACAAAATAGAGTGATAGCTTCTGACATTATGTCTTTTGGAAATATGGGCCTTAAATGACTATGCATTCACTAGGTTTTTTGTAGGGTGTACAGAAGATCCAAAGTGCTGAACTTGCCTCTTCAATTTAATTTTCTTCCCTTGTTATAATTAGAAATACAGAAATGCATAAAAATTCTGCGTAATGTCAGAGTAAATGGTTATCGAAAAACAGTTTGTGCTATTCATGTGAACTCTTAATTAGATCCTGGTAGATTTTGTACATGCCAAAACCTGGAGTTTTGGGGGGGAAGGAGAAAATAGACAAATTTAGGGTGAAATGCAAGAAATTTTTCACAGAAAGAAATGGAATTAAAAAGGTATTGCAACATTTCTTGCAGTGTCTTCACATAAAATATATTTCACTTTTTACTTTTAGAAATGATGTAGTTCAGGGATGAACCCTAACAGTTGTTTATGTAAAGCTGTGGTTGGGAAGTTTCTATACCTTTTGCGAACTTTCTTATATCTCCAGATATTACCAACCAATCTATCCCAATTTTTGGCTCTAAAAATTCCCTAAATTGAAAGCAAATATTGTTGAAAGAATAACAATGCCAAATATGCCTTGCATTAAACATTAGATTTTTAAGAAAAAAAAATTCTGCTTCAAAGAGGCATTCTTTTTTTCCCAGTGTTTTGGTTCTGTAGCGGATTTTTTTTTTTTTTTTGTTAAACCTAGCTCCAGCTATAATTCTAAAAGCTGTAACTGGTAAATAATCACAGGTAAATGAAATATCTCAGCGTATTTCTGTACACAGACAGCCTGGCATTCTAATATTCCCTTCAGGGAGGGAATACGTTGTGAGAAATCAAGCCTGCAAATTATCTGTCGTAAAAATGCATTATTTCTGGCAAAGCTACAAATGGGGTGCCTGTGTTGATGCATGCCCACAGTGTCATTAACCATGTTCCTTAATAACTATTAATTAGTTTCACTGGAGCTCTGGTAGTCCAGATTAATTGCAGTGGGAGGGCCAAGGGGAACTAAAACACTCCTTTATTTCACTGCTGCTAAGAGTTGACTGCATTTATTTATAGGAGGCTGCCTTTGGTCATTCTTTAACTGTTTGAGTGATGTTAGTTTCCTTGGATCTTTTTATCTGTCATGACTGAAACAACACCTATTAACACCATCCAGAATTATGACTGGAAAGAAGAGCACTCTCCTCTTCCTTTGCATGCCAGTATGCAGCTTCCAGGACCGCACACAGATAGCGTTGCAGGTAGCATTACGGGATTTTCCTTCATCCAAGTATTTTTTCATCCAGTACCTTTTGTTGCAAACTTTGCAAACAAAACGAGGACAGAAAAGGAATGTGGTATTGGCCAATACCCCAATGAACACAAACCAGGAATTGCAACAGGGCAAGTGATAAGAATCTCTTCCTTTGCTCTTTGAACAACTTTATCTTACCATGTATCATAAGGGAGCTCCCATTACACATCGATCTGCTCGAAGACAACTCTTTTGGTAGAGAATTGAATCTTCTTTATTTTATCAGTTTTAAGAACTAGAAACTTGTGATTTTTTTATAAATCTTCAGTAATTGTATCACACGATCAGTTCTGTTGACCCGACTCAAAGTTAAGTACACCAGATGGATTAGCCATAATTATTGTTTATATGCAGCTTTGGTTGGGAAATCTCACTATTTTCTTAAACTTTATCTATTTCCAGTTATTTCCAAGCAGTCTCTCCATACAGGAATTAGCCATGTTAAAAGTTAAACCATATTTTAAAGTTATTGCTGAAGAGCAGTTCTTTTTCTCTTATTTCAGAGTATTTAATTCTTTTTATCCATTTCTGAATGGTTATTTCTGCTATCTTTGTTCTCCAAATTCCTTTGAGTGCTGTTAAAACTAGTACAGAAGGCTTACCTGTTGTTGTGCAGTCACTGATGTCTCCGATATAAATGGTGTGAGTGGCTTGAAGAGGATATCACAGCATCTCAGCAGAAGAAAAAGACTTGACTGTGACTCCTTACTTGTCTACTGTATTTTCTAAATACATTTTTTATTTTATATTGTAGGTGAACATTGGATAAAATACAGTTTAGGCTCTTTTACTTCCACTCCCTATGAACCTCTGCTATCCTTTCTCTGAACAAGCATTCCCATGACTATTGGTTCATCAAACACTCCACTGTTGATACACTGATGTGTTTTAAACAGACATTTACTAATTACTGATTGTTTTCTTAATTCTAGTTCTGTTTTTCTCTGATACAGTATCACTATTTTGTCAAGAACACAACAGTCATAGGTTGTTTCTTGAGAAAAGCAATTTTATTTATTCACTTTGCAATGTTAAATTGCTTGTACTAGTTTTAATTCTAACAACTTCCACATCACCATCAACATACTGGAAATTCATTGTAAAGTTTGATGGTTTGTGTTGCTTACAGGTTTTTGGTGTTTTTTTAAAATTAATTTTAATTTGGAAGGGTAGAGCAGAACTGGTTGATGTGGTCATTTGTAATTTATGCAGTAATACTGAAACTGAGTTACAAATATTGGTCTAAAACTGTTCAGGTACATTGGTTTAAATAAAGAAGGAAGTTACCCTTTAATCTTAGACTACTGCAGATAAGAAGGAAACCCTCTCATTCAGCTTGCTTCCTAATTAGGAAGCAGGCTGGTTGGACTTTGAGTGAATTGTAGGCTTCCAGCTGTAGTAAAGCGCTCCAAAGCTTTTAACCCAGTGATTTCTAATCTAGGTTTTTATACCACTTAGAATCCATATGCTTGAAGAATTTTTGAGCTGTCATTAAGGAGACTAAATAAATGAAACTTGGAGAAATCCAAAGGGAATAGAATTACAGAATCCAGAATTACAACAGTCTGTTTTTAATGGCATTTGGTGGTTGCCTTTAGAAATTCTTGTTGTTTTCTGTGGTGTTTTGTTCTCTGCAGATTTTGTGTATTGACTGATCTTTTCAGAGGCAACCTGCTGGGAAGTGGAAAACTGCCAATTTTTTTTATGTATTGACTGAGACCTTTAGAGGTGGTTCGGAGTGGAAGTAGAGGAGGGAGGGGGATGTGGAGCGTGTTAATAAGATCAACTGCTCTTATATTCCTTCAGAATATGTCCTCCCGATACAGGAAGAATTAAAGGATACCAGCTGTCTGCGACAGTGTTATGTTACTTCATAAAGGCAATGGGCTTATTCCTTGTGTTTTGGGATACTGATACTACTGATAGTTGAAGTACATGTGAAGCCTTCTGCGTAAGTAGCTAGAAAATTATCAGCTGTGGTCATCATTAGAAAGGTGACTGTCCTTGGCAGCATCACAGTAATATTTGTAATGTTTCTGTATTTAATTTGAAGGATGATGAACTTGTTTTCTACTGTCTGTATAGGGATAAAAATAAGTATAAGAATAGTTATCTCTTCATGTTGTGTTTCTTCTAGTTTTATTAAAAAATAGTGCATCTTTTGTTCTAATGCAAAGCACTGATAATACCTACTTTTCCTTGTTATGAAATATGGCAGGTAATACTCTATTCTTATAAATTGGGTAAAAATTTTTATTCTCTTCAAATGGATTACTTCTGTGAGCAACAGAGCTCACTTTGTACTGTGAGGCTTAGGTTGCAACCTTCATTTATACGTGACTTGCTCTTTCTAGACTTTATTTAATGATAGACTAATGAAATTTCAGCCCAATATGCAATAGAACTGGATATTGAAATTTTGTTTTTTTTATAATAATTTTGGTCCTGTTCTTTCTCACTTCGAGCTTTTATTTATTTTTTCCCTGGTATCTGAAAGAGTGGTGTAGTCATTCTTTTAAAATAAATCTTTACATGTAACAAATGCAGGGTCTGTCCACTCTTGCAGCTGGATTTTGTAAGCCAATAAGGAGTGAATGGTCTTCGTTGGGACTACACCCTGTCTGTCTGTGTGGATGTGAAGCCAACTTAAAGTTGATCTTATATCTGAATAGTTGCTTTTTGTGATTTAAAACATCAGAGATGAAAACATTTATTTGGTGAAGAAGATATAAAACTATCTGGTCAATTCATGTACTCACATTTCCTAATACTTATGTGAAGTTAAATAATCCAAAAACTCAGGCCTCAATTTTCCATTATTTACAAGGAATAGATATCACAGTGTCTTAATAGTAGATTGTCTCTACATGTAACATTCAGAACTATTTTACTGCACCTTTTAGCTCAGCTAGGGTAAGACCTATTTTGTTCTCATTAGATTTATAATCCCAGAATTACTTTCAGCACAGATTGCTTAATGGAACGAAATTATGCCTACATTAGATAATATAGTAGATTTTTATAAAACTGAAGATGTGAATATGACCAAACTTGAATATATATCACTCAGAGTCTTTTAAATTGTCAATTAACTCTTGGCTTCAGTAATATAAAACATATATTAAAATGTACTTTAGTGATTAATCCTTGAGTTTTTCTCTGTTCTTATGCAGGGTTTTTTTAGTAAAGTTGCAGTCCTAATTCTTTGTACAAAAACATTGTACATCTGTTGCTCAGAGTAGGCAGGATATTGAAATTCCAAATAGGTATATTTCTTCAGCCTTATGATAGCTATTTAAATGTTTTTGGTTGTAAGGTGTGGGTATTATATGGTGTTAATATTTACCGTCTTATTTTATGAGGTACTCATTATGATATTGCAATTTCTTTAAATACTGATAGACACTTGGAAACTGGAGAGGTGAACCCAATCTCGGATGTGTTATCCAGCTACAAGGATGTTTCAGAGGACAGTTTTCTACATGCAGATTTGTGGTTCTCAGTTTGCGTCTGTGTCATTATGTTTTACTGCTGTAGGTCAGCATTAAAAAGGAGAAAGAGGCAAAGGTGAAAATTCTCTTCTACTGTGGAAATACAGTTGTGTGGTGGCCTTGTCTGGTTCTATGTGTTATTCCATGCAACTATTTGAAGGGAGATACATGATAGGATGCTAACATGGAAGAGTCCTAGTTTTTGTTCCAATGGCACATAATGTCTCTAGGATGTCATTTAATCCCAACTGTTTCCAGTCTGTAATTCCGTTGTAGCCGTGATTGGTGGAGAAAAAGCTACTTGGCATATGGCGGTCTTACTGGGCAGCAAAAATACACGACCTATTGAAAGAACAGCTTGCAGGTGTATTGCTGTAAGAAAACAGAATTTCTTCATGGCAGAAGAAAAGCAGAAATAATGTATGTCTATTTGGGTTATGCTTCAGTGTGGTGCATGAAACTGTGTTACTTTGTCACTTGGAGGCTGAGTCTCAGTGAGAGAACAGATGAAATTCAATATGTGCTGGCTTTTAACCAAATTTTAAAATACGATAGAAAGTTGTAATTTTAACATTTTATTATACTTAATGTTGCAGAAAAACCTTGTCTTTGTAGTCTCACTAGTTCACTGATCTATGTTGTGTAGCTGACATTAACTTTATCTTGAGGCATACCAACAAAGTCTACAGGGGTCCTAATGAACATTTAACCTGATCCTCAAAGCCATGTGTAACCTAACGCTTAAAAATGATGTTGAAGTAATGGTTTTTTTTGCTGATTGACTTGATATAGATTTTTTCTTATTCTAGGAAGTGAATTTTTTATCTTATCTAGAAAATTACTAGGAGATGCAATATGAGTTTGGGGATGAGATTCATTAATAACTTGCTCTGTACTATTAGATTTAGTGTTGCTTATATGTTATAAGACCACTGAAACAATACTCTTATATTTAGTGTTGTTGTATGTGCAAGTCCAAAGGCGTCATTTTGCAGGGTTTCCTCCACACTGGGACCATTTGTGCTGTGTTCAGACTTCACATGTTCTTGTTGAAGGTAAGTGGTATTCAAAGAAGAGTTTGTCTTTTCTCCAAAATTATATGGGTGTAGTGATTTTTAAAATGGGAAACAAAATCCTGGGATCTTTCCCATTTTGCAGTCTTTGTGTGAAATATTTGACGTCTTCCTTGAATTATTTGCATTGGTGGAAAGCCTGTGTCACAACTGAAGGATGCAGACAGATAATGAGTGAGTGAGAGTTGTTGGCACTGTTCTGATTCTTGGAGGTCTGTGGTATTACTCTTTTTAGGCTTGTCATAGGCCAAACTGTTTCGTCTGGCACTGTTTAGATATGTCCAAATCACTTTTCAGAATGCAATATCTGGAGAATATTTAACCTTTGTTCTTTTATACCATTCACAGGAGTAAGCCTGCTGGAAGATCCTCACATGAATGCTTCATGTAAAGCTTTATGAATGTAGCTCTACTGTGATTACCTTTATGAAAGGCGAATTCTAAGCCTCTAAGTTCTACTGAATTCCCTTGTTAACAGCCCCTATATAGTACAAAGCTTATTATACCTGAGGGAAAACTAGTATAAATGATATTGTAGTATGCCATTAACAGGAGGGTGACAGTTTTACTTGCACTATTAGTTTCAGGTTAAAATCCTGGAGAGCAAAATATTTCATGTGCACTTGACTATAATTAACCCCTTATATCTTTCCCCTGTAGTCATGTCATTTAACAAAGCTTCGTTTGCAGTGGCTCAGTAACACAGCATGTGCTCCTACACATGCAAAGACCACTTCAGTGATTCCTTTCTGCTAGAGGCTTGTTACACCGTAGGGCAGCTTGCAGGATTAATTAGTCACTCTCTGAGTTTCTTACTGCTGTAGCAAATTTTAAACACTAAGACAGTAGGCAATTCTGCATTCCCAAAGTCTGTTACTACCTTCTGCTCTGAATTCTGTTTTTATGTGAATACTTACTGCTGGTTGCTTGGTTTGTTCCATATAACATGGGCACATACAGGACAGTAAATGCTGTTTTTCAGGAGAAAGGAGAATGCTGGTAAAGTTGGATGAAACTGAGCATTAGTAATGTTGTAGTTGGCATAGAGTTTGTGTGCTGTTTATATCTTATATCCACAGCACTGTAGCTGTAGCATTAATCTGTGTCCTGCACTGGTCTAATGTTGAAAAGGAGGGTGTGTCCCTTTGTCCTTCAGTCAAGTTGAACGCTTCACCCCTTGCCTCGTACTGGTGATGAGCTACAGGAAGGTAACCCTGCACAGATGGTGCTGTCGACACCAGTGCTTAGAAGAGGCATGTGACTGGATACTTTGCCGAGTTTCCACCAGGCTTTTCGACACCAGTTTTTTGGACATTGTAAAACAAAGATCCTGGCTGGGTCCAACATGTTACCATTAGCCAGGAGAGTTTGAAATCTAGAATAGTAACAATTCTTACTGGATTTATGGCAAAGGGAGAAGAAAAGTTCGTGACTCAGCACCTTGCAGCTTATGTTGTTGGAAGTGAAATTGCTTGAATAATCTTTCAACTGCAGATCAATTGCTTAGCTCAAATGATGACTACCTGCATGGTGACTGGTATACTATTAACAAAAGTGTTGTAAGTCTCAGTGCATTGTAAAATATACTAGATACTTTGTAATTCAAAGTCCATCAGTGTTAAGAAAGCTAAGATTATTGAATTGGAAGAGGGGAACAAAGAAAAATAAGTGAATTGGATAAAGAAGAAACAAGTTCTACTGTTCTTTCCAACTTACTTCATAGAAGCATAAAACACATGATTCTATTACCATGTGCAGTGGTAAAGTACTTCCCTGAACGCTCCGTTTGCATGTTTTTCTTGCATGTTGTGTACCATCCTGTAGATTAGATATGTAAGTAAATTTGTTTTCTTTAAGATTTGCATTTGCTATAAACTTGTGCACCCATATCTGCTGATTTGGATCTGTAGTAGACATTGATTAATGGAACAGTAGACTGCAAGAGCAACACAAAAATCACAATGAAGTTTTGAGAAATTTATTTCTATATTGTTTTCCAGTGTTGGAAACTTGCACAAGACACATGCATTTGAACTAGAAAGTCAAAATATCACTGCATGGTTGCATTAAAAAAAGGAAGGAACAGGACATAGTAAGAATAATTCAAATTATTTCTATTTATGATTTTTTTTTAATTGTTTAAGAAACCTTATCCACTATGAAAACTAGTAGCATCTAAATGTGGGTTTTTTCCTATTGATTGTAATACTATTTTGGAGAGAACTCTATTTCATTTTGAAATTAAGGGAAATGGCCAAAATAAACAAATATTCACAAATCAGAGGTATCATTGAGGGAGCTGGTAAAGTATAGCTGTACACTGGAACCATATTTACTTGTCAGCTGTTCAGATTCTCCTGGTCAGCAGGGACTAGACAAAATCTAAACCTATTTTGTGACTAGTCTGTTTAGACCAAATGAGATACCCTCCCTTCTGAAGCAGCAGTAGTACGATAAGTATGCATGGGATATTTCAGGACTTGTAATCTTTTTTCAGTCTAAAAGATTAAATCCTGTGTGGGGAATGGTGTACTTTATTTAAAGAGCAATTATTACAGCCTCTGCCATCTACTTTAGTCAAAAGGAATAATTGATTCCTTTTCTCCTGGTGTGAATCTATTCAGAATGATATTTTTGGAATTTTCATAATCCAAATTGTGAATTGCTTCTTCGTTAAGCTTAAAAGTTGATAACTGCACCTCAGCTGTCTAAGAAAGGTCACAGAAACTTGGATCACAAATTTCTTTTAATCTCTCTTCCCCAGTCATTGTACAAAACCTTATCCTGCCCAACAGAGTACTAAATAAGATGGCTGCAGCAGGTGTCCTTGCTGCAATGAGAGACATAACCATGTTTCAAAATCCAGGTTTTTGGTCATCTCCAACCTGAAGGGTGATTACATTTCTCAAACATTGAAGACTTGTAAACACTGTGTATCAATGACTTATTCAGGCCTTGTATGTGAAAAGCCTAATCTTTTCTTGCTTGTGCAGTATTTATCCATGAGAATAGATTTACCTCTTTTAAAAAAAAATTGCTGATCCTGTATGACCTCTGAACTGGAATGAACATTTAAAAGTACATTAAAAAAATCAGAGCAAAACAAACTTGTGAAATAGGTGGGTTTTGTATGCTGTGAATTGCTGCATGTTTGATGATGTTGTAAGGAGGTAGTGATGTGAGATGGGAGTTCCTTGTTTTGCTGGTGATGTGTTCTTGTGCATTGCATAACTGTATTTTCATTGTGCTTGTGCTCCTATTTTATTTTGAGTAATATGATGGTCACTTTTCTTAAGTTCTCTGAAAAAATTAGGTAAATGCTCTTAGAATAAATTTTAAAGATAGTATGAAATCAAAATTAGAATTAATGACTTGCAAGTTTGTACTGGAAAAGAGTGATGAAAATACAGTTCTCTCTGGGTGGTCACTTTAAATACAGAGGTGCAGAGGAGTTTGCTACAGAACCAGATTCCTGATAAATTCAAATACTTTTTTTTCTTCCCCAATATTTAATACAAAATATTTACATTTATTTTTTTGTTTGGTTTTAATAAAGTTATAGTTAATGTATAATTGAATAAACAGACTTTCCCATTCTGCTGCCACTTCCATTTGTGTACCTTTTTGATTGTTCAGCAGACTGTTCTTCTAATATACTATCTGTATTTTTTTTTCTAAAGAGCAGCAGTTCTTAGTTTTGTTTTTGTAATTCTACAGCTAGCATCACTGTCTGTAAAACTTGACTATAAGTACCTGTAATCACCTGCTATGAAACAGAAGAAATCTTTAAAACTGGAAAATCAAATTTGGCTCATAAAGTGTTCATATGAGTCACAAGGCTAGTGATGCTTCTGGTGCTCTCTGGCTTTCTCAGAGGGAAGTGAGAAATGTTTCTGCTGCTGCAACTTTCTGACCCTGCAGTCTCTGTCTCTCTGCTTCTATTGTCACAGTATAAGGAATGTTTCAGGTAAAGCCTTGGCTAACCAACCCTGTGTCAGGAGGTGGGTGTTCCCTTTCGAGTGAGTTTCTCTTTTTCTTTTGGTTGTTTTCTGATAAGTTATAGAAGGTTAGTTTACCTTCAGAAAGGTCCACAATGTGTATTGCCTCATCAGTAAAAGCCACAAATTCTACTACATAGTCAAAACTACTGACTTTGGTGAAGTGAGTTGAACAATTTGAAGAAAACAAGCCTTTCTTGCGAAGTAAAGAATACATATCTTATCAGGTGATTTTCTTCTAAACTTAGGTGGAAGTCTAAAATACCAGCTTCTGGCTGCAGTCTGTTGACACAGCAGGTCAGGGAGGTTCTTAACCCTATTCATGTCCATTAGGTGGGAATGCTTTCATTAAGACTTGCAAGACTATATTAGGAAAATCTTTCTGTTTCTCGTAAATGAAAAAAGTAGAACAGTATTTTGCAAGCTAAGATTTACAACATAATTTACTCAGATGATGAAAGCGTGAAACTGAAGGATTAGTTTGATCACCATCTGAGAAATGCAATATGTTGGAAGAATCCAAGTGGTGTGGGGTATGTTATGTTCATGAAACATGCAAAAGGGGTTTTGTACTCTTTTGGTTAACAAGCGTGACAGGTGCAGTATGTTCCAATTGCTCAGAATTACACTATCTGAGTTCCTCTTTCTTGTTTTATTACTATCAGATGTCAGGCCTCTAAATGCATTCATGCATCTAGTGATAATAAAACATGAAAATGTCTGTGTTTGGTTTTTACATGTATGTGCATCCTATTGGCTTTGATTGCAGCACAACTCCAAGACAGCCAAGGATTTTCTGTTCATTTGTGAATTGGATGCATTAGGCAATATAACAGTTCTGGAAATAAGCATTGCGTATATGCAAAACATGTTTATTTTTTCTGATGTGATATTTACTGTGAACATATATTCCTTTCCATTTTTTTCAACTTTTTTGGTGGGGAGGGATCATCTAAAATAAATTATTGCAGGGCTTATTTTAGCTTTTACAGATACCAAAACATTATTAGATGCCTTTAAGTCACTGATAAAGTTTTAATTTCTGCTAGGCTTCTAATAGTTTTTCATTAGCACTGTCCATTTTCTTCTGAATAGAGGGGTATCTGGATTACAGAAGAATTATCAAGCACTGTTATAAAAAGGGGGAAGGGCTGCCTGTAACAATATTAGATGCTGTAATGAAAAGCAGACAGTATTTTACTGGCATCTGATTGTTCAGTTACAATAATAGTTTTCATGTCTGCTGCAGTACAGTGCCAAGTCTTGTAGAAGATATGCATGGAAAGTGTTTTTTTGATAGACTAAATAAACTCTCAGAATCCATACTCCATAAGCCTAGATTCCATTAAATGAAATGTTCAGTTTATTCAAGACTAACTACTTTCTTTATGTTCTGGAGAGTCTGAAAACAAGAAAAAAAATCTGGTAGGATTTCTGATGTTCACTGACATGGGGGGGGAGGGAGTCACTCTAAATGAAGTCAAAGTTCTTTGGAACAGCACATTGTTAGTGATCAAAACCATGTAAGATTAAGCCTGCAAAAGATTGGCTTTATGTAATAAAAAGGTGTCAAGCTACTTAGCTGAAGCTAAGAGAATTAAATTAATTAAAGCCAGCGAAATCAGGTGTCCAGTGAATACAATCATCCACCGATCAATATAGCATGTTAGAAAGTACTGGGGAAGGATCTGTTCAGAATGCTAACAGCGTGCAGCCTGCTAGAAACAACTGCCAGCTGGGGAGGTGGTTCATGCTTTCTCATGTGGCCGGTGCGTCTCATGGCCACAGAGCCAAGGGGCCGAGTTTCTTTTAACTGCCACTAAACTGTGAGGAGGGAATATCACAATAGTGGCGATAAGAAGCGAGTTCTTAGTCCTGAGTTCATGTTTACAGTAAGGCCCTTTTCCAAGTGGGAAAATGCCTTTGTCTAAATGACACTTGCAGAATTTTGTCTGTATGGCCTCAGTCAGATGTAAGGTGCAGTTGCCTCGAGTGGTCAGCTACTGCTGTCGGCCCAAGGAACCAGGCTTATACCAGGCCTTCTGTAGTTTTACATTTAATTTATAAAAGCTTTCAGGAATAATTTACTAAAAAAACTTTCTTGACTGCATAGTCTAAGATTGTCTGAAGCCTGATAGTCTGTGTGTGATTCGGAGGTATGTGTGACAGTTGAATTATGCAGCTGGAGATTTTTTGTGATTTTCATACCGTGCAGTAGAATCTGATTATAAAACTGATTATGCAAGATGCTGCTACTACTGAGCAGCCTCTTGCAGTGACAATTCTGAAAGAGATACCCCAATTTATGAAGTGAATTAGAACCCTTGAAAGCGACATGGAGTAAACTAAGGGAATGATCGTGTAGGAAGTTCTTGCCTGAAAAAGATGTCATAGCCATGAGCCTTGCACCAAACCTGTCAGCCATATTACAAAAGTCTAAAATTAGAGAGAACAATGTTAATAGTGAAAGTTGGAGACAACGAGAGTTATGTAGTTTTTTATTGTCTATGTAGTGAACAGGCTTAGAGGCTTCAATATCATCAGAAAGCTTTATATGCCAATAAGCTGCTCAATTACAATGATTTAAAGTAAATTAACAAATAAGATGATGATGGAAGTGACAATACACCTGAAAGTTCCAGCAGAGATAAGCAACAGGAGGATTCTGTATTTGGCATTTTTGTGTTGGAGTAACTGGCAGGTTGTTTGTTATTTTTGCCCAATGTAGGTGGGAGGGGGAACAAGATTATTTTGCCTGCGTGATGACTACTCTGGTTCTTAACGAACCCAAGGTTCACATTGGAGCATGCCAGCTCAATTGTTCTGAACAAATATGAATTAAAGAATTATCATCACTGTACTTTTATTGTTCTTGTAGCTAGAGATGAGTACAATAGTTTCAGTTACTTTTAGATCAGTCAACTGTACAAAATGGTGCTTGTTTTAAATTGCTCAAGTTCAGGGACTCTTCAGAAGTGTGTAGGTACTTCCTCTGTAAATATTTCAACATTCTCATTTTGTACTTACACGTAAAGTAATTTTTAAAGAACTTGCCAGTGTCTTTCAGGGTGCAATAAGAAAAATAACTGTGAAGAATTACTAGAAGTATTATTTAAATGCAGGTCTGGGAGGCAGAAACTTGTGACTTTTAATCTCAGTACTAAAACTAATCCTTCTGTGGCATTTACTTGTCCTAGGATTCTCCTAATCTTATTACTACAAAATTATTTTTATTACTAACTGTCAGGCACCTATCTTCAGGCTTTAGCAGTTAATCCCCATGCTTCATTGGACCCATCGTACAGGCAAGGGTGCTTCTTGTCTGCATTCCACCATGAACATGCTGTGATTGTTGTGGCTCGGATTCAGTAAAAACCCTAAAGTCTTCGGTCCATTGTGTTTATGACTTGAGCTATACAGAGCACACATTAACTTTATGTATGTATTTTGTCCTGGGTAAGGATTATTTGGAGGAGAATGGAAGGGGTTAAATCCAATTTACTTTAAGTTTAGTGCCAACCAAATGATAGTTCTGTTATATCTTCACAGTAGTCAACAAAGGGTTATCCCAGATTTATTCTTTTAAAACTATCATCTGTGAGGTTAAATGTCCAACTGGTTCAAGAGACTGGTTGCCTTTATCAGACCATTCTTTAGGAATGGATTGTTGAGATAAATGCTGTTAATTAAATACAAATCCTTTTCTTGACTGTGCAGAAACAGCCTCACTACTGGTCCCTCTCCTAATCTTGTTATAACAGTCCCCTGATAGGTCTCATTAGATTGTCTTGTTAGCTGATACAGAGACTATTTTGCAGCAGAACAGACAGAAAAGTTAATCTTAGTCAGTTGTAATGTGTCTCAACCACTAAAGGCTTTTTTCCTCTTACTTTATTCACTTTTGTTTACTCTCATCATCTAGTTCCTTTTGTTCTGTTGCCCAAAACAATAGACGTGTGTGAAACCAGTAATTTATTTACTTTGATTAGTTTTTATTTAATCTGTCACGGTTTATTGAATTTAATTACTTTTAAATCATTAACTTAAACCGAACAACGTGAGGGGGGAGAGAAAAGCCCTGAGTGTCTTGTACAGTGTGAATGGGACATGCCATAAGCTAGTTCCTGATTTGCCATACTAAAGGAACTTCTTTGGATGTAGACCTTTAATCAAGGATACCCTCTATTTTGTCAGAATTTATGGAAATAGTCACCTATAATTGCATGTGTGGGATCTTCTCAGTTTCTTTCTCTGTGACTTTCTCAGAAAGTCAGCTGCAGAGCTGACTCTCAGTTACTTGAGAGATCCAGAGGTGCAAAATCAGAGAAGAAACTAGTAAAACTACTGGAGGAGCCATGCTGTTGATTGAATGCAGTCATCTGGCATTGCTTGGTTCATTTTTCCTCCTGTTTCTTACAATGATACACCTTATGAACTATCTTTGTATGGGCAAGGTTTTCCTGTATTTTATTTTGTGATTTAAATATTTTTTTTTTGTTTCAGAATGAGATCTATAGCAAGAGGAAAAAAGTGTTTTGTTGTCTATTTTTCAAATAGTTTATGTTTCTTTAGCCTGTTTTCTTGAAGAAAACTTGGAGGGAAATGGTATACAGAATAGTCTTAGAGTTTAATAATATACTAAAGCTAATGACTTTTTTCCTTGATTATTGAAATTGAGGCCTTATTGCAAATGCTCACCTTCACTTTTTGTGAATGATATCTGCTCTATTGTCTGCTTACTGTCTCACTGGAGACCAATAGTTTGAGTTTTGACTTTGCAGAATGATTCCATCACCCTTCGGAATTCTCCTGTTTCTCAAAAATCATGGTAACAAAGGTACCTGCTGCTGCAGAGTTCTCTTCTCTTTGGTACAAACTCTCTGTTTTTCCTTCTTCCAATGTATCCCTTTGCTTTTGAGCCCTAACTTGGTTAAAAATTCTGAGGAGTCAGAGTCTGGGGATTTTCCTCTTCCTGCTCAGAAATCTTTTGATGAAGTGAACGTATCCTAAGAAGCTGATGTCAAGCTAAATTAATCTTCTCCACAGAAGACAGATACCAATGTGGAGTGCAGCATCAGGTGCACAACGTATCTGTCCTGGCTTCCAAATCTTCTTCCTTTTTCAAATGTAATTTTATTCTCCTGCCTTTCATGCTCCATATTATGTACATGACAAATCCCCAGCTAGAACTGGCTCTCTGAGGAGGAATATAGGTGGAAAAAATGATGGCACTCTTTAGGCAACACTGCATGTTCACATTTATTATTCATTCTTGGACGGACACAGTTTTATTCCATTTGGAGCTGCTGCTCTAAGCTTTTTACTACAGCATTTGTAAATACATACATGATACTGGCTCACTGCTCAAAGAGGGAAGGATGAGAGTCCTTGGAGAACAGTGTTGGGAGTCTTTGCCAGGTAGCTGTATGTTTTAAGGATGATTGCCTGGCAGATGAAAAGTGGGTGGGCTGATTCAAGTGTGGGTGCTGGCATGAAAGAAGAAATAAAACTGAGAATAAGTACAGGAAACAAGTGTGCAGGAAAGAGGGACAAGGGAACTGTTTACTCAACAGCCTAATAGCCTTTTCAACTCCAGCATAACAGAATCACAGTGATCTTGGTGATTTTCGCTTAACTGGTCAACAGCCACAAGTTTACTGCCCAAGCCTTTTTAAAATTCAAAATGTGTATGGGTTTGATGAAACCTGTGGCATGTTAAAAGCTGTATCTGGCTACACTGGAGCAAGTTGTGGCTTTTAGCATGAGTTACCATGTATGGTTTAAATTGAATTAAGAGCGTTCATACAAGTTTTTTTGTGGGTATGAATAAGTGGTCAACTATTCTTATTTCTGTTAAATCTGAGTTCAGACAGGCCTAAATATCAGCAGGCTTCTAGAATATGTGGTTACATTTTGATCTTCTAACACTTTTGGTTTTTTTCTGGATAAAGCTTTTTTTTTTTTTTTTCCTTAGGCTTTGTGCAAGGGTAAAAGGAATGGTAAATTCTTCCTTGGGGCAAATACATTGGCTCTTTTTAGCATATCCAGTTTTCAGAGACACAAATTCAGCAATATATTGTAGAAAACAGCACCTGAGGAAATGTGCTTGAACAATAAAGAGAGCTGGTAAAGCTGCTTTTTGTGTGTAGTGTAATAAGAACAAAAGGCATGACTGATTACTTATTTTTTGTCCTGAAAGATGAAAAGTCTTTGGGTCTTCAAAGACGTCAGGGTTCACTTGAACAACAGCCATTCCAGGTTCTGCCTTGTGTAATGTGGGGGCTTGTAGTATGAAAATAGCTCCCATTTCCTTGGTGAGCAGAGCCCTGTGGATATTCTGGCTATGAGCATGTGATGAATTATTCTATGGGAAATAAAAAATGTTTTCCTCAAGCCCATATTGGATTTTTAACATGCAACTGCTACTTTACCAACAGCCTCCCACATGCTGCCACAAAATCGTAACTTGCACATTTTGGTCTTGGAAGCAAATGTTTCCTGTAGGCCTTGACTTCTACCTCAGAGTCCCCAAGGATGGTTATAAAATGTTTGCATTATTAATTTTTTTATGGGATACAGCTTTTGTTTATTTAAATGATACGGAATGTAATAATATCCAGGTGTCTTAAACTCCTACCAATGGTAACAATGGAGAATTCAAAAGTATTATAGGCTGAATCCTCCAGAAAAGACTGTCACTTGTAGGAATACAGTGAGCAGCCCCTGCTGCTACTGAAGCTACTTGCGTGAAGACTGAGCATCTGACCGCCTGTGGTTCCCGAGAGCTGGAGAGCGTTTGGCATCCCTTGTAGACACAGGCAGGAAAAAATCCTTCATCTCACCTTGCCAAAGTTCAGTTATTAAATCAAATGGTACTTTCACAGTTAGCTAAGCCCCCATAAAATGTGAGTGGCTAAGCTTTTAAAAACGAGTTCTTTCAGTTTTTAAGACCTGTAGGTTAGGAATGGAATAGAGCCATAGGTTTAGGAATTCATAGATACTCCATGTTTTAAACAAGAAACACCAGAAAACATATCCCCCCTTTGCTGCCTAATTAAGTGCTGAGTTCTGCACCTCACCCTGTCGTTATAACTGACAATGTCAGCAATGAAAGAAGAGACAAAAACTGTTTACGCTTTCCAGTCATTGCCAAAGAGATGTTAAAGAGCAAACCCAGATTTCTTTTGCAAGCTTATGATCCCAGTGGTGAAGTACTAAATGATGCAATGCAGAGCCAGCACCTTCCAGTGACTTCTAGACCAGATTCTCATGTCTGAGCCTGACCTAACTCCATCTGAATATAATGGAGTGACTCCCGATATCCTCTAATTTTGTGGGAGTTTTTTGTATGATTCATCTCAGAAGTATTATTGCCAGTTACAAGGGGAGTAGCTTTAAGCTCTCAGTGTCTGTTGTGTGAAGCCAGACAACTACATTGGGTTCCACAATTATCCAGAACCTCAATGATTATAGCAAAGAGAGGAGTCTGGCTGTACAATCTGCAGTGCAGTAAAAAAGGTTAAGGTAAAACAGCTAAAGGAGATATGTGTTGGTTCTTTAGCTATCAGTGATTAAGAAGTCCAGGGACTTTTACTGCCGGGTTAATAAAAATGCTTCCATTTGGGGAAGGAGAGGGGTTCATATTCTAAATGCTTTTAATCTAAGGGCTGATAAGTTGTCTGATCTGGTCCTATTCTTGCACGCATTTTAAAAAGTAAAATAAAAACATATGCTAAATAACATGAATTCTTAAAGAGGGGTAGGAAGAGAAATTTATATTACTGGACAGTTTTTTTACTTTGTTTATCGGTTTCTTTTTTGTTGTTGTTGAGTTTATTACCCCATGGATGTGTTTAAATTTTTTTCTTGTGACTTTATTTTTGTCTTAGTTGTTTTTCTGTAAATTTTAATTTATAGTGTTGCATTTACATAATGAGCATAATTACATCTAATTATATGTCATCTCCCCACTGAAACTTGTAATTACAGAATTATGATGTATAATGACATCCATGTAAAATTTAGTGGGGGAAAATATAAAGGAAGACCATAGCAAATTCATTTAAAAAATGAAATTATATTGAAATACCCCACCCCCCCCAAACAGAAATAATTGAACTCAACAGTTGAATCTTTACTACTTGGACAAGTTTTTATTTCAATAGTATGCACTCTTATTTTTTCTTTTCCTGAGAAAATTTTGTTCAGTTTCTTTTCTTTTTCAGATAGCATTTTACTTTCTCAGATTCAGAAACTAAATTTTAGGATTTTTCCTTGGCCAATAGTTACACAATGTTTTGTCTAAGCATTTCACTTATGATGTGCAGCTGCAAACTGTGTGAGGAGTACAGAAATAGATACAAATTAAAGGAGAAGATCTTTTGTATCTTAAAATCTTCTACATTTTAAGGAGAAGTAGGGCTTTAGCAGTAGTAAATATTTAATCAACAAACCCAAACTTCTCTTAAAAAACAGAAATTACTGCCTTCATTACCCAATTGGAAGAAGGCTGTAATCAAAGGTACAGACAGTAATTTTAAAGTCGATTTTAGTGTTGTGAATGCATTATTCATTTTATAACTGAGAACCCACTAAACAATTAAAAAATTTCTTGTCTGGCTATAGATGGGATAGCAGCTAGATACATAACCATGTAGCAGCTGTGGGCCTTGACAGAGATGTCTGAATATACTTCTTTGTTTCTAGGCACTGTGTGATTTTCATCTCAAGAAGGTGAAGGACAGAACTAACTGACTCACTGAGTTACTTTGTGCTGAAGGCTGAATATCTAGCTGAAATGAACATCTCTTAGTGGGTTCATAGACTCTCAGGCATCACGTGGGGTACTGAAGTACTTGTGTAGCAGCAGAGGCCTTTGGGAGGACCACCATACAAAACTTTCCACCCTTTCCACCCATCCATCTATGGAGAATCTAGAACATACGTTGCTTCGGGTGACGTTGCAGGACTTCAAATAAACGTAGTAAGGAAACTCTGGAAATTCTGGTTAGCAGTCTATGAAGAGGAATGAGCTAGCCTATTCCAGTTCATCTTGGGCATGCTCTGAATACATAATGGATGGTCCCTTAATTATTCTGGTGCCTGATATTTATGTTATTCTAATTGATTTATGCTTGGTACAAGTGAGAAGGGGTGCAGGCCTTTTTATAGTAGAAAGTATTCAGAGCAGGCTGTCCTGGGGTCTTGAGAACACAGTGCAGTAGGCAAGAGATGGGAAAATCCTGACTTTTGGCACAACAGGGTGAAAACCCCAAAAGGTTCTAACTGTCCTGTGTTGGTAGCTAATCCTTTCAGAAAGCAACGACAGTTGCTTGCAGTCTTCTAAAGGAAGCTGATCTGGCCCAATTCCACCTTCAAACAACTCCTCTTCTATTGCCTCCTGAGAGCCTCTTTTGCCTCATCAGTGCAAGGTCAACGTTTGACCTTGCAGTGAGTTATCTTGTGACAGATAATTCTGTTCACAGTGCATTCTTTCTGCAGTACAGCCTTGTCAATAGCCTCCTCTCTGAAAAAATGCTTCCCTGGATTCATTTTGCCATTGCCACCCCGTTTATAAATGAGCTTTTTCAGGCAGATGATGGCTGAGCTGAATTCTACCACAGTCAAGCCACATCACTTGTAACATGAAAGGGACTTTCCTCGATAGGCTGGATTTCTGGACTTGTTTATTGAAACAGAAGAATTAAATGCTGTACTCCACTTCCCTTCACAATTTCTTTATGCCCTTTCCCTCTTCTCCATTTCAGTCATTCACCGTAGCAGACTCCTTTACATAACTGCCAGCAGCACATATTTTCCAACTGTACAAATGAAATGAAACCACTGAGCATAGCTTAACCAGAGGCATGATTAAATATATGATAAACTACCAAGAATAGGAGGAACATGCCATGAAGGCATCATCTATCACAATGTATGTGGGGGGAAGGAATCTGTCAATTTATTCTATGTTAATGCCATGATAAATTGGTACTTACTTACACACGTGTATGTGTATAGCTGTTTAGTCTCAATTTCTTTGTAAATAGATGGGACAACAGCTAAAAGCCTGTGAAGACCTCTCAAGCTATTGCTCTGAAGTTAGCAAATTCTTGGCTCAATGTAGCTTTCTTACAAATGAAGTCTGAAAGCTGTTTATGTTTGACTGAAATACCATAATGGAGAACAAATGAATGACACATTTAATTACATCTGTGGAATTAAATAAAACACACTGCTAGAACATATGTGTAAGGGTTGCAGCAGAGAGTTTTATTTTCTGAGAAATTAATTGGTTTATTTATTATTCATAAACTAAAATCACACAAAATGGTATTTGATGTATCTAGGCTCTTTGTCTTTAGCATATTTTCATTTTCTCTGAAACAAGATCTGTTGAAAGAGCTTTTGTCTGTTGATGTTTTCAGGAGATACTTTCTGAGCAGCCCTTAGATATTTGATAGTGGCTCTTAGTTTTCCACTTAAGTTTTTGTAAAAAAAAAAAAAAAAGAAAAAAATATTTTAATATAATGTGTGGGTGTGTGTGCTATTTAGCAAAAAGTTATTTAATGAAGTGGGGCAAAATATTCATGCAAAAAATGGAAAAATTGATTACAGTTTGCTGTAAATGGTATGTGATCTAACTGAGTGTTGCACAGGATAGGTAGGGATCTGCCACTGAGTGCACGTATGCCCAGTTAAACCGCCCATTTTTGAGTATCCCTGTACTTGTCCATTGTAAGCACGGGATCTGGGATCGGTTTCCTTACCTCCATCTCAAAACACTGAGCAGGATTATGATAGGAAAGCCAAGGTAGCAAGACAGCAATTTATTGTTCGTGATGTTTTGTCTATGCAGTGACCTGTGCAGCAACCCTCAGTCTAAGGAGTCAGAGCAGTTGGGTCTGTCCAGGTTCTCTCAGAAGGCAGTGGGTGAGGGGTAGAAGATGACACCCTCTCCTAGGGGATGTTTGGGATTTCCTCCTGCTAGCTGTTAGTTTCTGTACTCCATATACTGGCCACATACTGTTTCCCAGAACTGAGTGTCTGTACTGTTTCATTGCAGATGACTTTTCTTTAGTCATCCAGGTGTTAGGCAACAGTATAAAGCTACCTTGTTTATATTCAGTGATGAGTATGTGGGCACCAAGCTGTACTGTTGATGTATGTTACTTGAATCTAGGTGGGCTGTTAATTGAGAAACAGTAAGTCAAACACAGTGAAGTTCTAGTCAGAAAGAGCTAAAGGTAATTCTGGGAAAAAAGAAGGCAGAAAGGCAAACATCACTGTTTCTGTGAATACTGGGAAGGGAAGAAGGAAAGTCCCTTTGGAGGAAGAGAAAAAAGGTTGAGGTTGCACCCAGATGTGTTGCTTTTCAAAGCTAGCTGCATGAAGAGCTAAGCTTTGGCTGAGAGTCACTGAGAAGCGAGCAGACCTGAAAAGAAGTGTGGGAGATGTAGCAGAGTAGAGTAAAAGCCTTAAGGCAATTGTAAAATACTACGCTGTCATTCTCACTGAACCCTGGGTTCCCTGAGACGATGCAGTGCGGACCTTCTGCTTCCCTATCACAGTAGGAGTGGGAACTGTGGTCTTGCAAAGTCACAAGGACCAATCAGTGTTGACTGCAGGAATACAAATAATGTTTTCTGTTCTTTTAGTTCCAAAGCTGCATATGTGAGGAAGGAGGAAGCAGAGGAGGAAAATACCAAGGCTGTTTCCTTTCTCCTGTCTCCTTTTCTCCCCCTCTCTTCCTGTAATCCACTGTATCCTAGCAGCCAGACTGCAGGTAAAACAAGCAGAGTCACAGCTCCAGAAGGAACAGAAAGATATTGCCATTTAAACACCAGGGATGTGTTCTGGTTAGTAATGCTTAGTTAGGTGGTAGAAACAATATCAGTAGGTAAGCTGTTGATGATTTGAGGTTAGCCACCACTGCTGATGGTTGAATTTCTCCATATTGCCTGTTTTAAGACAATGCATCTCAGCCATAGTCTACAAGTGGAAAAGCAAAGAAATGTTTTTGAACCTGTGGTATCAGTTCCATTAGGAACTCCCAAATAATGTTAATAAAGCTTGTTCTTTTATACTTCTTATTAAAGCTGAATTTGCCATATAATATTTTTCAATTTATAACAAAACAAGGCTTTCCGTAAATGCTTAGCATGATGAAGTTTTTCTCAGATGGCTACAAAAAATATTTGACACATCAAGCTCAACATGGTGCTGATACTATCTAGGTGAAAATCCAAAGTACATTGAAGTCAATGATGGAATTTTTAGTACACTTACTGGCTGCTAGGACAGATATATTTTCTTTGGCTGATTTTCAGAAATAGTTAGTTAATATCATTAATGCAATTTGATGTTACCTATGTTGCTTTTGAATGAAAGCTGATCTGAAATTTGACAGGAATGAAATATCATTAATTAGTTACATAAAGACCAGGAACCAATAAAAACAGAATGTCCAGTACACAGTTCATGTGGTTGATCAAAATGCAATTACAAAATCTATGGGCAGACATGAAACTGAAAATGCAAGTTGAAATAGGAGGAATGGACAGAAAGTCAGTGAGACCAGATGGAAATTTTTCATGCATCTCTGTGAATTTTAATTGGGTATGAAAGCCTTTAGAATAAACTCTTAAGATTTCTCCACCAACTTCCGCAAAAATTGACAATTTAAATGTTTTGTCTAGAGCAAGGGAATGTTTTCTTCATACCTATCCGCCATATAACCACAGTTACCTGTTCCATTTCAGTGACAAGTTTCTGCAAAAAGGGTGGCTTATTCCCTCTAGATATGTTGTCAGAGGATAATTATTTATGTGGTACATTTTCAATTCTTTAGGTAAAAGTCACTAAGTACATATGATCCATTTTAAAAATCAATTTTCTTTCATTCTGGGTTTCTTGTACTCTAGACAATTGCTTTTTTTGTCATGATGGCTCGGGCTGACTTAAGGCTAAGAAATCTTTCAAAATGACAGGGTGCACTTGGTGCTCTGAGGACATAAAATGGGTTCTGTCTATCAGGGTCTTTAGAGAATTATATATATGGTGGAAGTTGTGTCAGAATTTATCTTGGTCAAAGCTAATATTAAAATCACTGTCAGTTTCCAGGCACGTCTACTATACTGGAAAGTGTTGCAATTGGTTAACGTAGTCATGTTTACTGATGTCAGCTTTTGATGGATTGTGTGAGTAAACTGAGGAAGAAAAATATTTAATATCTATTGTACCAGACATCCACATTTCAGTGAACTATGAAAAAGTACCTATGGGTAAAGTGTGCTATCTCTTAAAGTGTTGCTAGTCACAGCACTGTATATGAAATATAAATGTTCTTTTTGCACCGTAATACTTGCAGTGAATTTCCCTGGAGGAAAAAATAAGTGTATAGCCATAAACCAGAAAATAGTCTACTTGTTTGATAGATGTATTAAGTTCCATCCAGTAACAAAGACAAGAGTGGATGTGAATAGCAAACTTTCCTGATCCACGCATGTTCCAGCATAAATTTGATGTAGCCACAGTTGTCAGGAGTCACCTTATGTGTCACCTCATTTAACCTATGTGGAATGAGGCCCCATGAATTCGGTTCCAGTACTGACTTGTACACTGAGGTTAAGAATCAAAGAAGGTAGGGAAAAACAGGTTCTTGAAGGAAGTTTACAATAGGCAGAATGAGAAGCAGGGGTCTGTTTCATTGGTTGCAAGAGATCAGTTCAGACTAGAAAATGAAAACGTGGAAGCTGCTTCTCAGCCTATTAAAGAGAATAAGTGAGTTTCACTTTCCAGTGTGGATGAAAAAGCAGTTTCAACATGAGAATCTTGTACACATACGCAAGTATTGCTCTGGTAGCTCATGCATCAATGTGATTACAGGTGTAATACCTGGATTTACATTTCTTTCTTTATGCAATTCTTACTTATGACAACTGGCTAAATCTGTTACATGCCAGCAAGGAAGAAACTTGTTTATATTATCATATATAGTATATTGTTTTGGAGGGCTGCCTTTTTTTGTATACATTAAAATGAATTAAGGTGATATGGAAGTTAGAATCCATATTCACAACAATTGCATTCTCAATGTCAGTTACCTCCATCGACACTGAAGTAGGTTCAGTTATAGAAGAAATATATTTCCAGCAATACCTGAAGCCCATTTTAGAAAATCTATATAGGAGTAGGATGTTACATTTGGCAGCTGTGTTTCATTTTAGCATAGGAGATAACTAAAGGGACATGAACGCAGTAAGAACATATTTTTACTGTGAAAAGGTTTCACTGCATTCATCCCCACTGACTTTAAAGAGGTGCCCATACAGCACTGGCAGAAGGAATGTTTCAGGCTGTTGTGACTGTTGGATGCTAAACTTTGGTTTTTAACAGACAGGAGTCTCTGAAACTCAGTACCTATCAGAGCTGGGAATGGCACAGCGAATCTCCTGCATTCATTTTAAAAACAGAGAACAGCCTTCACTGTAGTGAATAGTGGCAAGGGGTGGGTACCAGTGAGATCCTCCAAAATATGTACCTCTGGTCACAGCACAGGAGCACAGGCCCACTTCTAGTTATAGTCATACTTCAGAAAGATTTTGAGAAACAGTAAACAATACAGATTTGAAGAATTTCTTCTACATTGACAGTCATTTTGGACAAAACTGGCAGAGTGACAGAAACATGAACAGCAGCGTTGCATTTTGTGGAAAGGATATGTAAGGTTTCTGAGAATACTTTCTGTACTGAAGTTAAGTGCTTGTGTGAGTGAGGGACATGAATTCAAGTACTGCGTGAGCTGGTTCTGCATGTTTTTCCCAGCACATCCCCAGCAGTCCAGTCCTAGGCTTTTTAGGTGCAGAAGCTGTACCTTTGTTCAAAAGGAAACAGGGAAGGGTTTATTCTCTTCTACTTCTACAGAAACTTTTACTTCCTCTTTCTTTCTGTCTTTCTTCTTGTTGGGAAAATGAGTAGGAGTCTCAGAAAAGCCCACCAGAGGTGATCCTACCCAAACTTATGTTCAAGAGAGCCTTGTCTAGACGTTTGTAATCCTGCATAGTTTCCTGCAACAATCTTGTGCTCACAATAGTTTTCTTCAGTTTCAAGATCCAGTTTCTTAATGTTTCTAAGCTCTTTCTAGCTTCTGTGTTGAAATATAACATGAGTTTATAGCTTTACAACTAGTACTAGCTGGTAGAGGTGAGAGCATTAAAAGGGGTAGGGTTCCTCTGTCCCAGGTTGCTCCATTTCGTCTGCAACTGTTGTTGGCTCCACATGTGGCTCCCTGACATGTTCTTGTTGTGGTCATGTTCATGACCCTTCCTTTGCTAGGAAGTGGAAGATAAATTGTATTTTTCATTAAAAAAAATATATTCAGAGATTTGGCTCTTTAAAAAATCTGCATATGGATTAGTTTGATGATTTGAGATCTTACTATCTTAATTTTTAAAAGGGGTTTTGTCACTCACAGAGAGCAGAATTAGAACTTAAAATGTATTAATTCTAAAATAACTTAAAGACACCTATTTGCTTTTCAGGGGACATTTTAATATACCTTTTTGTACTGCATTTTTTAGTTATCTGTCTTTAATGTTTTAACACTTACGCTATAAAACACATCATAATCCAATTTGTATAATGAGTTAATTGCTAATTGCTAGTAATTGTTAGTAAAAAAAAAAAAAAAAGTCTGATAATTACCCTGTAGTAAGAACTCTCTACAAAGAGCAGAATTCCCATTCTTGTTTAGCTCCATCATTTACTTGTTCCTCTTGGAAAGTATGGCCTTCTCTTTCATGGGAGAGGTCGCCTCTCTTTTTGATGGGAAGGCATGTCAACATGATCTGTCATGAAGAGAGATGTGTTCTAGGAGAGTATGTGCCTCCAGAGGGAGTTCTGTTGTGCTGTTTCATAAATGTAAGTTCTCAAGTGTTGAAACATATATTGCCTTAAATTAGCGTGAAATTGATCTGGTCTTAGAATGGGTCAGGAAAAAAAAAATGAGCACAGAAATATATTATCAGTGAACTCAGCAGTCTTAACTGGTAAACCATAGAGCTGTAACTATTTTATTTTTATTATATTCACTAACAGAGTAATTATCATTTTAATTGATATGTATGAACAGGTGCTTACACTGAAAGCATTTTCAAACTGGGATGCGTTATGCTTGAAAAGTAGCCTGGGTGATTGTTCTCATTAGCCAAACAGATGGCTGGATGTTTGCTTGCCATTTTATAGACAGAGAATTATAATCTGACAATATTTTACATAGTGTGAAGTATTCATAAATCAATAAAAGATGAAAATTATGCTCAGTATTAGTGTAGAGTAAACGCAACTCATGCTGGGGAATGGCATCTCCATGATAAATATCAAGCTACTGTTCTAATTAACTCTTTTGTAAGGTTTGCTTTCAAGTGCAACGAGGCTAGAGCATTGACATGCTCAGGAGTATGTGGAAGCAGACCTTATGTTAAATGATGGATTTTAGTGCCCTTCTCTGGACACCATGCATCTATCTGTTTCATTCACATCTATTGCCTCGTTTTTAAAACTTTAGGGCTTCCTAGGAGGAGCCTTGCTATGCATCTCTGAATGTTAATTGGGCACACTCTAAATGTTGGCTTGTATATTTTAGCCTTGTTGAAAATGAGGTTGTGTGTGGATTCCCAAATTTTTAATCTAAATTTACTTTCAGATTTGAGAATCCTCTTCCATTATCCTCTATATAGTGTAGGATAGTTCTTTGTAATCTGTGGAATAGCTGTGATGGGTATATTGTACTCCCTTGTCTGGATAGTAATGTGGTTTTGATAGTGTTCACTCCAGTATAATTTGAACTTCCTCTCAATTTGTTACTGTACTTGGTCCTGCAAAAATGTCTGATTTTGAAAACTTCTATTTTATGTCAAAATGAGTGTTTGTGTGGGCCTTTTGCTCCAAAAGTTGAGAGAGAAGATATACTCTGTAAACAGCAAATGAAGGCAGTCACCTCTAATTTTGGAGGACAGAACAGAAACGTTTCTGTTGTCTTTTCATATTGCCATGAGTTACATAGACACTGGGCTAATAAATGTTCTTTGGTGTACACCTTTTCTAGTCTTGATTCTGGATCCAAAAGTCCTTTTCCAGTGAGACTCACTGAACCTTGTAAAGTCTCCTGAGAAGTCTGGTTTCCATCCAAAACCAATCAACACCTAAAATAATAAATCCCAGAAATCTGCATCAGAGATTTCCTAACAGAGCTTGCTTGGGATTTTTTACTTTTACAGTTACAAGGTATTTTAGGTACAGCTGGTTTCATGGTGGCCAAGCACCTGTTACGTCTTTTAGGTATCATCTCCTGCTATGAAATTCTGCACCAGAATGAATGTTCTTTACTTGGCACTGTAATAATTTCCAGAATGTTGACTGCAGTATCTGAAAGAGAAACAGATGACCAGCTTGAGGGATCAGCAATAGCTCTTCACAAACTTAAGAGTTCTTGAGGATTGCATTGCTTTAATATAATGTTCCTGTTAATAAATGTCAAAGAAAAAAGAATTATGATACTGTAGCATAAATGGAAAAGTTGGAAAAAATAATTCATATTACACAAAATATTCTAAAGTGCTGGTAACAATTGTTTTACATTCAAATGCCATAAAAGCTCACATTTTAAATTTCCAATTATGTCTTCAAACCTGGAAACAGATTTGGGGGAGGTAGGAGGGCTTTTGCTTAGCACTGGCACGGAAACAAAGCTGTCGCTACCTGTCCTTTTTACCTCCCCATTCTTTTCATGCCTCCATAGCCACATGATGAGCCCTTTTATTTTAGACTTTATTTCAGCTTTGGGATCCAGACAGCGCTGCAGCCACACAAACAGCCATGCTGGCACAAAGGCTTAGAGTGTCATGGACTAGGTGGAATGTTTGGGACTAGAGGAAAGCAGGACTTGTCTTGGTAACAGCAATAGTTTTTGCAGCCTTAAAATGCTTTTGCTGCTTTAAAATATTTAAACTCCTGCTGTATCCGGAGTCCTTTGAGTACCAGGCTTAGTACTACCCCAGCTGGGGAGCCCTTCTCTGCAACATACACTACCTGATCAGAGGAACTATAGTGTGCTGTCCCTGTTGCACCAGGTGTTACTCTGTTAAATAAGTAGCTGTGAATATCAGATGGTATTGAGTTGAATAAAAATGATTTTTAGCACTTCATTGTTTTCCCTCCTGTATGGTGCAATGTCCCAAGTGTACAGCTTGTATAGCTGCACTTGTACAGTTTATATTTTGGCTAAGCATTTGAAGCTAAGATGCAGAATCTTTCACTCCAGACAGACTATATATAATGCACAATGCATCTAAAATAAGTTGTCTCCTCCTTGGTCCTATGGGGTCAAGTGTTAAGGCATTTCATGCTAACCACTGAAGACATTTTTGGTGCTGAACAGCATTCCTCTTCTTTTGTTAGTGCCAGGGGCTTCAGAACAGTAAATAACATCAACAGATTTTCTCATGTTTTAGCCATATTGTTCTGCAATCCAAAGACAAGGCAAAAGACAAAGCTAAATAAGAGTTGTTTCAGTCAAAATATGATGAACAACACACTTTTCTGAAACTCAGTTACAAATCATTCTGCCAACAAACTGAAATCATTTGGCCTTCCAAAGGGGGTGATCACCATGGTAACAAAATACACCAGATACTTCATTTTCCCCAAACCTTTATTCATGTCATAAATGGAGTGGGAGCCCATCCTTCTTTTACTGAGGGAACAGGAGAAATAATTTCATTGGTGCTTGTTATCTGCTGAAAGATCCTCACAAACTTGCACATTACTGGGAAATGTTTGCGAGGGCAGGTGTTCCTGCAGAGTGTCTGTATGTGCAGAGAGACTCACTTGAGTACGAGTCGAGTCCCAACTTGGTAAAGCATTGAAATGGTCCATAATGGCTGATGAATTGCCAGGGGAGGTGAGAGGAGGAGAGAGGGAGAAGGGAATGTTTGGTACTACTTGTATATGAGTGCTGGAAGATAAAAGCAAACTTTCTCCAAAGCTAGTTATCTTTATTTCCCATGGTGAATTTATCATATTTCAAGGGCGCAGAGCTCATAAACACACACCTGGCTCTTGAGTTGCAATTTGCATATTGAAGCCTCTTGTTGTGAGGTTGCTGTACTGGAATAGGCAAAGTTGTTTTACTATTATTGTAGATGCAGTCAGATCTTTCTTAATGTAATTTTATAAGCATCTCCACATATTTTGTCTGCAGCTCTGGTAGGCCATCTGGAGCAGTCTTGTTTTCCTTCTTTCACCTTTATGAGTTCCACACTGAATAGTAGCTCTTCACTTCATAGTTCAGTTATCCTACAGAATATAAGGAACCAGAATGAGTCAGTTCAAACTGAAAATGGATCTCGAGCAAAAAGTTCCACATCCAAGACCACACCTGAGGAAAAAGAACAGGTTTGAGCACTGATTTTGCTTGAAATACTTAAGCGGTGTCTTTCTTTGGAGTAGGGCAAAAAGCTGGAGTAAAAATTGATGAAAAATTCAGTTGCCTCTTTTTTTCTTCCATTTCCTCCCCATTATTCTTCTCTGTTACTGCTTTACGGACAGACTCTTTTCTCAAAGCTATTTTGTAAAACTGTTCTTTGCTTGGCCCCACGCAAAAGCTGGAAGCAGTCCCTGATGGATTTATTTTATCATGCTATATATATGTATTTTTAGGAACTATTGTAATGGCAGAAGACTTTGATCAAGAGAACAAGTTTTCTAAAAGCATCCAGTTGACCTTCCCTCTGACTTCACCTTTCACTAGCTCTTACCTTTAAGGAGAGAGTCTATCATTTAGGCTCAGAAATTTGTATAAATGATTTTAATTCCCAAATTCAGAGATGGTTTTGAAAAGCAGCATTGTTTCAAAGTTAGTTTTGGATTTTTTTTTTTTTCCTAAATCCATCCTATGTACAATGTTTTGACTGAAATCAATAGATTTACTATAAAAATAAACCTAAGGTCCTCTTCTATAATGTAATCTTTACCGATCCTGTCTTCATTTTTCATAGTGAGATGTAATGGGATTTTCTTTCTTTCTGTTCTTTTTGTTCTTTTTTAGGTGATTCTGTGATGAAACATTGATCTTGAGGTTTCTTGTTTGCAGTCCTTAATTACAATTTAGACTTTAAATTGAGAGTATGGTATTTCAGGTTAAAAACGAAAATAAGGATGTAGATACATAATCACCTGTAAATTGGTTTCTGTTTTAAGAGAGAAACTAAATGCTAACCAGGAGAAATTTTCATCGATCCAAAGGAAAATGTTGGCATAGTAAACTTGATCACTTAAAGAGGAAGTTGAGATAATTCCATTCCAATATTCAGCTGAACCACAAACCTCAAAAATTCTGAATGTATTAGGAGGGGATATATCCCAACTCTTGTCTATCATTCCTGTGTTTGCCCTCCCTGGTGATAGATTGCTACTATCACTTAGGAAGCTGTTCATTTGAGATGCTGCTAAGGGCATTTGGGATGCTTTCAACTATATGCTTGATTCCTGTAGTCTATTTTGCATAATCAACAAGTAGGCCTGGATGACAATATTCAAAATTATAAAAAAGACTCTTTGTTGGCCATATAAGTCAGTGAGAATGAGAACAGCTTTCATATCCTTAATCTTTAAACTTTTCAGAGTGCATTGGAATAATTCTTGCATGTATGTAAGTACCCAAATCTAGTGGGTACATCGTTTAGGACTATCTAATGGATTAATTTCACTTTACTTTCTGTTTCTACATAGTATCAATCCAGAGACAGCATCCTCAAACTGATTCATTATTTGAGTAATCAAGTAAAGTTCCTCATGAATGTTGTTTTCTTTTTGTATTCTGAAATTGTGCTGTCACGATTATTTTCATTTAAAAATGTGCTTTCTGCTAATGAGATAATATTTCTAGTGGAATTGCTGTTTTAATTTATTAAGATCCCAACTATTTGCTTTCTTCTGTATGTCATTCTAGTTAAAAGTAGACTGTGTGGAAAACATACAATGGAATTTGAATGTGTTTAAAAAAGTTTAGGAAAATATTTTCCTCACTCTATTATTGCTAGCAGGTAATAGTATTTAATGTATATGACAGTAAGACTGTGAGATGTACTACAGTGTAGTGACGTGTGCACAACACAAAGTAGTACGTCAGAACTTTAAACTCTCTGTGGTGCAACTGTTATCAGTATGTCATAGTTCCCCCACTCCTTTACGTGATAAGTATGCATTAAGGCTTTTACTCAAGCTGGGAAAAGAATAGATCAAATGTCATCTCAGACTACAATGTCTGGTCACGTACAATAAATTTTGAACTGTGTAATTCCTGAAGGTTAGAAATATTTGATGGAAACCTTAATTTACATCAAAGAAAATTTTAATACCAGTAAAATTACTGGCCAAATAGACTGGTTAGGTCTATTGGTATGAAAGAATGACACATATGATATCAAGCATTTGATTGAAGAGATTTCAGTTTAATATACCTTTTTTTTTGGGAGGGGGGAATACTTAATGCATGATTATAATATATATCACTGGGAAAATTTTGGCTTTTTAAACACAGGTTGGTTTAGGCACTGGGCAAGGGTGGTGTGGTATCTTTGCTGAATGGCTTAGGGAAATAGTTTTAAACAAGGATCAAAGGAGAACATTAGCAAAATACCAGCAACCTGGACAAGTGTATAAAGATTAAAAACCGTAATCCCACAGTGCAAGGAGAAAAGCTTTTAATTTTGATAATTTACAAAAGATGATTAAATCAGGAAGCTGGTGAGATGGTTTTTAATGAATGATTTTATAATGACAGAGAATACAAGATTTGGTAGACTGTGAAGTTTAAAGAAGGAGGCATTATGGGGGGTAAAATATTGGTAGATGCTCAGCAAAGTCTTGGAATTCATCAGGTTGATTAACTGACAAGTATTTGTTTATTGATTTATTGTTGATAAGGACAGCGAGAAAATGGAAATTATTCAAACAGCCTTCAAACTGATCTAGAAAAATCCAATGCTGAGGAAGTTAGGTTGGGTAAGAACTGCTAGAGGGACAGAGAAAAAAAGGTTTTAAGAAGGCAGACATATAAAACTTTAAGATCTCCTGGGGGACAGTCTAAGGGAAACAGAAAGTAAGGTGACCTGCTTTCAAATAGATGACAGTAACAGCATAATTCAAAATTATCCATGTGCGGAAGAAGAATAGCAGAAGAACATTATTAAAGACTAACTTGGCTAAATCATGAACTCCCCACTGGCTTTATGTAGAAAAGAAAATTAGTTAGTTAACTAAGAACAGCTATAAAAGAGTAACACTGATTTATAGAGAGGTACTTAGAAAACCAAGGCTCAAAATTAG
Organism: Harpia harpyja; assembly: GCF_026419915.1. NCBI lineage: Eukaryota > Metazoa > Chordata > Aves > Accipitriformes > Accipitridae > Harpia > Harpia harpyja. The sequence continues at coordinate 14,881,583 of NC_068949.1, read as the reverse complement.
ATGCATTTAGCAAGAATCATTAAGGATGACAAGAAATACTTCAATAATTGCTTTAGAAGCAAAAGGAAAAACTTTGGTCCTCTTTATCAACAGAAGGGAGATTTCTCAGGAGATGATGTTAAGAAGGCCAGTTTCTAAATGTCTTTTGAAAGAGATCAAATATAAACAAGGGGGTAGCAAAATTAATTCTAACAATAAAAGGAAGAGATATCTCCCAGCTTGGGAAAGAACTTTGCATTTTGCACTTCGATAGTAAAATGTTTTCACATCAGCCCAATATAAATTCAAGATATGATGTTTAAAAACTCCTTGAATGAACCTCAGAACCAGCAGTAGCTTTCCTTTGGGAGCTCGTGGAAGATGGCGAAAGTTGAAAGAAGACACAGATTTGTCCATCTTTAAAAGAGTCCAAGGAGAAGAAGGAGAAAAGAATTATTAATTTGGGCAGTTTGGTTCCTACATACGTGTCTGAAACACACAATATATTTGTAAACAGTTGTGATTTGAAGAGAAGGTCAGTAGCTGCCAATCGGGTCAAACAAGTCTGATTTTCTTCTATGCTAGGAGTATAAGGTATTGTACACAGAGCAGAAGGAGTGAGTGATCTCTATCTTGGATTTATCAAAACTTTTCCCATAGTCTTATATGCCCTGCTCACTTGTAAGCTAGAGAAATGGTCTTGGGAGAGCTCCTAAGGGGTGACTGCAAAGATCAGAGCATTAAAATGAAGAATTAATCAATGAATACTGTATGTGCATATTGGTTAATTTGTTGTACCTTCAACATCTGTATTTTTCCTGAAGGAGGAAACCGACACAAATACATTTGTATACGTATCCAGTAACATTGCTTGCTATTTCCTTCCCTCCCCTTTCATCTTTGTGATTGCAGAATCTGAGTAGAACACCCCTAGAGTCATAAGGTTACACTGCGTCCTGGCCATACTCCTGATTTCAGGTTTCTGTTCAAAGTGTTGTAATGCATAAAAGAGTGGTGTTCCAAAGAAAATCTGTGTAAGGCATGCCCAAACAGAACTACAGTAATGTGTGGATATTTGTGAAATGCAAGCTTCATTGGTAACTTCAAGGTTTACCTTTTGCATCCCAGAATTTTGACTTGTCATATTTATAGTCACCTGCACTATAGTCACTTGAAGTTACCATTTTTATGTTACAGTTATTTTATATATTTATTCAGTATTTTAACAGACCTTGAACATGTAATAATAATAAAACGTGAAATAAACAGACTTACTGCAAATCAGAAAGAAAAGAGAAAATGGCCTTTGCACAATGAAATGGTACCTCTCTGGTAGAATGCCTTACTCGGTATTGGTGTGTACATTAGATATGTACACACATATAACTTTCATCTTTCAATATTTACTTCATATTTTATGATTACTTTTTTTTTTTTTGTGGAGATTATTTTACACTTAGATAGCTCTCACTAGCTTAACCTTCCTGACGTGTTAAGGGTACAAAAATATGTCTTCAACACTTCACAGGAAGTTTTTTGTGATTAGAAAGGTGCTATACTCTTCCTCCTGTTTTGCCATCCCTTCTCCTCCTCCATCACTTTGTCAGGAGTCTTGTTTAGCAGCTCTTGCCTGGTTTCTAATTGTGGCTTACCAAAGCAAACACATAACCTTGTGTGTCTTTCCTCTGTGGTTTCATATCTTACTGGGAATCATGCACCATTCATTACAGTACCCATCCCTCAAAAAATCTGTAATTTGCCAAGAAACATTATCTTTTGTATCACTCTTTAGATACACCTGGTCCTTTCTCTTCTGTCAAGATTCTGTCTTTATCTTTTGATCTGTTTGTTGAAATAGTTGGCAGCAACCAAGCAATAAATGAACGTATTTACAAAGAGGTCCCAGAAAGCCTTTTCTTCTGTTTATGTCACTGTGTTTGCCATAGAACATAGGACTGGGAAACAAATTTGTCAACAGCCTTGAGGAATTTCTTACCTTCAGATCAATAAAAAGGTAATAAATATTAACCCATGGGTCTATGGGGCTTTTTTTGTATTTTGTTTGTTTGTTTGCTTTTTTTTAAACACTTTAACATAGAGTCCTTAACATACAGGTTAGTTTTCTTTTAGCAGTTGGAAGAAATTATTGATTTGACAGAATCAAAAGGACCACTGACTCTGAAGTAAAGGTCACTGTTTTACTTTAAGGAGTTACCAAGAATAATGCAGCAAGAAACAGAGCTCTCAAAATGGGTCTTGCAAAATCTGATGACAAATGAGAGCTTGGTAGGGTGAAATACTTGTGACTGATTGATTTATAATGTTTTTGTTTTCTTTCTGCTCTCCACCTTTCATGAAAATATAAAGAAATTATTCTGAAGCACTTAAAAATTACCTTTCTGTGAAATGAGTGCAAAACGATGTTATGCCTATGCTTCACATGTGGATAAGAAAGGACACTAGGGAATTTTTTGTGGTCAACGTGAGTATAACAACTGCAATTGACAGCAAATGTTTGCTGACTAATAATGTAGGCTAGAGGAGGTGTGACACCCTACCTATGCTCTATATGCAATGCTGTTTTAAAAAACAAAACAAAACTTAGCAACGAACTCCATCAAATTCTCTATCTGCTCTAATACCTCAGCCTCAGCAGCCTTGGTAATTCAGAGAGAAAACACTTGTAAGGGAGATAAATATCCTTTTGTCTTTCTATTTAATTCTATTCTGATTGTGTTATAAATTTAGGTTATAGTCACACTTGTGTTGTGTAGAAAAATACTAGGTGACATGAGCATGAATGTTCTCAATATGATACTTGACCTATGAGGCCATGGAAAGATCCATGTAGCCTGTACTTCTCCTTTCTCTTTCCTCAGGATTTTCATAATTACTCAGAGAAGGGAGATTGTTCAAAAAGTCTCTCTGCTCTATTTCCTAAGGTCTCATGGTGCCTTGTGATGTGGAAGCATCATGGGTGTTTTGTGGCCAAAAAAGGCCAGGTATCTTGCCTTTCAAGACCAAAAAGACAGGCAAATTTACTGTCACATGTTGAGTACAAGGTAAAGATGAATGGGAGGCCCAGGTGGTCCTCTAAGAATGAGGATATGGTATGGGGAAGACATTCCCACATAAAATATGAGTGATTTTAGACTCAATTATGCTTAAACCCAGCTGAGGCTGCTGGTGGCTAGTACATGCTCTAGAGTCTGTCCTCTAGAAGCTTCTGCCAGCTGATGCTACATTTCAGGCCATGCAAGCCCAGATCACAGATCCTTTTTGGGAAAACGAGGAAACAACTGTACAGAATAAAACCTGCTGTCTTTTTTATATGTTATTTATAATAGTAATTTCTGTAAAATTCAGCAGTCAGAACTAAAACACTGCCAGATTTATGGTTTGGTCACATTCACTTAGATGGTTGTGCCAGGTTATTCTGTTAAACTTCTAAATTACATGATTGCATGCTAATTCTTCCATAGGACCCATACTCCCTTCTATGCACAGTGGGATACGTGGAAGGTTGGTTGACAGCAGCATTTGAACTTAGTTACTTCTATTTTAAGAAACAGAAAAATAAAGTACAAGTATTTTAAACATTATATTAACTGCTAGTCAATGTTAACTTTTTAATAATGGCGATACATGCAGTAGAGTTAGACACCACTAAATTAAACTGCATCAGTGTGTAGAACTAGGTATTTAATTTGAATTTAATAGTACAGTAATCACTTGCAAAATAAATCAGTTAGGAACGTATATATTATAGATATATATTAACCATTGCATGAGAAGTAAATGTCTTATAACTCTTTAATGTGTTTAATATTTATGTATCATTAACATACTGTGATTAACATACTATTAAATCCTAAAGGATAACAAATTGGATTAGTTAAGCTGCACTTCCTTTCTTCCCCTTCACTACTGCCGCCCTACACTGTAACTGGTTAGCATTCATGATTTATACAATAAATGTTGCTAGCCTTTTTTCTCATATAATATCTTTGTGCTGTTTCCCTCCATGTGGCCTTGATCTTCACTCCATATACATGCTTAGGCTGCAAAAAGTGGTTTTGCAAATGCCTGTTAAGTGTTGTATGCATGTGCAAACTCCTACCTGCTAACTGATTACTAAATGTATGCATTGCACATTTACAGTTTTATATTGGACTTTCCAGTAAATTTGAGTTACTGACTTCACAGGTTTGACCAGGATTGCTAATTGGGGTATATCCCCTTGGAAAGTAAGTAGCTCAAATTACAATAGGGGATAAAAAGGAGAAAGAAAGGTGGACATTAACCAGTAAGGCTGTATTTGTTAGGTCAGTAGGATCTCAGAGCCTTTTTACTCCTCAAGAGGTAAGAGCCTGCTGACAGACGCTAATTGGCTTTATCTTATTTCAGTTAAAGGTAACATACCCTGTCCTTACTGACTCAGGAGCTCAGGGGGGCTGGGACCCCAAAGTGGCTTTCTTGACTGGCTCTGTCAGGCTGAGGCACAGCTCTATGAGCGCTGTGACCCTATTGAAGAGAAAGGTAGAGCAGGAGACAAGCCAGTCACGTCTTCTCTGACACCTCCAGGTCAGCATGGGGCCTCTGCTCCCTTGTGCTTCTCACTTGTGCTTCCCACTAATACCCTGGAAGTGGCAGTGGAAGGTAAGCGGGACACCTTTGAGAGCAGTGATGACAGTCACAGCGGCCCTGAGGAATAGGCCATATGCTTTGCTGGTGGGCTGCTGTCACTGTGTGACTTATGGGGCTGTGAAAGTGGCTGGCTTAGATTGTTCTAAAGTACGTGAAAATATAGAACATCAGATACTGTGGTGAGAGCCTTTCCCTGTGCTGTGTAGCTGCTTTGCTCTGAAGACAGTGGCTTATTTGTAGACAGACCCCAGATTAGAAAAAGATGTAATTAGGAGGATGGGAAGACAGTGATGACTGATGCCTGAAGAAATTGCCTATGCCAGATGGCAATCTCGGAGCTGAACAGAAGTGTGGAGATGAAGCCTTCAGTTACTGTAAAGAAGGAAACTAGAGAGTGAGGAGGAGGTTAGTGAAAGCTTCCTCGCAGGCAGAGCGGGAGTTGTGATTAGTTGTTCCTGGGTGCCCATGGCTGCTCTGTCGCTGTGTCCCAGGGATGCTGTGATGGGGCATTGCGTATCGCCCCACCTGGGACTCTGCTTAGGACCTGTGTTGCAATCTATAATACACCTGCATGGCATGCAGTCTTGTCCCTTCCATTACTGCCACCTTTGCAGATTTTTGATGTTTAGTTTATTTTTCCTGCCCTCTATTATCCCTGACACATGAATAGATAATTTTGTTTCTTTAACTACTGTCAGCAGTGGGTGATCTACAATTGCCTTTAATTCTGTCATCATCCAGCTACAAGAAATCTATATCCTTTATCTCTCTTTTTCTTTACATTCTTTCATGAAAATAAATAGATCATAGCAGATTTGTAAAATTACATAGCATACATATTTAACTTTTCTGTATTTGGGATGACGAGCCAATAAAATGGGCTAGTGATAATGTTCTACAGTAGTAGAAGAAGAAATGGTGATATCATACTAACTTATATTTAAAAATTGATAAAAGAAGGCGTGACCCTTTAGGGCGAAATGTAAACTTTGAGCTATGGCTAAAGGAAAATCAAGCGCCTAATTTTTTAGTTTAATTTTACCAACAACAAAGTTTTTATGTTCTTTTAAAACAGGGTACTCTGACATGAAGAATAAACTGCACAAACAGGCTTTTATTAACTCAGCATAGGGTTGGCTTTGCTCTTGTCTCTTTGATTTCTGAAATTGTTCGCCATCAGTTTGTCTTATCCTAGGACGTTTTTCTGTTTTATAGGAGTGAATGTTTTTGTTGTCTCTTAGAATCAGAAATTTCTATATGCTGGACTATAACTGCTGACAGAATTAATGTGGTTAAGATGTAGAACTTTTCATTTCTTTGGAGAGAAAGATAGAGCTTCAGCCTGTTTTATAGTATATTGCAGGTTTTGTAGTAAAACAATAACAGAAGAACTGCAACCAGAAATGGCGTATGGCATAATGAATAAAGTTGACTCAAATCTGACTTACCTTCATGCCAGAATCTTAGGTCATTCCTTTTAGTAGATAGGTGAGAGCAATATTTACAGAGGCGGAGGAATAACATCTGTTTTATAGATGCTGAAATAAATATGCCACAGAGGATTAAGACATTCTTTGCCTAAGGTCATGAAATAATTTAGTCAAAGAAGTTGTGAGTAAATATGATATCTACTACTCATGTGTTGAAATGTGACAAACCATTCCCTATTTTTTTAAATTCATTATTATTAGGCCTTTCTCCTGTCACTTCAAATCCATTCTCTATCCTTCAGCTTTTTTTCCTTTAGGCTATTTATCATATGACAGTTTTATGTCCGCTTTATTTCATATACATTTGTTACTGTGGTGTCTGAACATCAAATATACGGATAAATACAGTTGGTCCAGAAACTCACAAAGAGGAAAAAATTCCCATCTTTTTGAAATTCTAGGAATTTAATAAAGTTAATTAAGATCAATTTTGAAAAGAAAAGAAATTATTAATATTCTTTAAGAAAACCAAAATATACTCTCAAGAATTCTTTGCTGTCACTTTTAAAAATTTGTATAATAAACTATAACTAAAAATATTAAAATTAACCTTCCTGTTTAGAAATTAGAAATTGGTTCTCTCATAAAACCTTCAGATTTTAAGAGCTCAGCAATCTCAGATGAAAAAAATGCTGGAGAATTTGCCGTAGGTAAACTATCATTCTCCTTGCCTCTTCCATCAGGCTGTGTTGCCATGCTAATTTATAGCAATAGTGCTAAAGCATGGAAGAAAGAAACCTGTCCTTCAGGCGGTTAAAGGTTGTTGAACCCTTGATATATAACTAGTAGTAACAGGTTCCTGTAAAGTGGGCTGCTGCTCCTGCTGTATCACTGTCCTTTTTTTTTTCTTTCACTTTCTTGAATAGATTATGATCTTTGACAGTCTGAGAGAAATAAATTTGTCTTGTTTTGTACTCTGTTATAAAGTGTTTTGTTGTATCAATTTCTCCTTTGTTACGCTGGCTGCACCGGCGATCCTATTTTTACTTTGTGACTTGTCTCTACCTGCATTTTATTACTGTTGACTGGGTATTTTTGGGAAATCTGTTGAAGTCTTTGTATTTGTCCTTGTACTGGGATAGTTTTCTGGGACAAGATCACTGTTTGCATATGACATACAGTTTTTGCTCAGCAGCATCTTTTGATGGCATGGCCGTGCAGAGACCGTGAATTTTATGCTTTGCAAAAGTTGGATGTTGTTTTATTTTCAAGTTAGGTTTGCAATGCAGAAAATTAAAATCTTTATTAATACATTGTCTGATGTGTCTTTGTGTATTTTTTTTTTTTTTTTTAAATTCAGAAGTTTGTTAAGCAACTGTGTTCTTTTTCTGTACGGAAATGTTAAAGATTTATTTTTCTAATTTTGATACCAGTTTTCTGCTATTTTATCCATGTGGGACAAATCTTTCAGACTTGGCAATTTTTATTTATTTAATGATTAGTCTACAAACTAAAGTAAAATGAGAGTTTAATTCTGTCAGGAATGCCCTTGAAATTTAAGTTCACATGTTGCATTTAAAACAATATACAAATTGAGTTTTCAATTTGTACTGCATGCCTGTACTGCATTGTGTCATGTCTCAAGTGCCTGTAACATCTTCCAAATGAGATGATTGTGGTTACATTTTCAGCATCGAGAAGGTTTACTAGGTTAGGTTTGTGGTTTTTTTTTTTGGTTTTGACTTGTTCATACTTTCAGAGACAGATGCTCTCAGGCAAGTATGCCAGTTGGGCCAGTGTCTTCACTTTCTCTATGCTTTTCTGTAATTTGTTCTGCAGTACTTAATTCCAAATTAATGTAACAAGGTGCTCTAGAGAAACTGACTAAGAGTCTTCCAGGGCAAGCACTCAAGGATGAGCTGCAGAGGATATGGTGTATGTTCCTAAAGAGGTCAAAGCACTGCTGATACACTGAGGAGCGCTCTGCTTACCATTGCTTTCCTTTGGAGATTTACAAGCTGAAAAGAAATTAATAGGAAGGAGTGGATGTTGCTGAAAGGTAGTGATTAGTAGTTAGTCCCTTAAGAAACCGCAACATGATGGCTGTATGGGTCTAATTTTCCCCTTTGTGCACACACAAAACTGCCACTTCCATTAATGAGAATTACATGCAGGTGTCAAGGGAAGAACAAACCCTGTCTGTAAACCATTGGAATGAGCCTCCTTATTTCTATGCAGGAGTAGGGAGGGTGAGACTAACTCTCTGCTTTACTGGGGATAGTTTTACTAAACTAAAAATCACTGTTGGCAATACATCAGTCCATTTTATAGCAAAATGTTACAAGCTCTTATACAGGTTTAGGCCTCTCCTTGCCATGAAATTCCTAGCCAAATGTAAGGGAATAAACTGTCTCCCAGATCTTGGAAAAAGGAGGGTACTTTTCTTTCCAAAACATTCACTTTCATATTCCCTCAGTCGGGGTACTGAGCGCATATTGCAGTGATTACTTTCTATCTCATCTTGTGTGGGCAGTAAGCTGTATGTCACCTCTAGGCTGAAGTGCCAACACACTTATCAGCTCTGTTGTATCATTAGAACAGCTGTGTGACAGTGACAAAATCATATAGTTTGTGCTGTAAACCCATATAATCAAAGAAGAAGTTGGGAGGTTTGACACAAACCCAAGTATTTTAAGCCTTTTCCAGCAAAATGCATTACATTCTTTACGCACTGTAGGGAGAGTTCTAGTGATCTTACGGTGACAAAACACCTGCAAGCTTGTAAATGAAAGTGGGAATTTAGCAAGACTGGCAAGGTTATAGTGTTGCTTGTGACACTGAGTGGCTTCTCACAGCTTGATAACTACAAAGCAATGAGAGGAGTCTGCATTTTGGCAAAGGGTGCTTCTCTTTCATGGTATTTTTTTGAAAGTAGATGAGGAAGGGAAATGTAAGGCAGGAAAAAATATTTTGGTTGTTGTCATGGTTTAACCCCAGCCAGCAACTAAGCACCACGCAGCTGCTCACTCACTCCCCCCCCACCCAGTGGGATGGGGGAGAGAATCAGGAAAAGAAGTAAAACTCATGGGTTGAAATAAGAACGGTTTAATAGAACAGAAAGGAAGAAACTAATAATGATAACACTAATAAAATGACAGTAGTAATAATAAAAGGATTGGAATGTACAAATGATGCACAATGCAACTGCTCACCACCCACCAACTGATGCCCAGTTAGTTCCCCAGCAGCGATATCCCCCCAGGCCAACTTCTCCCAGTTTATATACTGGGCATGACATCACATGGTATGGAATACCCCTTTGGCCAGTTTGGGTCAGCTGCCCTGGCTGTGTCCCCTCCCAACTTCTTGTGCCCCTCCGGCCTTCTTGCTGGCTGGGCATGAGAAGCTGAAAAATCCTTGACTCAGTCTAAACATTAGTTAGCAACAACTGAAAACATCAGAGTGTTATCAATATTCTTCTCATACTGAACCCAAAACATAGCACTATACCAGCTGCTAGGAAGACAATTAACTCTATCCCAGCTGAAACCAGGACAGTTGTGCTTGCTGGTAGATCCAAATGATTAGCAACCTGATGTTGATCTCTTAGTTGCAGCTCCTGTGGGTAGCAACAGTGTGTGGGAGGTGAGCTTGTAGCACCAGAAATGAGCAAAAGTGCCTGTTTGCGGCTTTGTTGGTTAGAGGGAAAGTTCAATAGTACTGCTGCATTACAGCTGGGTAAGTTGCATTCTTGTGTGCTTCTTTTGGTGAAGTCAAGGAACATTTATGCTCTGAAAAGTAATTTAATGTTTATGAGAGATGCAGGGGTTGAGTGGCAGCATACTTTATGGTCTTCTTTTAATCTGTTTTCAGAGAGGATTACTTCTTCCATCATCTGTTAAGTTTTCCTTGTAGATAGAAGGTCTCAAAGATGCACATGTATTTGGGACCCAAAACATCAGAAGTCATAGTAGAATCTTGAATAAATGTATCTACAACTACTAATTTGAGAAGTATTTGTATTGAAGCAACAAAATTTCTTCCTTTTATTCTCTTTGGCGCTTGAAATCTTGCTTGGCGGTAATTGTCTCCAAAGAGAATAGCCATATTTTTCTATAAAATAACTGAAGAGCTAAACAATACCAAGGATAGCACACCTCTTTCGCCTTTCTCAGCTGCTTGTCTTTGTCTTAAATTACAGGGATTAGTTTAACGCTTAAAATTGTATTTGCAGAGAAAACGGGAGTCCTATAAACAAAATGACTGTGAAATGTACTCCTTCCAGTTTTCTTTCTCCTCCATACCTCTCCTACCATGTCAAGTAGCCTTAAGCTTTGAACTGTGGTGGTGGAAAAATGCTGTAACAAAGATATTTTGCCCCACAAGACACTGCCTATCTTTGCAGTTAACATGGAAGCTCTCCATGGCATGACATTAAAATTTTTATGTTGACTGCTTTTTGATGTACATTCACGTAACTTAGAAAATAATGATGTGGGGATTATAGTTGCAAAGACTGACAGGACTGCTATTCTGTGGTTCACTCATGAGGGATGCATTACTAGAAGTTGGTTTTAGTATAATTGTGCTGTATGGTATCTGCCACAACTGCAGAATCGCTAAGTTCTTCCAAAAAATGAGGCGTTTAGTTTTAAGTGAATCAATAAATACTTGGGCAAATGTAACAGGTGATGTGCCTTCGACAACACATTGGTTGTTAGGTTATACTTTCTAACTCTCTCACTCGCTTAGTTATTAAGCACAGTAGTTTTGCCCAGTAATGCTGTGCTGGGCCAGTTCTGTTCTGGAGTGGGAGACCTTTAGGGCCATACCTTTGTGCTGGAGGGGAGTCTAATGATTATGCACTGTTATTTGGACTTGTATTGTTCCAGTTCTTTAACTTTTCTCTGGCAGTGCTTTTTTCTGGGTAGTAAAGAAAATAGATACTACAGCTACTTTATGGTATTAAAAAATCTCGTAACACATAGTGAGAGCACTGGTGGTTGCCACTTACTTTCAGTGCGATTTCCCCATTTGCAAGACTATTTCATCATCGTTCAGTGTTTTCATTATAAGGAATGAGTTAGAATACAATTATCTGAGTTTTGTTTTAATGATTATGATAGGCCTCGTCATTTCCTGTCCTTAAATTGCTGTAATTAAATAGTTTATCTGCATCTCAGAACTGGCTGATAATCAGGGACTATTGGTGTGATTGCTAGTCTTTACGTGTCAGTGGTGTGAAAGCATTTTGAGGTGCTGGTGCCCTTGTATTGTCCACAGTTTAGTATAGATGCTGGCTAATTCTTGTGCTATGGAGAAAAATCTTACATTCAGCTAAGAAAACTGAACTTGTTAAATTCTCTGCTGTTATAATTTCCCTGCTGGCCTGAGAGGCAAGAGTTCTGAAGAGTCACAAGCCTATTCCTCAGTTATTTTGCGACAGGGGTTTATATGCAGTTGGTTGTGTTTCAGTGTCACTTTTTGCTAAAAATCCACAGAGAAAGGAAAAGAATAGAATAAAGTAATTGTTCTGTCAAGGCTAATAATCTTCATTAAAATCTAATCTGTTTAGTGGCTATTTTTCAGTTTTTTAAAAGGATGTTAGAAATCAGATTATCAATAGTGTGTTATACAAGTCTTTTACTAATGCTGTCAGTTCATCTTTTCATAGAAAATTACGTAGCAGTCTGGCTATTTCTCCATCTTTTTACTGACTAGTGCTATTCAATGGAAAGGCAAATAATTTGCAGAAATTGCAGTTCCATGCATTGCCTTGAAATCACTGTTTTTAGGTTGATCAGTTACATTTCTTTATTTGGTCTGATTAATATGTGGTTTGATGGTGAGAATTTTGAAATGCTTTGTTGCCCTAGTTTTGATTTATTTATTCTGAAAGAAGAAACCATGTAGTCAGCCTTGAGACAATATAACATAAGATGAAATCTATATTATGTTCATCCCAACCAAACTAATCTTTGGAAGCATTCATCTGATTTCTTTTTGTCACACTTGACCCTCCTTGATACGGTTGATACATGGAAAGTCCCGGAGAGAAAATCTTAATAAAGCAGTACAAGCAGATGAGTTTGCAGTGTGAAAGGAAATATCAGAATGTCAAATTCTGAACAAATTCCTTTATTTCAGGAATACTGAACAACACAGCTCACAGTAGTTGAAAAGTCCCAGAGCTGTACACAGTAAACAGTCAACATATGGATTGCAGATTAACCGAGTCCTGTTTTGATTTTTTGTGTTGTGTAGCAAATATTTTGGAAAGGAAAACAGTGCCAGACTCTATTTCCTGTTTCTGTTAGCACCTGAAAGTGTTCAGTGGCACAATTGGTTAGGACTGGCTTGTCAGAATCTGCCCATCAATTTTCTATGACTTTGTGTTTATATGTAGTTTTTGTGGGTTACTTTCAAGTTCAAGAGACCTTTTTGTCCTCATGGAGCAAAAATCTATACAATAGAATTAGCTTGAACTGAGAAGAACTTGTGATTTTTACTGAGTTTTTCTATGAATATATAGATCACTTTCTAGCTTCCTGCCCAGCTTGGGAAATCTGTACAACAGTGGTTGATGTTTACCCAGTCAGCATCTGAGACTTGTCACATTATTTAGGTAATATTGGCTCACTCTGTCTTTGGAACCATTCACCTTATGCCTGGGATGAAAGAATAAGCAGTTAGGGTAGAGTATAGTAAAGTTATAGTAAAAAAGTATAGAAAATAAGGTTTCTTTAATTGAAAATGTAGCTCACCTAATGTATGCAACCAAGTGGTACATGTTTAAATCAGTAGTGGCTTTGTATGTTATCTAACCAGTGCCTTTACTGTTATTTGAATGGCAATCAAATTTCTTAGTTACCCTTGGGAATACCACCTCCCCTCTTCTGAAAACCCTCACCGTTCCTGCAAATAACTAACAGTCTAGATTTGATACAGCAGCAAAAGTGTAATAAACAGGCCTAGGCCAGTCACAAAAACTGTATTGTAAGAATTTGACTTGGTAACATACCTGATTTTAAATAAAGAAGTGCATGTACTTTAACTACCTAAAGAACTAATAAACAAAATATTAACACAAAAATAATTGCACTTAGATCTCTGTTGTTGTATATTTATTGCTGTTGAGAGATACTCACCAGTTCTTCAGATATTGTGCTTTTCCATTTTTTTCAATTCCCTCCTGGAGATAAAGTGTGCAGTTTCTGCAGCTTCACGTAGGTCATCTGTTGCAACAGAGAGATTAAACAATTGTTGGAAGTTACAGAAAGATTTAGCAACACAAGCACGACGCTCCTCTAAGCTGTATTCGTACTTAAGAATTAGCTATCCTGGCTGCAGTTTTTTCTAAGCCTCCTGGAAGTACACAGGTTGTCAGGATATCAGGGACTTTCACTTATAATTCCTCATTTAGGTGCAGGGATGTTCTGATTCCAGATATTTTTGTTGTCACTGTCTCTTTATAAAACCAAAAAAATATAAAAAGCAGACACAGGACTTTTCACAGGGACTTTCAGGGAAAGTTCCTATTCCAGTTTATTGCTTCTTCAGTGGAAGATTGTGATAAAAGTTGAAGAAAGAGGTTTGTTTTGGAGAAAGATAGAAATATGATTAAATAGATGTTTTGTTTGAACATAAATTCCCTCCTTTAAATTCAAATAAAAATGGGATTTTGGTCTTTAAAACAGGTTTGGATCATCCAATAATTTCTAACTTGTTATTCTATTTTGTAAATATAGAACTTGGAGAATATATTTTGGTCAAATAGATGTGCATGCTCTGCAGAGATACTCTAACAGAATGGCAGTGCAAGGCTGTACAGATGCTTGATTAACATTTAGCATCCTTTCTGCTAAGTGTTTTTTTCAGTAATTGAGGGTTTTATCACCATGTCTGCAGCTCTCTTTGTTTATCAAACTCTTCTCAGATTCCTCCTCAATTCCAATGCCTCCCTCCCCCATTCTCTTCCAGCTCTGGGCTCTTTCCTGACAAGCTCTTCCTTTCTCAGTATGCAGCTATTCAAAACACATAGCTATACCTATTTCCACTCGTGTGCAGCTCCCTCTGTCCAGGACAATGCCATCTTATGTGTCTGTACAGTGCCGTCTGTGTAATTGCACTCAATAATAATATAGCATCTTCCCTCCAATGATATTTCCTACACCGGAAAAATATGATAAGTGAATATTTGACCTTATCTCTTAGTGCAGGAATCAGAAGTGTTAAGATCTATTCACTGGTTTTCAGGCCACCTGTAAAAGATTTCTGTTCATTTAGATATATTTAATGTACTTTTGACCTATTAGGGCATCAAGAGCTGCAGAGCTAATTAATTAGGAAATTATTTTTGTATGCATACAGGTGCACTCATTTAAATGTCACTGACTTAATTTAATAACATGCTGTGAGTTTGGACATGCTGCCAATTTGATAGAGTTGTTTGCTGCTTCTTTAATTTATACTTAGTAGGTTTCTTTGCTTTTTTTGGAATCTCTGAAGAGTTCAGATGTTAAATAATTTTCTTCCCTTAGAAGAAAGTGGTTTTTTTTAAGTGGGTGATTAAACATTTTAAAATAGTAACAATTGTTTAGAAAAAAATGCAGTTTCAATATTTGGACAAGAAGAAGAGAAAGAGAACTGCATCTGTCTCAGGACCAGTGCTTTATAGAGAAAATGTTTGTTTTTAGAATGTCTTAATAAAGATTGAATAGGTATTGGTAGGTGAGTTAACATTTCTTGGAAGCATCTATGTAGTTACTCATATATATATTTTCAAGGAATTCTTTTTCCCTATTTTTGACGGGGTAGCCATTCATTGTACTGATGGGAAAATAATATTGCAGTGTGTTACATATCTAGACAAGTCACCTAGAACCTAATCTTGAGGCAAAGCATTCCCTGCTATTCATTCCCTGTCCCAGCACAGTTCTCCAGGCCAGGCATAGTCAGAACAAATGCCTGGCAAACTGCATAAAATAATGATTGCTGGAATGAATCCCATTGGGTGTGCTGCAGGGCACAAGGACCAGGAGGTTGTGTTTTATTCCTGTCGTGAAGAAATCAAACCTTACTCGTTGGAAGGAAAGAAAAATGACTTCTTGTTCTGTGTGTGTAAGACTGACATTACAAAATCGAAACCAGTTCTGAGATGAAATTTTAAGACACAAATGCAATCGGTGTTCTTCATGTATATATTTTGTTGATTGATCGGTATTGTTGGTAGCTTTCTTAGAAGTCAGTTCTGGAGGGCTTAGGGCTTTTAAATTGTTCAGAGGATTAATGCAATGCTCTTAAAGTCTGAACTAAACACAGTTCAGTTAAGCCATTAATTTGCACAGAAAGATAAAGTGCTTTTCCTTCCAATCAAATTGCACTAAGCTGAATTTCTAGTTGTCTTTCCTAGCAAAGGATTTTATTGCCTACCCTCTCCACAGAAAGCACAATCTCTATTACACTGCAATCTTCACTGTCTTAAGTTTCAAAACTTACACACTGTAAGAAGTATCAGCCAGTGCAATGACACTTATTCATATGAGGGAACAGTCCTTGACATTATCAGGGAAGAAAATCTGGGGTGTGGAGGGAAGAAGGTCTTGCCAAAGACCTTTCTCACATTAACAGAAAACCGAGCTTTTTCAAAAAATATTTTAACAATACTGTGCAAGAATCAAAGCACCTTTTTTCCTGTCTTGAAAGGTATTTAAAGTGCAAATCAGGATAAAATGTGTTCAGTTTTGTAGTTCAACTATACTATCTTTACAATGTCTTCCTGGAAGAAAGTCTTTCAATTTCTTCAGTATCTGCTTGGTCAAATCTATATCTGAAATATCTACTGAAAATATCTAGGAGCTATTCAATTAAGGCACAAACCCTCTCTCTTGTACAGAGCCTGGGTGTCTGAGAGGGGCTAATGCAACTCCAATGGGCCTGGCAGGAGGATGGCTGAAACTGGAAGATTTCTGCCTTGCTCTGGACTGCAAAATGTCATTGTAGCTCTTCCCTCAATATTAACTTAGGATTCACAGCTTAAATATCTGCAACAGTGCCCATGCTTATCCTTCTAACTATCAGGGAAGAGCTACTTAACGAAGTCACTAACACAAAACTATTCCTAGACAGACAGCTTGGTCCAATTTCCATTGGCATTTTCTACTATCATAGTGCTTGTCAAGCTCAGAACCACTTTGTTTCTTCCCAATGATCCTTAGACTCTCTTAGCAGAACTTTTTTTTCCAAGTTTCTCCTTTCCAGTGCTACTCAAGTTTGGAATTGTTTCCCTGATTAATTTATTGTTCTCTTTCCCCAGCTGTCATTTTTTTGCATTTATTTCGTGT
Organism: Harpia harpyja; assembly: GCF_026419915.1. Taxonomy (NCBI): domain Eukaryota; kingdom Metazoa; phylum Chordata; class Aves; order Accipitriformes; family Accipitridae; genus Harpia; species Harpia harpyja. The sequence goes on along the minus strand of NC_068949.1, from coordinate 14,865,184 downwards.
CTCTCTGTTTGTTTAAAAAATACTTTCCTACCTTCCTCACTCCTGTTTATTGCACATTCCCATTTACCAGTGAATGTCCTTAACCTTTTTTTCATCCAGTCTTATATCAGATATTAAGTGACAAGATCTAAACCAAATTCTTTTATTATCCCACATGCTTTTCTCCTTACAACTAGTTAATTTTTTTTAACATATTTTAAAATGTTTTTCATGAATGTTTTTCATCAATTTTGAACACAAGTAAGAAGAGTCCCCCTCTCTAAGAAGGTATTTATGTAAATGGGTAACTAAGGTCAGAGTCGAAATGCTTTCTGAACAAGGTCCTTTAACAAAAAGCAAAACTTATCAATCTCAGTTTCATTATACTCTCAGCTGAAACTTTGTGTTAGTACTTGTTCTGTTATTTTAACTACAATGACAGTACAGGTTACCTTTATGTCATATTTTGAATATTTACTCAACATTATTTTCTGCATTTTCTATTAAAATAATATTTTTTAATTACTTAGAATAATAGCAGGAGTCACAAACACATGAAATTTCTTTTCTACATTCTGTAAAACCCTAGCACGTATATCCATTCAATTTATAAACACTAATATTTTCCAAGAACTTCTTATCAGCTCTCCCTCAATGACTATTTCTAGACTGCCTGTCATACAGCTAAATCGCCATTTTTTTGTTTATATCAGGTAATGGAAGGTTATAAAATTATATGTGTTGTTATTTACTATGAAGTTTCACACAATTTAGTATGATTAAGCTCTGATGAACTTAAGGCATGAAAAATGAGTTTGCAGAATATTTGATTAAGTGACTTCATAGCTGATGATTACTATAATTCAATATTCATAGTAAGAGAAAATAGTATCCATGAAACTTTTGCTTTTCCACTTCCTTGCATTTTAGATTTATGTGTAACACTCTAATCTTTATTTTTGTTTTCCTTCCAACATTGACTTTGCGCTGTTGCAGTAAAGCGGAGTTTCATCTGTGAAAACAGGCAAGACCTTAATGGGCCCACTTGCTGTCAACTTCATGTTTTGATACAGTTTATTTCAGTCTAGTCTTCATGTTGCTGCCAGGGCATGGTGTCCAAAGCTTCCTCCTCTACTTGGGTAGTTTTTTCAATGTTGTCCAGGAGGCTATGAGGTTGGGCTGTGAATATTGTACTGAGTGAGGCACGCTGCTCTTAATCTCAGATGAGGTAACAAAAAGGGTTGATTTGGTTAAGTGGTCCTAATGGAGTTTCTCTTCAAGAGGCTTCCATTTTTTATTATCCTATGTTCTCGTAGTAAATAATAAGGATTTCTTAAAGGGTATAGAAAAACCTCAAATCATCTAGAATGACTTAAGAAAGTTTAGGGGTAAAAAAGCATTGTGAAAAAGTTTACTATGTATAGTCTGAGAGCTTGTTTCATATTAGCATTTGAAAAGATAAATGCCATTTGAACACAGAATTGAGCAAAGTGAAATTCAAAATAAAAAAAAGAGCATGAGAGTTTTGCGTAGTGGAATAGGCTTCCAGCGGTGGTAACAGCCCCATTGCTTCTGTTGTTTTGAAATCAGAGAGGACACAACTGTCAAGTTTGTTACAAGAATTGGCTTACATTGGCTTTGTAATACATTGCCCACTCTGAAACATGTTTTCAGTCTGCTGCAATTTTTAATGTAGTTTTATATAAGGATGTGACTCACTTAAGATGATAAGCACTTGATAAATCTAATCTAATAAATATGTCTGTGGTGGCTGGTAGTCAAACTTGATGCTTTACAGTTCCATCATGTCAGACAGAGGGCAAAGAACCAAAGAAAATTTTGGTGTTCAAATAAGTGATGTGTACTTCCTCAAAATTGATCTCTTCTAAATTACTTATTAATTGAGTGTCTGCTTAGTTTTGGAATATCTTGGCTAATGTAATAAATAAAAGTCTCTGTTGCTGAGCTTTGGAGAATGTGGGGTTATATTTTTGCCCATACCTCTCATGGGTTATTCAAGGTTTTGGAGGAGAGTGCATCAGTTCTTATTGATCAAAGATTGTTCCAGGAAAACAAAGTGAAAGTTACCTTCATATAAGTAATAAGTGAAAGCTCAAAAATAATCTCTTGATACACTTCAGCATATAATGCCCTATCACAAACGTTTTCCTTCACTGCTGAATTTTTTGATAACTCTAAGGCAACTCTCAACTGATGTTATCTGGAGTCCTCAGATTTCCTTTACCCTTTTCAGGCTGGCTTGGGCCTCCCTCTGTATGTTAAATGCTATTTAAGTTCTCATGTTGTTATTGATTTCTTCTGGTTAATGGACTAATGCCATTAATGACTATTTAAACCTGTTAGCAATCTGGAATATTATTGACCATTCAGGAGTATTTTTAGGACCTCATGTCGATATTTGGTCTCATGCTTGAGTAGCTCCATTGCTTTTTTTTATCAAGGAAGAATTCCTGAGTATGGTATTAGGCAGGTTTATTATGCATGGGGAGCTTGGTGGTCTCAAGTGCCACAGGGATATGCCATCACCCTTCTTGCTCAGATTCATTTGTGTTTGAGATCACTAGGGGCAACCACGGAATATTTTGGATTGCATTGCCATAAGTAAGTAGATTATGTGCTCCTCCTCACTCTCTCCATGTCATGAGACTTGAAAGAGACTGTTTGTCACCCAGCGTGTGCTACAACTTTTACCTAATCATCCAGAGTTTTACAGTGAAGAAATAAATGTATTGGTGCTTTGTACTTCAAGAATGTTTAAAAGTTTAAAACTAAACTGTTTCCTGTAGTGATAGTTCTAAGGCAGTGGACCACCACCTGTTGTATTTTATACAAGAAAATTTGTTCAGAAGTCAGCTGCATAAATAGCTTTTTAAAGTGAGACATTTAATGATCAAAACATTATCTCTAAACATTGTGTTGCTGACTTAAGTATTTGAAAGTTCTGTCTCCCAAGAACTATGCTTTGCTGATGGTCATCCTTAACCAGCTACAGTGGAACACTATTTTTCCCTTTATGTTGGGAATTCAGTACTACATGAAAGTAATTGAGTTGTTTCAGAAGAAGTAAAATGCCAAAATTTCGTTTCTGTAATGCAATGGTGTCTGAATTCCCTGTGGTTCAAATTGGGCCACTTGGGCCATTGGTGATGACAGTTACTGAAAGAGAACACACACAGTATTTTTTTTGCAGTGTTGGGGCTATAAATGCTTGTTCTGTGATTTCTGAAAAGCTCCAGGGTTGTGGTTAGATTTCTCCCCTGATGAGCTTCTTGTAACCCACCTTCATAACGATGCATCCCTAAAGGAAAGGTTATGTCCCTCTAACCATTGGGTAGTCTGATAACTGCTTGCTTTTCTTCAAAACCCCATCAGTGAATTTGTTGATAAGGTACCAGCCATTTGGCTAAAGTCAGTTGCTGTATGGGCGATTTCAGGCGATACTCTGTGCAAGCTTCCCCTCAAAATTTTGCTCGTATGTCTCAGGCTTGCCTGCAATGCTGGCAGCTATTCTGCATGAGACCAAGTCTTCAGCAGAAACTGTGAATGGCGTCACATCAGGCGATGGTATTGTGAAATGCTGTCCCTTCATTCAGTCATTTCAGAGTGTGGATTTGTTCCCCAGGGAGTGAAAAGTCCTCGGCATCTCACTACACCAACTAAGATACTAAATGAGTCCATGTAGTTGTACAGTGAAACTCTACTAGTCTGTTTTAGAAGAGACTTGTAGTTTATTGAAAGCCTCACCTCTGGCTAGTCTACCATTCTTTCTTTTGGAGCATTCAAAACAAATGAGAAATAACTTCAAAAGGGTAAATGCTAATAGTGAGACTCTTTAATTGAATAGCCTCTGATGTCAGAAAATTACAAAATTGGTTTAGTTCTTTGCATAGGCAGGGTACTTTGTCAGTCATGAGCTTGTGTCCAAGGGCGAGCTCTATGAACATTTAGAGAAAGATTTCATAAGCATTTCATGCTTACCACAACTCATTTTAATTATCTTGTTTTAAAGAAATAGTTTAGCTTGCAATAAAAGCCATGCTGTGTGTGAATACTAATGTTTTATAATTTAGTTCTTAAAATGTAGTACAGAATACAGATAAGATGCAATAGACTGAGAGCTTGAGAAGCCTAATTCCTGTTCTAAAATAACTTCATCCTCTTCTCTGTTTTCCCCTTCTCCTGGTCCCCTTCTTCTGCCTCAAAAAACAAGCAAAAGAAACCACCACCTTTATTTGGAAGAGGAGAAGTTCATTCACCTGCCATAGAATGGAAAGAGATTCCTTTCAAAGTCTGGGGGACATACTGGTCCATGTTATAATTACCTTTTTGTTGTATTACAAATAATACCAATGTGATATTGCTAAAAGCCACGTACCAATATGCAGGTACGCTGTTAGCATGCAATAAACTCTGGAGATCTGACCAGATTCTCTGGTGTGTTTCCTTTATTGAAGAGGTGTTTCATTATATGGTGCATTTTTATTTTATTTATTTAAAAGAAATCCTAACCACTAATTATTGTAAGCCATTTAATATATACTATGTGTTTAACACAGGCTGTGACTCTCCCTTGCTTTTGTGAGCTCTGTGCTAATGCAATGCTATTTCTGACTCTGGTTGACACGCAGTTCTATAAATGGAGATAATTTGTTTTGCCTATTGAGACACTAAGTTGTCTGAGCTAGGACTGTCTCTTACTATAAACAGTACTTAAAATGAGGTGACTGTAACCTCAGCTAGTGTTTTTTGGTACTGTTGCATTCTAATGCATGTAATATACATCAACTGCCAAAAATGAAGGATTTTCTTTTGCTTTAAGGTCCCTTGCTGTCTAGTTTTCTCTCCTCTGTCTTTGTATATTCCCAAGCCATTTGTGATTTCACCTCCTCTCTTCATATGATTTTGAAAGTTCAGACCTAATATATTCAGTAGTAAAAAGCCCAAGGCACCAGTGTTGTATAGGCAATCAAATATTCATGCTCTTTTCAAATATTTATTTGTATAGTGTTAATAAATTAGAAGACAGGAATGTGACCTTTTCTTCCCTGTGAGTGAGGGCAGCTATCTGACATAGCAACACCTATAATAGGTCTTAAAAGTGTCATTACATGGATCTAATACGTAGTTATCTGTTGTTAATTTCTTGGTGGTCATTCTAGTAGAGGGCTCTGAGATTTTTAAATAAGACTTCCACATATTAGGGTTTCTTTTATGTGTGAGGATTTTGATAATTTGAGTTTTAGGTGAGCGTCTAACTTTTTGACAATGCACTACAAGCTTTAAAATGCAGGAATTATATTTTTATATTTTCATGTGTATTTTCATCTTGGATCTTGTCAAAAGATACTTTTTCATGTTTACATCTGTACTGTTAAGATGCTGTTGTTGCATACTTGATTTGTGAAGGCAGAGATTGATTTCATAATTTAGGGTTGCTTGTAGGATTGTAAGGAGAAATCCAGCAACTCATGGGCATATGCAGCTGTGTAGTAAAGTTTGGATGTGTAATATTTATCCTGGCTCACAGAGCAACAGAGAATTTTCTTTTTCAATCTATAAAGTAAGTATTGCCAGCTGGAGCTATTTAGGTGAGTACAGACCTCAGGGACTTAGGTTGGAGATTCATTCATGAGGGAAAGGCAGGATGCTGGGCTTGAAATCTGTCATGGTCAGAGATATTGAATAAGTCTATGCTTCGTGCTGAATATAAAGCACAACACGGTTAGTTCTGGTTCTCCATGGAATACTTGTGTGCTATCATAGTTCAAATACTACTTGCAAAGAGATTATTCCAAAAGCAATTGAAGTTGATGGAAAGACACTGTCTTTCAAACTGTTTTGCCAAAGAACTTCCGTAAATTAAAAATATCTATGAACAAAATCATAATAAGCTGGTTAGTGTAATGGAAAAAAGCAAACACCCGTCCCCCTGTCCCCCCCCCAACCCCACCCCGTTGAGTCTTCCTAGTTATCCAAAGAGTTTGTTACATAAGCAATTTCTAGTACTTATAAGTTTAATGAAATGTGGCTGTAGAAATTAACTCCATTCCTGCATTCACGTTATTTGCTTATTTCTTAAGCTTATTATGCTCAGTTGTTTCTTGTATTTATGTTCCTCTTCCAAATAAGAAAAGTGGGAATTTGAGTTTGATTCTCCTAGGAGCTGTGGCTGTGCACATGAATGTCTTCCTTAGGATACACAGTATGACCTTCAGGACCTTCATTTGTTTTCAAATTATTATTTTTTATTTCATGAAGGGCTTCAGTTTAATGGGGCCTTATTGGATATTCTGGAAATTACAGAATTATGCAAGAAGGAGCATGTATTCAGTGATCTTTCAGAGCTTTTTTTAAACCTAGTAAGTGTATACAGCCATAAATAGTAATTGTTCTAACAATGTATTCATTATTTAGATGCCGAGTCTAAGAAAGCTATATTCATCCAAAAAGTTAGAATATTTGCAGTTTTGTGAGTTGCTGGGAGGACAAAATTAGAGCTATACAGGGGATTAAGTTCTGTTCTCTCTTCTTTTTTGAACTCCTTTTCTCTGCAAAACTAAAATAGGGGCATACAAGGGGCAGAAAATGGAGTATACAAACAATATTGCCTTCCTTCGTCCCCTTCCCTATTGATTTTGGGGAGAATTTTATCAGGCGTCAAGTTTTTGGAGTATGCTCTCAAATTTTGCAGAGGTGGTTTAGATGTACTGGCACCCTGGAGTGCCAAGCGAGATAGGTGGAGACTGATGAGTGTTCTTCCACTGAAAGTTTCGGTGGCATTGCTATTTTCTTGTAAAATATTCTGATTCAGTTAAATTAGCTTTTTCTTAGCAAAAAGCTTTCAGTTTTGGTCAGTTCCCTCTCCTCATCTCTTTGTTTGCCTCATTTGTTTTCTGAGCACCTGTGTATTAGGCAAGTGTGTTTTCAAAGCAGCTTTTCACAATTGACTTACGCTTTCATTTTTCTTTGAATACTCCTTAGTATGGCTGAAACTTCAGGGTTATGTCAAGGCTCATTCAGAGGCATAGCAGTGTTGGTGAACAAACCTTGGGGCAACCCTGCCAAATATGATTTGCGTTGCTGCAGTCTCTGTATATTTACAAAGTACTATTGTTTTGACAGTGTCTTAGAGGATATGTTTTTGTTGTAAGGATTATGACCAGGTAGTCCCAATTTACCTCCAGATGGTCATATGTCTGCCCTCCATATTCACTTGTTATTGACATCTATGTTTCCCTGTGTACCTTCAGGTAAGGGATAAATGTCTTTATGACGGAAGCGCGGTCTAACTTGTTGAAGGAACTATTTGTAGAGCAATATGCAACTCAGAGTAAGGTCATCAAAGTCCTTTTAAAAATTATTTGAGATATATTCAGCACTTTAAATCTATCAAATGTATCTAACAAAGAATTTGCCTTTTGAATGTTGATAGTATATTCAAGCTGATTGAACATAAATAAAAATCTTTGGCTATCATTTTTCCAGGCACCCTTGAAAAGGTTTTAGTGTAGCTTGATAGGAAAAAAATTCTTGGGCATGTGGGGTTTTTACTTGTTTGTTTGTTTGTTTGTTTTTTTTAAACAGTATTTTATTGTTTCATAACAATGCTATGCCTTTTTTTTCCCCTCCCCTCAAGTGTGTCATTGGTATCTTATAAAATGAAGCATTGTATGCACACTAGAAAAATGCAAATTTATGCACAGTCACACTGCTTTAAAAACAAAAACTAACAATAGCTTTTCCTCAGTAGAGAGAATTCCCCATTCCTTCAGGATTGCTCAGGGGTGCTATTTTCCCATGTTCATGGCAAAAAATCAGACTTGCTAGCTGAATGGTGAAATCTTACCAACAAACAAATTTTTCACATAGCAGTGAAGTTCTTTCTGTGTGTCAGCTGCCAGCAGTTTCATGGGTCGTTACTCTTCATCTGTCCCTCATCTCATTTTATGAACATTGCTTTTTTTAAAAAAAAAAAAAAAGAGATCAATGTTGCGTCTTCAATAAAAGATGGGTTTTAATGTGGTTTGGTGTATATTTCTTCTCCTGATTGGAACAGGCATCTGCTCTGTGTATATGTTGTTGTCCTGGAAAAGAGGTAAGCTCTGGTGGTAGTGCTGCTTTTCTGCTCGGACTCCGAACACCAGTCTCTTCCCTAGAGGCAAAGTGACCAGCAGTGCACCTCCAGAGAGAGCCCTACTTTCAGACAGAGAGTGCCTGCTCTCTGCACACAGCAGTGGATCTGTTGTCATTTTACACACTTTCATACCTAAAGTAGTAGCTGACCTACTTTTTGGCTTTGATTTAAATCTGTTCCTTTTCCCCACAACTCTTTTTCTTTTATCAGTAGTTACTATAAGTTCATCTGGCAAATCACTGCACATGTAATTCCAGCTCTTTCTCTTTCTTTGGATTGCATCTGTGTTGTGAATCTGGCAATTTGCACTGAAATCTAAGCTTTATTTTCAGCTATCATATTTTTTACTTTCCTTGCTCCTCCAGAATTGTTGAGAGGGAACAAACAAAAAAATGAACTAAAATTAACAGAATGTATCAGAAAACACTAAAGCTTTTAGAAAGAGTAAGTATAATTCAAGTTTATAGTGCTGATGTCTTGCATGTGTCCTCTGAAATGACATCCTTGTTTTTGTCTAGGATATGCTAAGATTAAGAAATAAGTTTAGAGAAAATGTAAGGTTCTGCAGGAAAATTCATGTTCCATTTTCAAGATGATTGTCCAAACCTTTATTCCTTTTTCCTCAATGATTTTTTTGAGAGACAAGCCCACCCCTCAACATACTGGGTCTCAGTGATGAGATACAAACCCGGGAAATGGAAGATTCAGATCAAAAGGTGGATTTGATTTGTGTGTGTGTATGTGTCCTGAGAAGATGGAGGAGGATGTTGAGCTTCCTATGACCCAGCAAAGTGCTATAATCTTTATGGTTTTTGGAGAAAAGACATCTCGTTTCTAGACATCTCATAAACCTTCCAAACCACTGAAGTATTTTTCAAGATGAAGGTATTGGATGAATTTCCCAATTTCACTTCCCCCCCTCCCCAGAAAGTTATTCTAAAAAAACCTAAGAGCAGGGAAATAGCTCTTCCAACCTCCTAAACTTAATGTGTGTCATTCACAGGCATGTACGTATACAAAACTACGTAGTTTCAGAAAACAAATAAATTCTGGTGAACAGTTTATAGCCACTAAATTGCAAATGTGTTATTTCCTAATATTTCTGGTTTTGAATAGGGAAGGCTTTGTCATTGTTATATTTGTTACTAAATTTTATGAGCAAGATTAACAAACTTAACATGGTAGAAATGCTGTTCTGTCATAGAAAGAAAACACAGTTTCTCTTTTTGTACTTAGTTGATTCAAATACCGAATCTATTTGTGCCTGAGAATCTTATATTTAAATTTGAGTTTTACGCTAATAAATAACATTTTGCTATATATTTTAATATACAGTAATGAAAATAATTCAGTTTCTTGTCACCACTGAGCAAGTTGCTCTTAGGAATTTCATTGTCATTTAATTTTCCTTAATGGTAATCTACCTAAAAAATAGTTACTGATAGTTATAGTAGTAGCAGAAGCTTTGCTACAGTCAGTCCATGCTTATTTATTGTTGAAGAATAGATTGTATGATGATTACAATAAGAAAAGAAATAGATACAAGATTGACAAATTAGCCTGGGTTGTGTTTCTGGCCTTACTTAAAGAACGGAGAATTAACTCTCCCAGTTTGCCAGAGTACATGTGCAGTGCGAGGAGTGATGTGCTGTCTTTTATGCATGGTTCCTTTAGACTAAGCATATGCCCATACCTCATATCAGCTGCATTGCAGTGATCTTGTCTAGCACCACAGAACAAACTGTGTGCAAGGCTTAAATATCATATCCTTAGAGGTGGAAGAGACTACTGAAATGTTGCAAATTGCAGACACAGTGAAGAGACTTTGATTTATAGGTTTGTTCTTTCAGCAGAGACACATGAATGCTTCATTTGACTGAGTTCTGTTTCAGATTATGCAAATTGTGGGGGAGATAGGTGGCTTAAGAGGCGAGGCATTGAAGTTTTTAATCTCCAGGTCTTCATTTCAGATTCTGCATGAGTCGGAATGATCGTGAAATCTTGCGAACAGATTGCTGTTTGGCCGGCTGTCCAGTTTGCTGTGTGGTTTTTATTCATGTTACTGGCTTGCCTCTAATAATTAACATGCAGATTAGCAATCTGAGCAATGACAAAAGCCAGTGTAAATACGGAATCTACTTTTTCAGACATAAAGATACCTTTCTAAGTTGACAGCAGTGCAAAAGTGGCACTGCAGGAAGCTTGTGCTTCTGCTGTCTTCTGAGAAAAAGAGTTTATTATCCAGAGTTGTTAGGCTGGAATCTTCTAAGTTTTTTTTGGTGATAATTAATTACTGAAATCTTAACCATGTGAAATTGGATGTATTTATGTTAAAGTCTGTTAGTTTCTATTTTCTTCAGAAATTTAAAACCATTTGTCTTGACCCACTGCATTTCTCAAAGGGATACATGTCTGTATTCTACTTCTCCTCATAGCTGAAGAATCTGTGAATTGACTTACAGCAAAGCCTACATTAAAAAAACCCTTTCATGGTGAGAATGGGCCAACTCTGAATGCTCTGGCTCCCCCTGAAGTGACCATGTTTGGTTTTGTGTGTAGAAAAGATTAAAAGAAAGATGTTTCAGAGAGTGAGATGCTTTCTTGCTAAAGACGTCCCTTTAGAAGTTTCCGTCATGGTAACGTGAGGTGTGGAGACGCAGCAAGTCCAGGCTGTACCAGATGGAACACTTTGCTAATTGGTTATTTCTGCTTTAGTGCCTGGCCACCACTTGGCACTGTGGCACAGAGAATTTTACATAGATCCAGCAGGGAAACTTCTGCTTTTTATTATGCTGAAATAAGGAAATGGCTTTGATGAAATGAACATTTTTAGTGAGATTTTCTTAAATTTTAGTATGTTCTAAGATCCCTCTCTTAACCCTGCATGCGTATCACCTTTTTGAAGTTGAAATTAAAACTGAGCCTTTGTTTTTTTCAGGAGGATCTAGTAGTCTTAAGGTCGTGGCTAGCGATTCTGAAAGTGAAAAACTGCATTTCAGTAAATGTGCTAATAATAGATTTTGCTTATGGCCCGTCATAACTACTGACAAATGGGTCTGTGAACAGGATGAGTGCACTCGATTCTACTAATTCAATAAAGCAAGTACCTTTCTGGATAGTGGGACAAATTTATTCTTGGAATTACTCCATACACTTAAATGCACTTAGAGCTGAGCTGAATTTGGCCCCTAAGGTCCTGTTTGGAGAACAATATTCATCATTTGTTCGGTTATGATCACAAAGTACATAGGCATCCTTTTATTTTTATTATTGTATTTAAAGACACCGAGAAGTTCATAGTAACATAGTAATTCCAAGCTCTGCAGATCCTACAGTGGGAACTAGATAGTGGGAAAGAAGGGAGCATCCACCTTTTGCAGATGCAAACTTGCAGCACACAATTTATGATAGGGATAAGAGTTACTTAACTAGTTCTTTCTTTAACTTGGCCATTCCTTCCGAGGTTTGGGAATGTATGTTTTTGTTATTCAGAATGAAAACACAGGCTTCCCAAAGGCTTTATTAGGAATGACTTGGCACTGGGAATTAACAATTTTAAAAGAAAATTTCCTTGCAAGAGTAGTGTACTTCTCAGCTACTCAGTATACTTATGATAGGCTCATAACCCTGTCTGTTATATTATACTTCAGTGAATATTGCTAGAAAATAAAAATCATTAGAGAATTGAAAATGGAAGTGTATAGGAAGACGGGCCGGGTTAGCTTTGTCCATAACATGGAGCTTGGGATTTGGATTGCATGAATCCTTCTATTTCAGTGCCATTTACAACACTGCATTCAACAGTCACAGAATAATTGAATAGTTTGGGTTGGAAGGGACCTTTAAAGCTCATCTAGTTCAAGCCCCCTGCAAGGAGCAGGGACATCTTCAACTAGATCAGGTTGCTCAGAGCCCCGTCCAACCTGACCCTGAATGTTTCCAGGGTTGGGACATCTACCACCTCTCTGGGCAACCTGTTCCAGTGTTTCACCACACTCATCATAAAAAATTTCTTCCTTATATCTAGTCTAAATCTACCCTCTTTAAGATTAAAACCATTACCCCTTGTCCTATCGCAACAGGCCCTACTAAAAAGTCTGTCCCCATCTTTCTTATAAGCCCCCTCTAAGTATTGAAAGGCTGCAATAAGGTCTCCCCAGAGCCTTCTCTTCTCCAGGGTAAACAACCCCAACTCTTTCAGGGTTTCCTCATATGAGAGCTGTTCCATCCCTCTGACCATCTTTGTGGCCCTCCCCTGGACCTGCTCCAACAGGTCTATGTCCTTCTTCTGTTGGGGGCCCCAGAGCTGGACACAGTACTCCAGGTGGGGTCTCATGAGAGCGGAGTAGAGGGGCAGAATCACCTCCCTCGACCTACTGGCCACGCTTCTTTGGATGCAGCCCAGGATACAGTTGGATATCTGGGCTGTGAGCACACATTGCCAGGTCATGTTCAGCTTTTCATCCACCAGTACCCCACAATACCTTTGCCTTCTGTACTTTAGCAATGACTGAACAGATATTGCAGATCTCTCTCTCCAGTGAGATTTGCTATGAGGAACACTAAAGGAAAGTCTAAAAAAACCCTCAGAGAACCTTTGGCATGCCCAAATATGTAGTATGTTGGGGATACTTTTAAAAGGAATAGCATCAAATATCGGATATTCATACAGTTTTTGTAGGCAAACATTTATTACATTTCGCATTAGGTGCTTTTTTTCCTCTCAAGCATGTCGGTTGCCATACTAGTAGATGACTCCACCTACAGTGTATTTACATTTTCTAAAGGCATTCCCATTCTCAGTTTCTTGCAAATATTTTTGTGTTTTGATGGTGGTGGGAAGAAGCAAAGAACCTCTAGTCCTGTGGTGAAGTCAGTTTAAAGTTTTAAATAGCAAATTCAAATCACAAATGAGACACTTAAAGCAAACTTTCAATTCAACGAGAATTACTTTCTGCAGGAAGATATATTTGTGTTTGTGTAGGCATGTATATACACACATCTATACCTCATTTATATTAGGAAGCATAAAAAAAAGCATACATCAACTATTAAAAGCTGGCTTTGTCTTACGTGTCCAGAAATTTCAAAGTGCTTCATATCGTCATGTTAGACTAGCCAAACACTATCCCTGCATGTCATTGCCTGATCACTGGCTGAGAGCTTTATTAATTGTCTGGCATTTGGGAATCCTCTTTGGGAATCTTCTTGCCAAAGTGGGCAGTCACTATAGTAACTTTATGGGGACCATAAAGCTCATTGGAAAATAGGTCATCAAGTATGTATTAAGGTAACATGCCTAATGCTTTTGCCTAATACAAGCTGGTTTCTAATCAGCTGTCTAGGAGGTAAACAAAGTTCATTTTCCCATCACAGTCTGCCAATTTATCTGTTTTTCTAGTGGACAGTTGTGCTTATGTTATCTAGAAACATTTAATTTTGAATTAGTTTTGTTTTGTCAGGTGGTGAAATAGAACGGCATCTTGTCTTCTCTCCATGACACTAGCACTTTGTGAATCAATTAGAAAGAATCTGGGGAAGTCTCTTCAGTCTAGAAAAGAGACAGCTGCAGCAGAATATGATAGAAGTCTATAAAATCTTGACTGACATGGAGTGGGATAAGTGCTCACTGTTTCTTCCAATGCCACCACTAAGGTTCACCAGGTGAAACTGGTAGGTGGCAAGTTTGAAACATGTGAAAGAATGTGGCTGTTCTTGCTACAGATTGCTGTGGAGGTAAAATTTTAAATTGATACAGGGAAGTCTGGAAAAGTTAATGAGAGAGAAATGCACTGAGAGTAATTAAATGCATAGAAACTATATCCAGGTCCCTAGTCTGAAAATTGTTGGCTTCCTGAGCCATGAGTGTTAGCTTGAGGTAAGGAACAAGTTTACTCTGTTCTTATTCTCTTCTGTATGAATTCTTTCATGACCCCTGGTGTGGAGAAAGTGCTGATAGTTGAGAGAGTAAGGGTATGGGTAGCAGGAAATGTATCGTTTCTACCTAGAAGATTGATTAGCTTGTTCATGGCCAAACTGGCGATGAAAAGAACAGATTTATTGACCATATGATCTGGAAGATATTTATAAACTTTAGCTAGTCAAGATTTTAAAATATTTCTGAGATAATAATGAAGCCAAAAGAAAAAAAAAGAAAAAGAAGTCAGTTGTCTGTAACCTGTAATCTCTTCTGTTCTGCAGTTCTTGGGCATAAGACACCCATGTTTTCATTCATTCCTTTTTCCAGGAAAAATATAAGGTACAAAGCATGCTTTTGCCAATCAGTAATTAAATGCTTTGCTATCTATACCTTCTATATCTGTTTCTGTAGGAAAAAGCAATTGTAGATTGAATTAGCTGAAAAATGCCACAAAGCAAATGATGTTCTAAACTGTTTAGGCCAAAGTATTGCCAGACTGGAGGAGGATTTTGGTTTAGTGGTGTTGGTGAGATGGTGAACATCTGAGTGTTTCAGAAGAGAGCTTTAGAATAGATTCAGTGTTGGAATATGAATTAGGATGCTTATTTGGCTAATCCTTTGGAATTATAAGCATATATTTCAATAGTTGAAATACATAACAATGCTCAGCAAAAGTGTAGCAGAGAACATGGTTCTGTCTATTTTTGGTTTATATCTTGGTTTTAAGTATTGTTTCAATGCGAAGGAAAGCATGAATACAAACAGACAATTTACACTCATGTTTCTTCCAATCCCAGTAAACAGAGCTGACGTTCCAGTGTAGCACTTGGAAGCCTCTCTGAATGACGTCCTGACAGAGCCTGCCACACATACAGCTGCATCTGCTTATGCTGTTGCCTAATTGGCAGAAATGCATTATCCCGTTCACGTATTTTTTTTAGTTTGTCCTTCCCTTTGTAATTTAAGGAATCTTAAGAGACATCTGAAGGTCTTTTCCATGCTCAAGAAAGAATGAGGAAGGACTGTGCTGCAAGAAATTAAATTGCTGGTGCAGAAAGTAATCAAACACCACAAGGTGCTGCACAGAGCCTGAAGAAGTAGTACAAAACAAACATGCCCTGAATAGGACCCTGTCAAAGTGCTTGTCTTCTGTAAGGTTGTGAAAGAATTCAAATACCAGAGGGAAGAAAGCTTTGAAGAGTAGCTGTTTATCACACATGCTTCTCCTTGCTCCTATTTAGAGATGCTTGCAGCTACTTTCTGTTCAAGCCATACAAGATGCATAAAGAGAAGCAGATTGCTTACAGGCTGGTAACATAACACTTTTTTTAGCACAGAGCGCACTGTATTAGCTCCCTTTAATGCTGTGCATGTCAGTACCTTGCCCAGCTAATACTGCCAACATGTTTTCCCTGGAAAGCTTTAAACAATATGAAAAAGCACTTTGGGAAAGCTTGTAAAATTCAGTCAGTTTGTCACAATGTTTTACAGTTTTATCACCTTAGTCAGTGGAGACTGAGTGCTGCATATCAAAACAAAAAGTAACAAGCTGGAACCATCACTGCTTTTACATGTTCTGAATAGTCTCTGACATGCAAACACCATGTTAAAGGTCTGCCTAAAATTGACCATGGTAGTAGATTCATCAGAGACTACATGGCAGTTAGGCCACCTGGACAGCAAAGTAAGTATCTGGAGGTGATTGATTGCTCTTATTTTTCCTTGGTTTTGATAGCCAAGATTATTATTGCTTAGATGAGTCTCTCTAACTTCTTTTAAAGGTAAGCAAAACAAGTTAAGTAAAACAAAAACTGCAATAGATTCCTTTAAATGCATGCACAAACAAATAGGGTGAGATAATGTAGTACTAAGCAAATTATTTGTGATAACTTAGAAGTAAAATAGATAACATGAAAATTTTTGTAAAATTGGTACCTTTTGTTTTAATGCTAACTGTTTGGCAGACAGGCTCCTGTAGCTAAGAAGGATGTGGAATATGGAATTGCTGATTATAAGGGCTTCTAGGATTTTTTTAAAGATGGGTGCGGTTTGTATGTATTTATATGAAAATAGTATCACTTTGATAGCCTAACGTTAAGCTACAGACATGAACCAAATGCCATAGTAATTCTCATCTAGAAAAAACAATATTGAGGGGACACTGTCTGGCTGTTTTTTTCCTACTCTGAATCCACATTTTCAAGGAGTATTTGGTTTTATCTGAGTCTCAAATGGGCTGGCCCTCCTCATGCTCCAGGGTCCCATAAGACCCTAGTGGGAAGTGGCTCTTACTGAAAGTCAAGAAGATAAAAAGGAAGGTGTTGTGACTTGATTTGGATGAAGCAGCAAGATGAAGCAATGCCCAAGGGAAGCCCTGAGCATGTAGCAGAGTGATCCAAGGACAGGCTTCGAAATTCAGTATCTTATTTTTGAAACCATCATGCTTCTTATCCTTTGTCTTAGCTGTTCAGAAAACACCCCAAACAACTTTTCCTTTATTTTCCCTAATAATACTAATTTTCAAGTAATGTATTGCATCAGATGGTCACAGTGTGGTTTACTCAAATTTTGCTGCTGTTGTGGAGCAGTTAGTCTCCTACAGCTATCTTCCTGCATTCTGACATCCTCTGGTGGTACTTGTCCCAGCAGACCTGAGTTTTCATTTCTTTCTTCCTTTTCATACAGACAACTGTTCCAAGATATTCTGCAAAAGAGGAATGTGCAGGCCTTCCTTGACCTTGACACAGTGACATGTCAGTCTTGGTGTTCAGGCAGTGCTTGGGTTGCACTTGCTCTGCAACTGGTATTCCACTTGCTGTTACAGCCCTTGGTCCTCTCCCCTGTCTGTGTTTTAGTGAGAGAGCAATACTTCCGTATTTTCACCATTCTCTAATCCTTTGCGGTTTCACTCAGAAATGGAAGTTCTATTTCAAGGCATGGAATGTCTGCATATACGGTAAAACATTGTATACAGGGGTTCATGGCCACAGAGCAGTCTGTTCCCCAATCAGCTGCCCTGTGGGGGCATGCCACATAAGCTGTATGAAATATGGTTGTCAATCAGTAATAGATTTACTGATTACTGTTTTTACAAATGACAGTACATTTGCTTTTGTTGTTTTTGTTACAGTTTTATTAATAACCTTAGCTGGAAGTCAAAGTGGCATTCAGCACAGAAATGAGAAATCCCGAGGGTGGGGAAGGATGAAGCAACTACAGAAATTTAAAATGTATTGCAGAGGCGGCAGGTCTGCTTCACTTCAAATGTTGCTTGTACTTTATTCTGAATGTACTGTCTGTGTAGCAATTGTCATAGAGAGAAGAAAACAGAATGGAGTGATAATAGTTATCAGGGTTTTAAAATTTTTTTTTCCATCTGATTATTGATGGTGTTTACAACAAAAAATTAACAGCTCTAAAAAGAACTAATTGATAGGCACTGTCAGTATAATGATATTATTGTTGGAAGCTCAGTGTGGAATAACTACAACTTGAAATGAATCTGGAATTGCAGATGAATGTGTCAATGGGAGGAAAAAAAATTTGTAACTGAATGTGATTTACTAAGTTAAATATTTGTTAGCATTATATTCCACATGCAGAATAAAAATGCAAGGATACCAAATCTGAACACTTGCAACATTTCAGTGTATTTGAAGTATAATTATTATTGCAGTTATTTAGCATAATGAATAAAATAGTTGCAGAAAGTACTTTATTTATGGCAACGTTTGTAATTAGGTACTTGAACATTTGTTATTTCAGATAGGAATGTCCTGTAGAGCTAACCCATGTGAAATGAATTCTCCAATTAGTGAATTTACATATCATGATTGTTTCTATGAAAAGTAAAAAACAAAATTCTTGGCAATTTTTGTTACTATTAATTTTTTTCTTTTAAGGAAACAGTATAACATAACTCTCCTTTGCCATATTTAATTCTTAAACTCAGCAATTGTATCCTTGGTGAAAAAATATCACAATTATTTTCCAGTTGGAACTCCTCGAATATTATTATTTCATGGGGATTACTTGATATACTTATGGTCATGAAGATGCTTTTTATTCTTGTAGCTCTTCTGCTCTTTCCTCTTCCCCCCCCCCAAAAGAAGAAAAACCCAACAATCCCTAGCATAAAAACCCTGGGTATGAAATATTGCTCAAAATGAATCAAGATCATTCTTTGCAAACTAAATATTATCAAGTCCCTTGGTAAGTTTTCTCTTTCTTTTAGCAATATTCAATTAATGTAAATTAGCAAATTAGGGATAATTGTGCCTGGTACACAAGGCACAGTATGATGAAGACTATACAAATGCAGAGGTCTAGAGGCTGGTAAAGGTGTTCACAGAACATAAAGTTTTGTCTAAAACCTTGATTTAAGGTTGAAGAAAACTCCTTTGCCACCATTTAGAGTACCAAACGTAGGAAGTGAATTAAATATTTAGATAACATAAAGGTTCTCATGATCTCTACTGACGTAGTTTCTAACTGCATGGAGGGGCCGAAGTTTTTGTATGCGAAGTTCCTCTCAGTCCAAATTTCTGCCACTCTTAATGCACAGGACCTTGTCACGGGGGATGGTAAACTTGTGGTCAAATGCTAGTTCCTCTGCTTGGTTTGGATCAGACTGCTGAACTCGGGTTTCCTACTTCCCAAGGACTGTTGTAATCACTGATCTGTTGAGTTAAAAGGGATCATTCCTGGCCTCCTTCTTTTCTGTGTGACCTAGCTGAGATACTCTATAGATTTAGTTCATACCTGTACTCTCTACAAGCCCCAGAGCTTTTGTGATTTGCATTTGTGGATACTCAAGCTCCTCGCGCACGGTCTGAGGAGGCTGGGTGCTGATCACAGGGCTCTGGGTTCCTCCCGCTGAAGGGACAAGTTTGACACTCTGATGGCTGTGTCCCTGGGGGAAGATATCTTCATTGTGATAGGAAGGCTTGGTTCGCCCTTGGTACAACAGAATATCTGATTTGAAAACTGTATACTGTGTGTGGTAAATGTCTTGCTGATTTAAATGTTGTTTACTACTTCGTATTTATTCAGATGAGGGTGACTGCCAAGGAAGAACACCACTATTTCAAGCTTTCCTTTCAAGCTCCAAAACACCTCAAGAGAAATAGAGAAGTTGTGAAACTTAGTGCAGGCAGTACCACCTAAGCTCCCATTCCCAAATCATTTTGCCAAAAGTGAAGGGATGAAGAATTTGTCACGTGGGAGATAAGAAGTAACTGTGATTCTGGGATCTGATCTGTTGGACTGGCTGCTGCGTTAAGTCAGTGAAACACTGGTAGTGTTCTCTTTTTGAATAGATTAGGTTTAGTAGATTAGTAGATTTTTAGTAATAATGATAATGATGCATCAGTGTCGTTTATGGAAATTTGTATGCCTTTATTTAAGGGTGGTACTGACCCAAGCCAAATTAGGAAAGAAAATAGTATCTGGATAAGCTTGAGTTTTAAGTAATTATTACTTTGAAAACAAATCATTTATGCCCATTAGCACTGATGTTAGGTTGCAAAGAGGTGTGTCTCACCTTCTGTTTTCTTAACTGTCAAATACTGTTAAATACTAATATATGCTTCTGTTTCCAAAGATGCTTTATTCCTTTGCAAGAAATTCTTGTTGCTCTTATTTTTCTGAAGAAGCAGAAGAGATGGTTTTGTGCAGCAGTTCACACTTGGCTGGGAAACAGAAGCTGTTCATGTCCTGTATGTCTTATGCTCAAGCAGCTGAAGTGTTTCTATAGCCCCTTAAAAACATGAGTAAAAGATTTGCTTTTGATCAGAAAATACCAATTTGTTGAAATGGTGCTATCAGGAGTAGATACCCAGACCCATAACAGAAATTCTTGAGAAGGAGACTGATTCTGATTTCAGAATCAGACAAATGGATAGCCTGCTAGTTGTGTCTAACTATCGAAGGAATCTAGGGCTAGTTTGTTTGCTGTTTTACTGAACGCGGGATTTGAAGTCAGGGTATTTTTGGTTGATTATTTAACTGTTTGGTATTGAACGGTTACACAAAGGCTTGGCATCCCTTGGGCAGGGCACTTAACTGGGATAGGAGACCCAGGTGTTCTAAATTGGTCAGAGTAAAGCTAATATGTAGATAGGATTTGAATGCTGTGGTCACCAGGCTACTGGCTGATCTCTGTATGGCTCTCTGTCTTGTAGTTGATGAAGGTTTTCCCCTCAAAGAACAAAATTCCAAAAGGACCTGGAATATAGGTCATAGGTTTCTTATCCTATCTTATTAATGTGTGAAAGGCTAAAGGCCTATGGATATTTCCTCTTGACAATCTCACATCTCTCACATTTGGACCTTTCAATGACACACCAAAGGCAATGTCATGGTAAGGGGAATGCGGTAAAGATTTTTGCTGGGCCTATATGCACCCCTTTTTGTTAAGTCCAAGACCTGATTGTCAATTCAGAAGAATTTAAAGCCCTCATTTTTTTTAAGCTACATCTTAACAGCCTATTTTAAAGACTGTATTTTGGAGAAGCAACACTATATCCATAACGTAATGTTTTAGTAGGCATTTAAAATGTGAAGTGTGAACTCTGTGAATTATTCTTTTAGCTTACAGAATGAATAAAAAAAAGCGAACATTTCAAATCCATTCCCTTTTATTTTCCATGCTTTTCCTGTGAGCTTTCTAATGTGCCTGAATGTTAATCTAGAACATACACTCTGATTTCTAAGAAAATACATTTTATTAAAAATTATTTCACATTTCTAAGCAGTGTTGTTTTCTTTTAGAGTACAGCTTATCACAGCATGATTGCTTTTGAAACATTATAACACAACACAAATGTGGTGCCAGGTAACATGATTTAGTTCAACAGTCTGATGTGTAATTAATGTAATACTTCACAATATGAATGCTTTTTATAAGAAATAAAAATGTAAGTGCAATTTTGGAAGACAATTAACAAGTAAAATAACCTGAAAGGGATGTCATTTAACTGGTATTCTGGAGCAAACAATGGCTGTTCAAGACTTGGTAATGTATATGTCACATACTTGCAGATTATGGTATTGGTGCTGTGGGTGAAGGTAGTGAAGGAATTCATGGCAAAACTGAAAAAAAGGATGATAAATTTCTTTAGTTTGGAGAAGACAATTGGGCATTGTTTGAAGATGGCAAAAGAAATGAAGATTTGCTGGAATTTGTTATTTATAGATAAGCATTTCCAGTATGCTGAGATTTACTTAGAATGTCAGGTAAATAGAAAACTATTTATGGTTTTACCCAGTCCTTGGGATCTGGCACATGATTTTGAAAGCTATCTTGTAAAAAGTAAAAAAACCCCTTGAAATCAGAGTTTTATACAGGGGAAAAAAGGAGTCCATGTTCACAATACAGTGTCTTGTTAGCTATATATTGTTAATTATGCTCAATCTTCTGGTAAAAGGGATTATATAAATTCTCAACAATAGCAAATTTTGTATTTCACTTAAAAAATTCCCAAACCTAAAGAAATCCTCTGAATTTCAACTTCTCCAAAGACGAAAGTCAAAGCAGCCCAGGAGAAAATCTGAGAGTGGTGAGGAGAGCTTTGGGAAAGGCATTATGTACAGTTCCTGGAAATGACAAAAACCCTGGTCAGATTGGATATTCTTTACTTCTACCTCGTATTCGTTATATATGAGGTGAAACATGGATGAGACTTGGAAAGGCCTCTGGAAGGGAAAATGCCCATGGTCTTTCTTAAGCCCTGCAGGCCTTGCCTGGAAAAAGCAGCTCTTTGCAGCATTACAGATCCAGTGAACTCTGTGTCTGTGGGATTACTGGGGGAAGAAAAGAATCAGGACTGCCCACCGTACTAATGCCATACTAACACTGTACACTTCACTTCAGGCTTGAGAGCTGTTTTTATCCTAAACCTTGGCATGCAAATGTTCCTCTCAGTCATTGCCTAGTACCATAAAGCAGCCGCTTTCAGGGCAGACTTTTGTTCTCATGGATTACTTCCATGTCTGAAGAGTGTACTTCAAATATTGGTAAACATGAGTATCACATGCAGATTTGAATAGCTGGTATGTCACATTACAGATCAAACAGTGTGTTTAGAAGCAGAATACCTACCAAGTAAAGGTAACTTCTGTACCTCTAGCAGCCTAAAAATGCACTTAAATAAGACTTACCTTCTAATAGTGCCAGGAGACTGCTTTTAAGTGCTCAAGGGAGTTCAGAGAAAAGGTTGCCTTCTCTATTTTAAACTCAAGTTGTTTAAAAAGAAAAAACATCCCAAGTGTATGAGAACATTGGCTAATCTCTAGAACTGCAGAAATGGTAGCAAATTTAAAAATGGAGTGCACCTACCAGGTAGTCATGCTAATACAGCAAAACAAGACCTGTGATGGGAGGGGTATTCTGGCTATGGTTGTCTCAAAGATGATACCCAGCTAATTAATATTTAGCAATTAGTTATTCAGACATAGCAAAAATGCTGTGCTCTGGAGCCAACATAGGATTATACTGGCTCTGTAAGTTCATCATGAGACATGTAAACTGGTCAAGAAAAAAATGCAAATATGTTTCTGCATTTGTGATTTTGTGTGTGTGTCCATAAATGTGTGCTGGGAAGCAGGGATTCTTCTCCCTTTTCCAAGGACTCTTGTCTTGTTTCTGTTTGGCAGTGAAGCAGCTACAGTCATTTGCAAACAAAATTCTCTTTTGCTACAGGCCTTAGGTCAACAAAGCCCAGAGTTCAGCTGAAATTAGTAAGGCTTAGAGATACAACTAAATGAAATGTTCCCCTGAGTGTTTTGCTGACTATGGTGCATTTCAATCCTTTGCAGCATCTACATGCCACATTCCCGTTTGATGCACTACACACCAGTATCACCATCTTTTGTTTGTTTCTCTGAGTGTACCTGTGTCCCTGCAGGGGGACCAGGGGGTTCTGCTGTGCTGCCTTCACTCGTATTGCCCTGCTGCATGGGAGAATGGGGCTCAAAATATGGTGGGCTCTCATTACAGGTGCCAAAGCAGGTTATTTTACTCTGTAGCTGGCTGAATACACAAGTGTTTCAGGAAGCCAGGAGTGCATGGCCACGTAATAGCACTTGGCTGGACAGCAACTACATAAATAGCAACATAAAAGAAGGATTCATAGTCTTAGCTTCTTAGAGGCTGTGTGGTCCTGCATCTCACCAAGGGTTCTCCTTGCCATCCAGCCCCAGGTGCTTTCCAGCTGAAGAAATCCATATGGTTATTGTCTGCTTTTTGTTCTGTGAATAAATTAACAATCACAATCACTTATTCTGGCATCTTCAATATGTGAACGTGCAGGGTGAGATTTTGTGTGTGTCTATGTAGTCAGGAGAAAAATAGCTCTGAAGTGAGAGAGATGTTATTTTGGTGAAACATCTGTCTTTCTATATTAGCATTTATACCGAATAGCAAACCTTAGAAAATCATTTAAATACCTTTAACTCTATATTTTTATATTTAGTAAAGGATGCAACCTCTGGTTTTTGCTTTATACCATTCATCTCTCCTGTGTCTTGTGTAGAATTTAAATGCACCTCATTACCGTTCCCAGTTATTTTCTAGAATGTCTTAATTTAATTCCCATCCGTTCTCCCCTGTGGCCTCCAAAGAAAAGAAAATAGGTGGGGCAGACAAATTGGAAAGTAGGAAAATAGTCTGTGTCAGCTCTTCTGATTGTGTCAGGTGCACTGCAGAAAAAAATAATCTACTTCATTATCTCCTTGTTCAAGTGGAATACAAATCAATATCAAGGACTGAAAGAATAGCATTTGACAAATACAGGATGCTACTGACAGTTCACTTTTTAAAGTGATCATTTTTTAATAGCAACTTGCGGTTAACTATTGTTTTAAATGTTTTTTAAATGGTTAAGTCTTTAAGAGCGCTATATTACTACTTATGCCCTTGAAAAGAAAACATCACTGAACTGTCCTTTTACCTTCTTCTACTCCCCCTCAAAAAGAAAAAAAGTGTTAAAATATCTTTTCAGGATCAGATAGAGCAAAAAAAGTCTTTCTCATGTAACTTCTTCATTTAAAGAACAATCATAAGAAGTTCTGCTATTCTAACAACTCTTCTTCCTTATGCTATATTTTCCTTTCTGGACCAAGTTTTTCATATGTTTGTATTCATTAGTACATGGTATCTAGCGAATGCAGTAGTATTAAAACAAGTTACATAGGATGGATTAGGCAACCTCAAAAAAAGACAGTACAGATATCTATCATCAGGAATGTTTTCTGCGTAAGATAGTTTTTTACCCTATGAAGAACATTTATTCTCCCTCTGGCTTAAAATGAGTAGAAATCTCCGTCTCTAGAAAAAGTACCCTATACCACCTCACTCTTTTTTGATATGTTCTGAGCTAAATGTGGACTCGAGCTCTACCTTTTCTGATTTATCTCTTCTGTTTTCTTCAGCAAGGTTATAATAGGAGTAGCCTTGGTTGGATCAGGAGATTTAGGCAGGTGACAATCCACCTTCTTAGACATGTTCTAATTGTAATAGTCTCTTGTTTTTAGTACATAGGAATGCAGATTTTCAACAACTCACTTTCCCCTTTAAGGCACGTTACTGAGAAGTAACGTTTTCAGAGAGCTTAGTACCCAGCATCTGATACTGTGACAACTGAGGTCAGATAATTAATGTTGAAATACTTGTCTGGGCTTTTTTTTTCCTGAAAAACTGCCGCCTTTATCCAGTATTGGGAAAGAAGACTTGAACCCAATTTTGAAAATGCCAGTCACACTGTTTCTGTAACCTGGTATCATGTGGTGGTTAAATGGAGCACCTGTAAATTTTCCATGGGGCAATGGTGTGTAATCGAACTTCCTAAGATAGTATTTTTGTGTGATAGACAGTGACTGTCTCTAAATGGTTTCTCTAGCCAGGAAACAGAGCAAAAGCCATGCAATTATAGACACTTAATATTAGAAATCATCTAGATGCTCAATTAAAAGCATGTGTCTTTTTGCATAGAGGTTTACATTCCTTCCCTGCTGGTACACCTATGATGGCCATCAGGAGGTGGCTGTGGTGTTTGGTCTTGCTGTTCCTTTATGGATCATTAATCAGCTGTAGAAGATCTATGTGCTCCAGGACAGCCTTAGAAAGGGAAAAAAAGATTTGAGTGGTGCTCTTGCTGGGTTTGCGTGTCTGTCTGTGCCTGCTTTCCACATAACAGAGTGGACAGGCAGCTGCTGATGCCCCAGCTCAGGATCCTCTGTTAGGGACCCTCTGGGGACATGCAGCCTTGGCTCCAGAGCCCATGTGCCCTCAGTAGTGCCACAGGGACCGAACTGGAGCTGCCACTTCTTGTTTGTGGATGGGAGTTAAGACAGAGCCCCATGTTTCATTGGTGAAGATACCAGCTGGTTCAGGAAAATGAAGTAGTGTTTTTAGTCTTTAATGTGCCTGATTACTTTTTTTAGAGGGAGGGAGGGGGTTAGGAGAAAGAGAAGAGGTTGAAGCTCTCCTCCTGTTTTATCTGTTCAATTACACTTCACACTGCTTTGTGTTCTTTACCAAAAAAGGACTTACTAAAATGCAGATGGTGGAGTGTCAGGGTGGTCTATTTACCACATATGTGACCAGAAAGGAGTATAAAATCCATACTTAAATCCAGTGCTTATTGCTTTACATGTGGTGGTGATGATGATGATAATGATGTAAGTTACTTTATTACATAATGCCCCTGTTTATGGGCTGAGATCCCTCCTGCCCATTCTTTAAAAATTACCTAAAATTTATATCCCTCTGTGTTTTGTCTAGTACAAGTTGCAGCCATGAAGGTAAAACTCTTCAGGTCTCTTCCTGAACTCTTGAAGAGCTCTCCATATAAGATCACTCTTGAAAAAACAAGTATTTCTTTCTTAGGAAATATTCCTCCCCATATCTGCCCTAGAAGAAAAGATGTCTACCTCCTCTTTCTCAAGGTATACTTTGTCACAGTAAGAGGTGTTTACTTTCTCTACTTTAATACCAGCTTCACATAGAATCATAGAATCATAGAATCATTTCGGTTGGAAAAGACCTTCAAGATCATCAAGTCCAACCATTAACCATGCCCCCTAAACCATGCCCTGGAGTACCCTATCCACTCGCTTTTTGAATACCTCCAGGGATGGTGACTCCACCACTTCCCTGGGCAGCCCATTCCAATGTTTGACAACCCTCTCAGTAAAAAAATTTTTCCTAATATCTAACCTAAATCTCCCTTGCCTCAACTTGAGGCCATTTCCTCTTGTCCTATCTCCAGACACCTGGCTTAATCCTTACTAATGACTGCAGCTTGACTTTGTGCCATGAATCCACCTATGTCTGTAGACTTCAAAAAAACCAAACTGGGAAGAATATTGGAAATCTAGCCAGAAAAAACCCTCTTTAACTTTGGCAGAGTGCCTAGAAAGGAAGAGAGAACACAGAATCAAAATAAATTACAGGATTCAGGAGCACATTAAATTAGACCTAAGAAATTGCTTTCTCCTTGTATTAGTGACTAGTGATAATTTGAAACACTTCAGCTCTGGTCACTTTGTTATTTTAAAAGAAATGGAAATAGAGATGTAAGAACAGAAAGCTTGAGTAATAGGGCCAATGGTTACATTTTAAAGTGGTAGCTTAAATTGAAATGTTTTGGTTAAGAGGAGACACCCTAGCAAAGAGTTAATTTTAAAAGGAGTAAGAGGAATCATAGGATAATTTAGTCTTGAAGGAATTTCTTCAGGTCCTCTTGTCAGTCCCCTTCCTCAGAGCAGGGCCAGTGGAGATAAGTTTGCTCAAGACTTTGTCAGGTTAAGTTTTGAGTATTTCCAAGGCTGCAGATTCCACAACCTATGTGGGTTTTAGAGGGTGTATTGGGTCTGGCTGAGATGGAGTTAATTCTCCCCATAGCAGCCCTCATAGTGCTGTGCTCTGTATTGGTAGCTGGACAGGTGTTGATAACCCACAGAGGGTGAGTTGCATATGTCTTGGCAGAGATCAGAGAGAGAAGGGTTGAACCACAGGTTGCTCACACTCTTTCTAGGTGCCTTCCTTACGTGTTTTTATGACAGGAGTGCATTTTGGTTTTGTTTTGTTTTGTTTTTTCCCCCAGTTAATAAATAGTATAGGTCTGTCTCTATGAAGACAGAGAAGTTCAAATTGCAGATGTTCATTGTTTAAATCAATATTGTTTGGCCATTGTTGAAATGGTCCTACCATGCTATTTGTCTTCTCTGAGCATTAGGAATCTCCCCCCAAATGTTATGTAGGTTCAATATACAGCAAACACTAATAGTCAGTGTATGTGAACTGACCCAGCCATGCAAATCTGATCAGATTATTTGGCTGTTGTGCTCATCAACTTCAAAAATAATTACAGCTAGGAGTTTGAAGCTTGCCTAGTACAAGCATGCAGAGCTGTTAACAGAGCTCTTCTGGCTGCAAAGGTCTTTCCACTAGGTTAGACTGCAACTTTACTTTTTTTTTTTTCCCCCAAAAAAGTTGACCATATCTATAAAGCAGGAAAAATAATTCAGAAAGGATAATAAATACTGTAGTTTTCTCCATGGCTCAGTGGGAAAAAAAGACTGTATTAACAATAAAAAATCATTTATGGAGTACGCAGCACAAAGAAGATGTCCTCATTTCCTGTAGGTGAAGACAATCCTTTATTTATTGTGCAAATGTATAATCCCAAAGGTAAGGATTTGCTGCCGAAAGTGGAATATTCACCTCAAAGCAATAAAGGAAAGGATCATTACTCCTCACAGTTTTTATACAATCATTAATCTTCGATTCATTTATAACTACGAGAATCAACTTCTTTGTGTTTGTGCTTTGCTTGTCAGTAAATGCTTAAATGAAGAGCATTTCTAAGGACGTACCATAAAGGCTTTATAAATGTAATATTAAAGCTTTTATCCCACTGGAACCTGGTAAAGTCCAAGGGGAACAGATTTAAAAAGGACATTCTTTGGTTCTTGTCTGCTGTCCTGAGCATCTGAATTATTTTTCATTTATTTATTGATTGATTGCTTTATTGTGTCCTATACATGTTTTACTGGCTGTGACTATCAGAGACGTCCTTCAGGATTTGTTTTCCTATATCTATCTCTTTGTCTTCCTTGATGGCTTTATTGTAAGGGAAAGAAGATGCAGTCTGTTTTCCAGGAGTTGTCTGGATCAGCATCCTGTTGTCTTAGAAGTTGGAGATGTACGGCGTAATGAATGCAGTGACACAGTGGAAGAGACAGATGAGTGGAGGTTATAATTTTTTTTGAGCAGAAAGGAATAGTGTAGACATGCCTGTTAGTACTAGGGGAGAGAAATGAGACTCCAGAGAATAATTCAAAGGAAGTCTTTGGAAAAAAAAGGTGGCACATTCCCCTATAGTTCATAGGAAGCAAAAAGAGCATAATCAGTACTCTCTCACATCAGAAAGGATGAGTAGACGATGAGACTTTACTTCAGGAACATCACAGGCTGAGGGATCCCTAGTTATTTATCAAAGATATCACTTTGGTGCAACTATGAATTAGAGTTGTTATAGTTATTATAGGACAGTTGTTCTACCCTATAGGTTTTTACTACAATGCATGCTATAATTTATTTTGTTTTGCTTTTTGGAGTTTGTTTTGCATAGAAAGTTGCTGGCAATTTCTGCAGCTTGCTAGCCTTTGTAACTAAGAGGTATTAGCATATGCCAATGTAACCTACAGATAAGTAACTTGAGGGAAGAAAGGATTTTAAGTTTGTTTATATGAAAAATAAATGAGAGATTATCTGCACAGAGAGATCCAACATAAGTTTAATTGAATATATTTACATTTAGGATGCAAGAGATTAATAACTAAATTTAAGAATTTAATGTGCAGTGGTAAGCTGTCTTTCAATGAGAATAATGTGTTGGAGAGTTTTCAGGAAAAAGAAAGTCTACAAGTATGTTTTCTAGTATTTCTCTGGAATGACCACAATGCTTCCTCAGTTTTTATGATCTTTTATTATAGTTTGCCTCAGAACAAGCTTCTGAGGCAGAAAAGTGCTATCCTTATTTTAAAGTTGAAACTCAAGATAGACTGTGACTTTCCTAAGGTGCAGGAAGATGTGTGAAACAGAGCAGAAAGTGTCAACTCAGTTTCCCATGTCCCAGGCTGGAATGCTAACTCCCAAATATGTCTGCATTTGACATTGCAATAGAATCTGGTTGGTTGGGTTTAAACAAGCTGGCTTAGACAGTGGTAACAATTTCTGTGGCAGAATGAATTTCAGTGCAGTCCAGATTGCTCTGCCTCTCATCGCTGTAGGTTATATCCAAGACTACTGAGCTTTATGAAAACTTGGTTTCATATTCCTAGCCTAGCTAATGTAAAGGCAGTTTTAGGGTCTACCCACTACACTAAAGTGTGTTGTATAAACATACCCTATTGTATAAATGTACCACATTCTGTGGAGTGAGAAAGCATGCTTTTATAGTTCAAGTCTTCTTAACTTATTAAGTCCAGGGGCTTGGTAGTTCAGCCAGAATCTCCCAGTTCTGCCACAGATACATAGATGTGTAATGTTGGTCAGGATACTTATTCGCTGTGCCCTGCAGTTCTTCTGTAAACTGGAGGCAATGTTGCCTTGCCTCTGGATAGTGCCGCAAGAATAAAATCATGTCTGTTAAATGCCAGGAGCCAGGGGGAAGGCAGTCATAAAAATACACATTTAAGTACCTTAGACCATTGACGCTTTGCAGCTTTGTAACAGCCCAGACTGCTTTATTGCTGTTAAATAGAAAATTAATATTGTACAATGTCTACATCTGGTTAATGTCTAGAAATGCAATTCCGGGAGAGAGTAGGGAAGGATGAAATTTTGGTATTTCTCTTGTTTATTGTTTTGAAACACAAAAATAAATTTGTTACTGACTTCTAGAGTAAGGTTGCAGCCTGCTCTATGCCTGTCACTGAGGTGATTTTGCAGGGGTCAAGAACAGTGTTGTCAAATAAATGTATTGATGAGTTTTCTACCTTTCATTAAATCTTTATCATTATACTTTGTTGCCTAAAATTCTTTGTTTCTTCTGCTGCCATAAAAGGAGCCACAAAAGTTTCAAGTGAGTATAAGGCCATCTTAATGTAATCACCTGAATGTGGGTTGGCCAGAAGGCTGTATAGATGCACAGACACACATACACACAAATAAACAGATACATAGGTGACCAAAGAACAGAGTTTTAACTGAGGAGTACTCTACAGCCAGGAGTTAAGGTTATGTGACATTTAGTGCCTCTCTGACTTGGAATAACTTAAAATTGAAACAATTTTGGAACCCCCTTCTCCCTATCTCAGTTAGCTAAAGGCTCCAGGAAACAGGATTTGCAGACCACCTTGTTTTAGAACAGAGTAAACAATCATTTTAAAGGATTAGAGAATGGACAGATTTTCTTCCCCTTAAGTGTTGTTATGGATAATCTTTCTGGAGTCCAAAAAACCTATAGAAGTGATGGAAAAAATGATCTGTGACTGGATGGCTGAAGTGATTGATTGGAATATAGGATATTTCACATTTCTGTCATTTTTTTAATCCAGAGCAGGTAAAAGGGTTATGATCTGACAGTTGCTGAGCAGTCTGTGCAAAATAAAGCAGTGCACATTTTACAAAATCTAAAACCTTTGTGAAAAGTTTAGATTATGTTTTAGAGCTACTTAGTAATACAAATATTTACCCTAACGCCAATGAGTGAGGGGAATTCTTAAGGCCAGACTTTTAGAGTTAAAAAATATTAGTCTGAAATTGGAAAGGAACCACTAGTATGCCTTATGAGAAAATACACAATTTCTAACAACAAAGACTTAATAAATAAAGAACTTGAAGAAGAGTTAAAAATAAGACAGACCTTCTGATGTTGTATGAGGAAGTATTTTCTCGCTCTCCCACGAGATTGAGTTAGTTCATTCAGGAAGCTTTTTCATGCTTCATCAACAGATCTGTGACACACGTTTTGTTGTCAGCTTTGTGTTTTTCTAGGCTCCACTGAGGAGGAGAATGTTACATCTGAAAGCTCATCATCTTTCATTACAATTTTTGTGCATTATCCTATGTAAGACATTCATTAACACATAATGCAAGATGCATATTAATCTAATAAACTAGCCCATCACAGAGCACAAAAATAACAGATCTCTGTCTTATAAGCCTAATGTTTGTAAAGTCTGCCAGCACAGGCACTCAGATCAGGCTTCTGTGCTGAGAATTTTCATGAATTTCCAAGTAGTTGTATAATTAAGCAGAGTCAGCAGTAAAGTTTTGATCACGGGTTGTTTGCTTTATTATTTTTCCTTAATTACTAAGGTCAGAGTCAAAAAAACTTGTGAGTAGATGTGGTATGTTTTGCCCTAGAGGTATTATTTGAAATTCCTACTCTTTGTCTTTTCCATGTTTCCTTCCTGACCAAGGGTACTATGGAGGTGTAGTTTAGGAAGCTTCCTTCACCCTGCAGTGATTTGGGTTTTTCTTCCCCCTTGTCTGGTACTGGGGAACTTTAAATCTTGGACTCTTACTGACTGATGAAAGCATATTTTGCATTTCTACATCTCTTGCCTTGATGTCAATGTTCGATAAGCGAGAAAAAAACTCTATTAGCTTAATAGCTTTGAGAATGAAAAATGCCCCAAAACAGATATCTGAACTGGAGTTGAAAGCCTTCTAATTACCCGAGCAAGAGTAGAAATTATGCTTCATGAATCATTCAGAACAAGCATGCTTATAATCTCCTTCTTGATTATACTTTTCAGTTGATATGCTGGAAACACCCTCTTTCCTCAGTTCATTTTGTTGGTGATGAGTTTCTGTCTGCCAGAACCAGAGCTGAGCTGCTCCTTCCTTCCTGGCTCTGAAAGGTTCATCTTTATTGGTTTGATTCTTTAATCATGGCAAATCTGCTGGTTTTCAATGGAAAGGAAATATGTCATCTTAGATGTTAAAGTGATGTAGCATTGTATCACTGTTGATTTTCAGTGAGCAAACGCTTTAATTTAGCATATTTATGTTTATATGAAGTGAATTTGAACTTTTGCTGTACTTAATTTGGTGGTGGCCTAATTACACAGTTCAGTACAATCTAATAATCTAGGCTGAAGTACAGGACAGTAGAAGATATTTCTCTGTGATTTAGCTGGCAGCAAACACTAATCTTTGTGGTTGTTATCAGAGAAAGACATCTAAATCTATAGCAGCATTTGTCTTTTCCTGGCACTCAATCCCTGCTTTCTCTGTGTGTCAGAGTTTTGTTTATTGTTTCTGGTTGTTCTAGGCTCCTAACATTCATCTTCATTTCTGTGGTTTTTTCCTTCCCTCTGTGACTCACAGCAATAACTTGTTTTCCTCTTAGGTTAGTATACAACATACTGATATGTAGTCTGAATCTGATGTAGGACATTTCTGTTAGATCAGAAGCAGTGACTCAGCTTTCTTTAGCCAGCAAGTGGCCAGTTGCTGAGTCACTTTGGCAAATGTCTGTTTTATGGTGAACAGTGATGAATCTGACAGTATTTAAGGAACTCCTGAATAAAATTACTGCTCGTTTTGAATGCTTTAAAGGCTGATGCAGGCACAACTGGAGGGAGAAAAAGTATGTTTAAAGAGTGACCTTGATCATTTAAAGAGTACATTCTGTGATATAAAAGAAATTTGGTTGCTATTCCTTTGTGAAAAGATACCTACCTAATAAACTGAATTCATTCTTGGCATAGCTGCTGAATAAGTAAATCAGTAATGAAATTATCTTGCTTTGCTTTATTACTGTACTTCATATATTTATATGAAAAGTTATGGAGAAATTCATCACTTGTTTTGCATGTGTGCATATTTTCTTGATTTGTGGTATAGAATGCTATTTTAGACTGCATAAAAACGTTCTTTACTAATAAACCTGGACTGCTAATTACTGCAGTACAATCTCCCCCTTCCTCCTCCTTTCTTTGTCTAGTGACTAAAAAGTGATGAATTCAAGTCATCAGTCATCACTAGCATAAACCTGTTATGGTATCATTTTATATTTCTATTCTGCTGTTTCTGCTGATATGCTTTAGATGAAGGCCTTAATAACAACAGAAATTAAAATAAGGGGAATCACAGTGACTTCTAGAGACAGATGGTGTTAATTGATTTCATTTTTCCCCTTCACTTGCTTTCTTAAACAGGAAGACAATAATCCTGCCTTATCAGAACAGAATTTTGCTTGTCACTGATATTTAGAGAGGTTAGTCTTAAGGCCCTATACGTCTTAAGATTGTGAATAGGATAATGCTGTAAGTGTACAACCTTAATACATGAAGATTGGCAGAACTAATCAGGTAAGTAAGAATGTGCTTTTTATGCATTTACAATTACCACTTGCTTTTCTGCATTTTTATTTATATATATATATTTTTTTTTTTTTTTACTGCAGGGCCCTATGCTATTATCAACTTAAAGTGATTTAGTTATAGTTAGTCAGATTTTGTGGTAAAGGTAACCTGCTAGGGATGACAAACAAATTTAAATAGAGGAAGGACTATTTTTTCATAAAAAATTAGGTTTTTTATTAAACAAGAATTGGATGTTATCCTTAGATTCAGGATACAAGAACTGGTAGAGTCAACGTAACTGAAAGAAGCCAAAGTTGTGCCATGATCCTGACTTTTTCCTAATTCTTTTTTTTTCTTCTTTATTAAACAAAGTACTGTTCCTAAAGGGAAATGTAAATTTATACTTGGATATGTTTCTAAATCCGTGGAGAGATTAGCTGGTCTGCTATACCAAGTATTTGGTCTTTCTTTCCTTGCAAATGGGTATTGGAAAGGAAGTTATTGTCTAATGTATATAATGTTGGATATGCAGCAAATGGTCTTTACTGACATCTGTTCCTCTTGGAAAAGCTTTTTCTTTAAAGGGAGGAAAGTCATCTGGTCTCATCCTTTAGAGAATGTGTTGAAAAGCACCTTAGGAAAACTTTGGTATATCACACCATTTCTGAAGCCTTGTATCCTTTCTGAATTACTACTGTTCATTCCTGAAAGATTTGCAGAACACTTCACAGAGTTTTGCCATTCACACTTCACACACGTTTACCCTTCTGGCTGGCTCAGTAACTGTTTTCTTCATTTTCATACCTCTACAGTGACACCCTTACTGGACAAAATTGAAAAGAAATGAAAAAGTGGAAAAAAATAAAAAAAAGGTGAAAGTGATGAAGCACATCTGTTTGAGTAAGTAAGTGCAGCAAGGGTCACCTAATAAACTACAAAATAGCTCCAGAGCAGTGGAAGTGTCAAGGAGCATCTTCTGATGTCCTGTTCTAAAGTATGTATCTATGGAATCCCAACAACAGAACGCTATCATGGGGTATAAGAAGTATTGTATTGGAATGAGATACTATGAGGTAAATACAGTAGTGGCCTGGTGAATCGCAGAAATCACCAATCTTTAGATTTAGATTTTTAGAACTACCTGTAATTTTTCTGGCTACACATTTTATTTATTCTTAATCTCATAAAAGTGAATGGATATGTAAAATAAAAACAACATAGCTTGACTGAGAGCTAGTGAATACATATATTTTGGGGAAGTTAAAAAGCAGTGACAGATTTTGTTTAAAATAGTTACGTGGATAGTCTATCATTTACTTACTGGTTTCCTTCCACCTTTCTGTTTGTTTGTTTCAAACAGTTGTTTCATCTTGTCTTTCTTGTATTTTACTGGCTGTTACACCTTGTGAATTATCTTTGCCAGGAATTGCCATTTATTTTATGTCTGTAGAGGGCCTAGCACAAAAAGGACCCAACCTTGTCAAACCTCTGGTTGCAAACAGTAATATTAATAATTAAAAATGGCACGGGAAAATTGGATTGAGACTGGAGTTTGTATGAAACGTAATATTGAATGTAATAAAGGAGAGTCTTTAACATATAAATGGATTTGAGAAGATACAGAGTAATCAAATTCAACTGCATTTTTTTAGTACTTTTCACGTCATGTCTCCCAAGGTGCTTTACAGCACAATAATCATGATTAACTCTGGATTTAATCAGTGAACTAGTGCAGTAATCCACAAAGTGGGACAATGAGTTAGAAGAGCTTGATTTTGGTGAGGACTCTAGTGATCATGCTATAATTCATGGAGAGATGTCAGTGACACCCATAAAGTCTGGGTGGGACAGAGTACATGGGTAATCAATTCCTTATTTCAGAGAAACAGTTGGAACAAAAGTCCACAAACATTTCTTTGATAACATAATAATCTGAGGATGGGAGGTTTGGGATGCATGCTTTGTTTTAGGATGATACTGACACATCATAAGAGGAATTTATACCACATTTTCTGATTTGCTTCAGTTTTCCTTTCTTAAATGTTTGTAAGTGCAAATCTCTCTCAAATGTGAACTCTGTGAATCGCAAGTACTGGTTTCTTGGCAACCACATCAGGACTTTGCTATTTGCAGCTAGAAAGGAGGGTGCATTTTCAAACAGGCTGCGAATTTAGAGGTTTTGATGGCATTAATGGTAGTGGAAGTTTATGGCTTATGTTTTAATTTTTTTTAATCTTGCGTTCTCAGTCCTCAGACCCCTAAGTGCAATACACCATCAATGTGGTGGTCTTGAAGTAATCTTGAATCTTGATCAAAGTAATCTTGATTTACCTACGTATTGAAAACCTGGGCAGTTTTTCCTGGTTATTAGAAGACTTTTTTTGAAATACAAACCTTCCTTTTAAGGATGTTTCATCACCAGGTGTATTAAATAAACTACTTGTATAGTGTGTTTCAGATGGATAATGATGGGGACTCACTCTTCATGTTACTGAGAGATTATGATGATAGGAGCTGAGGAGGCAGTGTTCCTGTGTACATGCTTTGGGAGAGGGGGAAGAGGTTGTTCAGGTACAGAAGGGAAGAGCCTGGGAGGGGTAAAGTGTATTTGATGCAGTGGTGTGACCCAACAAATTTCAAGTACAGTTTTCCTCCTCTTTTTACCTCCCTCCTTCATCTCACTGCCTCAGATCTAGAGAAAGTACTCACTATCTTGGATCTCTGTAGAGCATGGAAAAACTGATGGATGTCAGACAGAGTAGGCAATAATCCAGTTGTTAGGGTCCAGATGCCTGATATGCAAGCAGTACAATTTGAAGCCTTAACTATATTTTTCTCTGTCATTCTATGTGGTTTACATGAATTGGTATTAAAAAGTAATAGTATAGATGAAGAATTCCTTTTAAGTCTTTTATTATGGTGAACAATTAGAATGATTTATGTTAAGATTCTATGGCTTTCTGAGCAAATGAAATCTGTAGTTATGAGAATTGTTTCTGATTTTGTAAGATATTGATTCTACTGCAGTTCAGGTGAAGAAAAGGGAAAGGTTAATGAAAGGAAAAAATGAGTTATTTTCATTCTCTTTTTGTGGATGTTGGTGCAGGCTCTAGAATGCATGTTCTAAATGTGTGTTGGATCAGGGTTTTAGATTGTGGGCTCTTAATATTAGAGAGAGTTTCAAAATTATACCGCGAGGGATTTATATCCTACTTTGGATAAATGTTGTCTAGTACTAATAAAACAGCATAATTGTCATGTCTGCATCAAAGTTTATTATAAAGCTTCTCATTTTGTGGCACTGCAATCTGAATGCCCTGGCACATTTAACATGTAAATGAATTGACCTTCCCATACCTATTCTATGACAAGGTGACCGGCTTAGTGGATGAGGGAAGGGCTGTGGATGTTGTCTACCTAGGCTTTAGAAAAGCCTTTGACACCATTTCCCACAGCATTCTCCTGGAGAAACTGGCTGCTCGTGGGTTGGATGGGTGTACTCTCGCTGGGTAAAATCTGGCTGGCTGGCCAAGCCCAAAGAGTGGTGGTGAATGGAGCTAAATCCAGGTGGCGGCTGGTCACAAGTGGTGTACCCAGGGCTCAGTATTGGAGCCACTTCTGTTTAATATCTTTACCAATGATCTGGACGAGGGGATCAGTAAGTTTGCAGATGACACCAAGCTGGGTGGGAGTGTTGATCTGCTTGAGGGTAGGAAGGCTTTACAGAGGGATCTGGACAGGCTGGATCGATGGGCCAAGGCCAATTGTATGAGGTTCAACAAGGCTAAGTGCCGGGTCCTGCACTTTGGTCACAACAACCCCATGCAACACTACAGGCTTAGGGAAGAGTGGCTGGAAAGCTGCCCAGCGGAAAAGGACCTGGGGGTGCGTTGTGGATGGAGTGATGCACTTAATTCGTGAGAGAGACATGGCAATATGTTTATTGATATAAAACAGCTATTTAACAAAGTTTAAATGTGACAGTGGTTTAAGAAGATTCAATGGCAAGGTTCACTTGATACTTACTGCATAGAGGACAGGGTCAAACACCACTGTCAGGAAGACCCTCTTGTTGAGTCATGAGGTTTAGAAAGGACCTGCTTGTGTTCTAAACTCTTTCCCAGAGGGGAGTTTAAGTGCATCTGGATTCACTTAGTCCCAGACTTGGTCAACGATTTATGTCTAAAGTATTATATATGTGCAATCATTCCTTTATATCATTTAGCTAAGATTTCAATGTTTAGCATGCTATTAATCACTTACTGAGAATCTGTTGTGGCAAGGAATCTGTCAACCTCAAGGATTAACCTTGAGAGGCATCCCTATTCAAGGGGAGACCCTGGCGTGCAGCCCACTGCCATGCAGGAGAGCTTAACGGGTGCTGGGCTGTCCGCTATTTATGGAGTAAGATAATTGACTCATAGTCATATTTGCATACAAACTACGGATGTTAGCTTGAGTTTGGCTTGAGTTGGACATTGACCAGCACTGTGGTTAGGTGGGCATATTGCTCAAATTAGCCCTTGGCTATTGTATTGTTACCTGTCTCCCCTGAATCCACTTTGAGCCAGATGCAGCCAACACAGCCAGATGCATCCATTACAACCTCCACTGGTGGCTATCACTTGAGCAGGGTTACGGGCAATAAAGGTCAGGTTGGCGGGGGCAAGGGGAGCACACCACCACAGGGCTGAATATGAGCTAGCAGTGTGCCCAGGTGGCCAAGAAGGCAAATAGCATCCTGGCTTGTATCAGAAATAGTGTGGCCAGCAGGACTAGGGAAGTGATTGTCCCCCTGTACTTGGCACTGGTGAGGCCACACCTTGAATTCTATGTTCACTTTTGGGCCCCTCACTACAAGAAAGACATTGAGGTCCTGGAGCATGTCCAAAGAAGGGCAATGAAGCTCATGAAGGGTCTAGAGCACAAGTCTTATGAGGAGCAGCTGAGGGAACTGGGGTTGTTTAGCCTGCAGAAAAGGAGGCTCAGGGGAAAGCTTATGGCTCTCTACAACTACCTGAAAGTAGGAGTAGTGAGGTGGGTGTGTCGTGGTTTAACCCCAGCCAGCAACTAAACACCACGCAGCCGCTCACTCACTCCCCCCCACCCAGTGGGATGGGGGAGAAAATCGGGAAAAGAAGCAAAACCCGTGGGTTGAGATAAGAATGGTTTAATAGAACAGAAAAGAAGAAACTAATAATGATAATGATAACACTAATAAAATGACAACAGCAATAATGAAAGGATTGGAATGTACAAATGATGCGCAGTGCAATTGCTCACCACCCGCCAACCGACACCCAGCCAGTCCCCCGAGCGGCGAATCCCTGCCCCCACTTCCCCGTTCCTATACTGGATGGGACGTCACATGGTATGGAATACACCGTTGGCCAGTTTGGGTCAGGTGCCCTGGCTGTGTCCTGTGCCAACTTCTTGTGCCCCTCCAGCTTTCTCGCTGGCTGGGCATGAGAAGCTGAAAAATCCTTGACTTTAGTCTAAACACTACTGAGCAACAACTGAAGACATCAGTGTTATCAACATTCTTCGCATACTGAACTCAAAACGTAGCACTGTACCAGCTACTAGGAAGACAGTTAACTCTATCCCAGCTGAAACCAGGACAGGGTGTCAGTCTCTTCTCCCAAGTAACAAGCAATAGGACAAGAGGAAATAGTCTCAAGTTGTGCCAGGGGAGGTGTAGATTGGATTTTAGTAAAAATTTCTTCACCGAAAGGGTTATCAAGCATTGGAACAGGCTGCCCGGGGAAGTGGTTGAGCCACCATCCCTGGAAGTATTTAAAAGACGTGTAGATGTGGTGCTTAGGGACATGGTTTAGTGGTGGACTTGGCAGTGCTAGGTTAATGGTTGGACTCAATGATCTGAAAGGTCTTTTTCAATCTAAACAATTCTATGATTCTCTAAGAGAGTAGATAATTTTCCTATAGATAAGGAGCTCACAATAGAAGTTTCTAAAGTAGTTGCCAGGCTTATTGTGAAGTCACAGCTGGGAACCAGATTTCGTTCTTCATTGCCCTGACCAACCTTTCCTCACGCTACCTACCATTGCTCTTCTTTAGCCCTTTCTTTGGAGTTAGGCACCTTCGAAGCACGTCTGTTATTTTGATGGCAGTGGTTGGTCCTTTTGTCTTTGTCTTTTTTCTAAAATCTTAACACGTTTTTTTCTTCTGTGAAATGGAGAGAGCAGTACTTATATAACCTTCAAGGGGGTTAGTAGTGTTGGCGGGTTCAAAGATGCAGAACTTCTTGAGCCAGGGAACTGGGACTTTACTTATATATCCACACAGGGAAGAAGAAATTAATACCCCCTTCATACCTGGAACTTCTAATGTTTCCCTGGACTACTGGGATGGATGCAGCTAATGCATCATATCTTTCTGAAGCTCACTCTGCATGAAGTCAACATCTACCCCTATATTTATTATTTTACTTGCTATTATTTTCAGAATGTCTTGACACAATTATTAAATTATGTATGCTTTACAGGTATGTTAATTTGTGCAGAGATGAAGACAGTACAGTATAGGTTTCAATTTTTAGAGTTAAGTAAAATCTAGCTGCATATGAAGAACAACATATCCAGATGAAGTATCTATTATGCTAAAGCAAATGGTGTTACTTTTTAGTTCTTCCCCCTGGAAAAGGGCCATGTTTTTGAGATGAAATCCAGCATATCAAATGAATTTTTTATATTACTTGCATGCAGCAGGATTCATTTTCTCCATCATCTAATGGATTGTGTTTATTGAATCTGACAAACTCGAGAAACTGAGCTTTCAGATGTGAAGGGCAAACAACTGCCTGTGTTTGTTTGGCATCATCGATTTATCAAGACTTTCATCTTGTGCAGATGATTATAAGTTGAGTTTCCATCCCTTCATGAAAAGTTCCATTATCTTTCTTAAATCTTTAAAAACTAGTATTGAGGAAAAAAATATATTTAGGAAAAGCACCAGAAATATTTTATAGAAATTTTACAGGGATGCTATAGAGTAAATGAGTGGTTATTGCCTTTCTGTTCCTTATTTTTATTCAGTGGAGAAGGAGAATATGACTCCTTGAAGGAAAAAATAGTCTTGATCCTGTTTTTAGCAAGGTCAGTAGCAAAACTTCTGCAGTTCTGCCTCTCTCAAAGATATGGATACTTAGCTGTTTGGGCTAAAGAAAGATATTTTCTTCTGTTGAGAAGAGATTTTGCACCTGCAGCAGTTCTTCTGGTTGAACTGTCTGTCTGGTAGTGAAAACACTGATTAGTCCCATCACTGCAGGACAGGAACCTGCCTCTTCCATCCTGACACTCTCCCTCCTGAACACTGTGGAATGTCGCAGCTCCCCAGCAGGAAAACTGACCTTGTTGCATTGAAATCAATGGGGAGAGTTACCACTGACTTCAACAGTAGGAGGGTCAAGCCCAGAGTTACACAATTCTTTTCAGAGATACCTTGAATCCACCACTATTTCGTTACACGGTTTCTGTCAGCTTTACCCATGCCAGAGATACGCAGGGCAGTTATGGAGTGCATTTAGGGGCAAGGCAGACAACTCTAGGTGGAGAGCAGAGGGGTGGGCAGGTGTGGGCTTGATGAGCAGCAAGGAGAGGCAGCTGTGAGGGAGCCTTTGAAAGGGAATTTGCAACACCTGGGTGGGGGTGGTTTTGCTGGGAGCAGGGAACTGGCTGTGTACCAGATAGGTGGTGGTCTCCTGAAGGTCTGCCTTTGAACAACAGCTATCAGGTAGGATTTCTGTGTTTTAGAAGTTGATGATATAGCTCATCTATACAGGTAACAAATAAGGCTTACTTATTTGCTTTATTTTGGGTCACTTTTGGTTATTGTGAGCATACATATTTGTATATGTTTGGAAACCTGGTTTATATCTGTGAGCTAGGCAAGGCATAAATCTTTTCCAGGACTACCCTAGAGTGAGAAGATGAATGTGTAGAAAGTATTTGGGGTGCAAAAAGTCAAGCATAAGTTAGAAGACTGACAAAAGTCTGTGTTTCAGACCTAGCAACCCATTTGGGTGGGAAGCTATTGCATTGCTACTTACCTGGTATTTAGGTATGTTTGGTGTCTGGGAGTCATGGACAGATAACTGTTGTGCCTGCAAAAGGCAACTCTATTGCATGTTCAGCGATTATGTATAATATTTCAAGGTATATTTCACTAGACTTGCATACTGATTGATTTAGCGCAGCTCGGCTTTTGTGTTGGCTCTTCATTGTTAGTAAACCAGGCTGAGATGAAGATTTTTGTGTGTTAGGTTACAGAATTCAAATGGATGGTACAGATTGTGAAGGATATACAATATCGTGGTATATCCTGGTATACAACCAGGAATTACTTTGGATTTGCTTATCTATTTTTATGCTGGGTGCAGATATTGCACCCTGTACTCTATGGATTGATTCTCTCCTGCTTGTTTTATGAAACCCTGTCTGTTCACCTGTGTTTCACCTGTGAAAAGTAGGTGTAAAAGGCAAGCAGCAAAGTCCTAATGGTACTATGGATGTAAGAAACGATACAAGTTGCAAGACAATACATTGATATACATGTTTCTCTTTTTGTAACAATATCCCCTTTAGAAAACTAGAAGATGTATAGTTAGGGGGATGATTGGAAAAACTTGACTATGCAATTGCTAAGCTCCAGTATTAGGAAACTAAGAGCAAATTTCTTCAAGCACCAGCCAAATCCTATTGTGGTTTATAATTAGGTACACCTCTCTTGCATTTTAACAGACACTTCATTTTTATTCTTCCTCTCCTAGATACCTTATTCATAAAAATTACAGGAGTTTGAAATGAAACAAGGTGTATGCTCTGGGGCCTTAATTGCTAACTGTTAGTAAAGTTTTTTGCATTAGCTTGTAGCAAAGGCTTTTGAGTAACTGTTCTGTGGTATAGTTTGCTCTTTTGTGGGGGGACTATTGCATCTTTTGTGAATGCTAATGGCACATTTTGAATTACAAAGATTTATTTCAGAGGCTGCAAAAACTGTGAGACATCTATCAGCTGGAAGGGAGCTCGGTGTTCTTAAACTACCAGTGTGTAAA
The DNA here is from genome assembly GCF_026419915.1 of Harpia harpyja. Taxonomy (NCBI): domain Eukaryota; kingdom Metazoa; phylum Chordata; class Aves; order Accipitriformes; family Accipitridae; genus Harpia; species Harpia harpyja. Next base: position 14,822,731 of record NC_068949.1, on the reverse strand, counting down.
TGAACTCTTAGATTGTATTCTTTGAGCTCTGTGAAGTGCTGTAGTGTGCACGTTTCCAGCTGTGAAGGATTACTGTTGATCCCACTAGCTCATCTAGAGAGAGGTTTTTATTTTAGCTCACACTTCAAGTGACTGATTCATATCTCAATGGTGTACATACATAAACGTAATCCATTGATTACTTTATTTCCTACTGTTCATAGGCACAGCTTATGCATTGCTTTATCAACCATAAAGTTTCATCACTGTCATCACTGAAAGCTCTTATCTGGAGTGCCACTAATAATGAGAGAGCTTATACCGTTGTTAACTGTCTTTGGCTGGTGTGGTAGAATGGGTTGCTTTACCTCTCAAAAATATATCTTTCCTGAGGGGTGGAAGGAATGATGTGTGCAATTGTCAGGGCTGGCTACTCTAGTTACCTGCTACGAAGTATTGCTTTTTTTCCATTAGTAAAATTTACTGGCATTGAAATCCAACCCTAAGTAGCTCTAGGAGGGGAAAAAGTGGAAATAATTAAATGAAATGGTGAATGATCTGCAGGCTGTCATTGGGAACTACAGCCAAGCTTTCAGCTCCTGATAAACTAAGACCGTTCCCACTTCAGACACAGAGATAAAATTGAGGTAGCTCCTCTAGCCTAAAATAAGGAGAAACAAACTCAAATAGTTGAAAACCAGTCTGAGCTAGGGCTTTCTTCTTAGTGCCTCAAGTAAGAATGTGGAGAGGATGTGTTTATTCAAATGTTATAAGGTATATTAGAGACTTCTGCTTTCTCTCTTCTCTCTTGAATTCTGGGACTTACAACTTCACTGCCAGATATATGCAAAATTTCAAGGTTAAGCATCAGGTGGCACTGAGGCATAGCACAGTCCAACCAGGGCAGTATATTAACAATGGATTATTGGATATACTCCAGCACAAGAGGTTAGAGCTGCCAGAAGCTGTGTCCTGTCCAGAAGTTGGAGTATGACATGCTTGGATGCTTGTATAAACAAGTATTTTGTTTTTCCTACATGCTATGTCAAATAATTTTAAAATGAATTATTTTTTTAAAATTAAAATTCAAAGTTAAATCATATTTTTTAAATGTAAATTCATCAGACCTTTTCTTCTGACACTAAACAAGTCACTCAAAAGTTGAATTCAGTGATGAGCTGTATGCTGAACTGACAGATACCTAAAAATATGATTGATTTCAACCATGGAGCTATGATTTCTCAAGGTTTTCTTCTGACTGCATTATGCATGAGGGGAAAAATAATGAAGAGCTCCTTTTACTTTCTTGAAAAAAACAATACCAATAGTCAACTCACAATATTCCAAAGAACACAGAAATACATTATGAAATCTATATGTTTGAACTGAAAAAATAATTATGTTGTATATAGATCCTGCTGATTTTTTTTGAAGAGGTATCCATAACGGTCTTAGTACATTTAAGTCTCAGTATACTGACTAATATTAGTCTTAGTATGCTTACATCTTGCAGCTTGTTTTAGCCTTTTAGCTAAAAAAGAACCACAACCCACCCCCCCGCTTGTTGTTTTGGTTTGGTTTTTTTTTTTAAATCCATTTCAGATTGGTTAGTGACTTTTTGTAGAGAACTCGGAAGTGGAGGCTACACATGGAAGCTGAAGTTTACGAGGCAAAGATTGATAGCAATTTACCTCATAAGAAGTTTAAGCTCTTGACATAATAGCTTTTTGCAAGTTAATCTTGGACTGATTTTATGCTTTAGAAGGTGAGAAGTGGATTGTGCAGTGAAGAGCCAGGTGTAGCATGTGTAGGGGCTGTAAAAGCAGCATCTGTGTTTTACCTGCCTTTTGACCAGCTGGGACTGAGCCTATTCTTTGTACTTCTCAGCACAGGTGAGAGCTGTGAGAATATTTTGTTTCATGTACAAATGAAGATGGAGATACTATGCACACTTCCTTGGGTGACCTTCACAAAAACAATGAAATCACAACTGGTGCTTAAGTGTGTGAGTGTGCATATGTGAGCTTGAGTCACTGGGTTAATTTTGAAACTGGTCCCTGCCCCAGTTACCACCTTTTGGTTTGTGTCATGAAGCAATTTCAGACTGCACAAACGAGGCCTTTTCAGATTAAATTAAACTGGAAGATGCTCTCCAGCAGCACACCTAAAGCTGATAAGGGGCAATTAGCCCACAGCACTGGATCAGTGCTAGTCCCAAGTAAAACCCTGCAATCCTATTCTGTGAGCGCTTGCTGATCAGCACTGGCTGGTTCACTGCTTACAGTGTGAGATCTCCTCACATTGTGTTAAGTTACTTGCTAATATAGATAAAGCATGGGAATTGATTTATTTTTATTTTTTTGTGCAGTTGAAAAGGAAGAGGTCATTTGGGACTGAAGTTGAGGGATGGGGGAGAAGTGTGAAGTATCTGTAGAGGTGAACTGACAGCATCAGAATAGAAGTGCTTCTCATTTGAATAAAACTATTTATACTTGGATTTTTATTATTTTAATGAGGATAAATGAAAGTGTCACCTTTCTCACTGTTCACAAAGGACAAGGGATGATTATGACAGTGCTGCTCCATCAGACAGCAGTCAGTGAAACATGTAGTGTGCTTTCCTGAGATATGGAGAAACATCTTTTAATCTCTCCTTTGATGAGACTTAGACATCTCTCAACTCTTCCAGGAGCAAGGTAAATGCCAGCTTTGTAAGTAATTACAGGAGGGTTTATCTTGCTTCTGGTATTTCCCATGGAGGAGTTTCACTCTGCATACAGTATGTTTGCTAGACTAAAAGTGAGGGAAAAGGACTCAAGACCCTGATAATTAGCCCCCAGGACCCAGTTCTGTGTTTATAAGAATATTTAAAGAAAATGATAGTTTGAATTCTACAAGATTAAGCCAATGCAGATGGGGGGAGGGTGAGGCGAGGCCAGGCCCAAACTCAGTAATTAAGGTTGTGTGAATGTATCGCTTTCATCTTCCCTTCTACTGTTCCAATTTTACTCTTCATCACATTTTATAGATTCTTTTTAATCTGCCTCCTGGGTGATATTTTTTTCTGAGAGCTTGTTGTGCCATTGTGACTGTGGGGGATAGCGTGCCATTTCTCCTTTCCTGCCACTCTTTATCCACCAAGATGAATTGTGATTTTTGTATGTTGTTTCTCGTTTGAGGGCATGCCAAACTTTATGGTTTGACATGCCTGGTGTCCTTTCGCTGTGGGGCTGAAGTATACCTCTTGCAATGCTGAAAAACTATTTTGTCTAGGGGAAACAGGAATCCAGCATACTGGAAAAACTGCTTACGTCCATGCTATTACCATTTTTTTGTAGGTCTTTTAAGAGCCTTCATATCTTAAAGTAACATGTAAACTGTGAAGAGGCTACTAGATGAAAGTACTGTCTATCAAAATGTAAAACTATGTATCCTCACTAGAAGTTACAATAATGTATTTCCATGAATGATGCATTTTTGATGCAGAACTTTTTTTTTCTTTTTTTTTCCTCTCATAACATAGGATGTTACCAATTATTAAGGAAGTAAAATATGGAGTAGTGACTCCTGGGCAAAGTAATTCAATCTCAATTCCTTTCTTTAAAAAGGTTCCTTTGGTATTTTTTTCTGATTTAGCATTTTTTCTTGCATGAGATGACTGGGTAACTCAAAGTGTTTTCAGGCTTGTGTTTTTTCAGAGTTGAAATAATTCTGAATAGCCAAAAGGGGAAATAGTATACCTCGTTTTGCCTTTTATATGTGCATATAATCAGAGACATTTATGTTTAAATATATACACACACACTTATTTATATAAGTGTGAAGTTTAAGGCAATTTTGATGAGAACTTGTAGCATACACAACATAGTATGTGTTTCTGCTTTATAATTACACTATGCTCTGTGCTAATTACTAGCAAAGAGAAACCTTTCATATTACATTTACTATTTTATCTTGTTTTCCAAAGGAAATCCATTTGTGCTTGCATGTGTATTTCCTCTTCCCTTGTAGTTTCTAGTCTTGTTTAATTTCAGCTGAACTGGGCAGGAGGGCAAAATCAAAGAGGTGGCTGGTTTGGGGAGATCCTATTAGCATTCCCTGCTGTGAAGAAGCCCCCGCACCTCGAGGAGGTCCTTCCTTGCTTTTACCACAACAGAAATTCTAGACAGGTGGACAGTCTTGTGTTCTTCTTGGCTATGGAAGCTGTTGTATTTGCTGAAACAGTTCATGCTTTAGATTTTGAAATCAGCTACTGTCAGGACACAAATCCATGGGAAATGACACTTCACGGATTCTGCTACTTACCCCCCCCACCCCAGCGGATACTTACACTTGCCTCATCTGATTTGTACAGACAGTGTATCTCTTGTTAAGATTTTTGGTTGATCATCTTGCTAAATTATTTAATTTCAAAACGATTGAACAACATCACTTGAAGCAGTAAAAGCAAATGGGCTAAATATTGCTCTACTTCAAAAGTTTTTCTAGGATACTTCAAAGTCGTGTGTTGTTGATATCAACTTTTTACAGCTATTCTGTATTTGAACTGTGTGACAGTTTGTCATGGAACTCCTACTATTTTGTAGTGGACTCGGTTGAAGAGAATGAAGTTTTTAACTTTCTGGAAGCCACTTGAGGAATAAGCATTTCTGTAGTACCGATATATTATTCAAGCTAGAGAAAGGCTAACTTTCCCATAAAGCAGTAGAAGAGATACTGAGCTTCTTATCATTTCATGGAACAATGTATGAAGCAGATTACAAATGTTTCAGAGTGCTGGAAAGTCTTTGCTGAATTGCTTGATAAAGTACTCATGAGTTTAACAGAGCCTTGAATGTAAAACATCCAGCTATTGTATGCTGTGAACTGGCATGTTCTAAGTACCTGCAAGCTGTATTTAGAGTTAGTGCTTTATGTGCAACACGGTCAGTCTTGTATACAATATTGAAAGCTGAGTTGTAATGTTCTGCATAACTCCTGTTATAACTCTTGGGGAGTGAATATTAAGAAACAGATAATTACGGTTTTTCGACTATTATAGGTCTCTGACAGTAATTGTGGAAAGAAGCCAACCAAATACTAATATGTGCTGTGTGATCTGGTTTGAAGGAGTTGAGGGGGGTTTTTTGGGTACTGCCAGAATTGTGTGTTTATATTTATGTGGTCCCTCAGCAGTCACCATGGGAGATCCTGGCTTTGCAAAGAGTTAAGCACTTAGACTACTGTTCTGAAAAGTGTTTATCATGCTTCAGACAGAACACACTGATATCTGACTGAGCGTGTGATTTATATACAGTTATAGCACTGTGTTTTGATAAGTCAGTGAATAACCTGTAGCATGTGATTGTCATCTTTGTTCAAGGAAGATAAATAATGCAAATTTAATTGGGCCTTTTGGGTAATGAATGAAACGGGCTTATGTGCTTAAAACTTATTTCTGTTCTTTAAACTGAATAAGATATATTTTGGTAGATTGAAGACCTCATGCACAATGCTCTCCAGGATAGTCCATATGGTATTTGTCCAGTTGCTGAGCAGGCATGCAAGTCATGACCTTGCATGAAGTCAACAGGAGCCTCCTCCTGTCTCTGAGCTTAATGTTTGCCTAGCTATCCTTTTGAAGCTTTCCCAAGGAAAGGAGCCACAAGTAGAAGGATGATAAAGGAGAATGGGGAAATGAGCAAGTACTACTGGGGTTTTGCATCCAAAAATGCAATTCTGAACTTTGCTCCAAACTTGACTTAAAAGCTAGTCCTATCTTCCTCTCCCTTTTCTCTCTTGATTCTGCTGGTCACACAAACTGAGGAGGGAAAAGCTACATCATTTTTTTGAGCCAAAAGCTGTAGAGATTGGCTTGAGGTAGCTTTGCCAGGCTAATGTGTTACCTTGCTTGACCTATGGATTTATAAAACCGAGACAGAGAAGATTGTTTGGAAAAAAACTTTAATTTCTGTGGTGGGTTGACCCTGGCTGGATGCCAGGTGCCCACCAAAGCCACTCTATCACTCCCAAACTCAGCTGGACAGGGGAGAGAGAATATAACAAAAGGCTCGTGGGTCAAGATAAGGACAGGGAGAGATCACTTACTTGCCAATTACCATAATGGGCAAAACAGACTCAACTTGGGGAAAATTTACTTATTACCAATCAAATCAGAGTAGGGTAATGAGAAATAAAACCAAATCTCAAAACACATTCCCTCCACCCCTCCCTTCTTCCTGGGCTTAACTTTGCTCCTGATTTTCTCTGCCTCCTCCCCACCAGTGGTGCAGGGGAATGGGGGTTGGGGTCAGTTCATCACACGTTATTTTCTGCTGCTTCATCCTCTTCAGGGGGAGGACTCATTGCACTCTTCCCCTGCTCCAGTGTGGGGTCCCACCCATGGGAGACAGTCCTCCACAAACTTCTCCAATGTGAGTCCTTCCTGCAGGCTGCAGTTCTTCACAAACTGCTCCAGTGTGGGTCCCTTCCATGGCATGCAGTCTTTCAGGAGCACACTGCTCCAGCGTGGGTCCCTCGCGGGGTCACAAGTCCTGCCAGAAAACCTGCTTCGTGGGCTCCTCTCTCCACAGATCCACAGGTCCTGCCAGGAGCCTGCTCCAGCGTGGGCTTCCCACAGGGTCACAGCCTCCTTCGGGCACCCACCTGCTCCGGCGTGGGGTCCTCCCCGGGCTGCAGGTGGATATCTGCTCCACCGTGGACCTCCCTGGGCTGCAGGGGGACAGCCTGCCTCACCATGGTCTTCCCCACGGGCTGCAGGGGAATCTCTGCTCCGGCGCCTGGAGCATCTCCTCCCCCTCCTTCTTCACTGACCTGGGGGTCTGCAGGGTTGTTTCTCTTATATCTTCTCACTCCTCCCTCCAGCTACAGTTTCTCTTGCACAGCAACTTTTTCCCCCCATCTTAAATATGTCGTCCCAGAGGCGCTACCACTATTGCTGATGGGCTCGGCCTTGGCCAGCGGCGGGTCCATCTTAGAGCCAGCTGGCATTGGCTCTGTTGCACATGGGGGAAGCTTCCAGCAGCTTCTCACAGAAGCCACCCCTGTAGCCCCCCAGCTACCAAAACCTCGCCATGCAAACCCAATAAAATTTCTAAATAAAATTGTCACTGTTACCTGTTCTATAACTGCTCTTTACCACTCAGTTCCCACGTGAGTGGAGAGCAGTGCTTGACTACCTTGCAAATATTTGGGTTTTGCCGATTATTCTTTTCAAGATACCTGTTGCTTACCTGTGTATGCCAGGACCTTTGTATGCTTTGGGGTTTTTTTTTGTTTTTTTTTTGGTGTTTTTTTTAAACTCTGGTTATGTTACATATTTTTATTGGAGTTTTGACTTCTGTTTTACTTATATTTTTCTTAAAAATATCTCTCTAAATTGGAAATATTTTCTTCAATAGCTTGTGTTTGTAGTAAGTGACCGCTCTTCTCAGAATGTTTGTTTGTATGAAAGTTGGTCCAGCTTTCTGCTTTTGCAATTGTCACAAAAATCCCTTTGTGTGAATGTTATTGGCCTATCTTTGGTATAAAGAACGTAATTGCATTTACATATAGTGTAGTTTTTTTCAAATGCTGAGTCTATTTTCTTTTGTTGGGAAAATCTATCCTTTAAAACTATTGTGTCTGGTTAGGGATGTATGGCATGGGTTAAGCTATTTAATTTAATTTGAAACTATAGTTTCTGAGAATTGTCTGCAACTTATTGAAAAATGGCTCTGAAGTTCTTTGTTTGAAAGATAAATATAAGGGTAAGTTACTATAGCTTTTTTAAGGTAATAATTACAGTAAGTGCTATTTCCCATATTTTAAACCAAGACATTTCTAGTATCTTTACACTTTTTGAACTGATCTTTTAAAAGATAGAGATGAATGCTATAAAAAAGAGGTGAATGCTACCTTAGTAAAATAAGGTAGCTAAGATTTTAAAACCAAGGAAGTTAATAAGATAAAAGCATAATTTTCAACTACAATGATTTGTTCTTCAAGATAAAGTATCTTAAACTTATCTGGAGATTACATGTTATTAATAGTAAAATATTTATTAAATAATTGTGAAGCCCTCTGAGGAAAATGTATGATTAAGTCAAAGATCGTAATCTATCAGTGTATCTTAGAGCTGGTTTGATCAAAGTTGAATCTCAGTAATGGTACTTTATTCTTATTAAGCTGCATAAAGTATATTTATTTGAAGCAGAGTAGTTCTTCATTTGTGTTTGTCCTCCCTCCCCCATAAATAACCTTAGCCACTTAGTTCAAGTGTTTTAAATACCAAAGCAAGAGGATAGTAAGAGAGAAACCATTCTAAATATGGAAACAAAGATATTTTGGGTTTGTGTGTGGGGTTTTTTTTAAGTACAAATTTTCTTCTGCATGACAGGAATAACGTGCAGTACTTTATGGCATTAAAAGCTTAAAACCTATCTATAATGTTAGGAGTTCAACTTTTTTGTTAAATTTCTAATTCTCCAGAAATTTTTACTTAGCATTTAAAACCTATTTGTTAAACAAAAGGTTTCTTCTGAAGTTGTTTCTAAGTTGAACTATATACTTAGAATGAATTTTAATGTTGATGTCATATAGTATAACATAGGCTTTACAAGGATTCAGAAGTGTCCAAAGGTATCTTGAATGATTAAACACTGTGTCATACCACCTATAATTTATTCCCTATAAAGCAGCCTCTTTTATAGAATGAAGGAGTTGAAATATTCTACAGGTTTTTTTCTGTTTGTTTTTAATCTGGTCATTTTCTTTTTCCCTGCTACCTATAAAGCCTCTCTGTTTTAATAACTGGACTCCAAGGGAGGGGAAAATGAAAACTTATAAATTTTAAAACATCTCATAAAAGCAACCTAAACCAGCCTCATGATCTATAAAAATGTTACAAATTGTAAGTCATGTATCTGGGGACCTTCCAGAACTAGATGCAAGTGTTGCTACTTATTGGGCAGTTCCCAATTTTAATTGAGTGGGGTTTTATGATGCTAAAGCTGTAACCTGTAAGTGGAGCAAGACTGAATGTGATCTTTTTGGAGCTGAAAACAGTATTTATTTTTCAAATCTGGGGCTAGAGCAATGGAGAAGAATGAAACATGAGGTAAACAAACATTGTAAAAAATCTGCGAATATTTTCAGGGATTAGGGGTGTTAGAGATGTTAGTATGAACATTGTCTCCATTGGATGGTATATATGCAGAAATAAACATTAGGAATATTAACAGAAGCTTAAATGTTTCAACTCCACCAGACTTAGGATTCTTGCCTTTTGCCTTCCTCTGTTGGTTTAATAGAAACTCCTGCTCTCACTTCCAACAATAGAATCTGATGCTGCCTTTGCAATTATGAGGTCCACTAGCCCTACTTCCTTTACTTATAGGGTGTTACTTGTTAATTTTTTGCTCTATTAGTTTTTATTGCATTAACTTTTCCTTTCTGTAAAAAGGTCTTGATTAACCAAAGGGAAAATCATAACCTGTGAAGCAGATGTAGGTGTAATGTCAAAGTTTTATCAATGAGCTGCCTCAGTCCTTGGGGAATTGCTGCAGGAGAGATGAGGTCACTTACTCTCTGGAGCCTTTAGCCTCTCTATGGAGAGCTTGATATAAAGGTGACAGATATAATGAGGGTGCTTTTCTATGGGTTTGTGCTCAGAGCAGTTAAATGCAATCACCCACCCCTTCCAGACATGTCAAAGTAGCCTCTAGAGATTGAAGTTGGTGAGATTCTGCAGACTGTCAGAGCTTGAGATCATTTAGCACCTCACAAGATCGAGCATCAGATGGTAACAACCTTTGTGTGGTGTTGACTTGGACAAAATTTCAACTAGTGACCTATAGCAAAAAATTTGCTTTTTTTGTGGAATTTGTACTGCCAAGGTTTTCTCTTTAAAGCTTGGCAATCCTGCTGTCACTATTTGTTTTTGCACTGCAGGCACAGCATCGATCTTCCCTTCCTGTGTGTGATGCAGGAAGGGAACAAGGCATGCAAGATTAGTGGCTGTGCTCTCCAGGACAACATCACTGTCTCTCTTTGGACAGGAATACTAAAGCTTGAGATGACTAGAGATTACATGCAATTCAAATCAGTCAAGTCTTTGTTAGTTTGAAAAGATCTTGTATTTTTCAGAAGTCTTCATCTGGGTAAATTGGTAGGGATTCCTGATCATTAATCAATGGAGATGATATAGTGATGGAAAATAAACTTTCATTTGACAGGCTTTCATATGAAAAATTGCAAAAGATTGTCACTCGGGGGGGTGGTGGGGGAAAATGGGTGGGAGTGAAAGAGGAAGGAGTCTGGATGTATGTGAAAACCTATGGTTCTCACCATTGGGTGCACTTACAATGTCACTGTTGTCTAAGATAAAAAGGATACTAAAGAAAAAAGGACTCTTCTCTGTTTTGCACTCTGAAAATAGCCATAGGAGGTTCTAGTTCCCTCTCAGCACAATAGTAATAGGGTTGAAGATAATTTAGACAAGTGAGTTTCAACTCAGTAGTTAGAAGATTTTTAGTCCGTCCTTGTTAGGGGACTGTAGGGCTATGTGGAATTCACAGGTCTCTCTTTGACTTTCTTTTCCAAGAAGAAAACTGTTTCTGTGCTGGGAAGTTCTTGGCCTTAACTCACAACTGCTCATAATCCCAGTCAACTCTGCTGTCCTGCTCCTTTGGCTGAACATCTGAGGGATCACTCGTCCAGCTGTGGGTGGGCCTCCCCAACCTGTGTACTGAAGGTGACACTGACCCCAAGGAATTAGGTCAGAAATTCTTTGGCTGTTTGTGGTGTTGGTCTTTCCACCTAGAACTGGGGTTGCATGATGGATGGTACGCTCAGCACAGCACTTTGACACAAGACAAGTTTCTTGCTTTTTTTATTTTTAGTTAGAACAAGAGTTGGCCATATATAAGTAGTTTCTGTTGAAAGGAGTCTTCTGTTGACGTTATGGGAAAATGAAATGCAAGGGTAGTAATCTAAAGGACTATACAACAGGATTGTATCTTGATATTATGCTCAGAAAAATGCAGAATTTTGGTTGTTTTCCTCCTCCTGCTATGATTTAAACAATAGTGGTATCACTTGGTATTCATTACAAGACTGTTCCTGAATAATAGCCTTCATAAGACTTCCACCCGAAATTCCCTTTGGCTTTTGGTGATCTAATCTATTCCTGCAGTGAATCAGCCAGTTATGACTGATTTAGATTTAAAAAATTCAGGGGATTGGTTGGATAAAAAGCTGAGCTCCCCATTTCCAAACGTATTGTTACCTCATATAGGGAACACTGGTTTAAAAATGGCTATTGCAGCACACTTTTCGTTGATACGCAACTGTACCAGTTACTGAAATGTGACACAAAAGCTCTTCCTGTAATAAAGAATTCATTTTTTGGATGGATTTTACCTTTTGGAAATAGACTCTCTATTCTCACATCCATGCTGGTGATGGTTCAGAACAGGACTATGCTTTATTTTCATCTCGTAGAGAACACTGAAGAATACAGAGCTAATGAAAGTACCAGTACCTGTATCAGTTTTTCATTGATGTGCAAAGCTGCATGCCCAGTTGCAAGTACAGGGAGACAGATGAGCCAAAAAGGTTAATTACTTCTCATTTTCTCACCCTTATTTTTATTTCAAATGCTCATCTCTTTCAGTGCCTGAAGGTGGCCAATTAATCTTGCGTACTTTTGTTTCTACCAAAAGAACGGTTGTGGTGCATCTTGCTGTTCTTTATATAGGCGTGAAAAGTTCTGTACTGAGGAAGAATGCCAAAAAGAATAGAAAACCATTTTGCTGTCAGAAGTCTTTTTGAGGGTCTGTTTAAAGCTAAAACTTGTAGTGAACTTGGCATGAAAGTTCTTCCATCAGGAAGACCGTGGGTTATGCTTGGAGAGAACCATGGTCTCTACCTTTCTTCAAAGTAGTCATTTCATTCCGTGCAAGTTGTATTCAGAGATATGGCTTTCAAATAGAAACCCAACACCAGGGAGCTAAACCACCTCCGTTAGTACAGTGTCTGTACTTCCCAGCTTCTCCATGGTTAAATGATTTGCATCGCAGTGGATTTGTCGCTGCATGCTCTGACTTTTCCCTGGCTGTACGGAACAGGTGATGGAGCTCTGCCTGCTGTTGCACTATTTATTTTCATAGCTCCATAAAAATAGGATAAATCAGTCTGAGTTCCTCCTGTGGTGCCCTTAAATCTAAAGCAAGCCACATGTTTGTTTTTTATGCTTATTGCTCTCTTGTATTTTCTGTCATCTCAAAATATTTTCTTTGAGAAGCTATGTGGATGCAAAAAGTACAGCAATTCTTCCTGACTTCTGCAGTCACTGTTAACTATTATTTCACGTCTACTACATCAGAAACAAAAATAACTTATTAAAACAAATGTAAGAAAATATCTTCTCTTTTTTTTTTTTAAATTCCTCATCCTCAATTTTTTTTCTTTTTTGTTACAAATTTCCTGCTGCAGAATAGTGTTAGAGTTGTTCAATATTTAGTTTCACTGTCTGCAAGTTGCCTCTTATCTGGGTAAGAATCGGTAATGTATCAGGAAATTTATGTTGAAAGGATGTCAGCATGAAGTCATCATGCAGAAAGGAGAATCAGAAGTCCAGGAACTTTAATTATTAGAAATGGTGTCTGGCAGATAAAGGCAAAGTACTTTAGAGATGGACCTAAAGACTCGTGCAACGGGATCTCTCTGCGATCTTCATCATAAAATAATCAGATTTTAAAATATTTTACGAATTCTTCCTTTTTTTTTTTTTTTTTAATATTCTTTATTCCTGTTATTCTATTTTTTCCTTTGCGGTTAAGAAGTATTATTCAGAGCCGCTGATGATGCCTCTTTTAGGAGATTTCCATGTCCTAAAAGGCATAAAGGCTAAAAGGCATAGCTCTAACAATACCTCACAGTGCTGTGCCAGTGATGTGGTGTTGAAAAGAAAAAAGCAAGAGAGGTAAAAGCTGCATTGCCTTTAGCAGTTAATCTAAGCAGTTCTCTCAATGTAGCTTACAGTTTACCTTAAATTCATTAAAGGGAACTCCACAACTAGCTGGTTACTCATAGAAAGTGTTTTTTGTCAACTACCGCAAAGAAATTCTCGGGGGGGAACAGAAGTTTTGTGAAGCTCCGAGTGATTCTAGTGAAGCCTCCCTGGATTCATAGACCTATTTCTAAATCTGTCAATTGACATTGTGTTGTTTACTTTCTTACTGGGAAGGAGTGATTTCAGGTGAGGGAATGCTGAATTGCTAACATGCAGGTACCTGGGAAATAAGGCTTACTCTTCTTTGAATAAGATGGAAGGCTGTATCTTCAAAATTGAGAAACGTACTGTATGGCTACTCGCCTCACAAGATGGAGGGTATGCTTTGTAGGTTTTTTTCAGACTTATCCTGGAGGAAGGATGTGGTGATAGTGTGACTGTATGTATTGCGCACAGGAGGTTTGCAGTAGTTCTCAAATAAGAAATGTGCTGATAGGTGAGTGGCTCTGGAAAAGTTTTTGTGAAATATGTATGGTCTAAAAAGCTATTTATCTTCAAGCATAATATGACCTGGAAAAAAAGTGGAATACTTCCAAATACAATTTTGCTAGGCTTTGCTTCTTGCCTCACTTTTGGAAAGTATTTGTTTGTCTCATGCTGTGATGCAGTATACCATGTAACAAGAGAGTTGGAAAAGAGGCTGTTTACTCCATTCTTTTATAATATTTGGTTTGATACGTATTTCTGCTTTGTTAATGCACTCTGACAGTTTAATCTGTTAAAGCCTTCCATTAATAAATACCATTTATTGGAGTTACAATTGTTACAGTAGTGAGAAGTGGTTGGGGTAGTTTAGTAAGTACAATACTGGACATGGACTCAGGAGATCTCTTCAGCTTTGCCCCTGCTTCTTTCACTCTCCAGGGCACATCTAGTTTGCTTCACCATTGTTCATTTTCTTCCTCTTCACAGCAGGGTTGTTAAGACTGTTTTAAACTGCTTCAAGATCTGTTTCTATAGTCTCATACAGTAAGATTTTTTTAAAAAAATTTTTTCCTCTTAAAGTTGCAGTTCAATGGCTCTTTCTATTGGTTTTTTTATTATAAAAAGACTGGAGTTGTTACAGCTTTTTTGATTGCTTTCCCTTTCCAGCCAGGTCATTTCCCTGGACCTGAATTTGATCCATGGCCTAGAAGAAACTTGAATAAGCAATGCTAAGAATTAATGATTTCTCTACTTAACAAATTGTGATGAATACCCTTCCTTACAAGGCTTGAAAAATACCTAATTTTAAAAATAATTCTCCTTGGGTATTTTTGTGCTCATTCTGCAGTAGAAGTTCAGATTTGAAAAGCAAGACTTCTCATACCCTTTCTTCATGCAGACCTCTGATTCTTGAAGTACAGAGCTGGTCTTTACTGGACAGGATTTAGATTGGATGTAATGAAGCTGATGGTGAGTGGTGAAAGATTTCTGTACAAAATAGCAAAAGGAGTTGCAAGAGCATTCACGTGATACAGGGTATCATCAGTCTCACTGGTAAAGGAGATCGCTAGCCAAACGAATGAAGAATGGGAACTGCATCAAAGCTTGCAAATGAAGTTTATGAAAAAGAGAAATGATAGTTTATTAAAGTCTCCTAAAGTTGAAAATGTGCATATTTCCATTTTAAGCCTGTTAAAACCGTGCATGAGTTAGCATGCAGAAGTCAGTATATATTTATTGTATAGCTCTTCAACTTCAGTACTTTTTAAATTGCTGTTTTACGCACAATTATTATTGTATTCAGTTTTAATTAAATGTAAAGTCATGCATATTGGAAACATGATTTACACGTTTTTCAGAGTGTAATGATTACAAAGTTGTTTTTCTGGGCATTTCAAATGTTAGCTATGAAAGTAACATTCAGTATAATTGTTTTGCTTTTTATAAGAACTGGTTCTAGTGTAACTCTCTTGACCCATTACTCCTGTCTGTCTTCCATACCATACAGTAAGGTTTGTAAGTCTGAAAAACCAAGATTGAATTGTTAAGTTCTGCTACTCTGAAACCCTGCCAGGCTGTACTCAGTAATCCCACAAGAATTAAGAAAAAAGGGGATGGACTGTGTCACATTCATTCACATCATCTTAGCTTGTCATTGGGTCAGAGGCTAAAGGGAACAATTGCATAACTGCTGAGGCAGAAAGACAGGCACTGTCATTAAGGAACTGTGAATCAAACAGGCTGCACAAGTATGTATGTGTGCAGCCTTTGGGACTATGCTAACCACTAAGATCTCTGTATGCTGAAGGTCTTAAATTGTGCAATCTGTGCACACTGAAGTTACCCTGATGTCACATTAATATATATTTTTTTTCAAATTCTACTTTAATGGAGTCAGAAGGGAAATCCTTAAATATAGATATTGATGTTAAACTCTTCAGCAGCACTGTACAGGTTGAAAATGTGCTCTGCAGTGAGGAAGCAATGCCACTGCTGTTGAAGACCCTCTTATTGTGTCTCCTCTAGTCCACGAAGCATGACCCCAGTGCTGTGCACTCTTACCTGCTTACCTACTGTACACTTCGCTTCCCAAGACCTGAGTCTGCATCTTCATCTGGAAGAGCACAGCTTGGTACCTGGATGCTTTTGAAGGCGGGGAAGGCAAAAGGTGGAAGGAGAGTTTGGTCTTGCATGTTACGAGGTTTCGTGTACCTTCTGGTCACACTGATGTGCAGACGAGAAGCCACTCGCTGCAATTGTGCAAGCTCTGTGCTCAAGGTGGATCAGCTGCAGCCTCGTAATGGGGTGGCAGGAGGGCTGGACTGGGAACTCTAGGGGCAGAGATGCCCCACAAGCCTCAGACTGCTTGTTGTCAGGGTTGCCCTTGCTTGTTGCATTCATTCACAAGCTTTCAGGTGTCTAACTGAATTAGTTAGAAGAAACAAAACTGTGGAGACCCCCTGGGAGAAAGCAAAGGGATTCTCATTGCAACTCTGTACTCTAATTATTTGCATCTATGCTACTGTGAACTTCCAGATGGCATGTTGCTCTGTTTTTTGTTTTTTGGGGTTTTTTTTTCCAGTGCAATGCACCCTTTGGGGAATTTTCCTGAGGAAGAATGAGATATGTTTGAATCTGCATTCCACCCTAGTACCCTGTGACTGCCTTGTAAGCAAGACTCCCTTGTCTGGCAAAAAGCGTCTGTGAATTAAGAGCAACTTGGGTTGGGAGCCCACATGCCAAATTAACTTAGTTTTGTTTAGCAGCCCCAACAGATTTTATTTAGCAGGCAGTCTGTTCCACATTTGGATGATCTGCTGACATGTGCTTCCCTCATCTAAATCATCCAGGATGAAAACTGGGATTTTATCATGTGCTGAACACATACATACATTTAGTCTTTCTAACCTAGTAATGCAAGATGGAACTCGCCTATTTTAGCTAAACCAGCTCTTGACACATGTACACACAAGTGCTCATCATAAATACTTTTTGAAGAGTCCAAGACATAGAACATATACCAGCATTCATATTTACAAACCTTCAGGATCTTATTGCAAAATGTTATATATTATGGAAAAAGTCTCCTGCTATTTCAAATACTTTCAATTGTGATTTCCTTGTTTAAGCTTCCTTTCCTGCCACCTTTCTTCTCGCTTTAGTTTTTCTTTCTATAAGCTTTCCAGATGCTTTTTGTGCTTATTTCCCCATGTAAAGATATAATCTGCCCTGCATGATATCACAACTGGTGGTGAAGCTGTAGCTAATTGTGATCTTATGAATAGGATATTTTGATTTTTTTAATTTTTTTTTATGGAAAAGGAGCAACTAGAACATAAATTCTTTAGTAATGAATAGACTGGTTTTACTTGTCAAATATTAAAAGGAAATGGAAAAGTATGGGAAATAGTGGCAGCTCTTATTTGCAGGCATATCTCCATCAATTGCTTTTTGGTTTACTATTTAAACCAAGCAAGCTCTATAAGAATTTTCATCCCAAGAAAAATACACGTACAACATCTGCGCTCCACAGGTGAAACCCTTAATCTCCAGGTACAGCTGGTTGCTATCACACTGTAGTAGAGTTGGTTCCCCAGCCATAAAATGCACTCCTTCGAACAGAGACAGTTAAGATTGGTATCGTTGTGCTGTCTCTAACTTTGATGTGCTCTCCTGCCTGCTTACAGTAGCTGCAGTGATGCTTGATAGAAAATTTGAGAGAAGAATTTATTTCATGCCAATGTAGCTTTTAGTTTCCTTTACTGGAGTTGATTCCCTGCTTTAAAAGGGCTCAGAGACCAATATGTTTGTTTCATAACAATACTTGAGGAAGAGAATTCACCATTTTGTGAGAGAGGATTTCCAGCCCATGTGCCTGGGCAATGGAATTACAAAATTGGAATTATTGTCTGACTAGCAAAGGGATAAGTCCAATTTAAAATAGGGGATTTGCGCTTGTCCAGCTGTGCATCTACTTTAGGACTACCAGTTACTCTGTCAAGTAGCAGGCTTCTTAATGATTTGAGAAAGACATTTTCGTGGTAGGAATTGCACTTTGTCCTATTTTTCAATACGTACAAACAGCTTACCATTTATATCTTTATTTCCACAATGCAGATAACTTCCATTTAAAACAAACAAAACCCCTGTCACTTTTCAAGGTAAGGTCTTGTCATGAAGGTGAAAAACTCTCTGTTGGTGTGAAGTTACTCTGAATGATGCTGGAATAGAATTGTAAGAATATAAAAATTCTTGCTTTTAGTCCCAGTCCTCTTGAGTTTTAACAGACATACAATGCCCTTGAAAAATCAGCCTAGCCCCAGTAGTTTAGGACTTCGGTCCTAACTTGTGTGATCTAACTTACTAGAGCAAAACCTAATGCTCATATGTTGCTTGAATCATGCACACTGTACTGCGGGAACGGTAGGTGAGAGTTTGTAGTTCAGTTCTGTTTTCACTTGGGACCAAATAAAAATTCCAGAGAGCTTTCTTCCTTCTTGTGCCAGGAAGGAGCAGAAAAAGTGTACTGTATGAGCAGCAGGTGATGAGTGTGAAATGTCCTCATTACTGTTGAGATGAACATAGTCTACCAGTGGAGACGTATAATAAAATTTTTGTATGTGGGACGCAGTAGGTACATGAAGATTCATCTCTTCTGAAAGTGTCTGCTGAGAAATATATGTGGAAGTAGGAAAAAAGACCAAATGCTGTTCTATCTCTTCTTTCTCTGTTTTGTGCGGGAAGGCTGAATAACTGTACCTTTGGGAAAGGGGTAATGTTTCCACAACTCAACATTTCATTTACTCGGTCAGCCTGTGGTGCATTGGAGATGTGGCTTTACATATTTATCACACCCATGTTTGTCCTGTGGTTCTGATCTAGCTTAGGGAAGGGCTAGCAAAGTCCTTCTAGCTCAGGAAGTTGAAACTTTGTGGTACCCGTTGTTTCGTAGATAGAAGTAAACTAGAAAGGAAGGGACAAATACCTTCTCTCTACCTATTTCCCATGTCCTGGTCTCCCCTTCTCCTTCCCTCCCACCCATGCCTTTTTGTGGTGGTTTTTTTTGTTGTTTTGCTTTTTACAGAAGCAGTTGAACTCTGGCCTTATGCCAGCAGGTAATGAATAAAAAGAAAATCCTCAAATGTATTTGCAAATATATTGGTGAAGATTGGCTGATACTTTGCTCTCTGTGTAACTTATATTGTCGCCCGTGAGGTTTGATCTGGTTAGGTGACAGTCTATTTTTGTTTTACGCGTTTTTGTCTGTGGGTTTTGTGACCAACTGCTGAACATTAATTTGAAGGAAATCTTATAACCAGCAATGTAAATTATGTATATCTTTTGAAGTTATAATTGAAATGGAGGATGAATGATTAGAAGTAGTATCTGCTACCAAAAAGTTACTATGCAGTAAGCTATGGTAGAAGTGCAAAAGGCTGGAAGACTCTCTTGCCCAGCCTCACTTGATCAACAGTAGTAAGACATAGCATTGAGTGGCTCTAGCTGTGGCCAGCTATTTCCTTCAATCCTAGCTAGACACAGCAGTGGTTCATATCCTCACTGGTGGAATCAGGAGCGGTGAAGGTTTCTCCCTGATTGTCAGCGGTCACAGCAGTATACTGTAAAAATGACTTTTTTTTTTTTGACCTGCTTGTATCTGGAGGCTGTATGTTTTTCCGTATGTAACTTTTGTACAGAATTGTGTGCCACTCTTGGGGATAAACTTTTCTGGTTTTGAGATACTTTGTGGGAATGAGTAAATCTTGCAGTTTTCGTTTTACATAGATCATAGAAACCAGACTTGCAGCTGCCTTTCCAGACTTCAGAAACAAGCCAACAGGTACGCTACAGTGTCTGCATTCTATAGACTTTCTGCTCTGTCTGTGAAGCACCAAGGGCACCTGTGGCATTGCATGCAGAACAGATGTGGCATAGAAGGCACTTTGTAAAAGAAATTACATGCCTCTTCCAGTTGCTTGTACTGAGGAAGAATTTGGGATAGCTAACTAGGAAAGAAAAGTTGTTCCTTGTTTGATTTGTATGCAATCCCAAGCAGGGTTCTGCATATAAACAAGCATTACTGCATAATTACAAGATAAAATGCATGAAAACTTTGAAAATATATGATGCTGTTCTTTATTGGATCAAAGTACTAGCAATTTTTTTTAATAGGCGTGTTACTTCTGCTGTCATTCATACAAAATGCTTCAATTAATTTTTGTTAAGTTTTATGCATAGTCCATGGAAGAAATCTGCTTAAAAACTGCCTGCAGTTATCAATACTCATCTGTTTTATTTTGGCTGTGGTGACTAAAGCTTATGCTTACTTGTCTATGCAGTGCTTAAGGAAAGGCCACAGTTCTTAATACAGATTCTAAGTCTTATCTCCATATACATAATTTAGTAATTATTAAGATGATTTCCTTCCTGCCTCATCTATTTGTTACTGTAATTCATACTTAATAATTTGAGAGGTTGAGAACTGTTGGCAGAAAGTGTTTACATGTGTTTAATTTACTGGTTTATTACTGGTGTTCTATGAATTGCAGAATTGGTTCTGCCCCTTCTATCATGGATTTATAATCAAAATATAAGAATTAATATCTAGTTACAGACATAGATATTCAACAAATCAATGAGGTGATACAGTATAAACAGTAGTGTTAGGGTACCAACAATCTGACTGAATAAGCCAACCAGAATTAAAGAAAAGTGTTGTGGGAGAGGCTATTGAAGTAGTAAGCCAAGTCCTTAGAAATCATATTGTTTTGCATGAAAAAGGGTGAATATTTTTAATGCCTCATTTATTGTTTGAACCTCCAGCTTCTGGTTTCATTGACCATGGGATAAGGAGAATTTATTGGCCTCAAACACTGTATGATCATTCCCCCCCCCCCGCCTTTTAATTTCAAACTGAAGCATCCTTGTTGAGCTTAGTGTGGATGATGTTTTCTTCTGCTTTTTGCTCGAGGGGGCAGGGTGCTGCTGGAATAACTGTGTGCTGAATGCATAGATCATAAAATATAGACAGACTATGTCCCTTTAAAAACTTAGAGTAGCCTTCTGTGATCTGTGTAACTCACGTGATGTTTTTCCATTACTGTTGCTATTCTCACCTATACCTGCAACAAACAGTAGAATTGAGACTAGCATGAATGCCTTGCCTATACGAATAGAAAAAATTGTCCTGTGTAAAATTAAAAAAAAACAAACCCCACCCCCTGACATCTCCCCTTCTCACCCCATACTCTAAACCACAAGCCAACCCACCTCAGGTTTGACTTGGAAGTAATTTAGCTCCATCTGGCTATGGAGGTCATGTGAATCAGTCTCTGTGTTGGAACAAGTTGAATCCTTTAATTTGGAAAATGCTACTTAAAAGTATTTAAGAAGAAAATCAAATGCTGCACTGTAGTTGTCATCCTGTGTTGTAACTGGTGTGATGAACCTTCTGAAAATTGCATATTCCACCCAACATCTGTTATTGTGGTAATTATTTTGGATGCGTTTTTTAAACGCTGAAAGGTCAGCAGTTAGAAATCCTAAGGTCCTTCTTGTGAGTCCAGAATTGTAATGCTTCCAGTAGTTTTGTGGCCCTAAAGTAGGCTGCAACTCTGGGATAGAAAAAAAGAGTTAAGTTAACCAGGTGGTGTGAGGAGATAAATCTTTCAAACTGTTTAGATTAGATTAATTTGAAATTAAAATCCAGATGTTGTAGGTGTACACAAGTTCCCCAATCCTTCTGATTATGAGGTGCAAACAATGTAAACAGTTTACTGTGAAAATTGTTGGGTTTTTTGTTTGTTTTTTTAATATTGGGTCTTGCTCAAACTATGTAGGCTTGGAGTTTCTAACATATATAGGAGGAATTGAGATCATCCGAACCTTTTAAAAATACACAGGTTTAATTAGAAATTTTTCCAAAGATAAAAAGGGGACAGTTGTAGCTTATCTTAACTAAACTTCTGTTTATTTGCCCGTAATACAAAGTAGTACAGGACAGTATTGCTGATGTATATATGTCACCAGTTGCTGCATTAAAGAATTCAGGGATCTCCGTAGTGTTACTCCTAGCACAACAAGGTGGTGGACCCAGTTAAAATTTGAGTGGAGAAAATCTGCAAACCCCAAAATATATTGAAACCTTTGGATCCAGATAAAACCAAGAGAGGTAGGAGTAGAACTGACTGTTATCGTCTGTGCTTTCCAAATCTTCTCTCTTAAGAGTCGATGGGATGATGAGGTTATTGTAGGATAGAACATGGAATAGTGTTCACTCATAAAGGTTTGAACAATTTTCCTGGGCTTGCTTCAAAAGACCCATGGACTTCTTCAGTATGCTGTTAGGTGCTGGTCTGGCCAAGGGGTGCAAAGGTTTCCTAATTTCCGTCTTGGAAGATAATATTTTCTGAACCATAGAGGGAAGAATACTCATCTCTGTTTTAGAAACCATCACATAGCAAAGGACCTATTCTGACACTTGCCGTTTTAACTCTTGAAAGAACATACAAGATAAATGAAAACCACAATTTAAAATGACAAAAGGAGCTATTCGGGAAACTAGTAATGAACTCGAGGCAGGGGGGGAGTACAAAGGCCATGGTAAGACTGTGTGAAATCGTTAAAATTAGAAAAAGAAGCTATGGAACAGTGAGTCATTTTGCTAAGCGCAGCAGTCTAATGTCCAGTTTCCATAAGGTCATGTTATTTTCAAAGGGGTGCAGCTGCTGTGTAGAAATGATCTGCAGGAAGGCAACCTAGTGACAAAGTTCAATGTACTAGACATTTCCTCAAACTTTGAAACTTGTGCATGTATTTGTTTATGATAATGGCAGCTTGAAAATGCTACCTGCCACTGTTAAAATGTCTGTTAGCATTTTGGTTATGTTCTCTGAAGCTAGCTAAAAGTTAGAGAGAAGAAACTAATTTATGTCCTGTTAATTAGCAACACAAAAATTATAGCCAAATTTTCTTTGAAGTCTGAACCTTAGGATTGTTTATAAAAGCTGTAGAATTAGTCAAGACTCAGGAGGATATCTTCCCAGGCATAATATTCCCCTAGGATTGCCTTAAAATATATGGCTTAAGGTTAGGTGCTCAGATTGTCACGATTTGTTGACATTCGATTGTGGGGCTGTTTTGGAGGGTGGGCAGGGACAGTATTGTAAAATTTCTGTTTAAATAATGCAAAGTAAAGCGCTCTTATTTTTGTCCACTTTTTCAAAACAAAACTGCAAACCTGCATTTTAAGCATCTATGTTTCAAAATGAGACTTTTTGGTAAAAGAAAGAATAAAAAAAGTTTGGTTACCATAGAGATCCAGTCCATTGTGCTCAGTTTGTTCCGTACCCTGAGGCGTGCAGAGCTTACGACTGGACTACTCTTGCAAAGCAACAGGTTTTGGTTCCCTTAGTGCTTGCTGTCCTCAGAATGCAGCAGCAATCTAATCGTTTTGAGATGGAGCTTTCCTTTTTCCCTATCTCCCCTTGGTCCCCAGTGCTTATCTATTATGCCCAGGGACTATTGCTTCCCCTGAGAAAACTCCCAGCTCAGGTTAAAGAAATAAGGTGAACTGCGACTGTGGCAATATGCAAAGACATTAGAATGCAGAAAAGGGACCTAGTGTTGAAATGTGAGTGCAGTATAGAGGCTTGTTTGGCTCTTACAAACAAGACACAGAAAGGGAAGAGTGATAATCATACAAGCAAAAGTCATGGTATCATCTTGTGTTTTCTCACTTTGTCATGCTGTTTAACAACCAGTATAATGTTAGTGCCTCAACTAATGGCAATTTTAAGATCAGCTCTGGGAAATATGTTTGTTTGCCTGAAGAAGACCATGTGTGTTTGTTGTTTGGTATAGAGAACAACCACTTGCTGCTTTAGGGCTGTGACTCGCTGGGAATGTTATTGGGTGCTTTGTAGGTATGGAATGGGAAGCTGGTTTCCATGAAATCAGTAATGACATGAGTCTAGTCTTTGAATTCTCATGCTTTGGAAGAGTTCATCCAAAACCCTGTGAAGTAAATGCAAAGATCCTAGTGGCTTCTCAGGACTTTGCATCAAGCTGTTGAGCTGAGGACCCTATATGCTTTTCTACTGAGAGTCCTCCATGAGATGGCACATGAGGACTTGTTCCCTGTCTTGGTTCCACAATTGCTTTCTGCGTTGTGTAAGAAGCAAAACAACAACAACAAAAAAACCACCTTGCCGAGCAAACCCCAGAGAATTCATTCTCTGGTTATGTCCATTTTTACACTAACGAGTGGGATTTAATAAGGCAGGAAGAATACAGTTTCATGCAGTTCTAGTGTTGATGTTGGATGCGGAAGAGTACGTCAGAGAAAAACTTGAGCAAAATGTGGCGTGCTAAGACAGATACTTACCTAGAAAGCTTTTAGAATGACAGATTTACACCGTATTGTGTGGTGTGTCTTGGACCTCTCTTGAATAGACCTCTGGCGAGCCCATCAGTATTTGTTCCAAAAAAATATTCACTGAAGAGTTACCAAAAAAATTTTTATTTCTTTGATAGTTCACTTTAATTGCCTTTCTGTAGTTCATTCTAATTTCAGGTTAACTATATACAATTTGATGACAATGTGCTGTGTCTACCAAATGCAAATTCTCCAAAGTCTTCAAGCAGCATTTCATCTTAATGAAAATGCCATTTGGAAGGGAGAAATGTGGTTTAAAAGCAGAGGTCAATTTTGGCAGTTAATGAGTTGGTGTAAATGAACAGAAATGTCTTGCTGAGGGAAATTTATTTATTCATTTAGAATAGGAAAACATGTTTTTTCTCAGTCAGTTCTTGCAGTGACTTAAGGAGGTAAGATCTTTTTCTCATGGCAGTTTCTGAGAAAGCATACTTTGGCGAGGCTTCATGAACCTGGCCTGTTTCTGTTACAGATGAAAAGTGGCCCTTTTCTTATAGCTAAGTATCTTGTTGGCCAGAGATGTGAATATAGAGGTGGGGGGGATGGAAGCAGCAGAGTAAGCAGAATAGAAGCTCATGCGAGTGCTTTGAATAATCCATGGGGACTGAGTAATTATGTATGACTTTTAATGAGATGAAGATGTTGATGCAGGTAATAGGATTTTTTCTGAAGCAAGAAGAAAACTGATGCTCAACAGAGTAAGAAAATGTAATGTGGAACTGTAGTTCAGTGCTAGCTTTTTAAAAAAAAATACAGTGCCAAGCTGAAAACATTTAAGACTTATTCACATGTCAAGGAAAAATAGTATCAACGGAAAGGGTGGTTGTTTCCAGTTTATCTGTGGGAAATGACCTTGCTGCATGCTTTCCCCTCTTAAAAGGGGGAAAAAATCCCTTTTATTCTACATGGTCCTTCATCCTGTGCTGGTCGTTTGACATTGGCCAGGAAGCAGATAGGATTTGAATATTGACTCAGCCTGGACATAGGGACAACTGGTTTTTAATTACCCAAATGGAAGGGAAAAGTTTGTATCCCATTAGCAATCCTCAATGACTAAAGCACCATAAAGTGTAATCACTTAACAATGCGTGTCTCTAGTATTAAGCATATATGAATGAATGCCAATGAATGACTTATAAAATGTAACCAATTATGAAAGTCTTGGGGCATATCTAAACAGTGTTTATTTTAAATTTCAGAAACAAACATCAAATAAAAACCAATGAAAATGGATTTATACGGTTAGTCTTTTCTCCTCTCAGATGGAAAGTAATTTCCTCTTTTGAAGGAAACCTTGTACCGTAAGCAGCATATTCAGTGAATACCAATGATATTTAATTGGTAAACCTGTTCAGGAAGAGATTTTTTTTTTTTTTAAGGGAAAAATTCCTTTGTAAGAACATTTAGTCTAATGCCCTCTTTTTTTCTTTCTAGCTGAAACCATGGGGTCTGTTAGCAGGAATGCTAGCATCAGAATGCAGATTTTTCTGAAAGATAACTTTTGGCAAATGATGGAGCTGTGACAGGGAGATTTTTCAAATGCCAAAAGGGAATTAGGTGCCTGGTTCTCACCGACTTTCAGCATCTAACTGCTGTTTGTTCTTTTGTTAATCTCCCTTTTTGATCCGAAGTAATTGGCTTCTGCCTGTGTATCTTTATCTCCTTCTGTGAGGCATGTGTGAGGAGGAATGTGTTGTAGGGAGATTCGGACTGTTCATCAAAAAGAGCATCATCTGTGTGCTGGCAGTTAGTTGAATGTGACAGCATGCTGAATGTGGGTTGCAGATCTGCAGAGTGGGAGAGGATGAGAGCAGGATTCACCTTCCGGTGACCTTATTATGCCAGCAACCAAAATGAGTTGCTGAAATATGTAATAACCAGGTAGAGGCTGGATTCAATGGATTCACTGCAAGCTGTGTATTGACTGCCCAGGCATGGCTGCTCTGGCCGATAACTTCAGGTGCTGTCCCGCTCCTGGTATCTGCAAGCTTCTTGACCTGGATCTGGGATAAGAGGTCTCAATTTTGTTGCTCTACCAAACTTAAAACAGCTCTTTGCTGCTTCAGAATGGAGGAAAAAAAACCCCAAACCAATACCCCCCCCCCCCCCCCCCCCAAAAAAAAAACCCCAAACCCAACCCCCAAAGATCTTTTAAGAGCCTTTGCGTTTGAATGTGGAAATATTAGTGCAGTTACTTGAAGTTAGAATAATTTGTGTTGAAGTTTCAAGAAGACAAAAGAAAGGTGTGTGGAAAGTCTTTTTAGTGCATTTGTTACAAAACTCCAGCGTAATGCTAAGCAAATTGCCTAAACCAAACATTCTACAGGTTGCTGATTCTACCTGGCTTGTCATGATGTCTTGGTTTGATTTGCAAAACTCGTGATCATTAACAAGTGTCAGAAATATGGCTGGGAGCTGAGCTAAGCTATGCAATAGATAATACTGAGGACCCATGTCTGGGCTGATTTTACTGGTTTTGAATTGGGTAATATGCATTTTGTATGTTTTTATATACACCATCCCATGTGTAGAATGGGTGCAATGAGTGAAATGTTTTTCTAGCATTTGGATGCTTAATAAAATTAACACTGTAGAAAAATCCCGGTAGGAAGTAAACATTTGTGTTCAGAGGTAAAACTGTGAAAAATAAGAGGTAGGCACAGGCACTATTTTAATTTGTTATTCAATCTGCTACGTGAGTTCCTTTTTTTTTTTTTTTTTTCCCTTCAGTGCCTTGGATGACATGGGAAGGCTTATGGGGGGAAGTAGGATCATATAATTAATGATTGTATAAAAATGCAGACAAGGCTGAACCAATTGTTGTCGGGCAATCTGTGTAACTAACTTTTTATTGTAGGGGTGTTTGTAGAGGTGTGTGCAATTCTATTGCAAAGCAAATAACAGTGGGTAGTTTATAAATGTTAATTAAGCTGTGTGGTGTTTTTTATAAGTGAATATTGTTCAATAGCTAGGAATCACTTGTTATTTTTTTCAAAGGGCATTCAGTGACACAAGGTAAGTCAGTGCACAGAGAAAATCCCTCAGTTCTTGACTCATAGCTGTAACTGCAAGACAATAGTTCTAAATAGTAACTAAGTAGTCTTCCACTATTTTAAGCAGGGAACATTGCATTAGGTTTCCCTGTAATTTCTAGGTAATGTGTTTTGAACACTGTATTATATAGTTTTATACAATATAATTGTACAATTATGTATTTAAATATATACATTAAACTATACAAGTTATGCAATAATTTGTATAATCTAAAATTTTATATAATTTTATAGCACTTGTATAAGCTCAAAATACTTTGTTTTAAAACCACAGTTTTAACTTCTTGACATCACTGATGACAAAGAACAGGATGGGGTG
Organism: Harpia harpyja; assembly: GCF_026419915.1. Lineage (NCBI taxonomy): Eukaryota > Metazoa > Chordata > Aves > Accipitriformes > Accipitridae > Harpia > Harpia harpyja. The sequence continues at coordinate 14,795,465 of NC_068949.1, read as the reverse complement.
CCCATAGCCCTATAGGAATACCACAGTATGTTTAATGAATCCATTAACCAACTGGCTGGTTCTGTCACACGGGATTCTTGTTTCTGTCAAGCACAAAGACTATGGTAGGTGTTTATGTGTAGAAAACAAAACCAAAAAACCCCCACCAAAACAAAAATCAAAACCAACAAAAAACTCCCAAACCCCAAACAAAAAAAAAACCCAAACAAACAAAAAAAAACAACCACATAGTGTTTTATGTCTACACTGGGCTTTTAGAAAGTTGAAAATTCTCTCTAGAAGTCTCTTATTTACAAAGCTGGATTGATATAGAGAATGAGTGATTGTTGCACTGTTTTTTTATTTTTTATTAGCTAACTTTAGTAATTCTGAAAATGGGGGAAGAAACCACTTTGGGTTGACAAAACATGAGAATATTTATTTAGTGATTTGAAGCAGCAGAAAAAGTATTTGGGGCCGAATGAAACATTTCATTCGGCCCAAATAATAGTTTCATTATACTGATGTATTAAATATACGTCAACAGATGTAATGCATTGTAAATGGAGCTTTTATTGCTTTAAAATCAGTGAGATGTAGGGCTAAAAACCAATGAAAGGGCTAAAAAAAAAATCAATATAAAGGGCTAAAAATGAATGAAAAATTGAAGTGTTTTGTTAGAAAATATCAACAAAACTGTATTAAATGTGCAGACAATTTGATTTTATGAAGACAAATCTGTTAAAACTGCTTTCATCACCATATTACCAAATCCTGGTGTTACTCTTATGTTCTTTTGGTTTTCTGAGTTGAGAGGAAAACCTGGACTGAAAGATTTTACCCAGCCTCAGCTTTGTATCCTCTTGAAGTAAGCAGCTATTGTGAAATATAACGCTGTTCTGAGTCTTAAAAGTTCCAGAGAATCTACTTTTGCCTTTGTTAAAATGGTCTCAGGGTTGATAGGCCCTTGGCAGCTATGTAAGTGTGCACACCAGCCTTTCCCCTTTAGCTGCTTGTCCTTGATTTTACTGTTTGGAAATGAAAGTTATTTTCGGGTTGCGCCTTACCCTACTTCACAGCTCTATCCACTGTTTGGCTCACTTGGCTGCCTTCGCTTTAGAGAGGCTGAGAGTGAGATAACAGAAGGATAAGCAGGTTAGGGCTGACCTGCGGCATGGGGAGGGCTCTGTGGGAAAGCGACTCAGAGCCTGGCCAGGAGCTTGGCACAAAGCACCCTGCTACTTGCTTGTGTTTCGGAACTGTCGCTTGAATCTCTTCTTCAGAAAATCAAAAACTCCTATAGATACTGATCTCCTAAGATATTGTACAGTCTAACAAGTTATGTACTATGCCCAAGAAATAACTGGCTCAAAAAGCATATGTGTGTATTTGGAGGCACTGAAAAACCGACCAGGGATAAAGTGTCCAATATTACCAAGAGGATAGCTATGATTTAGAAAAAAGGTAAAACATGCACTAGGCCTATAGTACTTGACTCCATTACACAAAAGACACTTTCAAGCCTTTAAGTTCCTTGTCTAAGGGCTCTGTTTCGTATCCGATGTGCTGTAATGGCTGAATGTCAGCTCCTACAAAAGTGGTATAAATACTGTCAGAATAAAGCTCACTTTGCAAAGATCTAGGACAGGAAGCTCCTGCTGTGCAAAAGCCACAATAAGGAAAGTCTGTTGCTAGCGATGAGAAAGCTGAGTAGGAACCCACTTAACTCGGATTGAGGAATTACTGCTCTGCTGAACTGGATCCAGGCAAAAGTGTTTGTACCTATAAATTACTTGGAATTTCTTATATTTCTGAGGGGGGAAAAACCCTTTGGTATGGGCTTGGTATTGGGAAAAGGAGGTACTTCTCTGGGACTTTCAGACCACTCCTGTACCATCAATCTAGCCTATTCTGATGATTTTGCTGTGATTTAATGCCTTTCTTGCTCCACAACTGTCTGCCATTCCCTCCAGGGACCCTTGCCTCAGAGGCAAACACAACAGAGTATATACTGACTTGTGGTGGGCTTTATGCATTATGAAAGTTTAGCTAGAAAAAAATAAGGACAAAGAACTGCTTTGAGGTTCTAATCCTTGGTGGATGATCTTCAGTTTCAAAACTTTGGTTAACTGGTATTTGGGGGAGGGGGAGGGAAAGGAAGAAATTACCTTGGCGTGGGAAACCATTTAGAACTGGAAGTGAGTGGCTGTAAAAGCTCAAGAACTGTTTTCAGTTCTCTGGACCACTTGTAATTCAGGGCCCTGATCCTAAAGCCACTGATGCCAGTGAGTAATATTTACTCTAGTTAGTTCGGGAGGGCATAGGTAAAGTTTATACAAGTAAAGGTTTTTCAAGTCTGGATCCATACTGCGGCCCATGACTGTTCAATACTCCCCATTTAAAACTATGTGCACGTTTTATTGGAACAAAAGTTGGTAAAGTAGAAATCCTAAATGGGAACTCAGTCACCGAAATCTGTATTCATTTGCCCTCTGTTACTTCCAAAAATGGTTGGACCATGGGACAGTGTGATGAAACATCCCTGCATTTCCCATTGTTACGGGATTCTGCTGACAGACCGGGATAGTCCCTGGTCTCTCCCCTCTGAGACCTGCCACAGCTCTGCTCCTGAGCTGCCGATGCCAGCTCAGTCAGCTGTGCACGGGATTGCTGATGGGTTATTGGTTTATGGCTAAGAGTGACTCTGTGGCCAGTATCCCAAGGACCCTGCCCTAATCTGAGCCTTGTAATATCATATTAACAGATAAATATCACTCCTGACCTATTTATTTTCAGAACGATTTAGTAAGTGCTGTGGGTTGTGTGATGTGCAAATCTAAGATTTAGAGCATTACTGGAGAACATTAAATTGTTGTGGCTGGATCGTATTCAGCCTAAGAATAAAGGGGTGGTTTTTTTGGTTTTTTTCTGAAAGTTGATACATAACATAATTTTGTCCTTAGTCATCACAAGCTTCCTGTTTTGTGTGTTGGGTTTTTTTGTTTGTGGTTTTTTTTGGTTTTTTTTTAATATTTGGTTTCTTTGCAGAAGCCAATAAGCTACTGGCAATTTCTGTCAGCTTAAAAATTACAAAGATCCAAGGGTTCATGAAAATCTAATTCCTACTAAAGACAGAGACTTTTGTTCCCTATCTGGTGAGCATTTTCAGATCCCGCATCACTTGAAGAGGGGTGCGTGGGAATAGCTTCTGAATGTGGCATGGTTTTTTCCACTATGCTGTCAGTAGGCCATTGGAGAAGTGGGCATGTAACCATTATATTAATGTAAGTAGCAGCTGGAGGCCTAGTTATGCTGAGACTTTGAGTAACTACTGAGCTTAATCATGTTAGCAAAGTAAATATTTCCCCAGCATAGATGGCATCTGTGTCTTTAGAGTGAGTAAGGTTTAATGCATAGTGGATAACAAAGCTATCCGAATAATGCATCCCTTTCTAGGTCAGTGCATTCCTTTAAAGTGCACTTCTGTTCCGAAAGGCAATCGGTACAAACGGTCTGTTGGACTCTGTATTACATTAGTGTTGTGTTTTCACTTATATATGTTATAGTGTTATATATGATACTGTATCTGTAAAAGCTGTGCTACACAAGTTGTCAGGCTTCAGATAACAAAGTGTGCTCTTCCTCAGGAGATATCACTCTAATTTTAGACATTTGAAAACAGGATATCACAGAAGTAAACATGGGGAAAAAAGGTGAGAACTGGATGTATTAGATCAGTAAAAATTCTGAGTTTGCTCAGTGAAAGTGGAGCGCATAGAAAGGAAAGTACGTAAAAGAAGGAATGACCTCTGTTAGCTCATCCTTACAGTTGTAAGCATAAAGGGGGATCTGGAGGAGATGTGAATCAGGAGAGTGGAGCAGATGGGTATATTGAGGGTACGCTGTAGCTGAAGAGTGAAACTGGGAAAAAGAAGTGGAGTTGTTTATGGGAGACACGGGTGCTCTGTGGAGTCTGATGTACCAAATCCAAAGTCCCTGAATATGTGATCATGTTTACCTATGGATCTGGATGAAAGGGAGAAACTGTACTTAAATATACAGAGAAGCCAAGATGGTTAAGGCTAAAAAACCAAACTTTCTCTTATGTGAAGAAAAGAGAATTAGTAAAGGGACTTGCATTAGTGAAAGAATCAAGTCAAGGAAATGCAGCTCTTAGTAGCTGTATTTTGTTGGGAATGTGTCCTTGTGTCTTGGGTGCACAAAATGAGAAGGTTTTGCTAGTCGAATCTGTGTGATGAAGGCCTGGATGAGAGTTCTAACTGTCAAAGCTGAAAGAAAGGGTCACTTCCTAGACACTGTGGTCTTTGTCCTTTTAGTTTTGCTCTTAGGGAGAGCTCTAAATGAGGTAGCACAGGATGAATATGTGGCCCGTGAAGGGTTTACAGTGGAGAACAATCTGTATTAAATTGAAATATGCATAAAAACTAAATTAGACTAGCTTATAAAGTGAAGTTGAAGCCAATTATGGAAATTAAGCATGATGTAATAGTTAATGAAACCAGTGTAGCAAGCACAGTGAAGCTATGCTGATTGCCAAGAACATCTTGCTTTTACAGTACTTATGTAACCATCAGGAAAGGCCTCAGAGTATTTTTAATAACAATAAGTCTATTTAATAACATTTCTTTTCACTTCTTTTTTTTGCTCGCCCCCCCCATGACATTTTGTGCTGGGAGGGAGTAAAAAAAAAAAAAAAAAAAAAAAATTTGTTTGTAATTTTCCGAAGCAGTATTCCAGGTTATACATGTATTTTTATTGCCACTGTGAGCTTCTGTGAATTGCATGCACGTACTTCATTAACAAGGAAAATTCTGGCTCCTGAGGACTTCTATTGCCCTTACAACCTGAATGGAAGATTTGTGGTGTTGTCTGCCTTGATTTGCTTCTGTTTTCAGCAGTCCGAATTTAATTTCATTAAAGGAAAGAAAAGTCCAACAAAACATAAAGCAGCGTAATATTGTGTTGGTTCTGTAATAGTAGCTGTTCTCCAAACATTTGTGCCTTAAAAAAAATGGCATAACATGGATTTGAGCATTACAGAACTTGACTTGTCACTTCTCAGAATTTCTCAGCCTTATTCCCTTGATAGAAAACTAGATTTCACTTCACAAATCCTTGTCTGAGTGAAGTCATAACAAAATAAGCCTAATAGACAGGAGTCTCCTTTTTAAAATAGAGATTTGTTCTAGTATAGGCTGATAATAGAAGTTTACTTGCTACAGATTGCCTTTTCAGCATCAAGCAGGTTTTAAATTTATTCTGTGATTTACAGATATTTAGTAAAAGCTAAACTTGTGACTAACATGCTGGTCTGGAAGCTGAAGGATCATCTCTTTATGACCTTCTTATAAGATCTTGGGTGATTTAGGTTACACATACCTCAGTTTCCTATGTACAAGTGTATTGGGTTTGTGTGGCAAGGTTTTGGTAGCGGGGGGGTTACAGGGGTGGCTTCAGTGAGGAGCTGCTAGAAGTTTCCCCCATGTCAGACAGAGCCAATGCCAGCTGGCTCTAAGATGGACCTGCTGCCGGCCAAGGCCGAGCCCATCAGCGATAGTGGTAGCGCCTCTGGGATGACATATTTAAGAAGGAAAAAAAGTTGCAGGGCACACAGAAATGGCAGCTGGAGAGAGGAGTGAGAAGATATAAGAGAAACAACCCTGCAGACCCCCAGGTCAGTGAAGAAGGAGGGGGAGGAGATGCTCCAGGCGCCGGAGCAGAGATTCCCCTGCAGCCTGTGGGGAAGACCATGGTGAGGCAGGCTGTCCCCCTGCAGCCCAGGGAGGTCCACGGTGGAGCAGATATCCACCTGCAGCCCGGGGAGGACCCCATGCCGGAGCAGGTGGGTGCCCGAAGGAGGCTGTGACCCCGTGGGAAGCCCACGCTGGAGCAGGCTCCTGGCAGGACCTGCGGATCTGTGGAGAGAGGAGCCCACGGAGCAGGTTTTCTGGCAGGACTTGTGACCCCGTGAGGGACCCACGCTGGAGCAGTGTGCTCCTGAAAGACTGCATGCCGTGGAAGGGACCCACACTGGAGCAGTTTGTGAAGAACTGCAGCCTGTGGAAAGGACCCATGTTGGAGAAGTTTGTGGAGGACTGTCTCCTGTGGGAGGGACCCCACACTGGAGCAGGAAGAGTGTGATGAGTCCTCCCCCTGAAGATGATGAAGCGGCAGAGATAATGTTTGATGAACTGACTGTAAACCGCATTCTCTGTCCCTCTGCGCTGCTGGGGGGGATAGGTAGAGAATCTGGGAGTGAAGTTAAGCCCAGGAAGAAGGGGAGGGGTGGAGGGAAGGTGTTTTGAGATTTGGTTTTATTTCTTATTATCCTACTCTGATTTGATTGGTAATAAATTGAGTTAATTTTCCCCAAGTTGAGTCTGTTTTGCCTGTGATGGTAATTGGTGAGTGATCTCTCCTGTCCTTATCTTGACCCACGAACCCTTTGTTACATTTTCTCTCCCCTGTCCAGCTGAGGGGGTGGGGAGTGACAGAGTGGCTTTGGTGGGCATCTGGTGTCCAGCCAGGGTCAACCCACCACAACAAGGTAAATGTTAAAACCAGAAAGGTTAGAAGGTTTAAATATGTTCTGAATTGTCAAAGCCAAGTCCTTGTAGAAATACTAGTATTTGATAAAATTTACCTGAAAGTAGCAACAGTAGAGTAGGACATGTACTCAGGTATGGGAAACTAAGGTACTGGGCTCTGCTCTGCCTAAACCTTTTTACTGGCCTCAGAAGGGGGCTTTGCTGTGGTTTTGAATCACAACTAAATGATATAGTGTGGTGCTTATTTTTCAGAATACCCAAAGCATTCATGCTTTTTCTCGTTTAGCTTTTTTAAACTTGTAACAAAGATCCTCTGTTTGCTTTAGTCCATACCTGGAGATTGTTATTGTGGTTATCCCTTCTGCTTCCCTGATTTGGGAAGGCTAAAAGAGAACATATTCATTCATTCATTCTTTCTTGCATCGCATCATCATCTGGCTTCTCCTCCCGCAGCTATCTGTTTCATCCTGTATTTTCCTAAATTAGCCCAATTTTGATGGGTGTTGCTGGCTGGAAAACAGATCATCAGAACTAAACTACTGGATAGAGCAAGGGACTTTCCAGATAGCAAAGAAAGTATATTTAAATAGTCCATTCAGCTGTAATGCTTGTTTGCCTTAACAGGGCAGTTTTATTGGAACTCAACAGTACTGTTAGTCCCCTGAGAGAATTTCTATATCATCTGTGAGTTAAAGAAACAGGCTGTTAGACTTAACCTGAGAAGTTTGATTCAAAGCTCCTATCAGTGAGTTTTCAGTGAATTTCTGAGAAATACAAGGTGGATTAAGTAAAAAATTTTGTGTCTGAGCCCCTCTTGTTTATTTGTGAAACATCGTTTCTTAGTTGGAAAGTGACCTGAAATGAAAAAACAACAGAAAGAAAACATGGTCCTTCGAGTTGGCTGTCTTGACATCCATTCTCCTGGGCATCTGTACTTGCTCAGTACATGTATTACTTCAAGTTGTAGAGGAGAATGTCTAAAGAGTGTTATTAGGAGTTCTGCATTGTTAAACAGGCCATATCCTAAACTTGTGTTAATACCATGCAATAAAGAGAAACTGTTCCTAAGGTCTTAAAAGCTCTCCTCTCTGAGTTATCCACATGGTAGCAAGATACTCCAACTAACTAGTATTTTTATCATACCAAGACAAATATATTGAGATGGAATCAAACCATGGTTTTGGATTACTCGTGTTTAAGTGAAACAGTGTAGGTACAGAATAATCAGAAGCAGAAAATGGATGGATAAGGCTATATATCAAAGAAGTCCAAGCTTTTAAAAGTGAAGTCATACTCGGTTAAAGCTTCACTCTTCCTGGAATTATGTGGTTGGTTTTTGATAATGGTACTACTGTGTTTGTGATCCCAGGCTAGCTTTAATTAATTTTTAAGAATGAGTTAGATAATTTTCTTTTTCTTTTTTTTTTTTTTCTCCTCCCTCTGCTTAGGGCATTGCCAAAGCAAGTTTGAGGTTTTTTGCAAATGATTTCTGAGCTTGAGAGCACTGACTCTGTTAGACATGAAATATTGGAAACAATGCAACAACTCATTGCACTGTATGTGTATTTTTCCCTTGTCATCTATTCTACCTCATAAATCAAAAATCCCAAACAAAGGATAAAAAAAAGAGAAAGCATAAAAGCAAAGGGGAATAAGACAAGAATAGGAAAGGAAGAAGAAAGCAGATTCATATTTTTCTTTCAGAGAAATTGATTATAAATGAGACACAAACAGGGTTCTAAAACACTGAATATCTCTTTCCTGTTTTGACCAAAACCAATAGTATTTTGTATCTGCACAGAATCATCACTTACAAAGAACTTGATGCTGCTTGTTTCTATAGCTACAGTAAATGTAATTACTAAAAAGTATCTTTTGCAGATTACATTCTAACTTTAGGTAACTAATGACTTTTTTTTTTAACTGTCTGGGGCAAAATGCTCATTTTGAATTTAACACAAGTAATACCATTTTCCCATCTTAGTTAAGTACTTTGTCATAAGACTTATCTCCGCAGAGCCTGGGGTTCTGTCTGTAAGCATATTACAAACATTATTGCTACTTATTTTCTGGAAGGAAGATAAAGTACTGTGTGTGTCCGGAGAAGCTTCTTTTCCATTTTTACTGTTTGCTATATACCACTGCAAATTCAGCATGAAATCACTGCAGAGATAATTCATACTATTCTCCAATATCTTGCATTAAACCAGAGGCACCTCAGAGACCATAACATTATCTCTGGGACTACAAACTATGTAAATATAGACTTGCGACGCAGGGTTATGTTAGACTGTATAATTTTCTTAACAACAAAAAAGAAACCAGGTAAAGAATGTTTATTTTTCTTTTGTCTATGAGAACTAGTTTTTCAGCTAACTGCCTCATAATTATTCTGTGGGAGGAATGAGAGTTTTTCTTTTTTAGGAGAGGTTCTTGATGAAAAATGATAAATTCAATGAAGCGCAATTCAGGCTGAACAAATTTCTAAATTGTGGAATATGAGGCATTTAAGGGATGTGCATATGAGGGGAGTTTGTTCCAAACCCATGAAGGACATAGTAGCAGAAAATATGTATCTGAGCTTATCTTAGAAATGTGAAAATTTGCCTGGAAAATTGTATAACCTCAGTTCTGTTTCCTCATAAGTGCTCTAGTATATTTGGAATACACTAAAATCCAGGAACTAGCTTTTATCCTTTGTTCATGACTAGACATAGGCTCAAACTATGATCAGGTCTGCACAGGCTGCTATTTTGTCCCTCCAGAAGAACTAGCTGACTTCTGTGTCCTTCTTTCTTGCATGCATGAAATGCATCTCCAAATGTTTGTTTTCCATATATGTATGTGTGTATATATATAAAAAAAACCCCAACCCTTTAGATGTAGCTATGTGTGTATATATATTTGGAGGTGTACATATATTTAGTGCTCATACGTTAAATCGGAAGAAAATATTTTTTATTCTAGTACGGACTTATTCTTGTTGACTATCTTGAATGGACTTACTCGTCTTGATTTTCAGTGAGTCGGTTAATGGAGTTTCTCTTAGAAATTAAACTGCTTACAGAGACACAAGTTTATTGGCTTGGTAGCTGAAATTTTATTCCACTACCATATTTGTCCATGGCAGTATTTATACTTGTCAGATATTTGCTGTTTTTGTTTTATTTGTCACTTGATAGATTTGGAAGCATCACGTGTGAAATTATTGAGCCGAACTGGGCCAGTATGGAGCATGGTCTAAACTATTTAAAATGGGTGGAGTGACAATGTCAATGAATTGCATGGCCTGACCATGGCCAGCTTTCCTAGCTGTGTGCTAAATTGTATTGTGGCCAACAGTCATGAGACATGGATTAGCTGCCTTGTAAAGCTGGAAGACAGGAGCGTTCCATGAGAGTTTTACAGGTGGAATCTGGCAGGGGTTTCTCCAGACTTTCAGGATAGAGTTACTAGTGAATGTGGCTTAGCAGTTCCCTGTCAGTTTGCTTTTTTCCATAGCTGACAGCTGGCTGACACAAAAGCAGCTATGCCAGGAAAGTCTTGATGCTGATTCTGTGATTTGCCCTAGCATAAGTAAGAGCTAGTAACTGACCATCTCTTACATTGCATGGTAAGAAAAACAAGGAGATCCCAGGGTTGAAGCATTCAGTGGGCAGGGATTGCTTGCATTTCACCTGCAGTTCTTTGGGCATCAAAAGGCATAGAACCAAGCTGACAGATTGTTAATTCCTTTTCTTACACATGGCACCCATTATAAAAATAGAAAAGGAAGGAGGAGGTTTGGGCTTATTTCAGGCAGGATCTTAGCTCCCTCTGATTGCCACATGGGTGGTGGTTCCTCTTCTGGCACTCGGGGATTTGATTGTTTACACGGGTTTGCTTAGTGAGTGCACAATTTAAAAAATGATTTGACACTTGCACATAGAAATTTAGATGTTCTGTGTGAATGCGTGGTGTGGACAAGAAAGAGCATGTTCCTTTTGACAGTACAACGCTTGGGTACGATGGAAACATCCGGGCATCTTGCCCCACGCTCAGCCTTTCTCCAGCAGCCCTTTAGTGCATGGCACCCTCCCTGCCAGCTTGGGTTTGTTGGGTTGAGCAGTGAGGTGGATGTGACCAACATGGTACCTGGGAGAGGGAACCTGAGAGCCAGAGGAGAAGGATGAAGTTATTCTTCAGGACTGGCAATTATTACTTCTAGCTGTAGGTACTTGGTGTTTGGGGGACTGAAAGCCTACTGGGGGTAAATAAAAGGAAGACAAAGCTGAGTGGGTAACAAAGTGTCTCACCGTGGCTTGCTCAGCGATGCGTATGCATTTACTTTACGTGCTAGCAATAGTGACTGTGTATGCATGGCATCTATATTGCATATGATGCAGCAGCTGTACTAGCTGTGGTTTTATTATTGATTACAATGTAGATAGTTTAGAAAAACCTTAGAAATGCAGAACAATGAGCTATAAAAATATTTGGATATTAATTGCATGCTTAGGAGGGTCTTTCATTTTAGTTCATCGGGACACTCAGTATTGCCCTTACCTGTTGATGATGTGCCTTCTCTTCAGGTTTTATTGAATACTTAAACTGTACTATTTGAGTCTTTTGTATTGTTTTAGTGACAGTTCTTTTAAATGAAATAAAATGTGAAGAGAGCGATAAGCTGAATTTCTCTTATTCACAGTTAATCTTACAGTTGCTTAGCTTGTGTTTATTTCTTTGCAATAAATCCCAACAAAAGCAAACACCCAGTTCAAATTTTCAAGTTCAATATTAAGACATAATGCAGGAAAAGAAACGAGTACAGTGTAAGAGTGGCAATTGAGACAAGTCTTTTTTAAACCTGCATAAAGTCTAATGTTATTAACAGTACCAGTCTTACATAATAGATCGTAAAATCTTTGAGTGTCACCTGTGCTGCTGTTTTAACTGGTTGTCTTGTGTAGTCATCCTGTTGTGTTATGTGAATTGTAAACTGAGTGAAAGAAAAGAAAGATGTTACAGTATTTCATGACAGCTTCTTCAGTGATTTCAGATGAATCAGGTTAGCACTTTCAGTCATCTTTTTCTCAATTCACATCACTCCTTGGCAACACTAATAAAGAAGAATATAAAGGGTGGATTGAAGGATGAAGTGACAATTGTACAAAAACTTAGAACAACTTTTTCTCCCTTCTCAGTCTAGTGAGAGCCAATACTGTGCTCGTATCATTTTATATTATATGGATGTGGTAATCAAGTTACGTAAAAGTAGTGGATGTTTTATCAGCAATCGGGAAGCAGAGAATACAGTCTTAAGTCTTTCTGGGTCCTCCTATTTCCAGGAATGAACATGCCACCTTTAGCAATTTGAATTCTGTTTAAACTAAGTTGGACCGGACACACTTGTTCGTTCTTGTACCCGCTACGCTTTTCTTCCCATTTTAACTTTGCTGCCAGCCTTGCATTTCCTGCCCGCTGGGTGCTTTCCATACTTCTCTCTTCTATCTTCCTGATTTCTTTCTATATCTCTGCCTTTCTGTTCCCCACTAACTGCCACTAATTAACACTCTTCTGGAAGTTATATTAATAGAGATCGCTAAAACTGATCTGTGTTGATTGTGCAGCCAACAAACAATGGCAGAGCCAGGGCTGTTCCCAAGCCCTGGTGTCAGCATTACTTGACAATGTTGTGGCAGCCAAGAACTGGCTGGTTACAGTGGAATATTTTTCTCTTCAGTTTTTCAGAACTGAAAAAATATTTGTGCAACCTGAAAAAGCCTGGCTTTGATTTTTTTTTTATTCTTCTTTGTTGTTTTTTAATAAAGCCAAATCAGTAGAACTTCCTTTAAGACTGATCAGAGCAATGCAATGCAATAAGATTGCAATTACAGGATCGGGTTTAACTTCTGGAAAATCAGCTTTCAACTGACAAACAACCCTTGAAATAATGCTGCTTGACTCCATCAAATAAAAGGATAAATCTTGGGCAAACGCATTGTGGTAAAGTTCTTTCAAATTTCTGAGGCAGGCAAAAGACTGTTTTATACAAGTGTCATTTTTGTGTTGTAGGAATAACAAATGACAGCCAGTGATTAGGAAATGCTGTTGTAGAGTTATTAAAGAGGCATTTAAGAAAGAAAAGTAGTTTAGAAAATGCCAGTGTATGCTGAGGGTATGTTTTTAGAAAGGATGGCAGCATTTTCTGTGACCAATAACCTGTCTAGTGTTGAGAATTCATTTGAAATGCAAAGTACAGGACAGGTCAAATAAAACGGCCATAGCATATCTGGAAAAAGTGTGTGGCTTATTACAAAATGTAAAATGGATAAAAGAAAAATTACATCTTGATATCAAACTAGCTCATGCATTTCTTTGACTGGGATGAGTGTTGGGCTGTGTTGTGGAGTCAGTTTGGTCCAGCTGAGTAAAAGCAGCTTCCAAATCACAGCCATTTCCTGAGTTGGCTGCTCAATAATGCTTCCACCAAGCTGTGCTCCCTGTTATTGCTGGCCCTTCTCCTGGGAGCTGCACTTCCTGTATTTAATTAGATGAGAAAAAGGATGAGCTGTTCCTCTCTTCCTCCCTTCAGGCTTATGTCTGGAGGGTCCTCATTCCAATGCTCAGTAGTACAGCTCACTGAACTGGCTCCTAACCTGAGAGCCCACCTTCAGTGAGAGGATCTGCTTTGTCTTCTCAGCTTGAGAAGAGAGTAAATTCCAACTAAAATTGCTCCTGTGTTAGTATCAAACCCCGTGTGACTGTGGTTTGGGGGACAGGGAAAGCGGGAAGTTCCCCACGTCTTTGTCATTTTGGGTATCTTCATAGCTTTGATTTAAAATCTTTCTTTCCTGCTCTAAGTTACATCAATATGTGGAAAAAGATACCCTCTTCTCTAATTAATGGTGAAATGAGTCCTGGCAAATACAGTCCTCCATGTACCAGGCAGCCAGAAATGGTTCAAATGTTCCAATACCAGGCAACATCAAGCTTGTCTGAAAAAGCCAGCCCTAATAGGAGCTAAGTTGGATCAGCTGACTTCTTGGCTTCTCTAAAATGATGTGCAAAGGGTACTAATTAGTACCATCTCAGCAGGCCTATGTCTGAGAATTTTCAGTAAACCACTAGTGATGACACTTAGTAGTAAATTTTGTACCAGTCTTGTCAGTACAGATCACGGTTCAGAGACAGAAGTTGTCAGGAAGTGATATTAAATGGGTCAGCTGCATTTGGTGCCTTCCACCCCACACAGCTGGGAGATGGGAAGAGAAAGCAAAACTGTACACTTGCTGTGGCCACTGTTTTTCCTCTAATTAAGATAAAGCCTTTGCTGTGTCTGCCAGAAGTGTTTGCATTGTTATTATAATGAATCTATTGGGGTTACCAGTATTTAAATGCAAGGAGGGTAGTGAAAGAAAAGTTTAGGGGCTAGAATTTCTCTGGAGTGAACCCAGGCGTGCCATTTTCCTTACTTCTGTGAGTGACCCCACATGCTTCTAGAGCCATGGGACACCTTCTTCCCTGCTGGGAAGTAACATGGGAGCCCCAAGGCTGCCCTTTTTCTACCCACCCCTTTCTCCGCTCCCGCTAATCCACCTTCACTACTATCTATATGTATTTTTGCCTTTTACATTATAACAGAATAATCTCAAATTAAAAGGATATTAACATGCACGCACGTGAGCAATTAATAACAATAGATAATTATTTATCTTTGTTTAGAAAAATACATGTGTCCGGATTGCTTACCTTTCTAAGGAAGATGCAGTGAATAGCTTATTGCAAGCAGTGAGAACAAGACCATGTCTTTTTACACATTGCTTTTGAATTCAGCAAAATATTGGGGGAGAGGGGGAGGGGATCAACCTCCTTTGTTACAGTATTTGAAACCTTTAATTGTTCCCAGGTGGTTATGATCAGTCCTCTGAAAAGCTGTTGTTACAGGATTCAGACAAAGTTCCATCATTCTGGTGTCAGAAAGGTCAGATGCTGGAATTCGGAAAAATTATTCACCTCAGATGCCAAATGCAGATTATCTGAAAATAGCCATATGCCAGTTTGTTATGGTGATGTGCACATGCTTGAGCTAGTATGTTGCTTTTGATGCCAAACGTCTCTCTCAATGAGATGAGTAGAAGCAGAGTGTCGATGCAGCAAGTATAATCCATTCTAATATTAGAACGTGGGGATGGATCCTGCGAGCCAGCCTGCCCTGACAGCCCAGCGGTTGCAACTGCAGTAGAGGGTGCTCAGGACCTCGATGCTCCATGCGAGCAGCATTTGGTGCTTCTAATTATTTTCTTTCTTTTTCTAAGAAGTATGAGTAAAGGACAACTAATCCCCTCACAAAATATAGTTGCAGTGGAAAATATGGTCTAGTGCAAGTGGAAAACTACTGTGCTGTATTTTTATTTATCTCAGTTAATGCACTTCTAGCTTGATGGACAACCCTATCCATAGTCATCCTATCTAGAAACTGAGTTTGCAAGTGACAAAAGTAATACCATAAAAAAGAACCAAAAACCCCAAACACTCCCCAAACCCCCGGCTTTAACTTATGACCTTCTCTGGATTTGAATGCAAAGGTCAAGGACTTCTGAAAGTGATACTGTATGTGGAAGTAGTAGTAGCTAAGAGTTGGGGGTTAGGTGAGTAGGTAGGTAAGAAGTGTTACTTCTCAGGCTCCAGCTTACTTTGTTACTAGAAGGGAGTTTTTCAGAAGCATAAATGGCAGGTGGGTGTCTGTATCCCACCCCAATCCCTTAGGAAGACCCTGCCCAAGAGCCCTGTCTTGACTTTGAAATGGCAAAGTGGGTAAGACTGGTAGACAGTGAACTGTTCAGAGCTGATTGCTGCCACCTTTAGGCCAGCTGGATATCATCTCCCCAGTGTTACCGATGTCCTCCAAACTACCAGCTGCAAATGTAGTTCTAAATTCCCCTAGCCTCTAGCGATTTGGACTATTGATCTAATCCAAAACTCCCTTTCATTGCAGGCCCATGTATTGAACTTGAGCTAACCTTAAAAACAGTATAGTATTGTACCTATGTCACAATAAGTATTTGTAATAAAATTTACGGCATGCAATTGTAAAGAACATGAGTGCTCATTTTAGTTGATATTGAAATTTACTGTCTCTTGCCTTTGCTTTATTTCAGTTGATATTAACTTCTAATAAATACATCAGTGTTGATGTTTAATTCAGTAGTGTATTTGCTTAATACTCGCATATTAAAACATAGGAAAAATCATGGAGAAACTTTTTCTTTGCAACCCCTTTCTACTTAGCACTTCCCACCTGTCCAATCTGTCTATTTGAATGCTTTTGGTATTTCGGTCTGTTTTAAAAGCATTAGAGGAGGATAAAGATGGTTCTGAACATAATTGAAAAATAAAGATATGTTGCCAAAAACGTGTGTTGCTGTGTCTCTGAGTATGGTACTTATAGGAAACCCATCACCATAGTAACTAAGTCTCTGCAAAATAATTACCAACAGTTTTGTTCTTTTTTTTGTCTTCTTCTAACTTGTATAATATGTCTAGCCTTGACTATAGTTTTAAATATAAGAATTGTGTATGTGTACGTATTTGCACACTGCATTTGGAAGATAAGCCAAAGAACTCACCATATATGATCCTAATTCTTGCAGAAGTGACTTCTGGATTCTAGCTGTCCGTGCCTGTTGTTTTCTCACAAATGAAAGAACAATGCAGAACAGTTTTAATAAAGGTGGTTTTAGAGTTACAGTAAGATGTAGCTATCATGGAAAGCCAGACATCAGGAAAAAGCAAGTGTTTTCCACAAAGCCAAAGCAATTTCTTGAAAGACATCAGATTTGTATTGAATAAGCAGCTACTTCAAATAGCAGAGTGGAATTCCCTGTCTTGGTTGTTCCTCCCACTCCATCAGCACCACTTGGACAGTGCCTTACCCAGCAGCAGATCAGTGGTGTTGTATTTCACTTACCTCTTTTTTTTTTTTTTTTTTGTTCACTGTATTGTGCAAAACAAATGTACAAACTTGGTTTGGAGGATTTACTGTCCTGCAGGCTATAGTCTGTGAACAATGAGCTGAGAAGCCAGCTGTAGACCAGTGGGTTTCAGCATCTTCATTCACTTTTTCAGTTGCTGATGGTCATTCCCCTGAACTCTTCTCATGCAGAGTCACCTCCACATTTGTTTCAGGAGCATTCTGGAGAATGCTGGAGTGTTTTACAAAATCTGTGGCTTCTTATGGGGGAAGTGGGCTGCTTCTCCATTGTTTTATTCCCCAGAAATGCTGTTTCATGGGCATGTTCTGGTTGTAACCCTATTCTTTTGGGAGGCATCTGCTAGCCTTTCATTCTACTCTTAGCAGTGAGATAACTTCTCAAGGTTTCTTTTGCATAATAGAGTCTTAGTTCTTAAAATTTGCTCAACTTTGATCAGTCTGAAGAGATCTGGTGAAGTAGCCATACCTCAAACATGGTCTTGCAAAGCATTGCATCTGGGTTGAGTAATGACGTGGTGAAGTCTTTGTGCTTCTGGTTGAGCTCAGTTTCATCTTGTTGGGAGATCAAATGGATTTATTTGCTCTAGCAGCTAATGCAGCTTGGTGCTTCAAAGAGCTGGCAACAGAATGATCTCTGACTTCTAGGGTTTTCTTTGTCAGAGAGTTGTTGCTCATATTAAACAGGCCATGAACCATTTAGGACGAGACTTCTGAAGCCAGTAAATTAATTTGTCGTGTACCTGTGCTCGCAACAATTAATTGAGATGAGGCACAGATAAACCCAAGTTTGTAAATTGATTGTTCACCTTCAGTTATTTGCATTAAAACTCACCTCTTTCTCTGCTGGTGAGGAGTAGCGTCTGGATATCTGACCAAGGAAAACATTCACCTTGTCTTTTGGGGGGGGCGAGGGGGAGGGAGAAGGCGGGGGGGGAAGTGCATGCCAAGTTTGTTCTTGAATTTTTCTTGTGAAATTCTGGCACAACTGATAACAGGTTGTGGGATTAGAGACTGTTGTATAGGTGGTTGTGTTTTTGTTTTTTAATGCTACTGCATGAGTTGGAGCTAGTCCATAGCACATTAAATATTCATCTGTTTGAGGTACAGGCACAAGGTCTCTAAAGACACTAGCTGCACTATATGGTCTTGAGCAGAATGTGGGTTACCCTAGAAACAGTAATAGTAGCAAGACCAGTACCACAGAGGACCCTGTCGTGCGATATTTTGAAATTACTGCAAGTAACTTTGGAGCTGTATTATACACAACTTTCAACACTATAAAAGCCATTTGTTGCAGTAAAACATGTATTTAAAATTGGATTTTTCTAAATATGCTCTTTATTATATTTGTGTAATTGCTTGAACATATGTATGGAATGGGTTAGGAGATGAAAAAGTTCAGAGCAGTTTTTCTGTTTCTGTGAATATCGTATAGGAGCCATATACAGACATACAGTTTAAAAACTGAACTGAATCAATGAGATGGACCTAATTAAACAAACTCAAATTGTTTTCTGAGGAATCAAACTTGCAATTTGCAGCACTACCACTCCTTTGGAATCTATAAACTTAAATATGTTCCTGAACTGGCTGTGGAACATCTCTGCAAACAAGGTAGATCCACTGAATGTGTTATAAAATTTTTTTAAACTTTGGTTCAGCAGGGCATGAAATGTACGTACATAGGTTTCATTAGCTCAAGCCATGTAACTTATAGCTGTGATAAGTACTATCTCAATCAGTTATCTAACAATAATAAAAGGCAGTATGTTCAAATTCCAAATATTTTTATTAGTACAATAAGTGAAAAGAGCTTTTCCACTTCTGCAGATGATTCGTTTAGGGAAATGCCCTCGAAAAAATCTCCTTGTATTCTAGCTAAGGACATGCATATTAAGTCTAATCTGCAGTTTTAAGTTCTGCTGGAGATGAAGATTTATGATCAAGGTTAGACTAAACCATGGCAATATTGTCTTGGTTAGTATAACAGCAAAGTATCTAAGTGAATTTTAAGCTACAGAAAGTACAATTTCTTGTTCACAGTATCTATCCCATTTAATCTGTATCAGAGAAGTCATGGATATAACGTCTCAATCATTATTGGTTTTAACAGACAATTACTCTTCTACTGACTCATGTCCCCTGACATACGGTTTGTTGCTTTTCAAGCCACTTCCAGACTGCTAAATAGCCACACGTCTGGTTTGCAGTAAGCGTGTGGACTTTCAATTGTAGCTTGTATTTATGCATTTGACTTTTTTGTCAATGTCTCCCATTACTTACTTTGGCTTGCATATTCTAGTTTCTTTTCTTTTAACATCTATCAGTGACTCCCTAAAAATGTCAATGGATTTAATTTTTTTAAAATTTATTCCTGATCTGGATTGGTTTGGGGGATATGTTTATTACAATAAACCTATTTGCTGTTGCATACTGACAAATACTGAGTTATATTTCCAAGATTTAAATCTTGGCCAACAACAGTTCCGCATGTTAGTGGTCACTAAATAGTAGTAAGTAGTTTGACAAAATAATTTTTCCAGTTTCATCTTAAATGTTTTGGTTTAGTATGTTCAGTTGGTCATTTGATTCTATGTGATATCATTTGGATACTTGGGAGCGTGCATAAAATTATTGGATGCAATCCTGTCTATCATAACTGAACTGAGAGAGATTTTAATCTACGTATGCCTTGCAGGTTCAGATTTCAACATCATCATTTCCATTTATGTTCCACCAAAAGAGAGAAAATTAGTGCAGAGTCTAGATTTCTTTCAACTTATTCTCTGACCTCTGTGCAGTATAAAACATGAGGTACATAGGGATTAACTAGGCCTGATTTGTTTTGAAAATAGAATTTTGCCATGTATGCTAAATGACAGTCTGTGTTGGGGAGCCCCAACGATTAGGAAAACCTAATCTATCTGGATTTTGGCAATAAATTGTCTAACTATCAGTGTGAGTGAACAGCTGTTGAAAAATGTGCTTTTTTAATAAAAATGTAGTGTTTATATTGCATAATATCTAACAAGGGAAGCCTAAGAATTTAGTAGGGATGAAAGCAGCAACATAGCACAGAATTTTCTCTGAAGAATCTATAGAATTAAATCAAGTGATTATTTCGTTTTCATAAATTGAGGCACTTTATCCTAAAGAGTGATTTTCATGGCAATTGCTGAATTCTGTGGAAAAGTTGTTCTACTCTGATGGTCCTGGGCAACCTGCTGTTGCTGACCCTGCTTGAGCTGGAGTGGGGGTGTGGACTTGGTGATCGCACCATCCAGCCTCAGCCATTCTGTCACTCTCTGGAATTAACTGGACTTTGCCCTAAGAGCTACCTTGACAGGATTGGATTTTTCCCATAACCTCTTCCTTTTACAGTTCAAAGAGGTAAATTGAGCTGTCTTCTGTTTAGGGTGGCCATGAAATTTTGTGGAGTCAAATTTGTCCTTTGATTAACAACATGAATTGTGTAGAGGTGACTGTTGTTTGCTTCTGTGCTTTGAATTAGCATTACAGGAGTCCTTGCTCCTTGAGAGGAGGTACCAGGGAACTCTGAAAAGAATGGTACAGCTGCTTTAATGCTGATTTTCATTATGCTTAGAAAAGAAAACTGCATGTAAAAACCAAAATTCATGTAGTTGTCAGCTGAATTCAATAATTTGTCTGCATGATTTAAGGTTTCTAGACAATGCTTTCTGTGGTGATTAAATCAGTCTGCACAACGTGGAGATTTCTAGTAGATTTTTGAAGAGAAGATTGCAGCAATATAGCTTGAAAAACTTGTAAAAATGTTTTTCCTTAATTACGAGGATCTTTACACTTTAAAAATAGAGATGGCTTTGCCATTGCACATTGAGTGCCATAAGGGACCTTTAAATGATATTTTCAGATTGTTTAACAGCCCTTTATTGTAACAGTCTTTATTATCATAAGGAATTGATAAACATTTAAAAAAATGGGGCCTTTGTTTGTGACCTTATAGAGAATTTTAAAATTTCCCTGTGTTCACATGGAAATAATAGGATTCAATATGTCTTAAATTTTATTACTTGTCGCCTGACTAAAATACATGTCTCTTTATCAGGGTGATCTATGTGCCTATTCTTTACCAGCTATTCAGTGCAAAACCACTAAAATGTGTCTTGGTTTAAATTATGGGAGAGGTAAATGTCATGGCAGAACACAGCACACTACATTTGTTGCAAATCGAAGTTGATTCTAAATCCAAGTTTCTGACTTCCTTTACATGCTTGTTAAAACTATAAATTTCAGTCATTTATCTGAACCTCGTATTCTGAGAGTTCAGTTATTCCTTCTCCCTCTTCACCTTGTTTTGTATAAATCCTCTGTATACAGCAAGAGCTTTCCTGTGTCCGTATTACTGTTATTTTCCACTGCTACAGCAAAACCACCGAGTTTCTCTTGTTGAAATAGATAACGTGAAAAAGATTCAGAAACTAGTGTCATGGGTATTTCCAAGGGCATAACAGTGCTAATGTAACAAAGAACAAATAATAAAATCCACCACAGAGGGATTTGAAGTCTATAAAATAAATAACTTGTATGAATATGATAATAGACTGATTGGGTACAGAAGTGAATTGGTATGGCTACAGGTCTTTTTTGAAAAATGTAGCTGAATATTGATTTGAATATTTTCATGATCCGAAAACGTCACTGCCAACTTCTTTCTATTCAGAAATTCTTATGCAGGAATTGCAAGAAAGCTGTGCTCATACATACAGGTTAGAAATAAAGACGGTGTAAAAGAGGCTACATAGCTGAATATAAACATTTGAAAGGTGGAAAGTAAATTATTATTTTTCATTTTAATATTTGAAAATTTTAGCAGGAGAGTTCAAGCTTGACATAAAGATATGCCACAGGATGTGCCTTTCATTAAAGGCTTGTATTGAGCCTTGTACAATTATTACTTCAGTAAAAGGTGGATGGATGGTAAAGCATGAACACTTTGAATTATGTTTTACCGTGCTGTCGCATGAACCACATGAACAAGTGGTCTGCAGGGTGCTGGAGGGTCAGAGCCTCAGGATGGCTTCACATGTACTGGCATGAAATATGTTGATGCTTGGCCCCTTCCTTGGCCACGCTCTCACTTTCCAATAAGTGGCCATGTGTGTAGGCAGATATCTCGGATATCCCTTTGGTAGAGTGGGATGTCCTTGTTACTGCAGCGA
The DNA here is from genome assembly GCF_026419915.1 of Harpia harpyja. Lineage (NCBI taxonomy): Eukaryota > Metazoa > Chordata > Aves > Accipitriformes > Accipitridae > Harpia > Harpia harpyja. The sequence continues at coordinate 14,773,743 of NC_068949.1, read as the reverse complement.
GAGTTGTAGAGTATTGGAGCCCTGATCTCCTGCAGGTTGGGGGCCAGCAGTGCTAGTTGCCCCAGCTGGTGATGAAACATGAGGACATAAAGCTTCAAAACCACTGTAACAGTATGTGTGTGTATTTGTTACGTTTATATACATATTTTAAAACATGAGTGTATTTCTTTTTACCACTGTGAGATTTACTGATTTACGCTTGTGTAAATGAGAGCTGATTATGGCCTCCTTTCTGTTTATGTGCCTGTGGCTAGGTCAGGTTATGTGCCTACAGTGTATGTTCATAGAGTTGGGCATTTTTTCTGCATGTGCAGTGACTTAGTAAAGGCATGTGATGGGTGTGTATATATTATATTAAATTTATGAAATGAGATTTCAACTGGATTAAAGCAGGCACAAAATAATTAAACTTGTTTTTCAGGGGCTAATTCAATCCATAATAGAACAAATCAAACAAAACCAATAGAGAAATATTAATAAGAATAATCTTGCAAAGGGGAAAGAAAAAAACAATAAAAGCTTTGAAGTTAGCCTGAATCATGCCTGCTGTAACACAAATACTTAAAACAAATAAAATAATTATTCTTCAGTTTTAATTCATTTTGCAGCTTGAAAACAAACCTGTATCCTAAAGATACAGGTTCAAATTTTGGTTGCGTTATTTGTTTCTGCAGAGTCTTAAGCTAGTTACTTAATCTATATTTTACAGCTTTTAATCAGTAAAATACTTTGACAATATGCTTTTCTCTTACTCTGTGTGTCATGTCTAAAACCTATTGTGCTTGTCTAACAGAACTCCCACTATTGGCTTGACCTTGTTTGGTTTTTAGGTACAGCTGCTTTGCAATCTACTAATTCAAACATATTTCAGGCTAAGTGAATTCTTGCTTCCCAAGAATTAGGCCATTATGAAACTCAATTACTTCAACAAAAATATATTCCTATAATATGGAACAATTCAGCAATAGAGTTAACACCTCATTCACACCTCAAAGAATTTAAATGCTGACTTAAGGAATTTCAGTGCTGAATTTAAATGTGATCTTCTAGCATCATGTATTTTGAAACTTGTAGATAAAAGATCAGTTTAACAGAATCGTGGCTCCTCTTGTCTCATACCTAACAGAACACTGATACAGATCATAGTATCTATTCGATATGATATACCTTTACAAAACCACAAAAGACAAACACAGCCAGAAAAACCACATTTGAGGGACTAGATCAGCTGTCTAGTACACAATCATGAGCAGAATCAGATGCAGAGGGTAACAGAGAAGGTCAGGTACTACACCGTTTCAGGAGTATGATATCAATGTAAATTAGCTGGAAGGTGCCTTTATTTTATGTATGTTGTGTGTATATATATATTTCATAACTTGTGCTATTTTCTGTGTGGATTCAGGGAGCTCCTGGCAAAAAAAGGCGTAAGAGTTGTCTAAAAACATACTACCAAGTACTTTATTGACTTTGTATTGCGATGTCACTTTACTGACACAAGTGTGCTTTTACAGTGCTAAAACTTTGATGTCCAAGGTTTTACAGGTCTTCTGGGGAAAAAAAATAGTATGGTAGAGTAAACTTAAGTCTCTGAATTTAGAAGACAGTGGTTTACAGAATTGGTAGTGACCCTAATCCTACACTTGAGGGTTTAGACACTTGGGGTTATTCTGCTTAACCTGATTTAAGCATGGGACAAATCTGCTGGGCATGTTATTGTATCGTTTTCTTTGAATGAGGTATTTGATACAGAATCTGCCTGCTGGTCACAACTGCTTATATGAGTGGCCTATAAATCTAAAACCTCTTTGCCTTGTTAAGAGTCATAGTTTGCTGCAGACCAGTGATCAAATCCCTGAGCAGGCAAGGAGTATAGGCTGCTAGCGAAGAAAGAAGACGTTGCCATCTGTAGCTGTGCAAGCTGAACAGAGTGGCTAAAGAGAGCTTGGAGATGCAGCTGATAAATATAAAGACAAAGAAAACCTGGTTCTCCCAGGGTAGTTTTGCAGTGGGGTATGGTATAATATAGGAATGATAAACAGGGAAAGCAACTCATCTTTTTAAGAAAACTGGTTGAGGAACCAAACCTTTTTAGACCATCATTGGCAGCTGAGGGCAATTTGATTTAGCTTTATTAAAAGTTCATGGTGGCAAGGGAAAAGACTGAAACAGCTTCTTTTCCAAGCGATCATAGAGAAAATCCCTGAGGACTGCGTTCTTGAATGTAATCATCTGATCAGGCTGGTGCAAAGAGGGCGAGTACCATAAATGTACTCCTTGTTTTTGTGAAGAATTATGTGGATTGAGATTCCTTTTTGGTGAATCAGTTATTTAACTCCAGCTCCAGCATGGTCTGGCAGAGCAAATGACACAAGATAATCTCTATCACAGATATATTAGTTGTACCTTAACACCAACAGTGGGCAAATTCAGGAATGTTCCCAGGACTGACTTAAAGGTCTCTGAAAAAATGGCAGCTCCCACACAGAGAGTTTATTTGCCTCTAGGTGCGAACAACGAAGGTGTCAGTGTTACTGTGTACTGGGAAGCAGTGTAAAATGAACCACCCCATGGAATGCAGCATTAAGGACAGAGAAGCTGTAACGAGTGCCATTATCTGTCAGGTAGCCACAGGTGCCAGCCTGGCTCATGTGGTGATCACTGCCAGACTCAACGTTTTCTCTTTCTAGTTTACAAGTGCTAACCCGGTAAGCACTACACGGGACAATGGTGGGGTTGGTTGTGTATTTTTTTAGATCCCCAAAGCGTCCTAAAGCTCTGTCCAAAATGAAAAGCTAAGTAGTAGCAGTGCACTGGTTATAGCAAATCCCAGCAGCTATTAGATGGTTAGCAATAGCAAAAGCTATGGCTAGTGGTATCATTTTATTGAGAGAGGCTGTGCTGGCCAGTACATAACGATTAACTCCCTCTGTGCATTTTGAAAAGAAACCTAGGGTCCTTAATTGCTCTTTAAAAGTCACTAGAGATAAGCAAAAGAGACCTTATTTTAAGTACTTACCTGAAAGCCAGTACTTCCATCAGCAGCACAGCAGAAGCTGTGCAACTTCCCCATGCTGTGTAGCACACCAGCAGGAGTACTTTAAGTGCAGGTTTTTGTGAGGATTTCCGCATATGATTCCCTTCTAGTTCAGCCAGACTGCTGACACCTCTGAGCTGATGTTGTTGATGAAGTGCTTAATACATTCTGTATCGGCACTGCCGGTGCTGCTGGATTCCTAATCTTGAAGAAGTGTGGGTAAAAGGAAACTGGCTTGAAAGACGCTCTTTCTCTGACAAACTTCTTTGTAGCGTACGTATAGTTTTTTGGAATAACAGTACTTGTAGGCTTCACTTACGCACAGTTCATTCTGTCAGGTCAGTGCTCAGAATACGATACTGAAAGGATGTTCAATCTGCATTAGCAACAGCAAAACTGCCAAAATCTTTATATAAGAGAAATGACAGCGTACTGTGGGGTTTTAAACCCTGTTGTTTTTGCACAAAGAAAGCTTAAGGCAGAGATGTTGCATGTGTTCAGAATACAGAGGGTCGAATACTTGCTGAATGACCAGATTGAGCTTTTGGAAAATGCCGTATCTGATAGGGGTGGGGGGTGTGGATGCACTTGTTAGGTATTTGCTTAGGGGTTTTCAGAAGGTTGTGGTTTTGGGGGAGGGGGTTGAGGCGTCTAAATTGGCAAAGTTGCATCACTTTGAATGGAGATATGTTTTATATTAAAGATACTTTGCTAGGAACTTTGCATGGGCCTGATAGCGGCTGGGTTACTTCTGAAAGCAAAGATTGAAAACAATTGGGCAGAGTGCTTTTGAATGACACATCATTAAGAAACTACCATGGTTTGACACTATTATTAATGTCTGCTATCTTCTTAGGCCCTTCAAGGTGAAAAAATTCTCACTATTAGCTCTTCCCACTGTGTCATTAAATCTCCTTGAAAACTGGTTAAACAGGCAGTATTTGAAGAAAATGGCTTGTGATTCAGTTATTACTGATTACTTTATCAATTTTTTAGTGGTTATGTGTATAAGCATGTTACTCTGAGTAGATAATTTGCAGCTTAAAGAGACCCTGAAGCCTTGGGTCAATGTTAATATTGAAAAGAATTTTTCTTCAGACAGCAGTAGGTTTCAGGCCCTGATTTTAGGTGTAAATACTGGAAGGAAGATACATCACTGTAAGGTGATTTTATGCTCAAATACTAGAGGCTTATGTTCTGAAAATACGTGTTAGGATTCTGAAGCTCTGGTCTATTTAGGAGCTGTGCTTTTCATCTGGATCAATGTATTCTGAGAAATAGTGCCTAAGTGCTTTTTCATTTTACAAGAAAAAAAATCTTTTAATGAAAATCCTCTTAGTAACAACTATATAGCAAATAACAGCTGTTCACATTTACTGTTAAACTCCGTCTACAAAAGAGAACTTGCAATCCAGCGGCCGTAACAACAGAGCTCCTCTACCTGAATAAGAAAACGGAGCTTACAACCTACAAATGCTCTTTGCCCTGCTCAGTGGGTACTTGTTATCTCAGTGGTGACTGAGATTTATGGTATAGATAGCCTACTTTTCTTTATTGTGAGCCATACCATTTGTGAGCTCTGTTGTGTGTGCTTTGCTCTCTTTCATGCAGTAGAACTCCAAGAATAAAATGGTACCCCGCTATGGCACGCTTGGTGGCTTGAAGTGGGCTTGAGAGAGTCACTTAAAATACAAGTCTAAACAGGAAACGGTTGTGTAAAGTGAGAACTAGCCTTAATCGTCAGAAGGATTTAGGGAACCATCTTCTTGCTAGTAGGTACAGTTCTATGTCATATGTTGCAGAAACCTGCTAACTCAATTTGGAAGAGGAATTAGAAAGTGAATTTGCAGACTTTTATGGGTTTTTGTTTGCATCTTAAAAATACTTTCTGCTTTTAAGAATAGTAGTAATATGCTGGCGGGGTGGGAGGGGTATAAGTTAGTCAAGCCAAGTCAGTATTGAGCCTTATAGCAGAGGCCAGACTAGGAGCTCAGTGTAATTGTTACTTGCAGAGAAGAGTAATTTCCACATGTGCAAATGCTTCTTAATGTGGAGAAAATAGTTTCATTTTACTTGTTGATTTAATGTTGTTAGACTTGTTGCTTTGTCATTGCTCATACATTTTTAGCAGCCAGAGACTTCAGTTTTCAGTCCAGGGAAAAAGCAAATGGAGGATTTGGGAGGACATGCATCAACATAGTTTGTTCTGGTGACTCTTAAGGCAAACTTTAGACTCTGCTACCCTTCCACTTTTGTAAAAGGTGGAGCCAAATTCCTTGCTCCGTTTAGCCTTACAGCGTATTTTCAAAAGAATTACCAAAAAAGAAAAGGTGAGGGTTTAGTATAACTGAATTCTAGTGGATGTCAAAGACAGACAAGTCCTCAGTACTTGATTCGCCACTCCGGATAGTCCCTGGAAAGCAGCAGAGCATAGCAAGGGAGAATGTAAGGAGCTAGGTCTGGATGTGCAGGAAAAATAAAAGGATGGCATCTAAAACTAGGAGGATAGCTTTTACTTTCAAGACAAAGTGATACGAGCTTTCTGGAGCAAAGGGAGCTGTGCTGTAGTGTTCTCAACTCCTTTCTGCAGTTCTGCAAGCATAATAATGTAAGAAGGTAATTTTTAAGGCATTTTCAGTGGTGGAGACAAGAAGGAATTAAAGCCTGAGTAAGGCTTCTAGCAGAAGTGGGAAACAAAGTAGAGATGAATTTTGGCAACTTTTCCACTGCTGCTCTTTCAGTAGTAACAGTTACTTATGCTCAGCACCTCTCTTTGCTAGGAATGGCAAATGATTGCTTCTACATCTGGTGTCTCTGACAGATCTGGCCAGCTGGCAGGGAAATACCTCTTCATGGATGCAATGACCCTGTCCCCTTGGAGACTGAATGTGGATGCTGCATCTGCTGACCAAGGGAACAAGGGGCATTCTGTGACTCTCCTCTCAAGCTTGCGTTTCTCCTGGCTGGAGCGGTGGCAATGCTCACCACACTATTGCATGCCACTGCTTTGCCAAGAGTGGTCTTGTAAAATCCTTTCTCTGAAGTCTAATGAGCTTGAGGTGTTGCAGAATGGGGGAAAATATAGGTAGTAAAAGGTCATGTCCCTGGGCCTTGACTGTGCTTATATCAAAGGATACTTTTAAAGTTGTTGATAATCTGTCAGGCACCATGATGAGATGCAGAGTAAACCACAATCTCTTTGATTTCTTCACTGGTAAGGTTATCTGTATGCATGCCGGTCTTGTTTTTCTGTTCTTAGCCTTGGGCTTTATACAGTTATTGATTTTTTTTTTTTTTTTTTTTTTTTTTTTTTTTTGCTGGTTGTTACAACGTTAATGCTTATTCAGGTAAAGATATTTGTTATTTTCCCAAGACAGCCTCACAATTCATTAAGAATGTGATGGGTTCCTCTGTGCTAGTAATGACTGCTTTAATTCCAGCAAACAGGATGCCTTACAAAACAGCAGGTTAGATATTCACAGCTAGTTCTGTCCATTACAGCAATTCCTTTTCTTCTTCACTGCAGCTAGCATTAGTATTCAAAAGCTGAAAGCATGCTGGTGGAAAGCTACCTAAATATTTATGGATTATTGCTAGGGTCAGAGTAACAAGAGCAGCAAATGAAATTAAAGATTTACACCATGAAACAAACGGACTTATCAATCACTCTTTTGCCAAGTTGCTTATGCTGTTTAAAGAAGAGATTTTCTAAGAAGATTTTTTTTTAAATGAATTTCAGCATGAAATTTTGATCTGTAGTTTCACTTCAATGTCTGCATTATTTCTTCCGACAAGATGACCGGGTGGAGAAGGTGTTGCACAACTGACAAAGCTGGCTGTTGCATAGCTTGATTTCATAAGAACAGTACTCCACATCTTTTATCTGAGTATATCAAAGTCTTTACCAAACTTTAGGGTCATAAATACCCCTGTATGAGGACATTAACGTGAGGGGAGAAACTGAGATGCAGCAACATCAGAAAATTCGTATGCCCAGTCAGACTTAAGAATAGAAACCAGGAGTTGGGCGGACTTTGCATTCAAACTTTGCAGTCAAACCTCAGGCTGGACAAGGAAGCTAGCTGTGCTGAGCAGTGAGCAAGCTGAGATTGTTTTACGTTTTTCTGGAGGGGTATAAGAACCTGGATAACTTGGCATCTGCATTAAATGAGAAATGCCACTCTTCTGTTCTGTGGAAGCATGACAGAACATATATTTGAGATGGAAATTGCCTTGCTTATTCAAATGAAAACCTCTGAGCATAGAAGCCCTGCTTTCATTACTTCTATTAGAAGCTAAGTATTTTGCAATAGTGAGCAGGTAGGAAAATATCCAAATTGGAGGGGAAGAAATTTTTTTTTTTTCCTTCAAAATATAACTCTTTTTGTTGTTTTGGGACATGTATGTAAATTCACAAAACCAAAGTAAAAGATGTTGGTGTTGGTTTTCTTTGGTGTTTTTTTTTGTTTTGTTTGTTTTTTTGTTCTGAGATAAATTTAAGTGATTATCTAGCAAGGCATTCATAAGGTGACAGCACAATGTGAATAAACATGTATATCACCTAGAGAAAATGAACTGAACTGTAAGTGGCTTTAATAAGCAACAGACCAGCTTTTTCTTTTGGATTTTAGCTAGGGAATGCATAAAACAAAGCCCCAGGAACTGACTTAGCATTAAAGCATTTTCTAGTTTTGTCTCAAAGTAATGTTAACTATTTAACCAGAATAAGGTGGGGTATTTTATTTCAGTTGAATAATAATAAATAAATAAAATTTCATTTTTGTAAAAAGTGCGTGTGTAGTATATCCTTTGGTTTTGCTAGGAAAATTCTAAGGTGGATCAGAACCTGTACGAACAAGTGTATAATCTTCCAGTTAAATATTGAAATAGCAATTATTTTCCCCAAGTAGTGCATGTGTGTCAATGTCAGTACAGTTGTGTTGTTTGGAATCAGCATTTGCATTTTGCAAATGAAACCAGTCTCTTTTGATGACTCACTAGAGCAGAGTTTTGTTGATAATCACCCCAAAGGGATTTTTGGATACGCTTGGAGAAGATACATGCTTGTTTCTACTGGTGGAGTGCCTGAATGTTAGCATTTGCAAATATTTTTTTTGCAGGTAATTTGTGGTTCTTTTGCTTTCCAGGGAAATAAGACCTCAGTGAAGGTGAAAGAAAAAAGAAACTTAAGAAAGGCATGAAGTGATTTTCATTCTTATTATATAAAGCTGAAGGATTCACAGAGAGGATCTGAAATTTATTGTCTCTAGATGAGGTTGCTGCTGTTGTATGTCCTGTCCTGTCGTTTTCCCACCCCGTGCCCTGAGGAGCAAAGTATCTGCAATTTTACTAAAATCCACAACAGCTTTAGGCTCAGCATTACCAAAATCACATCAGTAATGAGGGCTCTAAATCAGAAAAGTAACTTTGCTTATTTTCCAGTATTTCTAACTGCACTGTGTTTTAAACTGCAGTATTTTGCTTAGAATCACAGCAATTCAGATCCTGGATGTATTAATCACAGTAGATTAATTGGGCCACAAAACAAAGAAATTAATAACTTTAGAGATTCGATTTTTGCTGATTCTTAGCGTGAAAAGAATCTTGACCTGAAGAATGGTTCTGTTGCCTAGTCATTAAAGAAAGCTCTGACACGTAGGCACTCTAGTCTCCTTATTCTGGCTCATTAATATTGGGCTGACGTTATGTAGGCTGTATGGCCAGTGTGGAAATTCCAAGAACTTCACCAGCTTCAGAGCATCCCTGCTTATTTAGCATTCATAGACACGCCTGTCCAAACATAGAGTCTTTCTTCTGTATTTTACTTAAACTGTATAATCTTTTCCCCAGTGAGAAGGAAGGCGCACACAGCCACAGATGCCTGAGTGAAATATTCCTCTGGCTGCCCTGTGAAAATATTCTGAGAGGTCCCTATCAGTTAAGAATTTTAGATGAAGATATTTACCACTAAGGATCATAAATAATAAATGTTCATGATTTTTTTATTAAAGGTTGAACTTGTGATATGTGGTTTCCTCAACTTTTGAACCCTGTGCAATATCTAATTGAAAATGTCTTTTTATTTTTTCTCCCACCCAAGATGAAAGACATCTAGCATTTCACAGCTATTTGTTTTGGTTAGAGGAATTAGTTTATTTTCCCTGTGAAATAGATACTTCCAGAGTTTGTCTTTCCTTCACTCTCCATTTACCAGCTACAGTACTACATGTCTCTCTTAGCCAAGGAGATGCTGACAGCATCAGTGAAATGTTTCAGTGCGAAGAACAAGTTATACAACAGCTTTAACCAGGTCTGAAGAGTGGCTACAGGGACTCATATGCCGAATTACCTCATGGTACTGACCACCCTGAGACATGTAAAGGCACGTTGCAGAAAGATGAGGTTTTATGCATTCAGTTACTTCATGCAGGACCCTAAATACAGAATCGTGGTTTAAAAAATAATTTGGGAAAAAAAATAACTCCTGATGATGACAGGGGAATTAGGTATGTTGTAGCTCTACAGCACAGAATACTGATTCTGGGTAGCAGTCTGTCTAGTAAGATGCATGTGGATGTGGAGTGGATTTTCCTTGCTTCATTTTTAATACAAAGAGCAAATGCACACTAGAATACAGTGCTTCAGATATTTTAAAATAATACATGTATGCCCTCTGTTTGCCTGTCTGTTTTCCACAGTGTGGGCTGTAGGATGAGCTGTACCTTTCATGCTTCTGTCAGTCATCTTGGACAAACTCTTTTCATATGAAAGACTCTTGAGGATTTTTCCTGCTGTTGTACAGAGTTCCTAGGTCTCGGAAGTCGCTTCCGAAGTCAAAGGGGACTCTTCAACAGTGGATTCCCAGTACTGTGGGTAGTGTGTTATACACTTACATTCTGGTAGTTGAATTAGCTGTTGTCAGAAGAGATACTTTCCTAAAATGTTCATAGCAAATCTTGCCTATGTGGAAGCTGTATCTACATACAATTTTTTTTTAAGCGGCCTTGGAAGAATTCTGGTTAGTTCCATATATGATAAACTATTTTGGTTCTGTTCCCATCCTCAGGTTTCTTTGATTGTGAAAACATGTCTGACTTCCCTGAGCTGGTAGATTTGAGGGGGGGAGAAAATGAAGATATATTGAATATCTTGATATGATACTGGGAAGTACATAATCTTTCTCTGCCAGCACAGTTTTGGTTTCCATATTATGTCTATATTTTTCTTAGCTTCCCGATAGAGAGGTAGTCAGTCACCAGACAAAATGGTTTTACATGGAAGTGCAATTCTTACATGGTGTTATCTACTAAGGGTAGTTCTAAACAGTAGATGAACAAAGTGTTGTCTGCTATTTGTACTATGTAGGATAGCTCCCGTAGTTTCCCAAGGTTGGTTGGGGCTTTCCTGTGGGGAACTGCAGGGTGGACAAGGCCTCAGAGTACAGATTTTTTTTCCCTAGAGTTGAAGGCAATGCAATGTGTGTAAGACTAGCCTAGCTAATCAAGCTGTCTTGTGTTTGCTAGCAAATGCAGCCTAACTATCAGGAAAACAGCAGCAGAGACGGATGGCTTCCTGTCTGCCAACGGGGAGCCTGGCTGTAAGCGACATCTCCAATAACTCTTCAGGGATTGCCCCTCGGAGTGTTTGGGAAGCTCAGCCGTGTGAGGTGCACAGTTGCCCTGGTCTCTGCCCTACATTACTGCTGTGGTTGATTTCCATACTGGCTTATTGAAAAAGAAGCAGCTAGAGGCATCATCTCCTGGGGATGTGATTTGCATTCTGTCTTCAATTAAAGCATGACAGTTTATGCCAGCAGATATTAAAATGTGAAATGGAATGCTCTTTGCCAAATATTGGGATTTTACAGAGACTTGGAAACTCATTAGTAGAGAATTTTATTCATAATAAGTGTGCAGGCTGTTGTGCAGGGCCCATTGAATTTGGCCTTGTTTTCTTTTGGGTTTCTCCCTCACTGAGTTGGTATTTCAGCCTCACATAATGTTGATGGAAACACCCTGCTCAGTGACAAAACTATCTGAGAAACAGGGCACTAAGCAAAATGTTTCTCTACTAAGGAGCTGCTCCAGGGGACTGTTAATGAGAGAGAGAGAACCTCTTCCACACTAGGTCATAGGTTTCAGTTCGATCATGTCAGTCAAATTTTAACCACCTGAGAAGCTGTTAGGTGGCCTGTAGGAAATGGGGTAGGTGTTTTATGCTGCTTGTTAGTTTTGTTCACAGGACACCTGTACAAACCTTGCAACCCTGACAACTTGATTAGTAGTCTCAGAAGAGAAGTCAAGTATTAAATAGGAATAATCACATGGGTAACTGTGCGTAAATACTTTGTACAGTGGGTCAACAATTCATAACAAGACACAAATATTTATCACCTCACTTTGTCAATTAGATCGCAAACTTATCACTTTGAAATCAGCTATTAGCAAATGAATTCACTCAAAGTATCTGTCAGTTTTGATTAAGCATGAAAAGTAATATTATTTTTACAAATGCTTAAAACATTAGGCCACCTGAATTTTAGATGAATTGTTTTTTTGTACACAGGTTTACCAGGAGTCTGATAGAATTTACCCTTCTCTTAATTATGAGGTGAGGTTACCAAGATGGGGGTCACTTTGCCCTTTTTCCTGGTTGGGTTGTAAGAAATGGCTAACCACACTTCACCAGTGTACTGCAGAGCTTCTCTTTAGAGACAGGCACGGTTGGTCAGTCAGCCCTGTCCATGAGTTATTAATGTGTAGATTCAGAGTTGTTAGAATTATTCAAAATCCTACTCTTTCATCAAAAATTGAGCTGTAAATTGTGGTTGGAAGTGACATTTTCATGTGCATGAATTGAACCTCTTTAAAAGTCCTTTCTTGAGATTGTCAGATAACATGCAGAAAGTCAAAGAAGGCAACAGAATTTGCTATTGGGGGTGAGGGAGCTGGTGATGAGGGTCGGAGATGGGGAAAATATTAGTGAAGTGTTTGTGATAGACTTCTCTTGTGATTATCCACAGGTGTCCAAAATATTACTTGATTTGCAAGGGTTTTGGTTTTTTTTTGTCTTTTTCTTTTTCTTTTTTTTTTCCCCAGATAACCCTGGGTTGTGTGTCTAACTATTAATACTGCTCTCTACTGCCTACCTAATGATGCTGAAGGGTTTACCTTGGAACCAGAGAATGGAAACAAGTCCCCACTCTGCAGACTGTTCGGATTAGATTATTTTATGCTACAGTCCATGTAGTCCTAGGCAAGACGTGAAACACTGGAAGTTAGAGCAGCCTGGACCATATTAAGCCCCTGTTAGGTTTCAGATAATTAGCAGTGGATTCTACTATGAGATTAATCCTTAAGCTGTTGAACCAAGGAAGTTTGAGTTAACAATCCCTAGTATGTCTTATGATCTTGCTTTACTTTGTATGTATTTACAGTTTATAATTTTCAGTCTTTTTCAGTTTAATGTTAAATTGTACCTATTGATGAAGCTTGTTTTGCTGCGCAAGGAATAAGGCCTCCTAAAGATGCTGCTCAAGGTGACATCTTTCTGGAGTGCTGAGAGAAGCTAGATTGGACCTGCTTAAGGAACAAAGGGGAAGGCCACAGTGGGGAAGGCTGCTGATGTTAACTTGTTCTCTTGTACTTTTTCCATTGCTATTAAAACAGAAGAATTGTGCAGTAAATGATGCCTTTTGAATGAATGTTTTCAGTTATATGTGTGTAGCTTCTATTTGCAGACTGTGATTTCAGAAGGCCTTGGGAAATAATAGATACAGCAACGGGCTAGGTTTGTCTTTGTTATCGCTCCTTGTAGTGAGGGCTCATTCCTTCCTCGTCCTTTTAATTCATAGGCAGTCTCCTACCAAGTCTCAGCACAGCACAGGCAAAGCCCTTGCTCCACTCCCTCTGGCTGTGCTGATGCCTGGCAGATTCTGTTCTGCAGCCAGCACGATTGCAGGAGTTTTCTAAACTGAAGCAGGGACTGCAAAAGCATGTAGTAAAAAACCTAATTTCTAATGACTTATTTGATGCAAAAGAGCCACAGTAGTGTTTAAGAGATGCTTCAACAGAACGCTGAGATGTCTCATCACAGAGAAGTTTATTCTACTCCTAAATACAGACGATTCGTGTTAAACTTAACTTTTAATTGTTTATTTTTTGACCTAAGACCTGAAATGGGGGGGAGTTATGGTTTTACCTATCATAAGTAGTAAATATTCATGCTTTTAAGTGAATTTCAGATTGTACCAATGTGATTTCCTTCGTAATCAGTAACACCGGTATAGCTGATTTCTTATTTCATTCCTATACTAGAATTGTCATGCAGTAAATCATATACTGGACTGTGATTTCCCATTGATGCTGAAATATTGTAATATAATGGCCTACTATGCTCATTCGTGGACATCCAGAAATAAATAAATCAAAGGAAACAGTCTGTTAAAATGCAGTTTCAGCATAATTGCTAACACTTTATATGAACTACTCTTTGTGCTATTTCTTTTAATCAAAAGATATGAAAGACGTGGATTTTAATTGGTTTCTGTGGGAGAGGCTTATTAAAAAGATCTCCAGGGATTAAAGAAGCAGAGCAGAAGAGAATTATAGTTGTGTTAGTGAAACATCTTTTAAAAAAAAAATTCTTCATATTTTTATCAAACATATAGTGTAAGCTATGGACACATGATGACAGAACAGACAGTATCCAGAGAATATTGTTTGCAGTGCTGTACACCTATGATAAGACCTTATTTTTTTTGTGTTGCATCTGGTTGTATTATATATTACTATGTTATATCACAGCCTATTACGTAACCTAAAGCCCCAACAATGAGAAAGGGGGTGGGGAACTGAGCAGAAGTGTCTGTAATCTAACAGAAATATGACTGAAAGAATTCAGCAGCTCAAATATTTTTGCGTGTAACTGCAAATGGTCAGAAAACCAGGCAGATGTAGCGGCCTTTGCAGCTGCAGTACTAGAAATTTTAAATGATAGAGCAGAATTGCAAATGAGATATTTAGAAAACTGTTGTATGGGCTTTTTAATAGACAATACTCATAGCATGTATTCAACCAAATTTGAATATAGAAAATAAAATTAGATTCAGATTGTAGTTAGTATTTTTCTGCAATTACATTTTGAAACCATAGATTGTATAGTACATCCTTTCTTGTGGTTTTTTGGTTTGTTTTTTTTTTTTTTTTTTTTTTTAGAATCAGCAGAATTTCTATAATAATATCAGTTCTAAATTGCCTTTTTTAACTACAGTAGTCTTGTACTTCTGGTTCATCATTTAAAATCTGGGTGCCATTTTTATTTATACGTTTAGATAAGTATATGTCAAATACTACTCACGAAAATAATTCTGGGGCCTGATCCTGTAGACATGAACTGCCAGGATATGTACTCTCTATCTCTGTTGAATAAGCCTTACTGCCATAAGCCAGATCGATGGAATTGGGGCTTTGACCTGGCCAAGGACAGCTGGCCATCCCAAAGACTGGTGTATGTGGTTATAGGACATATGCTTGCTGCGTTATTGAGCAATTTAGGTGACAGTAGTTCAGTGTGAATTAATACTAAACAGACAGCACTTTGTATTAATTGTCATATTTGAAAAATGGTGTTTGTGTGTCTTCTGGGTTGGCCACTACCAAGATGTTTTTGTTCACATTGCTACTACCTTCACTGACAAACTCTGCATAGTCATTGCAAATAACTTATGAAGCTTTTTCTTTTTCTTAAATCTTTTATCAAATCTGTTTTCTGGCTAGCAACTCATTCACATCTGCAAGAGATGTTGAATTCTATTGATACTACCTGAAAAGGTCAAAACCATATACCAGCTTGCTTCAGAGACTTGCTGTGTGACTTGAGATCCGGAGCAATCTAATTAAAATAGCATGAGACAGACAAGCTCTGAAAATCTTGTAGGCTTCGTTCCTTAAGTGGAAATCCACGTGGCTGTTTTGCTGTTATCAGAGCTTGGAGATTGAGTTTGGTTATTTTCTCTGTGATCTGTTACACTCCAGTCTGTGTGAAGGAAGCCAGAAGGCTTCAGTGAGTCACGAAGCAACTTATGTTACCTGATAGCTTTTTCTGATTCTAGCTCAAGGGTCATTTATTGCCCAGACTCTAGACTCCTCTGTATAAAGGAACATCATTGTAGTACATGGAGAGAGCGCCTGCATGCCTGAGAGTGTTTATGGAACTGGTAGGAAGCCATTACCTGGCCTCTTTGTCACTTGAAGTAGGGTACTTAATTCTGACGGATCTCTGACTCAGATATGGTTGATATGGTCATGAGTGAATAAAATCTCTAAAAAGAGCCTAAAATGCTGTTTTGCATTGAGGCTTTTCTCAGAAATGCCCAGTTTTCCATAGCTAGGAGGCAGTATAAAGTTGAATTCTGCAATGAAGTAATAAAATTAAGAGTTAGTTTTCACATAAAATAAACACCCATTGAGAAGTATTTTATTTTGGTTTCAGTCACGGAGAAAGTTGTGCCCACAAACTTCCAGCATACCTTGTTCAAATCAGCAGCGAGGAAATACAAGATGCAGGTGGG
This sequence comes from Harpia harpyja, assembly GCF_026419915.1. Lineage (NCBI taxonomy): Eukaryota > Metazoa > Chordata > Aves > Accipitriformes > Accipitridae > Harpia > Harpia harpyja. Next base: position 14,758,135 of record NC_068949.1, on the reverse strand, counting down.
AAGTTGTGGATTAAAACTTTTTTGCTATGGAATATTTGTAAATATCATGCTCGGTACTCTAAATGGGGAGGATTAAGACATAAGCACCAGAAACAAAAATCAGTGTTTGTATGTGCAGAGGTCGGTTAGCTTACATGGTTAGGTGTATCATGATAAGGTTGAATTTGGCCAAAGTCAAGGACACTCATCTTAAATGTGCAGTGACTGTAATGTTATGGGTAGATTAGTATACTCTGAAATCTGGATAGTACCTTGAAGCCTTTCAAAACTGTACAGTGCCTTTCTGCCTGCAAAACAGTGGTAGAAGATAAATGCAGTTTTGGTAAAAATCCATTGTGGGTATGTTTGTATTATGATGAAAAATATTTTCATTTTAGTTAGGGTAATAGCTAATTCTTTTGATTAATGTTATACTGTTTTGTTCATTTTTATTACAAGTGTTTTTTGAAATTAATTTAGCTAATATTTCATGTTTGAGATTTTGATTTAATATTTTACACTACCATGGTGTAATACTATGAAATGAATATGACTTAGCAGCCTTGGAGTTTTAGGCTTTTGTTCTGATTTAGAAAAAATGATCTGAAATGTCAGGATTTCCTATAGACTGAAAAAATGTGTTTTCAGTCTCATTATTTCCAATTTGCTTGTAACTACAAAACAGCGGAGGATCTTTTAACATAAGGCAGAGGAGGAACAGAATTCCGGTTGAAGACTATCTGTCTTGAATTTCTCAAAGGTTTAACTTGAACTCTTATTGAAGTCTTGGGTGATTGTTGCTAATTGTTGAAGCTGTGTTACTCAGAGAAAAAGCAAAATTTCAGATTACTCCATGTAAAGGTGGAGCAGAATTGCCTTTTTGAGGAGAGGATAAAAAGTGAGGATCTGACCAACTTGAATGAGTTAGGGAGCAAATATTCAAGGAGAGAGTGGGTGAAAAAAAGATGACCAAAAACCCAGATTGCAGAGGTGAAGGCAGAAGAGGATGTTGGGGCAGAGGAGTGGGGTGGGATGGGATGGGAAGATGAGTGGGGAAGTTTTTGGTGGGAAGGGTTGCCCAGTGTGCAGTGGAAGGAGCTGGTGCTTGGTTTTTAACTGCCTTACCAGGTACGCTGGTACCTGTCTTCTATGTGTATGCCTGGAACTGAGCAAGGCTCAGGGGTGGATAAATCTCTCCATTAGCTGTGGAAATGCCCCCGTACTCCCCCAAGTAGCAGAGCAATGCCTTCCACTGTGCTGTGTGTAAGTGGCAGTGGTGAGTGGTCAGTGTTGTTGGAAGGGTGTCAGAGGCATGGGGGGCTGTGCCGGGTGCATGGAGCTGCCTATGGTACAGACGTGGTGCTGTTGGGCTGGAGAGAGGCCCATGGAATGGCAACTGAAGAGCTCTGCTGTGGGAAACTAGGTGTGATAATTCAGAAATCTGAACAAGGTCTGTAATGTTACAGGCAATATGAAAGCTAGCATTAAGAGACAACTTATTGTGTCATTTCTGCTTCTGGAACAGAATACATGCCAGCTTCTTAATTTCTTACTGTTTATTGTGTCATTAATTTTTGTCTTAAGGCTGTATAGTATTTTATTACCTGCTTTTGCCAATGCTTGTTACGAACAACTACTGAAGCTTCATATTAAAGTAGTCTCACTGTTGGCATTCCAGACTAGACTTCTCAATTCAGATTTGCCATAAAATGCAGTTTGTGAGGTAATTATATTAGAGAGAACTGCACTCTGCAAAATGCTTTAAAAGCTGGAGTATAATTAATTATAAAGCGACCTCTTAAAGAGAGTAGATTTATTTCTTTAGCATGAATTAATTTCCTGATAGAGATTTTGGATTGCCATCAAAACAGAATTGAATCCATCAGTGTGTGTGTCACTATTACCACATCTAGCAGTATTTACCGGTTTGATGTGATGGGAACTCTTTTGTGGGAGAAAGGGCTGCTTGGAGGCCAGAGCTTTCCAACTCTTAACTTCCTTTCCGAGTGTCACAGTAGTGCTGATAACTATTGACGTGTCTGCTATAATTTACTAGGAACTGTAATGCGATCAACAGCTCCATTCACAGAAGTGGCCATGTGCCAGTGAAAAAGTGGTCAGCTGGTTCAGTCCAACTCGTACCAAACTCTGATCAAGACCAAGATGATGGAGGTTTGTACTTCCTTGCTACCATGCTGCTGGGGACCACAGCATTGATCAGCATCCTGTTGTTTTCGTCTTTTTAACTGTGCTGTACCTCTGCAGGAAATGCAAGTCCTTCAATGGCTAAGCCTTATTTTTCCTTTGATTATTTTTTAAAAATACAGCCTATCTAGCTATAGATAACTGTTTGTTTTGGATATGCTCTCAATTTCTTTCTGTAGCTGCTGATGGTTTTGACTTAAGCTATATTCAACTTGTCCCCTATTGAGTAGTGAACCTTTCAAAAGTGCTTGGCAAGAACCAGGTAATATGGATCGCCCTGTGCAGAGGCTGATGCTGGTCATACCAGCGGGTTGGAAACTCTGATGTGAGGTTAAACAGATCTCTTTCCAATTTGTGGGTCTGAGTGCTGACTGCAGCCACAAGGTAAGCAAACTGGGGGTGGGAGGGGAAGAGAGGAAATACCTCACTGGAATTGAACCTCTTTGGAAATGCATAAAACAACTGAAGGAGATTTAGAAGGCACTTTTATTTTTCACCTGAAGTAACAGGTGGCTTGCACAGCAAGATGGTAGAAGATCAGCTTTAATGAGAGAGTAGAAGCAGGTTTTGAAACTCTTCGTATTTTTAGTAGTTTTAGGTTAACTGAGGCAAAAAAAGCTAACGAGCAAAACCTGTTACAAAAATCTGGAAAGTAAGACATAAAAACTAAAGGCAAAAAGTGGTCTAAAAATTTGAGTTCTGAGATTCTGTAACAATGCATCCTCGAGAAGAAACCGGGTTGTGGTTCAAATGTGCAACATTATAGTACTGGGTTTGTGGAAAACCCCAAATTAATGTTTGATAGTGTTAAAATTTAGCCAACCAGAAGCAGCTGCCCAGTCCAGAATGAAGGATGGGTGGTGCGCTGACCTCAGGGATAGTATAGAAGATTGTAAACACTTAAAGAAAACTTGAAGCAGAAAGGCATTTAAAGCTGAAAGTCAGGTCAGGTGCCAGCCTGGCATTTGGAGAAAGAAGAAAAATTGCAGTGCGTAACATGAATTTGCAAGGACCAATAAATATGTCCAGATGACAAGGTGGTGATCTTAAAAGTATTCCTTTTAGAAGCAAAGGATGAAAGGATACAACAGAAAGAGAGTGGGACATTTATGAAGTAAATGGGGCTTCCACTGACTTTAGGGTAAACGTATCAGTGCAGTACCAGGAAAACCAGTATCGTCTAAAGAAAAAAAGCATATGGGTGAAAATGAGGCTTAACAGCAGCCATTTCATCCTTCATGTAGAAGTAAAGACAGCGTCTATGTAAGAAATAAGAACGGTAGTGATTTTTTGTTGTACTGAAGGAGGAATATATCCTTTACTGGAAGAGGAAAGAGAATCCACTCATTAGGCCACTCTTATAATTGGCTGGAACTCAATCCCCATTATCCTTAATTTAACAGGATGACAGAAGACAAGTATGGTAGGAAATAATAAGATGCATCCTAAGATGAGTGCTTTTAGAACTGAACATAGAGCTACAGTAATTAAACATCAGTGGTCACCCTCTGCTGACTTGTTCAGTGGGAAACATGAAGATGAGAACACTTCCCACAAGATGGAAACTAATGACAGAGATGCTGTGAATTACGTACATCTAAAGAGACAGGCAAGAAAGGCAGAAAAACACTTCAGTGTGTTATTTAGGATCCCAAGTGTTGCTACGACTTGGGAAAATGGTTTGCATTTTTTCCCAGGTTAGAAACAAGGCTTAGAAACTGCCAAACTATCACAAGGCAGAAATGCATGGCCATGTGTCATTTCGCTGTTGGGCAGCAATGTGAGGTTACCCCATGTGGAGCATTGCTTAAAATAAAATTAAACAAAACCCCCTTAATTGAAATGGTTCCCAAACCTTGCCTTTGTCTGGGGCCACCTTATGCTCGAAACTCCTCTCATTTCTTTCGTCATCTGCAGGGAATTGTTTCTTGTGATATTTTTTGCTGTGCTTCGAATGATAACTGTGGCATTGCACATCGGGCACACGAGCATGTGTCTGTGGGAGAATACATACTGAAGGAACACAAATCCATCCACTGAGCCCTGGCAAGTGATGCCCTCATTCTCTTTTTTGTGATTTGGACAGGACGTGCTTCTGCTTTTTACTGTCTATGAGCATTGTGTGTATTTTGTTTCCTCTTTCTCTTCATGTTTCTATCACTACTTCAATTCCCATGCACAGAATTAGATGTTGTTGCATGGTCTGTCTATGGTTGGGGTATTTGCATTAGCAGAGTAAATTTTTAAGTTATTCCTGTGGATACCAGCTTTCTGTTAGCTCCGTCACCCTAGATGCCATACGCATAATACAAACATTGTACTATGAAGTGGTGTTATGGAGTGGAACAGGAAAGATAATCAGAAGTGTTAAATTCAGAAGCAATGCTATTGCTGTAACGCCTATGCTGAAATCAGAGCTGAGCTGACAGAAGAAAATATCCAAGTGACATTGTTTGCAACACAATGAATAGATACAGAACCCTAAGAAGGGATGGGGGAACAGTGGTGATGATTCAGTAGCTACTGTGCCCTATTAAGCTGGGGAGCTGCTATCTATCAGAGGGGAGGATTTTCTTGCAGTCTCTCTTCCAAGACTTTGGTACCAATGAAATTGGGGGTTGGGGTTGTGTGGATCTTTTTTTCCCCTTTAAAAGGTCAGTAATTTTAGCGCAATCTATGGCATTTGGAATAGGATTTACTCCCTCGAATTTACACCTTTGAAGTCTGGGTTAGTGTAGTGAGTAATAGTGTTTTAATAGTCTATAACACATTGAGTAACTGACTATAAGTGAAATCTCATCAGATTTCAAATATCTGGTCCTAAAATGGCTTGATGTTGTAGCTGTAAGGGCTGGGAACCAGTTTCGAGTGGACACTTCCAGGAAAAAGGGCTAGGTAGCTAAGGACTTTCAAGGGTATTGGTAGATAATACAAGAGTATTTATGGAGCGCTGAACCAAATTATACCTGACTTTGTGGCATAACTATCCTTCAGCTTCTGTATATGTAAAATAAATGTCTAAACAAAGAGTATCTGTATTTACTGCCTAGTCTGATTTTGGTAGGGTGCTTTATTTCTATGCTGATCATGTTTGCTACATTTTGTGTGATTTGTCTGAACAAGAGACATAAACTAAAACCTTAAATATTTTTCTGTAGTTCATTTTCTAGTGGTTTGAGGATTAAAAGAGGTATCAAAAAAAAAGTAAAAAAAATTGGATTTTTTTTTTTGGCAGTAGAGAGCTAAAGCCTTTTAAAATAATAATTGTTTTGAGTTTACATTTAATAGGGATTCTCATCATGATTTAAACTGTGTTCATTATAAGTCCCTTAATTGTAATATTACTAATCCCTGCTGAGTACAGCTAGTGCATCATTTGTAAATGTTTTTTTTTCATGACTGGCAGTATGTTTAAAAAGATTTTCTGCTCCTAGATTTACCTCTCTATTCAACCCTGATACCAATGCCAAGTATATGAAATACATTTTGTTGTTTTCTTTCTTAATCTTTTGTATTTCAAATCTTAAAGCTATTGTCTGCGAGTGTTTTAAAAGCAGAAGAAATGGAATTATATTCTTGAGACAGATTGGAGTGCTGCTAGTTTGAAAAGTGGTTTTGAACGTTTATTTTGGAGTAGTCAGTTAAAGCCCCTTTTGAATGCCAGGAATAAGCTACCTTACGCTACACCCTGGTGCGTGAGCGGCACAGAGGGTAATGTGTACTGTGTTGGCACTGCCAAAGAAAATCGCTAGCAGTGATGTCAAATTTAGCCTATCACTGTGAGGACTAAGGAAGCCTGACATTGTGATTTGGAGCCTGCCACCAGTGCTCAGGTGGAATAGTATCTAACCACATAAACGCTTGCACTGAGTGTGCTGTCTAGGAAGCCATAATCAGAGTGAGGAAGAGCAGCAGCACTTGCTGCATGAGAGCGCTCCCGCGCGGGGCTCTGTCCTGCCCATGCAGCCAAGTGTGCCGCAAAGAGTGGCTCACCTCTTTGTGTGGTGGTGTGCTAGTGGCTCATCAGAGAGGGCAATGACTCCCATCTAGCAGTGCAGCAGGAGAAATTGTCACTAAAGGATTCACAGCAGTAAAAGCAAAAGAAAATGCTGTAGTAGGTTGTTATCTTGGTCTGGTTGTGTTGTGGTTGAGCAAGGCTCAGTGTCTATGGTTTAGGAGGAATCTATTTTAAATTAAAGGCCAACGAGTATGTTAGTGGTATTTTCTGTGGGTTTTTTTTTGTTTTGTTTTTGTTTTTTGGGTTTTTTTGGTAATTCTAATCCTACTGCAAGGAGCTGCTGACACAGCATGATGTACTTTGCATATCTTAGTGTGAACTTATGATTCTTATGAGGGAGATGTGGCCCACTGGTGGGTCTGAGGTGATTCTCTCACTAAGGACACCTGAATATAGAGATCACAAGGTGTTGTGGTTTAACCCCAGCCAGCAACTAAACACCACGCAGCCGCTCACTCACTCCCCCCCACCCAGTGGGATGGGGGAGAAAATTGGGAAAAGAAGCAAAACCCGTGGGTTGAGATAAGAATGGTTTAATAGAACAGAAAAGAAGAAACTAATAATGATAATGATAACACTAATAAAATGACAACAGCAATAATGAAAGGATTGGAATGTACAAATGATGCGCAGTGCAATTGCTCACCACCCGCCGACCGACACCCAGCCAGTCCCCTGAGCGGCGATTCCCCTCCCCCACTTCCCCTTTCCTATACTGGATGGGACGTCACATGGTATGGAATACCCTGTTGGCCAGTTTGGGTCAGGTGCCCTGGCTGTGTCCTGTGCCAACTTCTTGTGCCCCTCCAGCCTTCTCGCTGGCTGGGCATGAGAAGCTGAAAAATCCTTGACTTTAGTCTAAACACTACTGAGCAACAACTGAAGACATCAGTGTTATCAACATTCTTCGCATACTGAACTCAAAACATAGCACTGTACCAGCTACTAGGAAGAAGACAGTTAACTCTATCCCAGCTGAAGCCAGGACACAAGGAAAGCAGCTAGAGCAGAGTGGGGCAGAGAACCCAGAGTGCTCTAGAGAAAGAGAGGGAATTGTATTCTCATAGATCACTTTGCTTTTTTATTTTTATTGAAAAGCATAGCATGAAGAGCCAGTAATCTGTACCCTGTAATCTACCCATCCACCCCACCTGGTGATCTGCCTCTCACTTAATGGGACTTGAAGCCCAATTTGGTTTGCTCCTGTAGAAAGTTGGTTGCTTACAGGAAGCAATTAGCTTTGGTTTGTATTCTCTATGCAACTACTCTTTATTCTTTTATATGGGGGAGAGGGGGATATATTGATGAAAGTCCCGGATAGCAGCAGCTAATGTGTGCCTTTGTACAGTGGTTGTAGCCTATTGCTTTCACAGTACAAAATACATGCTAAAGAGTAAACGTGTATCTCTATATTTGAATCAAAGAAGGAGCCTTCAGGTGCAAGCTGAGTGAGGGTGATTCCCTAGCCATCATAACATGCATTTCAGAGCCAAGAGTGAAAGAGGCCAGCAGATGAGAACAGACATCCATAATTTGTGCCTTGCTTCCACTGTTTTCACAGCTTGACTTCAGAAGCAGCCATGATGTCTGGCTTTGGGAGGAAAAACCTGTAGCTGGTGTGTGTTTGTTAAAGGACACATTTGTTGTCTAGAATTAACAGGATGCAGAGCCAAGTGGGTATTGAAGTTGATTGCATAGAGGTCTGTGATATTGGAGCTACATACAATTGTACAAATTGTATCAAAGGCAGCTTAATCACCCTAGATTTATTTGTGTCTATGCTGAATCACAATAAGAGGTCAGTTTTGTGGGAGATGAGATTTAAATAAATTCAGCCTGTGCTCACACAGCGAAGTTTGCTCCACCTCTGGGACCACAAAACTATTTCTTTTCAGCTTTGCATGTACAGTGGTTCTACATTTTGCAAGTACAGAGTGATGAATATGTTTTGGCTAGAAAATGTGAAAGTTAAAAGTATGGTGTGAAAGGCATATCAAACTTGATTACCTTTCTGATAGAATAACAAATCTGGTGAATGAAGGGAATGCAGTAAATGTAATATATTTGGACTTTAGTAAAGTATTTGATACTCTGTTTCATGAAATCTTACTTGAAAAATTGATTCAAATTGACTGTGATGGAGATGCTGCCATATGATCTAAGAGTTGGCAGGGCAACTGTAAACAAATAATAATGCTAAATGGATGAGGCTGGAGCTTTGGGAAAAGCCTAACCAGGGAATAATGCTGTATATGTTCTAATGTTTAATATCTTTGTTAATAGCACAGAAAATGAAGAATATAAACTAAATTCTGTGGAGGTACTGAACCGTGATAGCTCCAATACAGAGGAAAATATTTAAATAACACAAAAGAGCATTGAGAGTTATTAGAAATGTGAATGAAAAATAGGAAGAGAAGATGGATGTTGAAAAGCGTAATCTGAATCATGGCTTGAAGGGAAGAATAATGCATAACAGAAAATTGAGAACAAGCTCACAGTGAAATCTAGGAAATAGATTTTTTTTTTTTTTTTTTCCTCTTCTAATTAACTCAAATTAATTGAAAATTGAAAAAGTTTTTCTTTGGGGCTTCTCTATGTTAGGCATAAAGACAGTGAATTCTCAAAAAAAACCAAACCCAAACCAAACCAAAAAACCCACAACAAACCAAAAACCCAAACCCCCAAACCCACCAAAAACCTAAAACCACACACACAACCTCCCACCTCAAAACCCCAAATAAAAGACCAAACCAAAATGACCTTCTCCTCCTCACCCAACCAGTGCTTGAATTGAAATGTACTCATTGCATGTACTGAATTGCTAAATGCAGAAATCAGTGGCTACCTGGAAGCTTAAGTATACGTTCCCCTTGTGGCTGGTCCTGAAAGTGAGCCTCTTTCTTAGGATGTGAATCCTTGCTGAATGTTTGGCTTTTGTTGAATTCATGGCCATTTCATTGCAAGTCACATGCTATTCAGGTAGTGAAATACTTAAAAAAACTTCCAAACAACGCCCAAAACCCTACAAAAACAAAACTTCTAAAAAAAGCTTTAAAGAAACTAAGTCATTACCTCCTTAATGCTACTGCTGATGCTACCTTGTGGTATTACTGATAAAATATGTATGTATATCCAAATTTAAAACAATTTTATTTTCTTCAAGAAATATCAGAAGCATCTTGACATGTCTCTTGAGAAAATAGAAAGGGACGCTTTTAAGAAACAACCTTTTCTATTTTCTCTTCTGTTATTAATGAGCTCGGTAGTTGCTGATACTTCTGTATGAGAAAGGCTGCACTTGAATGTTCTGCATTTCAGTACTACAATTGTTAGGAGGGCAGATCTTTTCCAGGAAAATGCTTCCGTTCTCAATTGTAATCCTATATGTTAGGAAAGTGGTAGTCAGCACCACTGAAATACACTGCCTAGGAGAGGTGGAGTTACACTCTCTAAGCAGTTTGCCCAAGAGCTTTTACAAGATCTATCACTTAGCAGACTACTGTTTGGAAGAGCCCTATCCATGAAAGTGTGACTTCAAAGACTAAATAATTTATAAAACCCCCTAAACCAGATTGTCACTATGAAGCCTGTCAGTGAAAAAAGAAACAAGGAATCTTATTAAAACCAACCAACAAATAAAAACCCAAACCCAACCCTCAACACACCCAAAGGGAGGGAGGAATGGATCGAGCCTTCTAAATCTCATTATTAATATGCACTTTGAGGTTCCCATTTAATAAAGAGAACTTTCCTTTCAATACAAGGACTCTGTGGTGGCCTATGCCTACCACTGAGTCACTACCCCTAAATCACCCTGGCATCAGCCAGCGGTGAAATGTCTCCTCTCCAAAAGAGTTTCGGGAAGGCCTGCTTGTTGTCCGAGAGAATTGTATCATGGATGCCACAGCAGTGGATGCCACAAAGTCCCCAGGGCTCTGTGGCTGGGACCCCACAATGCTGCTTCCGAGGGCAGATGAGCGAGTTTGCCGGCTCGGCCCTGTGGCACCCAGGAGTACAAACTATACAGAGAAGTTTCAGCCAGCACAGACGTAGTAGGCTGTTGTATAGTTAGCCATGAGGAATAAAAGTGCAAGGACTACTGTTCACTTGGAATTTTTTTTAATATTATGGTTGAACAACACTGATAAATATAGTCAGTAGGAAACAGAAGTAATAAAACAACAGGAAAAAAGCCAACCATGCCTCCTTTAACATACAATTAAATTTTAAGTTTTCTGTCTGAATAAATACATCTTGGGATTAACACTTTTTCTACAAGAGATGTTTGAGAAAGTGGATATGAATAAAATGCAGTACATGAAGTCTTCCTCTGGTAGTGTACATGTACAAATTAAAGAAAATGGCCAGGTCCCTGTGGATTAATTCTCTTTGTGTTTTATGAAGTTGACCTTTTCCTGTGTTGTATCCTAATTAGTATATGCAGACCTGCTGAGTTTTGACTATAGATTCTAGGAACATGCAACCTTACCTCTGAGGTTTTAGAGGTCTTTGATCATCCTACAGATTAGAATTTCTATTCACATCCCTTCTGAACTATGGACAAAGTGAGTTTGGCATTTCTCTCACTTACATAGTTTCCCTCTGACTGATGGATGCTGGTGTTGCCCAAAGATGAAACTAATCAGTATTTGAAGTCTGGATATGCATAAATCCAGACATAGAGTGGGAAAATAGTGACTTATGTTTTCAATAATTCAGGCACCTACCTGTACTTAACACCCTGCTTAGGATTTTTATCTTGGCAGAGTACCAACCAACTGCAGCTTCATTGGACATGGATAATTTTTAATATATCAGTAAAGAAGGGATGGAATCATTAAGAAGTAAAATGATAACAGATTGGTTAAAAACATGAGAGTTTGCTATAGTCTTATGTTCTCTGCTCACCTAAATGGAGTGGCATCTTTGGTATCAGTGAGTTACTTGTGTGCCTAATAAGTTCTCCATAGCTTGGTATGGATGACATCAACAAGATTAAAAGAATAACTAGGATTTGATAAAAGAAAATTACTAACTTTAACATTTACTAAGCATTAGTTAACTTTTATCTATATATTTCTTATTATTGACTATTATCATTCTACGTTACACAGGAAATTTCAACATCTACAGAGAAGTTATTTTCAGGTAAATTACATGGCAAATTTCTACAAATAAGCTAACTAAAGATTTGGAACTTGGGCTGATATTTAGCTATACCTTACTGGTGTTGCAAAGAGTATTTCTGTTCTGTGATCATATTAAGTGATGTGAGCTCATGTTTCTAGGATTGTAGGATGTGTATCGTACTTGCATAACATGTGAGTGTATTTTTGAGGAGTTGTGATTTAGTAAACAGTATGGGTCATTACTTTCTGTGACTTCTAAATACAAGCTCTTAGAGATTCATAGCGGTTATGAGAGCAAAATATTGAGTAACAGCAGTAGTACCAATGTGTTACTGTAAACAGTCTTAAAATACAGTGTGGCTCAGTTGTGTGGGCTTTAAAAGGATATGGGCAAGTCACTACGTTCAGTAAAGAACTACAAGGCTGATTTGACATCTGTTTCTCTTGTTCCAAGAAATTAAAAAAAGGTTAATTTAGTTCAGAAAAGAGAAGTTTGCCAATCTTTCTGTAATGACTTAGAGACAATATTTCTGGCAGTAAGGAGCTCCATAGTCTTGTAGAAAAAGCCTTTACAAAATGGAGACCCTGAAGTTAAGAAAAATTGAGGCAGGAACAAAAAAGACTTTCTGAAATAGTAAGAGTGATAAAACATTGAAACAGTGAAGCCAAGCATGTGGAGAATCCTAGAAGCTCTAGACTTGATGTGAGAGTCATTTGATAACATTTCATAGCAATATGATACAGCAGCTCAAACTAGATGGCTATAATGTTATCCTTCCAGCCTTAAAAAATATGAATCTTTATATTTATTGTAGTCATTTCTAGCTAGTGAAATGAAATGAAGATGTCAGGTTTTTAAGGGGGGGGGGAGGATTATTATTATTGTTTTTTATATTATTATTGTCTCATTAGATTTTACCAAGTGATCAGTGACAGCTGCATATTGACATGGTGGTAAATTTAATGTAGCTTATTTTGGGATATATAAATATTACTGAGTTCAAGATTCCTGTTGTGGAGCCTGGAAGGGAATACCATGATCTCCTTGTTATAATATAATCAAAGTCTTGCTAGCCATCTCCTCTGACCACCTGCATATAACAGCCAGAGACTCATGCCCCCCACCCAAGTGTAACTTTTTAAATTTTTTTGATTTTTTTTTTTGATTTTTTGATTATATTTTTTTGATATTTTAAAGACTGAGAACAACGGCATGTGCCCTTTCCCCAGATATGCTCGAATTTTTGACTGTTACCATGGCTAAAAGTTGCATCTTTGGTTGGAAAAGAGGTGGGCAGAACATCGAACTGTGCCATCACTGTGGAGACTACAGGAAGCAGGGATGTGATTGTGCTGCCTCTGTACTGATAAACAGCCCTGCCTAGCCCTTGGGTTGCACATGGTGGTCCAGGGTAACTGCTTCTGCCTAGAGTAGTCCTCTGGGGACGTTTGCAAGCTGCAGTGAGCTGGGAAATTCTCCAGAGGCTTTTGGTGCACCTGCCCTTAAGACTGCCACTTCCAGACTTTGTGTGGAAAAATCTCATTTTAAAAATGTGCAGATGACTTCCTGCCTGAATATCAGCTGCTTTTTATGGTGACTCTAATTGCACTCCTAAAGCTACAAGTTTCTGAAAGAGGTTGAGTACTGGAAACGTTGCTCTAAATTTTGATTTGCACAGGTATGCATTTACGGATTTTGCTGCTTTTGCTTTGATAACTAGATGATTTCTGCTTTGCTATAGGCAGTGGAGTGTTGAAACTGAAATTACTTGGAATCAAGAAGCAGAGATTCCACAAGATTTATTACACCCTCATTTTACTTTTTTTGGTGTAAAATATGCTGGTGTGCCCAGTAGCAGAAGGATAATGACTTTTTTGGGGGAAAAAGCCCCCAAACCAACCCCCCCCAATTTTATCATAAATATTTTAAAGCCATAATTTTAAATATATAATTTATAAGTGTTGTTAAATATTGCTCATGATGTGTAATTATAGAAAGTCTATTTAAAAATATATTTAAAATATTTTTCATGCAAGACTTATTCCAAATATTACAAACTTTTGAATACTGAAATGAAAGATTTCCCAAGCCAAATTAGTTTAATCTGGGTTTCAAAGTGTTTCTTTTAATTTCATTCTAATTTATTTTTTTTTCTACTCTTGTTCATTGTAGGCCGCTTAACAGTGCCTTCATCTTATAATTGTTGCTGTCACTTCCATATCGTTTCCCTGAACTAGAAAAAAACCTTGCACCACTAATTTTTAGTCAAGTGTCCACAGGCTCTTGGGGCACCCTGGGTGACTGCTGAGCCTTTCAGAAAAGGTGGCAAAATGAGCCAGTGATGTTTGTGAAATTTCTAGTGTCCCTCCTCTCCCACCACTGGAAAACCTTCTTGCAAAGATGGAAACCCACTGACTAGGATTAATGTAATCAAGACTTAAAATTGAATGATCTTATGAATAAATATTCTAAGTATTGACATGTGACAGATTGCTACAAGTGTCCAAAGACACACACGCAGTTAGTTAAAAATGTAACTATGTCAGTTTTCTTGAATGAGGCACCACACAGCTGTGAACGACTGCGTTTTATTGCACAGCATCTGGAACCTGCGGGAACCCCTGTGCCCTTTGGGCATCACCTATACAGTCTTCATCCCTCCCTGGATAGGAGGCATCATTCAGCCTGTCTCTATCTACCCAATGCTCCTCCAGGTAGTGCTTTTTCATACGCTTGCATCTGTAACCCTGTAGGCAAGTATCACTTGTGAGCAGTAGAGCTATAAAGTCTGACTAACTTTTCAGCCTGGTGTTGGTAAGATGTCTCTGGCAAATGACGCTCCTGAAAGGCAAAGGCTGTTTTCTTTCTGCTTGCTATCTTTTTCCTTTTTGAAGTAGCATTGAAGTAAGTACAGAGATGTCATCAGTTTTGTGTGTTATGAATCAGGCTGACCCCTGATTGGCAACACATGGGTTGAACCGAGTACTCTTGAGATGCTATTTCAATAAGGAAAAACAAACATACGTACAGATCACGTTGCTCGGAGAGAGAATTTGGCTTTCCTGAATTTTGAATGTGGAGTAATTCAGGCTTCTGAAACAAATGAAGAGGTATTTAAAAAAGTAAAGTATTTTAAACTCCTTGAAACATGGGCGATATGTGGTTAAGGTTAAAAGGTTGGCTGGAGATAAGTATCTGCCAGGCCTTCAGCTATGTTTGTTAGAGCATGAATTTTTGTACTGCTTGGAAAGTGCGTAAGATCTACAAAACAGATGTAGGGAAGTGTAAGAAGTTAATGTTATGGAAAAAACCTGAAATTTTATGTTCTTGAATCTAAGACACTTTTTCCATTATCTGTTTACAGCACAAGACACACTTCTGATAGTATCCACTTTGAGGATTAAATTAACTTCTTGGCATTTTTTAAATTAGGGAGTATATAAAGGCCGTTTAATAGGAAAGCCTCAATTGATGAGCAGAAATTGAAGACAACAAGATTACATATAGCCCATTCTTTAGATCCTGCTAGGACTGTACATCTTTCTGATGTTAAAACAGGCTCTGTAGTTGTTTGCTGCTGCAGTGTAATTTTTCACTTATTTGAAACCACATGAAGTGTCCCACTATTCTTTTCCTTCCTTTAAATTAACTGTGGATAGTGGAGGATTTATGCTGCAAGTACAGATTATAAAATAGGTTAAAGAAATATTTTTCCAAGATGGTTAGGACTAAGAGAAGCTTTCTTGGTTTCCTGTGCCTTATAAAATGAATATTATTTTGTCTGTGTGTAGTTCTCCTTGAGCACTCGCGTTCATTAGTTCCTGTTTGTGGTTGTGCCATTCCTTTCCACCATTTGCGCCAGCATTGCCAAATGCATTGCTGGAACGAGTCTTAAGGAGAGGAAAACTAATGTAAAGAGAAATCACTCTCCATTTGTGCAAATAATTTGCAGTGGCAAGTTGGTAAAATTGAATAAAGTAGCAAAACAGGATGATAGATGCTAGGAGATGGAATCACCAACTGGAAAACAAAAAAAGTTATTGCAGCAGATGAGCAGGTCAGTACAAAGGAACTGGTGATGTAGCAGTGCTCAATTGGGTGCAAATGAAAAAACAGCCAGACAATCAGAAAACACAAATAGAAAACCTGGCAAGGAAATAACTTCTGGTGCCTCATAATATGCTGTTTGATTTCGCTGAGACAGGTAAAGATGTTCACAATGTTTTCTGAAAAATATGAATTTAAATGTAGCACAAAGATTTTTATTTTATTTTTATTTTTTTTTTTTTTTCAGGGAACACAGTCATGTTTATCTGTAGTTACTAGAGTTTGAAAGAACTTAATTGTCCTGCATTTCCACAGAATATGTTTTATCTTCCCATGTTCCAAACAAATGCATTCATGCATGCTCTCTTTGGTATACCTATCAAGTGTCTGTTAATAGGCGTTTTCATTCCTGTTGTCATGTGTGCTACTTATCTTCCTGGGTTTAGATGAATGTATCAAAGATGCATGTGAAGATAACAAAAAGCAATTCTGCAGCCTGGATGCAGAAGCCTCCAGTCAGAGCATGGACATGCACATGCCCATGTATTGACCTGCGGCGCGCTGGCCAAGAGGTCTGTACGACCACCTTCACCCAGCTCTTTCTTACAGTGCCTTGAAAGGGCCTGAAGCTCAAAATCTCACGTGCTACATACAGCAACTTCCAATGATCTTGGGGTACTGTGGATCAGGCTGTAAATTAGTCTTGCAGTCCCTACACCCTGTAGGCTTCATAATAGCTGACAAAGCAACTTACCTCTTTGAGCTGCGGTGCTGTTTCTGTCTGGGCAGTCCGAGTGCAGTGAGAGACTCCTGGCTACGTGAAGAACCACCTGCAACACACGTGTTTCGTGGTGGGAAAAGCATTTGACGGTGGCATGCCTATTAGCTGGTGAGGACATACCTGCGTTTGACGACTTTTTGGACGCTGGTCAAAACACCAAATGTGCAAATGTGTGTCCTGTTTTTAGATTGTCAAAAGCAGGAAGGAGTTCCCTCTGTGTGATTTTATGAAAAATCGTCATTTTGGGGCAAACGGACATAGGGATGGGTAGATGCATACAGTTCAGTTGTTATTTTGATCTGGTATGACAGATTTTTTTTTTTTTTTTTTTTTCCTGGGCATTTTGTTTTCTTAGCTTTGCGGGGCTGTCAAGAAACATTTCCTGCTGCAATATGCTTTGTGTGTGTTTCTGCACAGAATATATATGTGTACGCAGTAGTAAATTCTAAAACTGTTATTACCACTCAGGAAGGAGATCTTGCATCTATTGTGGGTATTTCTTGGAGAACACTAGTTGAATGCTTGGTGGCAGTAAGAAAAGACAAATAAATCATAGGGATTCTTAGGAAGGGAACGGAGAACAAAACCACCTCATTTTTCAAGTGTACTTCTGCATCTCAAATTCTGCATGCAGATCTGATGATCCTGTCTCTCAAAGGTCATGGTAAAACTGATAAAATCTAGAAGAAGGACAAGAAGAATAGTTAGAGGTGTGGAGCTGCCTGTAAGGGAGGAGAAACATAATAGATTAGGATTGCTGCATGAAATAATACTATAATAGTAGTATAGAAAAATATGGATGGTACAGAAATACAAGTAGGGAATGAGAATTATCTGCATTCTGTAATGTGGGAAGTAAGGGGTGTCCAACAAAAATAGGAGAAGATTTTAAATGAACAAAAGGACGTACTTTTCCATGGAAAGACAATTAAATTGCAGAGCTTGTTACAGCATAGTATTAAGGAAGTCAAATTATAAATGACTTAAAATTAGTCAATTTTTATCAAGAATAGTTCTTTTGTACGCCACGAAAAAAGTGGATTGGAAGCCAGCTCTAACTCAGGTTAATTCTGTTAAGCTGCTGGAACCACTGTTAGTATACAGACAGGAGGGTCACACAATACATGCTCTGCTTCATAGAGCCCTTCTGTAATTATCAGCTGCTACATGTTGTTTATTTACAGAGGAAAAAAAGAGGAAGGTAGTATTGGGCTACATGGCTCCTTATTCCCTTTCATTATAGTAATTTCTGTGTTTACTGACTGTGGCTTTTCTGTGGTGCGTGGCTTTTAGTCTTTAGTCATCGTAAGACCTAAGGAGCAGGTATTATTTTATTTTTCTAATTTAAAAAATAGTGTACAAGTGGTGCCATTTAGACGTCACTTTCTAAACTACTGTCCAATACATACAGTTCTTCTTTTAAATCTTCACTGTAGAGTTTCAGGCTAGGAGAGCAGAAGGTTTCCTATGATGTGAATTGACTTTTTTTTTTTGTACCTCTGCTCAGAAACAGAGATTTCAAAGCAATGGCAGGATACCTAATGAACAGAAAAACAACAGTCAATGCTGCAAAAAATATTTACTGGGTAGTCTCAATTTTTCTACCTAGTGATACCAACAAAGCAGTATGCATGAGGCATATTTACTGTGAATGGCATACTAGGTCTGCTTCCTCATTTCTACATTATAGCCAGATACTTTAATCATAATATCTAAAATTAGGTGTTATTAGGTGTTGCTACTGTTTCAAGAAAGCATCTCAGGATAGTGCTTTTTCATGTTTTAACCAAAATTGAATGTAATCAATTGAATTTCAGTATTTGCTTTAGGTTTAAGTTATTTTAACTGTTTTTCTGATTCATTGCATAAATTTCTAGAACCTGTATTTTCATTCAGGTTCTTCTATAATAAGAAGAAAGTACTTTACACTTAAGTATCTAACATTATCTGAAGTGGTCCAAATTGTTAAGCCATAAAGAAGTGGGTGCATTCACTAGCCTTTTTTTTTCTTTTGTTCTTCTGTTTAAATCTGGGACTTCTCCATTGGGTGAAGCCAAGTTTTGAACTGTGACCAAACATTTCAGTGACGGGAAGATGAGGGAGGAAGACAGGCAGCAAGGGTGGGGTTTTTGTTTTCCTTTCTTTAAAAAAAATAATATCAGGCCATCATTTACCTGTGTAGGAGATAAAAGGTAAAAGAAGATTTGAAATGTGATGACTCATTCCTAACTCAAACACCATAATTTTCTCGGTGATTTCAGGAGGGTTTGAATTTCAGATTTAGTGTTCTGAAGTTTTGAAGTAGGGGCTTCTACTGACTGCAAGAAGCTGAAGCAGTCAGCAATAGTTATTTAGGTGTACTCATAAGAAATGAAGTTGTAATGGAAGCTGTCATTTACTGAAGAATATAATGTCTAATGTGTTTTCTCAATTTGTCCTAAACCATAGATCTGTCCCAAGCAGAGACTGCAAAGCCTCTTGTCCCCTTGACTACTTGCTGTGCATGCATTAAAGGACTACCTGATATTTCTTCTATGTTAAAAAGGGAGTAGCAGGGTTCTTTGGAGTTAGTTTAGTTTCTTTGTCTGTAATTGTTGACAGTGCCACTGTTTCTCCTGGATGTTCCTAGCCGGATTGTGTCTGAGTGCACAGTCCATAAGTAGCCAGTGAATTACTAAAGGATAAAACCCTCTTTTTAATATTAAGTCCTGGTTTTATTCCAGTCCAATATCTCTTATTCCAGCTCTGACTAGTAGGCCTGTCTTGACTGCTGTAAGATAAATTAGGCCTGAATTTCTATTCTGTGTTCTCAGAGGCTCTGAAATGGAGAGAGCATTATGACAGTCCAGCAAAGATAATGCAGACAGAAGAGTGTTTTCTCAGGGGTAAGCGAATACTTTTGTGCAAGATATAACTGGTAGATCAAACAGAGCAAAATGAGCACTGCAAACTCTGAGGTGCTCCTCTTCAAAGGCAGGAACTCTTGATGCTGTGGCAAGCCTCTATTTCCCTTATTTGCTTGTTGTTTTATCTGATGGTGTATGTGAGTCCGGTGATTTTAATTGATGGTTATTGGGGCAATAAAATGAAAACTCTGACCGTGATTCTGCTCTTTGGTTCAGAAAAACAACTTTGATTTTTTTTTTTTTTGTTTTCAATCTCCTCAAAGTTCATTCTTAAAAGTGCAGTGTAAGTAGTTAGTATTCTTCAGTAATGTACTGAGGTAAAACACTAAGGTATGTGACAGGCATATATCTCCACACACTTTACTGAACTACAAAAAATATTCCGAATAGAAAATCTGGTGCAGTCATGATCCAAGTGAAATATAAGATAAAACTTCCTCTAAAACCAGTAGCAGCACTGTAAAAGTTCATGATGGTATAATAAATCATTCACCACGTTAAAAGGGTTATCTGTGTGTCCTGAAATTGCGTTTCCGTTTAAAGTGTCTTATGAAGGTAAAAGAAATGAGTCATAAGGATTCTGATGCTGACAATAAGCAGTACATGGTAATTTCTTGCATCTCAACCACGAGAAGGAACTCTCATTTCCAGTTATAAGTGGCAAGTCCTATATGTGGCATGCTTAAAGAGAGATTTGTACTGGGGGGAATGACATTCCCTTCCATCTCAGCTGAATAAAGGGGTGAAAACCTTGTTGAAAAGTTCTGTACAGAATTCTGTACAGAACTGTAAAATGTTTCTAAGGCATTTTTAGCCCATGCCTTCAGCCTATGAATTCCAGAGCAAGTTTAACAGCAAACTAGATCCAATTCAATACTGAATTATTCCTTTTTTGTGATATCATTTTCCCAGGCAATTACGTAGGCTTCTAGGGTGGATTCTGTCTCTCTGTTGCATCTTGAATTCCACCGTATTTTGCAAGATTTGTTGATGAAGAAAACCAATGCAGTATAACTACTGCATTGATTCTGCGTCAGAAACATGTGAGACTTAACCAGAATATCAGACCTCCTGCCCTACTTTGCATTTGTGAGATATGTGCCACTTAGGAGCTTGCCTGCACTGCTCAATGCGCTGCAGCACAGAAAAACCCAAGTGACTTCAAAATGACTTGGCTCACACACCAGGAGCTGATGCAGCTGTAAGCTGCACAGTGTAGACAAAATGAAAAGTCCTTTTACAGGTTTATATCAGTTCTGCTTTTCATGTCTTTCCAGAGATGGCAAGATTTGGCACTACTAAATCTTTAAAAAAGTAGAAGTAGCTTTATAATCAGCTCACTATTCTTTTGGGTTGGTTTGTCATCTTTTCAAGGAACTGGAATGAGATGTTTTGCTGCAACACTGCAAATGCAATTTCATTAAAATAGGACTGCTGCAATGCCTTTCAGATCTTAGGAGAGAGCTTGTGGCTTTTGCTGAAGCCACAACACAACTTCCCAAAGCAGTACCCAGTTAAACACATGGTTATAAAACAATGTGGACTTCACCAAAGGGAGAAACATTGCCTCTAAGGTATAGATATTTTTTCAGAATGTTCAGGCAATACTGTTGTAGGTCAATGGGTTACCATATGCAAAAATTGTGCTCTGGCAAATGCTCTCAGAAGAAGCCAGCAGCAAATCTAAGCAGTTGTGGAGAAACAGAGAATGGAATTGAGAAGCCCTCCTAATTAGGGAGCTGTCTATTGAAAGTATGTGAAATGTGAATGATCAGCACAGCAAAAACCTAATGCTGAGGTCCCCACAAGTTCTATACTATAAACAGTGTTTAATATTCTCATCTCTAATCTGGAATTGGGAAGAAAAATTATGTATGGGTGACACATTCAAACTAGAGAAGGCAGTAACTTTAGTGATTCCGAACAAGACTAGGTGAATGAGTAGCATAACGGCAAGTGAAACTCACTGCTGAGAGTTGCAAAGTTGTGCTTGTGGAAAAATAATGAATTTCACAGCTGTATTGCAGTTCATGGGAGAAAAAGGGCCCAAGTGTCACTGGAGAGAGGTCAACGTAAGGAATGTCACGTTTTTCCTCTTTTCTTTCTGGTGACCGTGTTTTGTGAAGATGTATATGACACAGGCTTAAGTATTTAGAGGGAAGTGAAAGCTGATTAAAGAGCAGAATCTTGGAGCTGTTATGCAAAAAAAGAGGATTCATAATTGAAGGAGGGAAAATGGTGATGGAAAAAGAAAGCAAGTCGGATTTTCTTATTTTAACTCCATAGGAAGCAGAGTCAGGGCTTAAAAACAGCAAGAATTTTCTGAACTCATGAAGCTAACATATTGAATGCTTAGGATCTTAGTAGGATTTTCTTATTTTTTAATTTTTTTTAAGAATTAGACTATACAGATAATTAGAAAAATGCATAACTGTATTTGATAGGATTAAGAAATAAAGAATTTAAATCCTAATGTTTCAGCACAAAAGCCAATGAATATGACAATATTCTAAAGAATATTATCTTCTGGGAGTTTGGTTTCGTACAGGTCTGCAACAGATTTTGCAAGCTTTAGCAAGACTCATGTTGTATTGGTGACAGATATGGAAAAGACACTGGCCTAGACAAACCTAGCTAGCTGACAGATTCAATATTGTATTTACCTTCAGTGAAGGTGTTGCTTACACAAGGAGTGCACAATTGAACGCTGACAGAGGAACAATTAAAGGATAACAAAAGTCCACAAAAGATCCCCAAAAGTTTTGCCTCAAAAGAAACTTTAACTTACCTTTCAGTAGAACTGTGACAGATGACTGCAAAAACATATTGTATCATATTTGTAATAGAAGAGAGCAGATCCTGGACTGCAAAAGAAATACAAAGACAGTTATTTACATTAAAAATATTTTGTAGGAATTCAGATTTCTGGTCACTTGCTTTTTATAGCACCTGTACTGTTTTGCTTTCAGTAGCCAAAAATAATATTATATGTGATTTTGCTGTGCAGGGCCTGAAATGTCATGACAAGTATGGATTTATCTTCATGCTGTATTAACGACTCAAACAGAATGCAATTGCATGCTTCATGCAAGTACTCCAGGAAAACACAAAGAAAAGAAATAAACAGAAATGACTACACAAAGGAAATTGGACGTTGCTGTCATTCATTCGTCTGTATAAATTATCCATGTGACTCCTTTCTGCCTATGTGCAGAGATCAGAAATAAAGTTTCCCAGCTAAATCCAGTTGACCCTGTAGGTAACAAAAGTTTAGTCTGTCCTGATTCGTGTAAGTGGCTTAAAGCGCTGTGCTTATTGTGGCACTTACTGCACTCCAAACAAATGTTGGCGTTCTTGATGAAGTAGGAAGCCTGTGATTTTTGAGTAGGGTTTCTGAGTGACAGAGACTGGGAATTGTTTGACAGAATCGGTCACCATTTTAGCTGGCACGTACCCAAGGTGTAGAAGGGAGCCAGGTAATGCTTTATGCTGGAGCCTTTGTATAACTTGCCCTTGAGATTGCAGACTCTTCATAGCAAAGAACTGGAGCAAGAGATTGCCAGCTGATGCTCACCCCAAACTGAGTTTATAGAGGCCAATCAGTTGCCAAAATTTTTTAGCTCACAGACCCTTGAGAGAAGCGACTGTCTTGTGGGCTGAAGTAGCACATGGACTGTATGAAGTGTCAGGTATGGGGACTGGTTATTTAACTGCAGCTGAGACTGACAGGGTCTCCTGGCTGCTCAGGGATGACATCAAGTGTGGGTCAGTAACCAGAGGGTTCAACCTGAGTCCTGCCTGAGTCATGAAGTGGAGAGGGAGGAATGGGAAATCTTGGTAGTGATAGGAGAGGGACCAAAAGTCTTCTGGCCCGATGAACCCACCTGGCAACTTGGCAAGGATTGTCAGAGCCTGTGATGGCCCCTGGCTGACACGCTGAGAACCTGCACCCCTGTCCGTGGCACCCCAGAGGGACAGTCAACCTGAACATCAGCCCACAAGGAATATAAAGCGCTCTGTGAGAACTGCAGCTGTTCTGGGATTTACGGCAGAGTGTAGTCTACTATACAGGCGTATTAAAAATTGGCCGCAAGGAATTTATCTTATTGCATCAACAGGTGCTATATGCATATGTTAGATAGAAAAAGTACTGTATGTGCACTTGTGAGTTTATTGTTGTCCCAAATACGCCTATGAGAAAGCTTGTAGGTGAGTGCAAGAGAGGCATTTAGCAGTACTGATTTGTTCTGGAAAGACAGGAAGTGCGTTGTGGATGTATCCATGTACAGTCAGCACTGCAAATCATCATCACATTTGCATGAACTCTTCTTCTTGAGGGCTTCAGATAGAACATGAGTCACTGAACCACTGTTACTGATTTTTTGTTTGTGCTGCCCAGTGGTGATCCATGGGAGTGGGCTGCTGGGAATGACAGGTACCAAAGAGATTTCAGTAGCATAACACTAATCAGCTGAGAGTGCAAGTTCCAGCTAGTGCAGTATACTTCAGCTGAGTCCTGCTGGTTTTCAGTTTCAGAATCAAAACAAAATTATGCATTTATGTTTTCTTTTTGCAAGTATTTAGGTTGTAAAATAAAAGAACAGAGAAAAAAGGCATTACCTGGATTGAAATTTTCCAGGTTAGATTTAAATAAAAATGGTTTAATCCTTGTTTAAAAAAAGGTTTCATATGAAACTTCTTGTGGTTGATCTTTTGCTTTGTAGAGCTTTATATTTAAATGACTTCAGGAAGGGTCAGTGGGCAAGAAACTTGTCACTTCAAAATACTTACTTGTTTTGGATCATATTTGCTTTCTAGTGCATTAGCACATTGTAGGGCACAAAGAGACCACTTAGTTGCTTATCTCATATGGGGCTCTGCATGCACCCCAGGTGCCTGTTTTCACTAGAAGTCTGTGTTGGCTCCTGGAGCTTGGTGCAGTGCAGCTGGTTGGACTCTGAGCATCTTGTCCCAAATGTTAAAAAGGGTATATTCACACAATGTGAAAGTTGTCTTCCCATTAACACAAAACAAAGATAAGGCTAGCTTGAGAGCACTGGTAGAAAATACTGCCTTCTTTTTGTTATAGATTTCTATGTGTTCTAAAATCAGTCTATAAACTGAATGTTACCTATATGAATAGCTTATCAGCTGTTCATGTATCTGAAGTTTTATTCTGATACATCAATGAGTCTTCATTCAGAGTGCACCTTTTCAGGGAAAAGATGGATATGATGCAAGTTGCATGTCATTTTCTGTATCAGAAGTGACCTGGTTGGTCAGTTTGAAATCTTCAGACTTGTTGAACATAAGTTTATTTTTTTTGAGAGCCTAATTCAGCTGCTACCAACTTCCGACTCTGCTGCCAACCTCACCATAAATAAATGACCAACAGATGTTGAAAAATGTTTTGCCCAAAGTATGATCTAGTTGTCATTCTCAAGAGGGAGCTAATAAAGACTCTGTGTTAGGACTCTACATATCCTTTTATTTAATTTGTACAATCTTTCTGTTTTGCAGTCTTTCTGACAGTTTAGCTGATATATTTAGTCATTGCTCGCAAAAACCTTTTCACCCAGTTTTGATGGTCAAAGCAGCTTAACTCCTGAGAGTTATCTGAAAAGTTGTGGTCAATGCAGTTACTCAAGTGTATAGTTAATCTGGAAAAAAAAGTGGTAGGCACTCCTCCCATTTAGAACCCCTTTTTCTCACCCACTTAAACAAGTGCACCACAATGCAGTCTCCTGCACGCACAGAAGTCCAAGGAGGTTGGGAAAATCTTAGGTGAGAAAAGAAGATGTTGCATTTCATTACATTGCACAGAAATGTCTCTTAGACTGGAAGGGACTTGTAGTAGAAGGGAGGAAAAACGGTTTTCTCTAATTGTCCAGGTTCCATGTCACAAAGTAGGTTGTACTTGACAATCAGTCTCATGCTGGCAGGATCCAGTCATGCAGCTGACTTGTAACACCTTGCCACGCTTTGTTGTAGTCACCAGGCCAAGGAAAAGAGGAAGCAAGGTGTCCTTACAGTGGATGTTGGCCTTGGTCTCCAGAGTGTCCAGGCTGTCTGGTATGTGGCAGCGACCCTGCACTAGGAGAGGGCTGTGAGGAAGGAGCATCTTGTGTATGCCTCCGTTACATGTAGATGTAATGTGTAAAGTGTACAAGGAGCTAAATTTCCCCCAAACTTTAAGCTTGCTTCAGGCCAGGGCTTCATTAACATCCTCCATTGGTACTGTGGTCAAGGGTAATGTATTATGCCTTGGGCTGTACAGCTAAGGAACCCTGTTATCAGTGGAAGAAATCACTTTTCTCTTGTAGAACTGAGAAATACTTGTCAGTCTAAACATATATATAAAACAAGGCTGTTCTCCATGGAAGTTCAGAGTAATAGATGTGCAAGGTCATTGTCTGCCAGACAGATGTAGATCTCAAGATGTATATTTGGACTATATAAAAATATTCTTATCGTGTAAAGAAAGAGAGTGTCTCTGACACGCTCCCCGCCCCCCCCCCCCCCCCCCCCCCCCGGTGAAATCAGCTGACATGTCTTATCCGGGAGGTAGTTCTCCTGGTTGCACAAAATAGTTTCAGCCCGGTGTGGGAATAAATTCCATTTGATTTCAAAGAAGTTGCTTATTCAGATGAATCAGGTCCAAAATACAAGTGGTTCATGGTACTGTATGTGTAATAAATACTGTAGGAAATGCTCAAGATCTCTGTAGAGCTCACTTCAGGGGATGTGGGAGGGGTAAGTAAGTATATGCTTTCTAAAGTGTGTTTTAGCACAACTGTGCACTTGCATTGCTGAAGAACCTGTCTGTCTATCAGGATTTTACGAACCTTCTAAGACAAGACACTAGATAGACATAGCTAAAAATTCAATTGTCCTGGTCCTAGCTTTAAAATGTAATTTGAGAGAAGATAAGTGAGCTGTGACAAAGGTTGAAAGGAACAACAATAATAGAAGGCATTTAGATAGGTTGCTAATGCGCGAGCCTATTTTGGTGATTCAGATCTGTGATGAGAAGAGTCTGAAACTACCATTTCTGGTACGAGAGAGAAAGAGTTTTCTGGCTGCATTAACAAACATAAACCCTTAATGTACCTGATAAGAGAAAAAAGAAAGGGGAAAAACAAAGCATAGCTCTTTCCTGAAGATGAGGAGATGAGGGAGTTCTGTAATGATGAATGATTTACCTCATGGGGAAAATGTATCTGCTGTGCTATTAAGTTGATATGAAAAATGTTTGTGATGTGTGAATCATTTTATTTTGAAATATTTTTAATTCCTTCAGAATTGGCATATTTACAATGCGTGATTTCTGTCCAAGATCGTGAACTCTATACAAAGATATACAGCAGCTGAAAGTCTGCTTTAAAAATGGGTGTACTCCCTTCCTTTTGTTTCTTATTTTTGACAGAATTTTTTAGCGATAACATAAAAGTAGCAATGGAAAGATCCACAAACCACCTGTGATTGTGGAAGGCCCTTGAAGCAAGGGTTAGTTACTGTTTATGAAAAAATCAGTTTATAAAGACCAAACTCAAATTAAGGCAGGAAGCTAGGTTCTTAGTGGGGACTTCAGTCAGCTGATGACTAAAGGGTTCTTCACAAAGTTGACTATATTACAAAATCATCATAAAAGATTATAAAAGCAAGGTCTTTCACCACTCATTTTAAGGAAGGAGAGAGAAAAAGTTACATGTGGGAAGAGACTGTATGGTCCAGGCAAGAAACAGAGCGAAAGAAAGGGGGACAGATGAGTCTTCAAGTCTTCAGTCTGAAGACATCACATAAACCTGGAAGAGTCATCCAGATGAGGCTAATGTGTTCAGGAGACTGGAAAAAGGGGTCTCAGTATTTTTACACTATTTCTTGTGTTAGCAACTACTTCAAAAGCTATGGTATGTTATTTCAACAGTTATAGATCCTTGAATGAAAAATGATAGCCTAGTCTAGTGCTCATGAAATTGGATCTTTGGGAAAGGGTTAATTCAGGTAAATTGGCAAGTTTGGAAAGCTAATAGTAACCATTGAGTCTGCAGAACCAGGCTACAATATTCGAGCTCTCAGAAACTGCACCTTCGTGATGTGTCTAGAGAGCTGACCTCAGAAGGCAGTGCCTCACGTTTAGAGTGATTTAGGAAATTTTAAAAGCCCACAATGCCAATTGTGTAGGTTATTAGAAATCAGACAAGTGAGATTCTAGAGGCGAAAGTACCATCAGACCTGAGTATTGGTTCCCCCAGGCACCCCACCTTACAGTCAAGTTACTTTATGAAAACAATTCAATGATTATGAGAAAAGAATAAAAGGCATAACAAATGTGACAAGTCAGTTGGTGTATGTAGTACATATTCTGGATGGGACAGTGATTTTATAAAAATGATGTACAATAAAAGAAAAAAATCGGAGAGAATATAACAATCATACAATGATAACTGAAAAAAAACCATTAACCCTGCAGGGAATATAACATAGTTATTGTCAGTATGTCTAGGCTCTAAAGCTGACATTGCGTTGTCTATGGTGCCCTGCTGTAACTTGATCTTTAGTGGTCCTAGAATTTGAGTGCTTCTCTCACAGTAAAATTCCCTAATGCTTGGGACAGTGTGAGAATCACAAGAAGGCTGTAGCTGCTGTGGCTTTCTCATATTTGGCTTCTAAATTTTTTTTTGCTTGGCCTATGACTTGAGCATGTGACTGTAACACATTCTCAGAAAACCTGTATGACCCAATAATGAATTCGCACTTAGAGATGTAGTAAAAGCCTTCAGTGAGAAGCTGGTGACCTATGAATAAACAAAAATCCTCATTTGTAGTGGTACTTTTGATTACAAATTCTCTTTTCTAATAAGTCATTTATTGTTTTGTAACCAGTAAAAAGAGAATTGATATTTGAAAGCAGGATCCTTCTCTCACCTGCTCTTTCTGCTTCTATGTTTGAGATGCATCCTTTCCTTTTCTTAAACCAATCTTTCTGTGTGCCCAGGTTGGAATTTGGCACTAGCTGCTTTGCTACGAGATCTGTTTTGTCAGTTTAAGCATTTTCCTTCCATCTGTGTTTAACTCTTCATACAAGCAATGGTTACTGGTGTTACAATGCTCTGTAGGAGCAGATTCAGGAAGATGCGATATTGGAATTCCTTACTGAGCATTACTTGTTCTGTCACGTGAGATGTCTTAGTAACTGTTTGTTCCTTAGGATCGGTACCTCTGACCTCCAGCACGTTAGTAGCTCTCTTGGTCTTCTGTAGGATTCGTTCTAATCCTGTGGTAGCAGAACAGGGACAAAATTATTTTGGTTTTAGTCTGTGACTAAGAAAGTTACCTGGAGGTTTTATATAATTAGATTTTATGAACACAAATGTAACAGCGAGTTAAGCTTTATTAGTAACATAGCCTAAGCAGCACCTAATCAGAACTGTAGTAACATATTTATGTATAGATAATGTTATGGGGCTCAAGTTATCCTCTATTATCCACTTCGACAATTTTCTGTTATGCAGTTACTGAAATCAGATGAAGGAATTGTATAACAGCTGAGAGCAGAACCTTTAAGTGAAACAATATCTTTCAGTAGAAAGTGAGGTATTTCAATAGCAGATCTTTTGTATGTGGTTTCTTCTGGATTAGTCAGTTCAGGCTTGCTTGCTGATGAAATATTTTTTTTTTAGATATGTCTTCCATTGTGCGGTCTATAGTCTTTTTTTATAATCTCATCTAATGGTTAGTTTCATATATATGACTTTACCTTATTTGCCTCAAATTATTTAACAAAATATGTAAGCATTGCAGTTAATTACAGGTCTTTGAAAATATGATTATTTAGAATAATTAGTAGTGGCATCAATTGTCTTATTAATAAAATATTTTAATTGTTAGCACCGTATTTTATCCATAGAAACCTGATTACAAGAAGTACTCTAATTGTAATGAAGGTGAAGAAGGAAGAAATATAGAGGACGGAAAGCTGAAAGTGAAAGTCAGATGGGCTAATTAGTGATGGACACAATTTAAGGCAGAATAGGAGACTAGTAGAATAAAATATTAATACTTATTTGTTGTTGTTCAATGAAGTACTGTATAAAGCTGATTGGTTTTTCCGTATGGCTTTAATACACCTGTTTCCCACTTCTGGGTCACTTTAGCAAGTAATTGTAAGGCTTATATAAAAAAAAGTAACATTTGCTCTCAATAGTTCACTGAGACTTGAATTACATTAACAGATTCCTTCACAGCTACGATTTGGGTGCTTCAAAAACCAATAATTCTGTGAGTTCCTAGAACCCAGTTGCTAGCTGAACAATAGAGAAGTAAAACTCTTGTATTTAAAAAAAGAAAAAAACCTGAAACACAGTCACTGCAGCACTCCAGTCCTGAGACATCCTACAGCATCTCTGTGGGATTGTAGCCCTGTGACTGCACCCACCCTTGCTGATCTCTCAAAAGGGTGTGAGAAGATTCCCCATCATGCTGTCCTCTTGCCATTTCTGTATTTGTGTGCGTACACTTGGCGTGGGCCCTTTTCTGTCCTGTTTTGCTGTTTTCAAGATCTCTCTTGTGCATGTCAGCCTGTGGCCTTGCTCATCAAACTGGTTCCCCACTTCCTCACTTGATTGTTGGCTGTCATTTCCCTTCCCCGTTGCTCCAAGTTTAAAGCTCTTTTCACCAGTTTGTCCACTGCTGATTAGATAGGTCCTGCCTCTTCCCAGAAGTCTTGGTCTTGAAAGAGGGTTGTAAAAGCTCTGTTGACACCAGCTGTGCAACCAAGTATTAAAACCACAGGCTCTGTCTACTCCTCTGCAAGCCATTTCTCTTTACCAGCAAGATGGAGCAGCAAAACACTGGTGTCCTCCTGCTCTTGGCCGTTGCTCTCTGAGCCATGTAGTCATGCTTGATATGCTGCAGGTCTCCCTGGTACTATCATGGGTGGCTTTGTGAAAGAGCAGCAAGGCATACCGGTGTGTGGCCTTTGTGTGCTGGGGAGATGTGTGCAATAGAAGGAGAGGGAGGGGGACCTTTGGAAACTGTATTGCTGTTTGATAGGAACAAGAAAAGAAAACATATCCAACAAAGAGACAGGCTTTGACCACCTCTGAATGACTCTCGATTTGCCTTTTGGTGTGACTTTTCTTTGAATTTTCCACCTTCACAGTAGACATAGCTGAAAAGGCACTCACCTCTATCAAACCTGACCATGACTCCAGGACACCTGGTTAGTTTTCAAGTTGGTGTCTTCCCTAGAGTGACTTTCATGTGTAGAGGAACCTTAGGTGCAAGGTGTAATTACGCTAAATTTTAAACAATTTTGAATAATAGGAGATTAAAGAAATATTCTGCATCTGTGCTGGTATGAGGTAAGTCTGGTTATCCACGGCATAACATCTGTTTACCCACAAAGATGGAGGTAGAGATGGTTTTTAAAAAAAAAAAAAGCGCAGTCCAAAATGGGAGCAACTTTCAAGAGGTCAGGTCTCATTTAAGCATCACAGGAAGAGACTTGGTCTTCTCTTGTTTTACTCAGCCTCTGAGTAAGAGGTGCATAAATGTTGAGACTTTTTAAAAATCTGTCCTAAGGTTCACAGTGGGAACTATCAGGTGTTAAACATGTCTGAACAACTGGCTAATTTCCTGTATTCAGATGAGAACTCTTGAAAACTTGTGGGTTTTGATGTTTTTCCCTGATTTGACTCATGCAGAGCTGAAGGGGAGAGAGAAATTCAGAGTAATACTCCAATAATTTAGAGTAGCTTTATTAGATGTTAAAAAAGGGTATGTGTGGTGTCTGAAGCTACTCTAGTGCAACTGCTAGAAGGAAAACTGGAGAACGCAGATTTGCGGTATTTTAATGCCACCCATTTTGTAGCATTGGATGGTTATGGGGATTTGAGATCTGTAAGCAAAGTGGGTTTCATGTAAGGAATACTGGTGCTGAGTGAGGATAGGATCTTTTTCTTAGTATTGAGCAAAAATAATTTTGGCATTCGTTATGTGTTTCATGGGTGAGGAAAGAAGGAAGTGTTCCTTTTAAAGTTGATTTTAGAAAATGAAATAGCAGCTTTAGACTGTTGCTAGGCTTGGGATATTTGCATAATCCTTCAATGCAATTGTAAGTATGTGATACATTGCAGAGATCTTTCAATAGATCAACACCTAAAACTTGTCAATAAATATATGCTATAAATATGTACTGAGTCACAGCTAGATTCATAAACACTACAAGTCTTTCAGCAGTTGGCATAAATAAATGAATGTTGTTTGGATAAGTTGGCTCCTTCACCATGGGTGTGCTTCCCCGGCTATGTGAATTGATTTCTTGTGTCTCATCTGCCTTGCATAATATTGCTGTCCACTTTGCTAGTAGAACAAACAGCTATTAGAGGGGGGAAAATCCAGGATAGACAGGACGATAAGGATAAGTTTTAGGGCTGTGCATTTCTTGAGTGGGTCATTGGAGTATGGAACTTGCTGTCCATGCATGAGGCAACAGTAGCTTTTGTGAATTTACCTTGGGTCTTGTAATATTTAGCTTCTCATAATGCAGCAGCTCTTACAGTATTATATATACCCCAGAGGGTCCCTTCTAAGTCTCCTGCTTAAAGTTTAGGTCAGAGGACGTGAAATGCTGCTTTGGAGTGATGTTTGTAGCCGTTTGAATTTGTTGTTTTCAAGTAGGCATTTTACTGAGGCACAGTGGCAGGTTGGTTATGGAAAAGAGATCATGCGTCAGTGCTTTGGGTTGCTTAAAATTTCTGGGTGAATAGGATTGTGCAGTGAGTGGCACGTGCTCCTAATGTGCTGGGGAAACAGCAGAATAGAAAAATCTTTTGTAGTTAGTTGGGAAGCAATGTCGTGATGCTTAGACTGATGTTCATCCCTCCCACTTTCAACATAAGGCATGATAGAAAGGAGAATAATTTAAGGGGGGGGAGGGGGAGGGGAGGGGGAGGGGAGGGGAGGGGGAGGGGGAGGACCCCCCCCCGATTGAAGTTTCTATTGGCACCTTTTGTGCATATGTATTGCTGTTGCTAATTAGACAGGCAAGCAGGGCTAACATGTTTCTTGCTTGTCGATACTGCTCAGAATCCAAATGAATTTCTCAGTACCAAAGAACTGGGAGGTTTTATCAGCTTGTCTAGAGTTACTGCATTTGACTGCTTTTTGTAAATGGCAGGAGAGTGTTTTCCTTATGTGCGTGCCGGAACTGAGCCTGAGCCTGAGCTACGCTGCCGTTAAAATAATACTCAGTGTGTACATGTAAAATAGTCTCAAAGGTGGTGGCAAAGTCAAGGATCCCTGCAGAATGCTAATGAAGGTGTGAAAAAATACTTCTATATTATTATGATTTGTAACAAAAGGCAGGTGAAAGAAGCAGAGGGCGAGAAAGTGCAGTTTGTGTTGAAAGGCAAAAGAAAACATGATTATTGAAGAACTTGCTGAGAACAGAAATATGCAGTTTTCAGAAAAGCAGTTGATTATGTCCCGTGAATAATTGAGATGGTTTACAGTTAATTCTACCTCAGAACTAGTGTTGAAGGGGGAAAAGAAAAAAAAAAGTCAAAGCTGGTTCAGTTCCACCTAGTGCCTTAAAATAGTATTGATGCCATTGTGATTAATGTATAGCTCTGTAAAACTATACCCTATTCAAAATTACCAGAAATGCTTATCCACATTTTTAAATATCATGCCAAGCTATGATTCCAGGAGAAAACCATTACTAATGAAATTACATTTGTTGAGGAAACAGAAGTACAGTTATTCTGGAGAATATCTGTACTGTCAAGGTACTATTTAGTTGCTTTAAGGATTTTTTTTTATTATTATTAATTCAGAAAAACTAGAAAATATTTAAATTCCATGATGTTTCACATCCTTAACCACTCACATTGTTAAATTGTTGTCTAAAAAATGTTTAAATTTTTTTTAATATATACATTATGCAATCTTTCCTGGTTTGGTCTTCCATATCCACCCAGCTGCAAAACTAATAGCAAAACTCGGCTATAAAGCTGATTGTTAGGTATAAAGCTGTTTCTGCTCTCGGAGACTCTTACCTTCTTTGGAGGAGCTAGAGAGCAGTATCAGGTCTGTCTTCTGTAAAAATAAGGCCATCTCTTATCTGTCACTAGTGCTGTCAATTAACGCACTTTTATCAGTGGTGTATGTCTTCTACCGATTTCATGGTGGTAGCTTTTCAAGGCAAAAATGTAGCCTGTTCAATGAAGATTAACCCAAAAACTTCACTTGGAAAACAACTGGTGTATTTGTTGACCACTTGATGGCATCACTCAGTTGTATGGAAACTAAACTGCTTTGCCGGTAGAGCAGTTTTACTTGTGTGCTTGGTGTGAGAGGATTTTCATGTTTTATTTTAGACTGTTAAAGACTGACAAGAGCTGTTAATACACTCCCACAAACTAAAAGAAAGCCACAACTCTAGTTTTGATAACTGTTTTCTGTCTCCATGGTATATTACTTACCATTGTGAAATAATTTCTTTATCTGCATAAATGCGAACAGAAGAGTGGTCTAGATTGCTCCTCTTCCTGCTCCTGGTTAACTTTTCCAGGATGGCAGCTAGTCATGTAGTGGGTTGATACTGACACAAAGAATGTTGTCATGCACCAAAATGTCTTTTTGGTTTGCTTTTCCAGGGAAATTGCTTTAAACCTCCAGTTGTTGCAGTCAATATGCATTCTAGGGAAGGATTTATGCAATTTTGTGTGTTCACTATAGGTCCTATAAAATAAAAGTGTTTTGCAGCCTTTGTACCAAAACAAGGTGATCTGTCTGTGTATGTGCAAGCCAGCAATGACAGTTTACTGAAAATGCTGAACCATGGGGGTAATGGAGGAAACAAGACACAGTGACTATTATTTAGAGGTAAAGGATGGTTCTGGTAATGTCAGGGGAGCTCTGACAGTTTATACATGCTGAGAATTGGCCCACAAGACATCAGGTAGTAAAGCTTATAGTTGAAAGCAAGTTGAAGATCTAAATACTGCTTCTCCTATGCAGCCAGTAACAAGGTGCCATGTTAGCACTCCGAGAAGTGATACAAAGGAGATTGAGCCAGCTTCTGACCCCAGAAGAGGTAAACAGGCAATGTGGGCAAAGCAGCACAAGGAAGGCGATATTGCCCGTGTGCCTCTGTTCTGTGAGTAATGGTTAACATGTTTCTGGAGGAAAAAACCTAGGAAAAATACATCTAAAAAGCCATTTTTTTTTTTTTTTTTTTTTCCCCCTATTCCTCCTCCTTGTTCAGCTTAGGCTGCTGAATGCTGGGAAAACAATAAAAAGAAAGCCCAAGAATGGGGGGAGGATCTTTAATAACACTTTTCCCAACAATTTTTCAGTAAACATGTCAAAATCTCATGCTTTTTTTAGCTTTTGAGGTGTTTTTCAGATGCTGCTTTGTCAGGGAAATTCTGATATACTGATTAGGTGTACACTTAAATATGCACACTGATATATGCATGTACTGGTTTTCTTGAATGTATGTACTGGTTTTCTGGAATCTTTTCTTCATAACTGATGGCCTACTGAAATAATCATCGTTATTTTAGAAAATGTAAGTGATGATGTGTATCTAATTTTTGGATCACAAAGTCCTTTGAGCTGGCCTGCTGAGAATTTTACCCAAGTTGGAGACTGAAGTGTCCAGCTATAGGACTTTACGATACAATTTATGATAAGATTTTCTAAAAGGAAAAAAAAGAAAGTGTTTATCAACTGACTTGCCAGTCTTATTTCAGTTGCTAAGATTCTGTTGCTAAGAAAAACCACCTAAGACTCCCTTATCTTGTGTTTTCTAAGAAAAAAAGAGAGCATGAAGGATGGAGAAAGAATTCAGAAACAGGCTAAATGGTAATTATTCAGTTTTTTCAATATATTATCTAGTGTAATCATTTTGGTTTGTAGTTATTAGGAGACTAAGTAGCAAAAAACCCCCATGGAGCGCTCACAATAGCAATTCCACTGCTGGCAAATACTGCGTTTCCTCCATAGTTGCACTAAAAGGAAAAATTCGAGCCTGCCACAGGTCAGCAATGAGCTTCTCCAATTTTCATAGAGTTTTAGTGGTAGTCTGTGTCTCACTGGCATTATCTCATCCATGCATAGATGCTAATGATTCTGCTACAGGTTGGCTTATACTTTTTTTTAGCTTTGGCGCTGTTAAGTCTGTGACTTTAGGGACCATGGCCCCAGGTTTTGTTGCTGTTGCCAATCATTTATTAAGGACCTTACATCATACATATTCACCCAAGGAAAGTATCAGCATCTTGTCCAGAGATGCTCTGGCAATATGGTGTGTGTGTCAGATTTTGAAGCTTTTCCTGAGCTTGCGACCTGGCAGGAGAAGGTGCGCTTGGCTTATTGGAACTGGAGAGAGCCCTGCACTGATTTGTTGTTAATTCTTCCCAATGTGGGTTTCATGACTTTAGAAAAAGGTCACACAAAGGGAGGTTTGTTTGATGTGAGACTCTAGAAAACGGGAGGTTTGAGGCGGCAAACATTAGAGTTTGCTTTGTCTTTCTGTTGGGTATATGGTTCCTTTGTTTTAAGTTTATATCATGTTTCTGTGAAGCCCAGCAAGAATGTTAT
The DNA here is from genome assembly GCF_026419915.1 of Harpia harpyja. Classification (NCBI taxonomy): domain Eukaryota; kingdom Metazoa; phylum Chordata; class Aves; order Accipitriformes; family Accipitridae; genus Harpia; species Harpia harpyja. The sequence goes on along the minus strand of NC_068949.1, from coordinate 14,722,452 downwards.
CTATCTGACAAACTCCAGGCATGTTCTATCCTCTTTGGTTCTTAGACTGGTTATTTATTTGTTTTTACTTATTGCAAGAGTCTGCAGTATTAGTCAGTGGCTGCGTTTGTATTTTGAATGCTGGGCTGGTCACAGATGCTCTTCAAGACCCTTCTCACAATGCATTATTATGCATGGGGAATACTTTCATGATCTGAAATTCTCATCTTTGGCGGAAGACTTGGCATCACATTTGGGCTCTGAATGCTAGCAAGCAGGGGAACACAATTGCCATCAGGAGCTATGGTGAGGCTATGTCAGACTTTCCTGTGGCTTCCAAAATAATCACATCAAGGACTGTGGCATCTAACAATGCCTGTATCCTGGTCCCAGATACAGAAGAAGAGCTGATTAAATGAGAGGGAGGAAATATTTACTGTTCTCAAATGTTATATCCAAAAAACATACACATCTAAGTTGGGATAGTTAGGGGTTTTGGTTGGTTTGATTTTTGCATCAAACCACACAGTGGACTAATTGTGAATTTTCTTTCTTGTTTTAAGATGCATTTTGTTTTGATTGAAGGTCTGTGTAATGGAGTAAGAAATATTCATCTTCACTACATATAAGGTGATACAGCAATAAAAGTGCTACATAAAAGATTTTTGCTGTCTACGTTACCTTTTCTCTGTATTAACAGTTACTCTGTGAAAAGTAACTATAGCTTTCTGTAGAGTTTTCAAAATAAAAATGATAAATTCTTAGTTATCTGAAGAAACATAGTGTAAGTACGAACAAAAAGGTAAGTAAAACCTACAGAAATCAAACAAAGAAAAATATGTTTATTGTTGAGTATCTAAAGGAAAGACAACTGCATAGCATGACATTAGTTGCCAATGATGCAAATTTGTTATGAATTGCCTTTCTCAGTTAATGAAAGAAGCTGAAGAGTAAGCAAACATCATAAAATGTAAAGAAAAAGATATTCTTTGGGAAACCCCATTTAGTGAAGCATCAGGTTGAGTGCATGCTTAGATGACTAATTTTGGTGTTGTCCTTAATTCACCAATAGGACTGAATCTTTCTATAGAACAATATTTTTAATAGAAGCATTTTCAGTGATATTAATAAGATTAGTCTATAATTTTGTCTGCCTGATGGACTGAAGCATTTAAATTTTAAAGGCCTTTTGAGGCTTAAAGAGAATTAAAATGTGGATAGCTAATAGTCTTTTGCCATTTTTCTGTGTGACTGAATTAGCTATAAGTTTGTGCCCTGACTTCATAGAATTTTCTTGTGTACTACAGTAGAAACATTTGGGTTTTGTTTAGATATGCGTGGAAACACTCACTTCTGGTTTGTGTTATTTTGGTTTTAGCTGAAGGAATTGTATCATCATCCTCTTGATTTTGAAGTATTGCGTGGTGGGCTGCAGTCTTTCTCCTTGTGTTGTCATCCTTTCTATCTCATCTCTGTGCTCCAGACAAACTGCCCAGAAGGACTTTTTCCATTTAATTTAAAAATACCTCTATGGGTGTGCTTCCCACAGACCTTACATCCTGATTAAATATACAGCTTATCAGCTTTCTGAACGGATATATTTTTATCTCCTAGCTCTTCACCATTCTAGTGTTTCACCCAAAACTTTTGTTATGTGTATCTGTTTATATATATGAATTGGCTAATGAACCAAACTGCTGGTTAAATTTTGTACACATGAATAATACAATAGCTAGTTCCTTGTGTGTTTATTTGTATATAGCACATGATAGTCTGTATCTGCTTGCTAGGCCAGTTGGTAGATTTGCGAACTATGCACTTTCAGCAGAATAAATTACAGGCCTTGATAATCTCATGTAATATTAGGATTTAGGTTCCCAAAATAGATCCCCCCCCCCCGAATTTGCTACGTTCTCTCGAATTTGACGTTTTAATAATAAAATGATTTATTTTTTTTTTCCTACTGGTTTTTGAAGATAAACAATGTGAAAAAGTAGTTTTCTGCCAGATTGACTAAGACAATAGTACTAAAGCAAGCATGAAGTCTCTCATCTCAGCAGGATGGTAGCTTTGAAACCTAATTACGAACACTTAAGTGCCAACTTTGTTAATCATTTCATTGCAGAGTACTACACCAGAAATATCAGGTACATGCAGTGTGGCTGGATTTCTATTCTCTTGCCGGACCTGAAGTTCTTTTCCTTAATTTGAAAATCTTTCTGAGCAAAAAGGCAGCAACCTCTCAATTTTCAAACAATGAATTTTTTTAAAATGCAAGTTATTTGTGATTAGGTTGATTCTCCATTTGCAGTGCAGTAAAGAGCTCCTAAGGGTTAATCAAACTGAAAAAGAAGAAGAAAAAATTTCAAGTAAAAATAAAAAATAATTCAGAGAGGATTTATCAAATATGATCAGATGGTGTCCAAAGTGGGTAGGACCAGCTATAGTGATACACAGAAGTGAGAGACAGAAAGGCATTGAAGTTTGAAGAGGCAGTGTGAGTGCTAGTAGGTGGATATATTGTTAGATCTGAAATTAGAGTGGCAGCTGGTCTATTGATAATTGTGGAAACAAAGGAACAAGTTTCTACCCTTTTCTGAATAATAGGAAACCACTGAAAGGGAGACTGAAAGATGGTCACATTGTCATGTTGCCAGGAGCAAGATAACAGTTTTTCTTGGAGTATTTTGATTCCCTGCAGTTTGGAGAGAGATGGATTTAATTAAAGAGAGATCTGAGCTAAAGCCCTTAATGCAAATATCCTTATGAAGATGGTGTCAAATCAGGACTTTGCCATCTGCACCTGTCTTCAGAAATAGGATGGCAATACATGATGCAATGGTAGAAAAGCAAGATCTTAAACATCATTGTAGCAAAGCAGAATTCTTGCATCATCTCACGTGCAATGAGTCCCACTGATTAAAAAGGATATATGGAGAAGGTGCAGTCTGAAAAATATTAGCTGCTCTTCCAGGCTTAAGTATGGTCTTAGTGGGATATGACTGGAGTTAGAGATGTGGGTCACAGAATGAGAGAAGTTTAGTATGTATTGCTGTGATGTAAGAGTCAATTTAGACAAATGGATGTTAGAAGATGTCCCAAATATATTAACCCATGTTACTTCTGCCCTCATCATGACAGAGGTGACACAGAGAAGCTAAATGGAAAAAAACAAGGCAATAGATGGAGAAGAGAGTAGACAGCGTCTTACGAAACTCTGTAATGGGAATAACAGTTCAAGATGTAAAATGTCAAGCAGATGTGGAAAGGGGAGTTTCTGAAAACAGACTTCAAAAGAATAGGTTAGGAGAGATACTTCACTGAAACAACTAAAAACTGGCTTAATCAATAATTTGGGAAACTTCAGTGAAATCCAAGCATAAGCTTGAGAGATGGTCTGTTGATGGAGGCCAACATTGATGAACAACTACCATGACACAATTTAATGTGCTTAAATAGATGAATGCAGATTTATTCTTTAGGTATGGTGATGTTCATGTTTTCATCATGTTAACATGCACATTTCTTACTGTATGATTTGTAGGATGTTGGTATCTTCTTAAAATGAAGCCCGATGGCGATGAAGGCATTCAGTACAGTAAACTAATAACTATTGCTATTCACATAGCAGTGAAATCTGGAGGCAGGTTTGCTAGAACATTGTGTCTTTTTATCTGTGGAACAAATAATTTAAAAGCTTTGTTTTCTGAAACTTATCTATGTAAATATATCTACAGGATGGATAAATATGAAAATGTTGTAACTACAGCTATAGTAATTAAACATCACTAAAGATCTCAAGGTGTTTTGGTTCCCATTTCCATTGTGTTAGTAGGTTGACATGAGCCAAGGCACTTCAAATCTTTGTATTTCAGCTTTCGGGAAATCAAGATGGGGGTTATGAAATTCATGTGCAAAAATTGCAGGTTCTTTGGAGTGCTTATGAAGCTGCAACTGACCTACAGAATTAGCGATTTACTTAGTCACGTTGTCAGGGACGCTTGATTGTTGCTGAAAATCCATAGCTAGTATGAAGTAAACCAGAAAATTACACATCTTTTCTCATGTCAAAGGTTCGTGTATGAGGAAGTACAGGCATGTGGGGGGAAATCCTAAAAAAAAGTCATCAGAGTTTTCTTTGGGGATTGTATAATAGTTGAATATTCTCTTGCTAAGGAATTTCAAGATGTCTTAAGAGTTAATGAGTTTTTTTTTAACGAATTGGAGTCTGTTAGGTAGTTGTTTCCCATTGTGTTACTCATGTAGAAAGTAATACTTTTTGTCTTTATGTGCTAAAAGCTTATTCTCACCTTTCAGTGTAATAAGTGTGGAGAGGTTGAACTTATTGGAATCCATTGTATTTTTATATAGTGGAAGTCTTCTCTTAGAAATATGAGACGTTCTGTTTCACATTCTGTAATTTGACTAAAGAAAGCAATTCAGAAAATATGAAATCTTTTTTCCTTAGTCATTCCCGTTTTTTATTGCCTGCTATGCTATCTCAAAACAAAGAGGCAAGAGGAGATAACACTTACTGCGTAGCATATGCTTTCAGGCAGAACATAATCAATTGACAAAATATCAGAACGTAGAAGTGTATTGACTAATTCTTCATTTTAACCCATTGACACAAACTACAAAACACTGGTAAAATGCCTCAACCAGAACAGTCTTTGCTGAGATATTTTAGCTGTGTTTGGTGGGCTGTGCTGGGAGATAAGGGGGCCCATTTGCTGTGGTCTGTCACGTCTCTCGTCTTTTTGCTGCTAATAAGTGAGCAGCTTTTGATTAGTGTCAACCGCTGAATGAAGTTCTCTTTTGTTATATAACTGGTGATCAGCTCTATATTCCACAAATAAGTGACTTTCTGAATGCAGCCTCCCATCAGAAAGGGCTTTGTTATTTCTCTCCTTCTGTCTGCTTCGCAAGTAAATTGTTCTTTCTGCAGACCCGCGTGGCTTACTTCTCTCACCCTCGGTGACAGCAAAGCTCGCTGGTTGGTGATCTCTGCAGGGGTTTATAGCTCAGCTATGCTGTTCTCTCCCTCTGTTCCCACTTCTCTGTTCCCCTCCCCTACTGTGACTAAATAAATTACCTGTATGACATGTTCAGTTTTCTCTGGCAAGAAGCCTGGGAAATCAAATCTGTTCCCGAACCTGGGTCTCCCATTTGGCAAATGTAATGCCTCCCTGCTGTTAAATCAGGTCAGCTCTCAGGAAAAACAAAGAACAATTTCATATAACTATAATCAACACAGAGTAAATTTAGATAAAGCAGCTGACATATGTTTATTGTAAAGACCATCAAGGAAATAATTTTAAAAGCACTTCATCTTTCTCTGTTGCATTAGGATACATGTTGAATGTTCTGTGCATAGAGAAGATCAAACATTTTCTTTCTGTTATTCCGTATCAAAGTGAAATATATTTATTTTCTCTCTGGTCTGAGAAGATATTTGGTGAAATGGTTCATTGGTTTCATTAGGAACAGTTTTGTATATTTAATTACTGTGGCTTTATGTAATTAATATTAATTGATAATTAACTTTAAATTACTATTAATTATTCATAACCTGTCCCGTCCCCTTGACTTTTTGGCCTCTGAAAGTGGAGGTATACTTAAAAGCGTTTAGAGAAGGAAAAATGAATCCTTTTAATACATCGTGTTCCATTTTCTACCTTTCCTCTCAGTCCGTTTCCCCCGGAGATCAGAGGCAGTGGGTCAGTAACAGGGTGGCAGCATGTCTCTCCTGCATTCCCAGACCCAATACGTGCCCCAGCAGTCCCGCAGCATGTGCCACACGTGGGCAGCCTGCTCTCTCATGTGCCGTGCCGAGGCAGTCACCTCGGACAAGGGAAGCACCAGCGTGGGCGGCCTCCCCTCTCCAGTTTTCTGTTCAGCCACTCTGCGTGTCCCGGAGGGGCTCCGAATGACACCCCAGAGGCTCTTTCCTTTATCCACTGTTAGCAGGCTCACATAGACTGCAGGAGGACTGTGGAGCACCTCCAGTCACCTCACGTCTGGCTTTATTACAGTAGGGCTCTGTCCCAGGGAAGCGGAGTGGCTGGTTCCCTTTGGGCAGGCTGTGCTTGTGCAGGTGGTTGCTCAGGGACTGAAACAGCTACTGAAACCCTGAGCTTGCCCCCAGCCCTCTTCAAAGGAGGAGAGGAGTAGGAAGAAGTCCCTGGGGGACCCTCAGGGCTGGTGCAGCGCAAACCTATGAGCCCTCCCTGTGCTGAGCTCCCAGGGGCCAGCTTTGCTGCTGCTTCTTCAAGAGGGTTAGTAAAAATGGGCATTGAGAGCTGCCTTATAGTTTTTCACAGTCTTACCACCACCACCGCTGAGTAAATAAAGGCTGGGTTATAGCTGGGGGCCTTGGCTGGAAACATTTTCCAACCCCAGCTGAATATCAGGTTGTCTTACCTGGAGGAGTCCTGGGAAGAGCAAGCCGTGCCAGAGACTGCTGGAAGTCCTGAGCCGCAGAGCAAGGCTGCACAGGGCTCTGCTCAGGGCTGCCCAACCTGTGCGGCCTGTGTTTCAAACTCACCTAATGCTTCATTCTCAGAAGCAGATGGGCATGAATGTATATGCTGTGTTTTTAAATGGTACATGCTTTTCCAGATCTTTTTGAAGACAGCTACAGCGTTGTTAATAATTGTTTAGTCGTTCATGAGTTGCCTTCGTTCTAACGAGTGCCTTTGTTGTTTCTCTGTTGCTCTGAGACACACGGTGTGAATGTTTTTTTCATCAATTTAAAAATCCTTCCAAACTCTGTTGTTTAAGACAAATTCTTGAAACTGAAATTGCTCTTTGCTGTCCAAAGTCTTCATCCAATGTGCACAACAAAGATTAAGAGGTGAAGGCAGCGAAGTGGGTTCTAAAAGATGGGAGTTCAGTTCCTGCTTCCGCCACGAGTGACCTGAAGCAAGGGCCATAATCTCCATCTGCATCGGCTCCTGTCTGAAGAAATGACAGTAGTAATGTTATCTGTCCTCAACTTTGTCTTATCAGTACAGATTGCAGATACTGTCTCCTACTGTAAAGGTACAGGATGTAACTCTGAAAGGCTTCAGCTGATATGGTAATATAAATCATTTCAGCTCTGTGTTAATGGCAAGGGTAAAGCCTGTCTTGTTCTTGTCTTAGCATCTAGGCTCGTCGAAGGAATTGTTGCGCTTGTCCTAACCCTGCTTTATTTCTTGTCTTCTCCAGCCTGTGACCTGATGACCCTGGGGATCTTAGCATTAGTGACGTCCACTGGTTGTGCCTCGGCCAACGCCCTGCAGTCCCTGACGGATGCCATGCACATCCCACACCTTTTTGTACAGCGCAACACGGGAGGCTCCCCACGCACAGCCTGCCACCTGAACCCCAGCCTGGAGGAAGAGGAGTACACGCTGGCCGCCCGACCACCGGTCCGCCTCAATGATGTTATGTTGAAACTGGTCACGGAGCTGCGGTGGCAGAAATTCATAGTGTTTTATGACAGCGATTATGGTAAGTAAAGTGGAGGATTTCAGACACTATTAAATTGATTTCTGCTTAACTGGGAAATGGAGAGGAAAATATAAAGGAAGGGGTGGAATATAGCTTGCTGGGTTCTTCACTGACAAAGGAGAAAGTGTTCCAAGTGGACGCAGACCTTTGGTTTAAAGGAAAGGTTGCTGTGAAAACTAGTTCTCAGACAAGCAGCGAAGTTGCTTAGCAACACCTACCAAGACAGCTGAAGTTTGAATCATCTCGCTCTTTTTCAGTAAAATATTAATAAAGTGTTGACATTGATTGGCAGGGGTCATGTAGCTGTGCAAGGAAGTTCAACATGGCCTCTACCTGTTCCCAGAAAACACTTTCTATCAAAGCTGAGTACTGTTGTCTTTAAAAATTAATTTTCACAATAGCTATTACCATTTCTTTTTTCACATGCTTCCTCACACTATTCTCAATTTGGACTAAATTTCACAGTGGTATACTTCCTGGCATTAACCCAAAAGTTAGAGTTAGCATTTTCACTACATCTCATGCATTTCCTTCAGCAAAATTTTAACTTTGGGCTGAAACCTGAGGAAAAGGAGTCTCTGCCCAAGCGAATTTAGTACCTCATGATGGGTGTAAAGAATCAATGAAAAAAATCTGTTGTTGTGCCAAGCTCTGAGTGAAAAGGAACTGTGTGCATAATTTTTTTTTCTCCTCCCCCTTGTTCAACTGATACGAACACTGTTCCATATGTTTAACTTGCAGGATTTTCAGCACTCTCATCTTAGGATATAGTATCCGTAATGGGGAAAAATAAATTTTCTATGCTATGTTTTAAAACCCTGAAAACACTTTTGGTTTAAAATGTGATGCATAAGTTTTTGGAGTGGTAACTTACTATGAACAGAATACGAAGAAAGGAAATTAAGGTTAAATAAATTGCAGTTGTAAATATAATCTTGTGTGTATCTGTGCATATAGTTTAGATTTTGTACATAGTCTTCCACAACTGCAAAATAGATCTTTATTTGCATTCTCCGTATATAATGACAGACTTTCAATGGTGAATCAGAGAGAAATAACATCTCTGGTTTTGAAGTTGGGCTACTCCTGGTTTAAAAAAAAAAAAAAAGGCTATGCAAAGGGTCCTGAGCTCAAATGAGTTCTGAAACTCTTGGGTGCAGCTTTCTGTTCTCAGTTGTTAGAGATGTCACTTGCTGTTTCTTCAGCGAGCAGATTGAAGATGATGAGGGTGACTTTAAGTGAGAAACCAACTGAGGCTGTAACATCCTTTTAATTATATAGAAATATTTTAAGCATGAGAAGGCTGCCGCAATACTTGTGGAGTTAATCAGTAGACTCAAAAATAACCCAGCAAATAAACTGCCATGGAATTATTGTCCTATGTAATGCTTGACCAGTGAATGCTTTGAAAGCAAAAACCACAAGGTACGTGGTAGGTGTTCTTTCGGTGGCCTTCTGGTAGTGATGACAAAGTTGCTATGTAACAGAGGATTGGGCTTAAAAAGTTAAAATTATTTTAACAGTTAATTCCAAGAATGAAAAAAAAAGAATTCTTAAAAGGATGTCTTACAAACTTCCTTTTATAGTTACTGTCGTTTCTCTCCTGCTGATTTGTAACTTTAACCTTCCAAAACTGCTTGAGTTGGGGATCTTTCAACCCCTGGGAATCCTGGCCCTCATAACATCCCAGATGCTCTTTGTGCAAACTTCTACCACCCATTTTCCCTTGTAGCAAACCTGGTTCCTGAACTATGGTATCACTTATTCCGGTAGTACATATGTGTTTCTTTGCCTTCTTCTGCAAAGGGTTAACATCTCAGTACCAAATCCTGAAACCCTTAATTCACATACTCTGTAAATTCAGTTATGATCAGATTTATCTTTTCCATTTACCACAGACTGACCTTCAGTCTGTGCCAGTAAGATAGACAGTAAAAGGGGATGGAAAATTGCCGCAGACATTCTGCTCCTTCCAGTGGAGAGCGTGTTGGGTACTGCAGCTGCCCATGTGCTGTTTCGTCTTCCTCTCAGCTGTGACAACCATCTTATACTAATCCCACTAGAAGGATTTTTTTCATAAGAATTTGGTGGGAGGAGTTTCCATGAAGAAGCCAGCTGAACCTTGCCAGCTCTAGGCAGGCATCGGTGAATAGGGGAAAAATAACCTAGTTCCGCGCATATTGCACACTGAGCTCAGGAACAGCAGCCTGGCTCCCAGGGCATGCCCGTTGCCCTCATTAGTTTGCTTCAGCAGAGCTGTGCTTATGCATCTCCAGCAACGCTTCCCTGCTCAATGTGCTGGAGTTGACTGCTGGCCATGAGGAGGGAGGTCACTTGAAGAACATGTGTTTATGATTATGGAGAGTTTCCAGCACTGGGATTTTGTGGTTTACTCTAATAAATGGTCCTTCTCTACCTCCTCTCTGGAAGTTATACTATTCCCTTGAGTAATGTTTTAATTTGTCCATCTGCTGATCTCTAAAAACCAGCCAACCCCTTGGTGTCCTCCTTGTGGGAGCTGTCAAGTGTTCTAAAGACAAAATAACACTGCACAGTTTAAAGAAGTCCCATGTTTATAGTAATGCTGTGCTATGCTGGAGCTGAAAATTATTTACCTCATGAATTACTTGTCCCTTATCAGACATATATTTTGGATTATAATTTCTGCACTGGCTAAATTAAGGAAAAGTAACAGGCTTGGCAATTAGAAATACAGAGTAGTCACTGAACAGCCTAGCAAGCCCCTTAATATTGTTGTGCTTACAATAAAATATGCCTTGTTTTACACTGAAGCTACAGATAGAAATCTATATGCACAACTTCAGTGAAAGAATATAGTCCTTTCCAGTAAAATGCCTTAAATTCTGTGACAAGAAATGGAGAGATTTCACAGGAAAGATGCGGAAGTTTTAAAGAAGAAGATTGCTAAGTGGAAATGGTAGAAGCAGGGTACAAACTGTGGCATTCCACCTAGCTTGAAACCAGCTTTTAGATTTTGTCACTTAGGGTGAAGAAATGGATAATAGCAAGAAATGGGTAATAGCTTGGTTCTGGAGAAGTGACCTTTCAAAGACCTCAGACTTGATAGGTGCAGCATTCAAGCTCTTCCTAATGATACACTGTTCTACTGAGCATTACCGATGGGGGAAAGGTCAGTTGATACATATCCATACAGTTCTCCTGTATTTGTATAAGATAAGGGTTCATATAAATACTGCATCTTCATGACTCAGCCCTTGTTTTTCCACTCCTCTCATTTATGGTGCATAATTTCAGAAGATGCATGGAAATCTACCCCCCATTGATCACAATGGGAGCTTTCTGCTGATGAGACTGCTGCCTGATATGAAAATGATGGCTAGGCGCTATAGCGATTCAAGTAAGTCATAGCTAAGACAAGACAAGTCTCTTCTCTTGCTGATGTGTTGTAGAGCTGTTGGAGCTCAAGGCCAGAATGAGACAGTCTGAGCCCTCTCTCTGTCCCTGCTATTTTTTGCCATGTCATCCTGAGAAGGCTTTCTAGCTCCTCTATGCTTCCCTTTCCCATCTGTGAAATGGAAAGAAAAACCTTTCTCTCAGTGCGACTGAACTGGTGTTTGAAATTTCTTTAGGAATTCTTCAAGCAACAGAATTAAATGGCACATTCAGGAATAATGCAATTCCAGTAAGAGCTCAAGGGACCAGGGTCATGTTAAATGCGTTGTTTTACTTCAAATGTCTTTATGAAAATCCCATGATAAATCATGGTATTTGACATTAATTTCCTGGGGAAAAATAATGAATTGACCCTAAGTTTGTCAATGGCTGTCAGATGGTGCTCTGTGGAACTAGGTCTAACCACCTGTTAAAGAACCTGCAACAGAAATCAGATCTGTTGTGTCATCCTAAAAAGCTTCAGATGCACTGATGTGTTTTGAATTGCTTTTTCTGCTACAGGAGCATCTTCTCTGCCTCTACACACATTGCATCGGTGTGTGTAAAGGCCTGCTGGGAAGTTTAATGTTTTATTTTGCTGACCTCTTGGATGTAGAAGCATCAGTAATCAAATTTTCTGACACAAAAAATTGGTAGCATGGCAAGTTTCATAAAGAATCTTACTAAGCTCTAAAATGACTATAGGTTAAAAGCACTGGGTGCTGCCCACAGTAAGATGAGGTTGGGTAGTAAACAGTTGGAAGTATGCTTTTAGGGTGAGCAAATACACAGATGTATGGTTAGAGGAAGGATTTGAGAAGGATTTTGGAAGCTGGATGTGAAAATGAAACCAATGAGGAATACCAAGTTGTATTTCTGAAGAGAAATGTGAGTAATAGCTATGTTTTCACTATATTAATCCTTACTGTTGAAAAACACTTTGTCTCTGTAGTTATATCAAGTCTCTCTGCTTTTCTACAAACATGCGCACGTACTCGTTACAAAACATAAGACAAACCAGGTTTTTTTATGACTCTGTTTTGTCAATGAAAATGGTATTAAACCTGTGAAAGGGAGCTGTAATATTTTATTCTTAATTTTTGGTGTTAATAAATGAGTATTGTCTGGTTAAGAAGTGGTGTACAAAAGTTTTGCAGAAGAAACTTTTGAAGAATTTTGGACCTTTCAAATCTGTCTATGAAGCTTTGTTCCTACAGGGGACCCACCCCCCTCCCCCAAACCCATAATTTATTGATTTATAAATTATTTTCAATCCAATTTTTTTTTTAAATCAGAGATATTTTTTTTTTTCATCATGATCATTGATGCCACATGAATTTTGAATGTTTCCTGATGAATCTTGATATGTAGAAAGAACTTTGTTTTCAATGTGATGAATTTCATGGGAAGTTTTGTTTCCTACAGCAATTGCAATTTATTTCTGTTGATCCTGGAATGGTCTCTCCTTTGTAAAGGTCCCTTTGTGCAGGCCACTACTCTTGCAATTATTTAATTTGCAAAAGAATGTAGTAATGAAAAATGAGAAATGCATGCTTTTACACGATCCACGTGTAACACACTGCAAATCAGTTGTGATGTGAAGCATTGGCTGCCACAACAAAAGCAAAGTAGAACATTTGCTCATAAGCTACTTTCATCTTACCTGCTTTAATTTGTCTTTAAGTTTTCTTTTGTTCTTGTCAGTATAACATAAGTTATCTTCTGCTTTCTCCATCATTATTTCAGCTGTCAGACAACTGCTGCTACATCACTAGGGCTGCCATATTTCTCTACAGGCTTTTCCAGTGAGCATGCCTTGTTTAATGCAAATACAGGGAATCTGGCTCGAGAAGTGTTGAACCAATGGCACATGTGTTGGTATGTGCCTGTTCAGCAAATCTGACGCTACCAGAAAGTGTTAGACTTTTTCTGCATCTGTTGTGGTTGAGTTTGCATGTGTTATTAAAAATACCTGGGTTTTTCAGTTGGTTTGAGCATCCCAGCTGGAACTGTTGCAGAGAAGCTTGAATTGCGATTGCTGTGTTTGAATGGTAAAATGTATAGAATTTAAGCAGCCAGGCACAGAGAAACGTAACTGCTTTATGGTCATCAATCTGCAAGACCAATGACTTAGAGGGGGAATCCCTGGACATCTCTGTTTTTGGTGCTGCTGTATAAGATGATAAAGGGAGGAATAGACTGGGCCTAAGCGCCTTTTCATCCAACAAGAAACAGAATCCTCTGAGCATTTATTCTACACAACTTCTGCACCACCTAGTTATTCATGCATAACCAGGGATACTGGATGTCTAGACTACAGACAAATATAAAATCTTCAATTTCTGCCTGGAAAAAATAAAGACTTTCCTGTGAAAAGAGTGTGTCTCATAACATAATATATAATCATCATTACTGCTGCAGAAGATGCCAGCAAAGAAAGAATTCAGCCAAGTTCTCCCAAGTCCCATGGGAATTTTTTGATGCCATGGGGTAGAGGAAAAAAAATTGACCTTTTGACTTTTACATTGAATTTGATCTGGAAGCTACTGAAGAAATGGCATTGTGTGTTCCCATATTTATCCTTGAATCACTTTTCTGACAGTAGCAGCACTTAAAGTAATTGGCCAACTTAAATTAAGCATGGATTTTTGTCATTTTTGATAGTTTTTTTTATTTAGTAATGCATTGCGGTATATAACGCTAAATGTAATTAAAGTAAGTCAATTTCACTTCAAATTATTACTTATAAATTAATTTTAGTACTTTGATTTTTAAGGTATATGAGTAAGCGTGCTAATAGCAGAAGTAAGTCTTCCCCCTCTCTAACCCACCCCATAATTACTAGCAGGGGATGGAAGCAGTGGACAGGTTGTTTCCCATAAAAGCTATTCACTAAACACTTTCAGGGCAACGACTGGTATGATATACAAATGATCTTAAAGTTATGGTAAAGCCTTTCTTCTGAATGAGTGCTATCATAGCCCACCTGGAAGTTCAATGGTAGTAGAAGCCAGTCAGAGATCTTTGGACAAACAGTTTGGGCAGTTTCAGGCAACTTGTCTTGCTCATAAATTCAAGGCAGGTTAAGGAAATAATTTTGACCTTTCAAATAGCTTGAAAAATGTTTCGCAAAGAGAGGATGCAAGTTCTTTTGAAAAATTCAAAATGCTGTGGAGTGACACTTTCAAAACAGAAGGCTTGCGCTCTTTATTCAAAATAGTTATTTTAAAATCAGTTTGTATTTTAAAAGACTTCAGAAGTATATATGTGGGGGGATGCTCATAAAAAAATTAAATTAAAGGCTTTATTAGAAGCAGTTTTCCACCAGTTTTTCAGCTCAGTCATCTGGTCAAAAGTGATTATTAATCTAGTCCTGAAAGCACTCGTGCATTCTTTACTCTATCTCTCTCAACTCATTGTAACATTTTAGTGAATGGTCTCCAGGCTCAACTTTGCAGAAAGTAGTGGGTATTGGTGACTGTTTTTTCCCCTTTATATTCTGAAACAGAGAAATGTTTCATAATATAGCACATACTGTCTAAAGAAAGTGCAAAGTTCAGCAGCTTGGAACCAGAAGGTGCAAATTAATTCATTTTGAACAGAGAGGTCTTTGAAAATTGTAGATGTCATCTGCAGAAGGTCCTAAGTTCTTGGACTTTCCTTCCCTGACTGATGGTAGTTTGAATCTCATGACTTTTCAAGCCATGGTATAAGGCTAAACTGTTTGTTCAGGCATGTGAAAATGTCGAGGAGAAATGTGAGGATGATTTGTGTACTTGAGCGGGGAATCTGAGGAGCTAATTCCAGAAGGGAGTTTCTTTAGTTCACATTTGTTAGAGAGTGACGGTTTATACATCCATTTAAAAATTTTTCAATAAATGCATAGCTGGAAATTGAACAGCAGAAGGATAGAAGTCTGTCCTGGAGGGTGTATGTAGGGCTTCAGGCAGTAACACCATCATTCTGAGAAAAATATATTCAGATATCTCAATATGCAATGAACTTTGGTGAATAAGTTCCCAGTCTCTATTGTCTTTCATGGAAAGTAGTAGGGGAGAGAGAGAGAGAGAATTCCTATATGTATATGTATACACATACACATATATATATTTAAGTATGGATTTCAACGAAATTGGTAAAGGAGTGTGTGTATACTTGCATACACATATGTGCATATATTTGTGTGTAAACATATTCATGAGTTCATATGTGGAATAAAGGAAATGTATTTCCTCTGCTCCTTTCCTGCCTTTGCCCAGTCCCTCCAAGTAATCTTTCTGATGCCACTCTGGGCAGGACTTCTTTGGCTTCCTTCCTGGATGGAAATGGTTTCTTTTTTGTTTTACCCAATTAAGAGTTGGCATGGCTTCCCACCACTGCTTTGTGTCGTCCTTATTGAGACAGAAATCTCATTCCTCCTCTTTCTTATGCTTGTTGTATTTAGATACTGTGTTGTATTTATTTATTTTTCTTATGGCTAAGCTTTTTTGTGGGTTTGCTGGCTTTCTTCAGCACCCTTTCCATAGGCTGGGCCTAGCGCTTTGGCCAGGACCATTCCTTTTGTCTGCTCATCGATGATAAACAGTGAATGAACATACTCTGAAGGATTCTTTTTGTTGCTCCTCTGCTTGTAAAGCATGATGACTGAGTACATTAGAGAAGAGATAACATTATTAGTCATTGTCTTCATAGAAGGGATTAATCTTGAGGACCACAATGAATGTAAAACTCCTGAAGTCTTTTTAGAGGAAAAGTATGGCTGGGAATGTAATTTTTATATACCCCTGAGGGTCAAAGTGGTTTGGTACATATTGTGTGGCTATCAGCAAATACGTGCTATTACCACTCCTACCACTCCTGCACAGTATTCATATGCTTGTGATGTATTGATATATTTGTAAAGCAGTGGACTACTGCATTTGTGTATATATAATGCAGCAAAATTATTAGACAAAACCAGCTTTTTTCCAACATCTGGGAACTGGAAAGATCTGATCCATGCAATCCAAGATTGCATTTAAATGTAAAGCCACAAATTTTGGGTTTTTTCCTTCTTTTTTTTTCTGAAAAGACAAGTTAAGACTGTAAATAGTCTGTACCGTGGTGATCTTTGTGGAATATGAAATAAGTATCATTCATACTGTGAATTAAAACAAACACAAGGGCCGTTCTCCTAGCCCTTATGGAAATGCAAGATAATCTTTTTTTTTTTTTTTTCCTAACAGCAAGTAGGAAAGCAAGATATTTTTCCTTAGCTGAAAAAAAAGGGGCAATCATCAAGAAGGGCAAGCAAAGGTTGATTGATTTTTCAGGTGGAGGTGAATGCAAACAAAGATAAGTTACGTAGTCTGCCTAGGAGGTTATTAAATCAGGAAATGGTAGAAAATGAAGAAATGTGAATTCCTGTCAGTGAAACACTCTTGGGATTTGTAGTGTACAAGTTTCCATCTCAATGTTCACTCTCAGGAAGTAGTCGATGTGAAACTGTGGATACTCCCTCAACCATGAGGATCTAAAAGCACTTGGAGTTGTCTGAGCTCAGAGCAGAACCCCAGGTTGTACATTTACTTAATACTGGAGCCACCTGTGTTATATACTACCTTTATGACTTTACATTAAACTATCTATTTAGTGAGGTTCTTTTATCATAGCATCTGAGCAATTTACAGTTTAATGCATCATCCTACAAGATAAGGTAGCTGTGCTTGTTCCATTGTATGAAAATTGCAGAGACATGGGGAGTGTTGGACCACTAAGATATTTGTTTGACTACAAACTAGGTATCTTACTTTGATTTCAGTAAGGTTCCGAAACTTGTTTTTAAGTCTAGCTAGCTGTCCACAGCTATGCCATGTTCCCTTCCCAGCCAGAGGCATGCAAAGGTGGCAGAGTGTTGCTCTTCCTTGAATTGTGCTGTGCAGGCCCTTTGTGCCTTCTGCGTTTATGTTCTGGTGTGTTTAATATTTAGAGCTGTTGCTTTGGGAGTTATTTTAAGAGTTACTTCAATCATTTTAGAAGCAAATGCATCATTAGACTGTGAAGAATTAAATAAAAAGCGGAGGAAAAAAGGCTTTGCAGTTTGGATTATTCAGTCAGAGCCCATTAGGAATGTAATCTGGATGTCTGAGTTCCATTGCAGAGTGATTTAATATTCATCATGTTGTTATAGCATTTGTTTAAATGGAAATAATGCATTATTTTTTGTGTACAAATTGAGTAAATAGGATTAGTCTCATTACTGGGGAACATTGAGTCCTATGGAGATCCTTTTTAATGCTGGATATTTTGTTTTTGTGAAGCTCACTTTAGTAATCAGGAGCCAAATAAGCTATTTCTAACAAAAACATATGGGAGAATTGTGGAGGGCTTCAAGAAAGAGATAAAAATTGAGTGGGGACATCCCTTGTAATAATTTCATTGATGATTCCGTGCGATGGGAGAGCTCTGAATGGAAACATAGCTACTGTAAACACTATTTGGAGACAGTAGTTCAGTTCATCAACTTGGAAGGCCTTACAGGGTCAGGAACTGTTGATGGTCCCCATTTCCCAGCAGCCTATCTCATCTACCAGTAAGAATCAAACCCTTGGCTGGATAAATCTTCAGCTGTTGCATAGCAGACGTGGAAGGGAACTCAGGATAGTAATTCAGCTCTGGTACATATTATGGCTGGCTTGAATTTCATTTCCATTGTGATCGTGATTTCCTCTGGTCTGCCTCTGGCCACTATTTGTTTATATCATCAGCAAAATATCTTCCTGACAAAGAACCCATGCGGAGTGAGGAAAATAGAGAAACTATGCCATGGAAGAATGGTTGTTATGTTTATGCCAAAAGACTAAGAAATATTCAGTCCCCGAAATACAAATTGCCTTCCTTGCATAACAGACCATAGCCCAGAGATCTCATTTGTCCTAATGCATCTCCTCAGTGATTTTGAAAGTAGTTTTGCTTTGGCCCACTGATATTAATATTTGATATTGCCATTAACAGGAATTAAGATATATCTTGTCTTCCAAAAGCCATATTATAACATCAAGGGAACTTTGTTAAGAAAGGAATAATCCATTAACTAGAACCAACACTTCTCTGTAATTACTGTTATCCTTCAAATGACAGAATCTTTACAGGAAGGAGCTGTCTGTCTGCCATTTAATTTTGTCAGTAGGAATATGAATCCCCCCTGCTGTGGAAGAATAATTAAAGGTCAAATTCTGGCATTGTTCATAAGTTAGCGCAGCCTGAGCACCAACACCTAACTGGATACCCCACCAGGCACTTGTGGTGTAATAGAAATCCTGTCGGCTGAAGGAACAGCAGTGCGCTTTAATTTTGAGTGAAGATCTTCCCTGTTGCTCTGCATTAAGGATGCTGTGTTATGATTCCCTTGTATGGAAGTATATATGAGCTCATCAAATTTTATTTTAAAAAAATAGTTTGCAGTGCAGATATTTGACTCCAAATGACAGTTCTGGTGCCCAAAGTACACTCTCCCTTTAGCAAGCAACACTTGGTGTTATACTCTGTCTCTGCTGTACAAAGTAGTATCTGTGGGAGTCTTTGTGGTGGTTTATATCTTTTATTCTTTCCCATCTTGTACAGCCACATAAGTCTGGACAAGCTGTAATTAAGTGAAACAATATGTTACGGTATTAAAACAGCAATAACAAGGGCAGCCTTGCAGTGGGAAGGGTGGGAGGCAAAGAAAGAAGGACACTTTAAATGTTGGGTTATTGGCCAATTAGTGGGGTTGACTGAGTACTGATGACAGATGTATTTTGGTTTTCTTTCTCTCAAATCCTACTTACACCATTAGAAAGGAACAAAATTCAAAATCACGGTAGCAGAAGGGGTTGGAACCCCAGAGGCAAGTGAGTTTGGCAAGTGCAGCCACCCTCTCAGGAACCACAGACTGGCTGTGGGGAGATGTTACATTGATGTGACGGCAGTAATGTCGCTAAGGGATGGAAGTGGTTTTTGGTGGAATCTCACCCTGTCCTCTTCCTGTTTGGATTACTATAATTTCACTTTGGATCTGGTTTAGTACCTTGTGCTGTGCAACAGTAACAGACAGAAAATTAGCTAATTAGCAATAATAGAAATCTTGATTGTTTCTTGGTAATGTCAGAGAATAATAAGATATTTAAGGCCTCTTCAGACAGTTGCATCAGAAAATCATTTGATGGTTTATAACATGATGTGATTGAAAAAATACTTATTAGACTTCAGTGGTAAGAGAGAAAACTACAAAGCAGTGAGATTTGTCTGCTTCCTTTTATGAGCTTAGCTCATGTAGTGAAGGTGATAGAAGGGTTTAATTTCACTAACTCAGCAACTTCATTGCAGTACATTTCAAAAAATACAGTGTAAAAATTAACTAAAAGCTTCATTTTGGGGGGAAAGGAGAGAAGGAAGTTTATTTTGTAGACTGAGATCTATTTTCTTGTTTCAGTTAAAAAATCTGGATTGGGTTGGTTTAAATAATAAAGAATAAAGATGAAAACTTTATTACCACCTTTTTCTCTAATTATGCAACAACCGATGTACCAGTGTAACTTTAAATGAGTGAATAGTCTCCTTGAAATCCAGATATAAATGAGTAATCACAGGAAGGGAACTGGAGAATTTATAACCTATCTAAAATACTCAGAATGACTCCAGGGTTCGAATCCTGCTGCAGAAAGGTCTGCCTGATGTGAGGAAACACCTGCATGAGGCACTTTTAAGCAACAGAGCCTGATACCATCCATGCCAGGAGGCCCATGAAACAGTATCGGCCCATGAAACAGTATCGGCCCCTATCCTGCAAAATGCTTGTATATGTCAGGTGCTCTATCTTTAGACTTAATAGAGGGACTGTAAAGGCTAAATATAACCTCAAACTGAAACACATATAACTGTTTGTACAATGGGCTGTCTACATGTATGCATGGACTGAATTGTTCAGTTTGTGTTGAATTTTACTTGGTTCCTGAAAAATATGGCATCTGTGATTACACTCTGTATGTGTGAGATCATCTGTCAGTCTGCTTGTGTTCTGAATAATGTTGATCTTGTTGACCAATTTCAAATCAATCTAATATGGCAGAGGCCTCAAGTCTTTTCTATGCATTTTGAAAAAATAAGTAGTCAAGACAAGACAGAGCTCCAAATTCCTGCCGTGCAAGAGGTTGCACTGTGAACTCAATTGCAAACTATTAGACAGCAAAGAATCAACCCAGCTGCAGCAGGTGCTCGGTTAGGTTTGACATTAGGGAATCCCAAAAGAAAAGGGTCTTACAGAAGATTCAAGGGTATTAAAAGCTTTAATCAGACATTGTTAAATGAGGTAATCCAAACATCAGACACAAAGTTACAGGACTCATGACTGCCATTGCTCAGGAAAGGGTTTGTTTCTAACATTCCAGTGTTTAATCCCTTTTCTGCATTAACTGTCTGTGTTTCATCTTTCTCAGCTGATGTAAGGAAGACTTACTGTTATATTGTATGATGGACTGGGATGGAGTAAACCATCTCTGAGAGAGTTCTAAACCCCTCAGCCTACGGTAGTCATTGTGCTGTTTTAGGATCTGCCAAAAAAAAAAAAAAAAAATTGAATTTAGTCATGGTTAATCCAAGATCTGCCTTTCTCTTGTTCACTTTTCTTAAATTCCTGTGAAGGCAGCCTTTTCCTTTGCTTGGGACTTAATGAAATTTATTCTTCTGTGCACTGTGGCCATTAATCGCTTTATAGTAAAACCAGACAAAATTGAGCCCTGCTGCTGCAGAAGGGCTGGCAGTGCCACCTGAAGGAAAGGAAAATCCTTACAAAACTAATAATCATCTGGGGCAGGGGGAGTATTTGAGAAGCTCTGACCCTTTGCAGGAGAGGAGTGCATTTTCATTGCAGGTTTTTAATATTAATGTAGGAAGAAAGATTACCCTTGCTATCTCGCAAAACAATAGCTAATTAGATCTTTGTTTCTTAATAACGATGAAAGCTTCAGTGTTAGAACATCAGGAGAACTATCTGGGGATTCTGAATGATTGTTTAGAAAACAAAAAGCCTAGTTGAATTTCCTCTTATTTGTGGTCACTGCTGTTTTTCAAGTATTGCTCCAGCAGAATCTGTAGGGACTTTTTTTTGTCATGGATTTATTAGAAAATTAGGAAGTAAGAATACCTATGGCTTTTGTGTGTAAATGTGAATGATTTTGGAGATGCTTAGCTCAATGTGTTTCTGAATGTTACTTATGTTACCCACCTAATTGAAAAAAAAATCCCTTGGTTGAAATGCTGCTATGAGGAATTGATATTGATTTGAGTATTCTCTTTAGCAAAACCTGCTAACAAAAGTCAGCAGCTAAATGGTTTTTTGCCTTAATAATGATTTAAAGACTGGAAATCGGCAAGCAAAAGGAGACCTGTGGGGATATATGTAAATAGCTTTGTTTTCCCATATGTCTTGGGTGGGAGGATGGCTGCTTTTTGTTTGGCTAATTCTTTATGTGCTAAAGAGATGTTTTGTTAGGGGAAAACATCCTTTCTTTTATTTTTTTTATTTTAAGGAAAAAAGACAGACTCTGATGATAATGACCTGAAAGAAAAATTTTAAACATTTAGTGTTTATTGCTTTTAATTACTGTGGTAATCACACATGCCAATATGTGATGTTGATTCCTACTTTGTTTATTTGGAATAAGTAGACGCATCCACAAGCAAGTTTTTCATTAGAAAACCTTGTGTAGGACGTAGTCATGTTGTCGAGATACCAGAATCTCCCTACAGCCTGTCTTATTGTGAGGTGTCTCTTACAGAACTTGACATGTTGATAGGAAATGTCATATGTTTAAAACAAAATGAAGCCAAAATAGTCCTTAAACTTAAAGACCACGGAAGCTGGAAAGATGTTTCATCTTTATGCTTTGAACACTATTTAATTCCCAAAGAGAAGGTTTTGGAGGACTAATGGCAGGGAGATGACCAAGTTTCACTGGCTTTTAATGGCATTTAAGTGCTTGGTCCAGTGACTATTTTGCCCTTTGAATATTGTTGTGGTTTAACCCCAGCCAGCAACTAACCACCACACAACTCCTTGCTCGCTCGGTCCCCCCTGCCCCAGTGGGATGAGGGAGAGAATCAAAAAAAAAAGTAAAACTCCTGGGGTGAGATAAAGACAGTTTAATAAGACAGAAAGGTAGAAAATTATAATAATAATAAAATAACAATAATAATAATTAAAGAATTGGAATATACAAAGCAAGTGATGCACAATGCAATTGCTAACCACTTGCTGACCAATGCCCAGTTAGTTCCCAAGCAGACATCCCGCCCCACTCTGCCAACTCCCCCCAGTTATATACTGGGTGTTATGTCATATGGTATAGAACATTCCTTTGGCCAGTTTGGGTGAGCTGTCCTGGCTGTGTCCCCTCCCAGCTTCTTGTGCCCCTCCAGCCTTCTTGCTGGCTGGACATGAGAAGCTGAAAAGTCCTTGACTTAGTCTAAACACTACTGAGCAACAACTGAAAACATCAGTGTGTTATCAACATTCTTCTCATACTGCATCCAAAACATAACACTATACCAGCTACTAGAAAGAAAATTAACTCTATCCCAGCCGAAACCAGGACAAATATGTTTTTTAAGAAACATTTCTTTTTAAGAAATGTGGCAAAACTTAATTTTACCGGAATTTAAGGGAACTTTCCGTGTATCAGTTTGATGTCTCGGAAGACTGCAGATCCTCATGGAGAAGGATTTATATATACTCCTACCAACCAAGTTTGCATGTACATGCCCTCATCAATCATGTTAATCCTGACCCAAATCAGTCAATCAGACTTTAATATACCTTGTTCTTATCAATCAGAGTAATCTGCACTTGGCTTTCATCAGTCGGGTTTACGTGCATGGCCCATAAGCTTCCAGTTACCACATGGATTGCAGCAGCCCTAAATCTAATACTAAGACCAAGCAATGTTCACGTCTCTCTTGCTGTGACTTTTGCACAGCTTTTCTGTCGCTCTCAAATGTTCAAAATGTTCAGGTTTCAGGTAGTGTGTGTGTAGTTTTAGATTTGTTTGCTTTTTAAAAGTGATAAATATTTATCACAAAGGAAGTTGATGGCTATGGTGAGGATCGAGCTGAAGTCCAGCCCCTAATTTTTCTTATTAAAATGGTAGTAACAGAAGCCAACCTAAAATCTAGTTTTCATAAATTTCAAACAAACCTGTTGTGAATTCTTACTTTTAGAGAAAGGGTGGTATGGCCCTACTTTATCATCAGTTTTGAAAAGAAACTCTGATTATTACTTCATAATAGGGGTTGTATTTGTTAGCATTCCTGTTGGAGAAGGCTCTTCTACCTCTCTTTGACACTTTGACCCTAAGTGCTTAATAAGGCAGGGGATTATTGAACCAATGGTAGGTTTTTTCCAAAGTACAAGCTTCAGGAGGGGCCTTGCTGTACTCACAAGCAGCTTTGTTCTCCTTATTTTAAGGGTGAGGAAGCTAGATCAGTATTTATGGAGTTTGAAGCAGCTTCTGTTTTCATTTGTGGTTCATCTGACAGCCACGCGCTTTGCAGTTAGTGTGGCTATTTAAGGTACAGTCTTTGTCTCTCTACTTGCTTCACACAGCAGTGGGCAAATGGAGCCGCCCCTATTAGAAGTAATTGGTAAGAAGCCATAACTACTGTCACACTCTGCAGCGAGGCTTACATCTCACTTTAGTACTTTAGTTGCTGAGGCTGCATGTCAGCCTTCGAAATGATCTGCCTTTCTCCCTTTGTGATCACACATTGCTTCAGAGGCTTCACTGGAATGTACATCTTGTGGACTGTGTTGCGGTTCTGTCCTCCTTCTGCTTGAGAGCTTTCCCTCCCTACAGGAAAAGCTGTGGAGTCATTTGGGTAACATTAATCAGGGGGCTAATCAGGAGCTGGTTGTCTTCCTTTCCCTGCAGTCTTCACGATTAGGGACATGCCTCTTGATGGCGGCTGCTTGTACTGTGACACAGCAGCTAACAAAGCAGAGCCAGCTTTTTGAGAAAATGCTGTTTATTTTGCCTGTCTGTCCTTACAGCTAGCCACCTGTTGCTGAGACTAATTGGTAATGTTTGAGGAGCAGTAAGGGATAGGAGAAAAATGGGATAAACCCATATGCGCACAACACCCATGAACATATGTGCTTAGACTATTTGAAAGGGTGCATTTTTGTGTTTGTATTCATGTCCTCATGCTGCGTATAAGTGTGTAATACATATATACATTACTTATATGCCCACACATATACAGAGCAATATACATACAAGTGTTTATGCATCTGTGTAAACAAAGAGCAAAGGCAGTTTGTGCTTACGTTGATGAACATCAGTTACCTGGAGTCTGTAATTCTAAGTTCAGCTTTAAAGACAGAGGTAGCAGAGAAAAAACTTGTAGGAATAGGAGTTTGGTTTGGTATGATTTAGACACATTAAAAAACGTGAATCTTCTGGGAAAAAAAAAAAGCAAATTTCTTTTTTTGCAAATCAGCACCTAGCTTTGCAGATTCCTAAATAAGTCAGTGTTACAAAGTTAGAGGGTAGGGACTAATGCATAACGTTCAGGCTTTTTAGGAACATACCTTCACTGAAACTGTGTACAATTTCTTGTGCTAGTTCCCTTGTGTGCACACAGGACAAATGTTAGCTATGTATATCATCTTTGCAAGTACGCATGGAAAAAAAACCAACACAAAAACCCCTGGAGATGAGTAGTGCCTGTTCTTGTAAGAGCTATAAAGCCTTTCAAGTTACAACTTTGTTGTCTTGTAGTCCTGGTAGCTCTTTTTACCATTCTGCTTTCCAGGCTAAATTTGTTGTGTTTGGTCTGTCCTGGAGAGTGAACTATTTTGGCAAGGTCAGGCTATGTAGGTAGTGTGGTGTTGATTCGTGAACATAAAATATCTGGCAAACCGAGAGAAGTTTGTGTATTTAAGTACTGTGAGCTGACTATCTCTTAGGATTTTCTTCTATTCTTGCTTTTTCCTCCTCTGTCTCTCTTGGTATATGAAATGGAAAACCTGTTTTCCATCATACAACATAGAGTATGCCAAGTACTTGGTTATCAGGGGCTTCCCAAGCTGATAATGCTATCTTCACCATACAGTGGATGTATGAAGTTCCTTCTCCCTGACTTCTCCTGGTTCAGTCAACACTCCCTTATTAACGCATGATGTAAAATGGGTAGCGCAAGGAAGTCCGTGTTACCTTAGTTAACATTGATGCTTAGACTTCGCTGAGAACTTCTGAGAACTTAATCTGATAGATGTGGTATTTGAAGTTAGCTCCATGCTTATTATAATTAAAGTCAGACAAGCTGATAAATATTGGAAATGGTTGGCTGTAAATCCTAATGACAGTCAAGGTAAAATATGTTATAACCTACATGATACTGAAGTAAAATTAACTGAAAGACTTGTCTCAAGGTCAAATTCAACTTCTTTTCAGAGATTAACATATGTCCTGTGTTAAATTGAAAGATAAAATGTGATGTTAAAATGTTTGAAAGTTGTGAGGTGGTAGGATATTTTAGTGTGTATTTAATCACACTTTGAAGGACTTCTACCTGAATGCCTGTATGTTAAAAGAATGAGTGCTCGGGAGACTATGAAGAGACATTGCCTTGCTGTGCTGGTCTTCCCTTTTAAACAGTTTTGTTTACTGTTGGGAAACTTAAAAAAAATATAATAAAGCCTCCCCAATTTTCCTTCTGTAATGTGTAGTGTTTTGTATCACTATTAAGGCAGTTGAGAAAAGGTATACAGGCCAGCAGAGACATAGTAAGTGTAATACAGCAGAATGAAGACGGCTGAGCTAGTTCCCACTCCCCAAGACATTTTGATAATTGAGAACTTGTTTCTGCTACCCAATGTGCATTAAAAGGGCAATAATTACAGAATCTCAGTCCTATCATGCCGTATTAATTTTGAGTTCCTACTGTATGGTCTCTGTTTCATTGTACTCAGACACTTATATGGCAAGCATTATGACTGGAAGGTAATTCTGCTTCAGATAATACTCTTTTTCTCTAATGTCCTTGTATGCTGATGATTGAAAGTTTAATATGTTTACACAGAGAGGTTTCCTGCATAAAAGTGATTATGTTTTCTTTTGAGAGTGGGACTTGTTTAGATAACAAATGTTTAATTAATCTTCCTATTTTCTTCTTGTGATTGAGGATTTTTTTAATGGAAGGCGTTTATTAGTGAAAGGGGGGAAGAAGGACAGCAGGAGAGCAGGGTTTTTATTTTTGGGGGGTTTTGTTATTAGGAGCATATCAGGGTAGGAATTGTTTCATAATGCACCAAAGGATAATTTGTTTATTAGAATCTTTTGAACAATATTGTGCCTGGACAGCAGGGGATGTGTCTGTCCCTTTGGAGTGGAAGGGCAGTGCCACCGCTGACAGCCCTCCGCTTTGTGCTGCGATGCTGGAGAAAGGGTTTGGCATCAGGAAGGATTTGGTTTTGTGCAGTATCAGAAGGCTCCAGAAGGAGTGCTGGCAAACCCAAACGGTAGAAACCAGGTCATTGAAAAATTACTCTAGATTGTGGTAAAAAAGGTACCTTTCCCATAGCTCTCCTTTCCTCTGTCATAGATCATTATGAATTACATGGATTCAATGCAAATTGACCACACGAATGGATAGGGTCTGTTTGCAGTTTCACAGCAGTAGCCGTGAAGGAGGCCTGGGTTTTGGTATTTGCATGGGACAGTTCTCTGCTTCCACTAATGGTTTCTTGCAAGCCAGGGCTGATGAGAAAACAGCTACAATGTATTTCAGGATAATTGAGATCTCAGTCATTTCTAGGCTGCAGAATGTAGATAAAAACTGTAGATATTTTTCCTTCACTAAAGTGAGAGAGAGTTTTTGCCAGTAATTCCTGTGCACCAGAAATACAGACACTAGGATCTTCAGACATTAGTAAGGAGCTGAAACTCCAGAAATGCTGTTTTTGTTGTGACAAGACAGACCTGCTGCCAATAAACATTTGGGTCAGTTGGGCCTGTTCACTCCATGGAAAAAAGAAATTAATGGTGAGTTCAAAATAAAAAGCTGCTTTTATTTTACTTAATTTTTATTTTCTTTTTGGACATTTTGAATTAGTTTTGTCAGTGTATATAATAAAGCGCTTTGAAATATCTATTTTTTATCTTCTATATATGTATTTCACCTTTAGAAGTAAATATGATTCCTCTCGCATACGTGTCTTTCTGGAAAACATTCAGGAGAAAAGGGCCAAATTAATTTAAGATGCAGATGCTTTTTGGATGTTGATAGTCCCAGAACAGCAGTAATGACCAGTGATATTTTGAAGGCAGGCGTCTCACTTTATCTCCAGACCTTTTCTGTATTTTTAAATACATTAAATAAATTGAAAAGTAAATGGAAAAATGTTTATTTTTATCTCTGGAATTGCTTTTCCCTAGTTTTCTGTTTGTTGACAGGCAGGCACTTTGTATTTCATTACTGCACAGCTTCAGTCAGCACATTGATCTTTATATTAAACAGGCACTTAGTGTGAACTTTACCAACATTTGACATCTTTTGCCTTGCTTGTTTCCCTTTAACCCTTGTATTTATTGAAGAGCTTTTTCAGTACATCAAACCCTACAGCCTTACTATGTTTTGCAAGTTCTAAGGTACTAATAAAATGGAAATCTCCAGCAGTAGAAACACAACACTGTTGATAAGCTTTTTAGGGGACTTAGTTCAGCTAGACTACTAAATCAAGAGCTCATTGATGACTTTATTTTTTTATGTGCAAATTGCTCTTCAAATTGTTATACGTAAGTATAACATGAAGTATTCATGAAAGATGACGTTAAACCTAAGCACTCTTCCCTTTCTACAGATTTGTCAGTGTATTTCTGCCCAGTTTGCAATATTTGCTAGTTAAAAAAAAAAAAAAAAGAAAGAAAATGGGTTTTCTTTGCATGATTTCAAGTTTTTGTCTCCAGTTTGGGTATCCCAATTTAAGTTGTCTGAATTGGTAATTAGCATTGACTAAAAATTAGCAAAAAGCATTGACTACAAAGGATTATTTATTTTATCGTTTGTATTTTCCAGTTTTTAAAAAGCATTTTAAAATTGCTTTTGTTCAAAAATGCTCCCAGTTTTTCCATACCTTTATAGAACAAGTTCTTTTAATTTTTCGGTTTTTTAATTGGTTGTAAATCCTGTTGAAGTTAGACAGCCCCACAGACGCCCTTTAAAAGTGTGTTTGAGGAATGCTTGATTATTTGTGTGTATATGCATGTGTGTGTGAATGTATTTATAAGTAACATGATTTGACATGTACGTTAAACTCATTCTCATATTTTTATATTTATCAGAAACCATAGGTCTTTATACACTATTAGTAAAAGCTTGGATGGGACCTACTTTTTTCATAGTGTTTACATTTGTTTGGTCTGTGGAATCCAATAATTACACTGGTAAAAGCAGCTTCAAAAGTATTCTGAACTGTTGGGAGAGATTTATTTATCCATATCCTCAACACAGAATCCAAAGTTTTAGACTGAGTCTTCCGACCCGTGTGCTTAGGCCTATAACAGAGCACATTATTGAGGCTAGCAGTCATCTGCCCATTGGTCTTTGTTGTTAACCTGCTGTCGATGAGACCATTCAGCAATGGATTCCTTGACAGTTCCTAAATTACGGTGTAAAGAGACATAAGGTATTGCCTGAGAGAGAATGAAAGATCACCTGATGTTTTCTCTCTCTAGAGGGTCAGTATGTTACTGCATTTGCTTCGGAAACCAATGTGTGTTTCAGTGTATCATCTGCCACATCATTTCGGATCAGATTTGCAAGGTTGTTTTTCACCACATCAGGTTGGACCATGTTCTGCTTCAAGTTGACAGTATGTAGCATTATGGGATTTAACATGACCTGACATACCAGAAATTCAAATTCAGTTAGAAACAGCCTGCTGTAGTCATTATGGGGCGATTTAAAAGGCCAATGAGCTATTGGTTTTGTAGGCTGCTTTGCTCACAAAGTGAACTCTGTAAGTTGGGCTGGAAAATGGATGCTCTTGTTTCTGTTTGCATCACAATTTAGCAAGATATGAAAATACAGTTATGTTAGTGTCAGATACCTGTTGGATTTGAAAATGGTTGGAAACTGTCTCCGCTTGCCTCTGCAAAAGTAATCAAGTGTAATCAGCAAAGACTCAGTATTGGTATATTTAACTGCTATAATGCCTAATCCTTTTTGTATATTCACTCCAGTATTAAAAACAAAAGAACCCCCCAAATATAATAAGTGTAGAGAAAGTATTGGAGTAAGTATGGCAGGGTGTTGAAAAGAGTGGGTCAAAGAGCTGCCTGTGGATGTTGCCTGCACTATGAGAGAGAATTATTACTGCTATATCAATAGGGCTGTGTTCTTTAAAGTCCATCGTTCCTTAAAACTGTTTGGAACTGAATTCTGTGCTAAACTGGTAGTTAGCAGAGCAAAGCATTTGATGAAAAAAGAAAATAAGTAACACTAATGTGAGAACTTAGTCTGTGGAATTATAACATTATAAGAATCCATGTCAATGGACTATTTTTTGGCTGTGCCACCTGTTGTGTCATCGTCTACAAATTACCTATCTTAACTATCTGCTTTTGAGCATTGACATCACTGTTGAAGCTAGTCTGCCAGTGCTGTGAAAACTGAATCAAGTCAGAGTTGAGATTTCTAGCACTAATGCAGTACAACTACTTTTAATAATTCCTTGGAGCCTCTTTGTGCATTGTGATTACTGCACTGAGGTAGTGAGGTGCTTTATGAGCCATGTTATCTGAAAGAAGCCACAAGAAGTCCCAAACTTTCACTCTGTATCTATATATTAATTTTCAAACAAGACTCCGGACCTGAGTACTGAGATGAAATGCTGAAGTGATATTGTTTTGGGATGATAAGACACGAATACCATCCTTTAATTTTCATGCCTACACATCAGCAGATTTTGAGAGAAGACATGCAGGAAAACTTATAAGTATGAAATGGATGGCAGTCATTTTTTCTGAAGAACATTTTGGCTGACTTTCCTCTCCAAAAAGTGTGGTTTCTTACACACAATCTGAGGGAACATGGAATCACTGAAAGGTCTTGGCCTTTCACAGAAGAGTCCAAAGTGAGGGGCAGAAAGGGGGAAAGCTCTTCTAATTAGTGTAAAGATATAGTGAAAGAAAATATATAAAAAAAAGCTTGCCCTTCTTGCCCACTCATTTGTTAGGGTGCAGGAGAAAATGGAGTAAACTTGGAGTTTTGTACAAAGCTAGTTTTTGGATAGCCCATAGTCAAAAATTATTTCATTGGAAAATGTGTGTTTTAACATGGTAATTACTAGTCACTTGCTGAGGCTGATTATACTGTAAAGGAGCAGTCTAAAGGCCCAAGGGGAAATACATGAATCAGAAGGAAAAAGTTATCAGCCACCCATGCAATCACCAGAAATAGAGAAAATTTTTACACAATAACAGGTACAATTGTAGGGTAAGGAGCCAGAAGCCAAGGAACTGTCAGCCTGAAAGGTAGCAAGAAAGCGTGCTGTGAGGAGCTACTCCTGACAAATTGGTCTCTGTCTCCATCTTACTAAAACCATGGGTCAGCTGAAGACCCCTTCAGAAATGAAACAGCATTAAAATTGGTTGATGTGGGGATGATTTTAATTTTCATTTTT
The DNA here is from genome assembly GCF_026419915.1 of Harpia harpyja. NCBI lineage: Eukaryota > Metazoa > Chordata > Aves > Accipitriformes > Accipitridae > Harpia > Harpia harpyja. The sequence continues at coordinate 14,691,863 of NC_068949.1, read as the reverse complement.
TATATTTTTTTCTGAGACCCACTGGAAGAACTAGTTTGAATTGGTAAGTTAGTTGTAATATAATTTTTTTGAATGTCTGGGAAAGGCTCTATGTTTCTAGAAATACAATTTGGAGTAGGACTTGGTTGTACCACAGCTTTTGAAGGCATGTCCAATTTTTTATGTGATTAGTTTACATACCAAGAACGACAAAAACTTATGAGGTCTAAGTGCCCTGCTTCTTAAGTGTGATTTTCTCATGCTGATCTGCCTCAGTCACAGCATGATCAGTATTTGAGTTTATCACTTGAAAGCTGGTTTACATATGTCTATGAAAGCTGCAGCCCCATCTTTAACTGCAGTGTAGAAAAACTAAGATATAACCACTACAGATCCAGCTTCTTGTTGTCATTCACTACCATACAGCATTCCTGTAAGGGGAAAGTAGATCTGCTAAGTTTGTTCTAGCCAGTTTCCAGCAGCCAGAATTACTTTCTGTCAGTTTAGACCATCTCAGCAGCTTTAATTGTGTGAGGAAGAAACTTCCCCAAACTGTTCTCACTGAATAACTTTAGGAGTTCCAAACAACACCCAAAAAATGCTTGAAATGTGAGAGAGAGAAGTTGGTCCTGTGTGTGGCTTGAATATTCATTTGCTTGTGAAAGCAAGGTTCAAGGTACAGATGTTTCTCATGCTAGAAGATGTTTCCCAGAAAACTTTACATCTCAAAGCTGCTAAGTAGATGTAAGGTGGTCTCTAATTTTTGGGAAGAGTTTGTGGGAAAAATTCTAAGTTTGGGAAGAGACAGTTAAGCAGTGCCATGATCTTCTCCTCAATGAATGAACTTCAGCTCTCCATGATTTATAAATTAAAGAATCAAGGCTTGAAGATTTCAGTGGGAAACCATTATTCCTGAAGTTAATGTGTGGGATGTTTTTCTTAATGCTTGATAGATGGGTTTTGTTCCAGTTGGCATCATTAGTTGAGTAAAATAAGCCGTTTATTTCAATTCTTAGAAAACCCAATTCAGAACTAGAATTTAAATTAGCGTTTTAGTGTGACATTGTGGAACTCCTTCCTCTTCATGTGTTTCTGTGGGCTCTTGGAGCACATACGTTCTCCCTCAGGCCCGATCTGTAGGTGATGAGATCCCTTTGCTGCCCTCTTAGGCATTATTGAGTTTTTAGCCAAAGCTGAAGGAGTTTGTTTGTTCTTCAAGCCTTGGGTTAAATCCCACAGTATGTGAAGGAAGCAGCTGTTTGCCTAAGTCACTTCAAGAAATGTTAGAAAAAAAGACTCAATATATACATGGTTATGTGTATATAATTAAAAAAAAAAAAAATTATGGCTTGAGGTTGAGTATGTGTCATAGTTTAACCCCAACCAGCAACTAAGCACCACCCAGCCGCTCACTCACTCTCCCCCCGGTGGGATGGGGGAGAGAGTCAGAAGGGTAAAAGTGAGAAAACTTGTGACCTGAGTTAAAGACAGTTTAAATAGGTAAAGCAAAAGCTGCGCACGCAAGCAGAGCACAGCAAGGAATTCATTTGCTGCTTCCTATCAGCAGGCAGGTGTTCAGCCATCTCCAGGAAAGCAGGGCTCCATCACGTGTAACCGTTACTTGGGAAGACAAAATGCCATAATTCCAAATGTCCCCCTTTCCTTCCTTCTTCCCCCATCTTTATATGCTGAACATGATGTCATATGGTCTGGAACATCCAAAACCCAAAACATAGCCCCATACTAGCTACTCCAAAGAAAATTAACTCTATCCCAGCCAAAACCAGCACAGTATGGTAGTTTTGACTAGCCATCAGCTAAGACAAGTAATACAACTAATTTAATTCTGCTTTCATAGATGTTAGATTAACTTAATTCCAAACAGCAGCAGAAGTGCCAGGATAGAAAGGAGCTATTTTCTCTTTTTCAGGGCTCTCATCACTCATTTTTTAAACTTTAGTTCTTAAACTTGGCAGGTTGAGGAGAATGGCTTATGTTGCAGGGAGCTTCAGGCATTATCAAAACAGTCAAGAACTTACAGATGTTTTGTCACTAGAATCAGTAAGGAAGAAATATCATCTGCTTTCTGTGACTACAGGGGTTAGATATGCTCCAATACAGTGAGAGTCCAGTCTTGGAATCCATATTCTTGAATGTGTGGAGTGTGTGCGTTAATAGTCAATTAAAAGTACTTTCAAATATAAAGAAGTGGGGGAAGTCAAAGAATCAAATATTAGGGGAAAGGTGTTTGTGATTCAAGGATGCACTACCAGTGTCGAGATTAATGCTCAGGAAAGAACATTGGCACCTTTTTTCCTTATTGTTTTAAACTTCTTTTCTCTCTCTGTTGATGTGGAGGAAGAGAAAGGTGCTGCCTTTCCTTTTGGTCTCTCTGTAAGAAACTGTAGGAGAAGGAGAAAGACAACAATACGCCTCGCTCATCAGCCTAAGTTTGAGATGTCTCTGTGGTTTGGTTCTTTGTTTCAGCTTGCTTGTTTGTTCAGTTTCCATCCAACGTTGTTTGGGTGCTCCTTTATGCTGGGTGTAGTGAATGTGCAGAAATTCACATTGGTATTTTTGCATGCAGAAGAGCACAGGAGCACTACCTATCAGAAGAAAAAAAGATGATCCTGGACCATTCTGTGTCACACTGGTTTGAAGAATGTAGACAGCCTGAATCAGCCTGGGGTTTTTTGTTTGTACAAAGCAGGAATGAGAGCCCATTTTAATATTACTGATGTTTGGCTGGTGAAGACTTGCAAGAGTTGAAGTCTTGTAATGTTTTCTGGCTTTACTTTTCAGAAAAACTGTGAATAAAACATAGGTTTAACCATGTTCTCTCCAGCAAAGCTGGGCATGCCACAAGCCCTGTGTACCTTCAGTTATGAAGACCTCAAAGCCTGACTTTCTACATCACCTATATTCTGTGTTTTCCTTTTAACTGTCACATTAAAAAGATTATTGGCCACATTTATTGCACATTTCTCTCCACAGGGGCTCAGACCTGTATTTTCAACTTCAAAGGTTAAGTGCCAGATTTTACAGTTGGGTTGACTTGGACAGAATGCTAATCAGCAGCTCTAGAAGCTCTGTGAAGGGCTCGTTATAGTCCACTTGAGGATTTTTCATTGTGAATAGCTTTCTCATGAAAAAATTAATTACCAGAAGGGCATTTTCTACTTTGTTACAATTGCTTCCCACTTCCTCCTGAGACTACAGACAATTTCAAAGTTACTTTCTTTGTAGCATGTCATAGAAATATGGACACTGAATTGGGCTTCCAAGTGAGACATCCACAACGTGGAGTGAATTGCACTCTAATATCCACTAAAGTTGTTGGTATTTAAAGGAATTCTTCCAGCCAAAGATCTCGCAACTGTTCATACGCATGGGTTAATATGGCTATGACGCTCCTGAAAGAGTGAGCCTTGTCCAAATAGAAAAGCAGTAGTGGAACTTGGGTCATTGTATTTCCCACCACGTTCTTTTCTCCTTGCAATTCTTCCTCTTCTTTGTTTTCCAAAGTCTGTTTAGATGTAGCTTGTGCTAACTGCCTGTTTTGGTTCGTATACCGTGTGAATCTATGTGATCTCTAAATATCCATCAAAACCACTATTTTATTTGTCCACTCTGTTCATATAATGGAAGCACCTTTCTATATTCAGCCAGCCAGAGTTGCTTCTCAGGTGAATGTGGCAATGTAACTTCTGTGAGGATGGAAACACTGCTGACCTGCATTACTTTTTCCTTAAATCATAAGGTCAGTTTCCTGAGCTTGTCAGCCACGGTAAACCTATTTTCTTTCTGATATTTCTCTCTATTCATATATTATTTCTCTCTTTAGCTACAGAGTATTTTGCTTTAAAAAAAATAAAAAAACTTTAAGATCAATCCTTTCTGATAATCCCTATCATTCTCTCTATAGAGAGAGAATAAAAGACTATTCTTATTCTTCTGTTCTTTAAAAATATAGGGTGCACTACTAGAGTAATTCCCAGTAAAATTATGGATAATAGTTGAAGCCATTGGTGATCTAATCAAGACACAGTAAGACAGTGAAACCGTGAAGAGACTGGCAACACACAAAGTAACTTTCAGTGTGTTGCATGAAGAAATAACAAAGCGTAATTTTAGTACGTACACTAAAAGTTATGGAGACTCTTTAATATGACTAGGATAGACACCCCCCAATCCACCCCCCAAGACTGGATATTTCATTGCCTTCAGCAAAACTTTCTGGGACTGTTAACCAGTTTAAGAAGCAGCTGAAAAGACTATGAGTTTTCTGTTTTATTTATGTGTTTAAAAAGTGACTGGTGGGTATCACAGATAATCCTTGAAATGTCCTTGAGAAGATTAACATTGACTTTCCACTGAATGGATAATTATCTTAGAGTATCATATCTGAATTCATACAGAGTGGGTGGGCTTTTAGGTGTATGTGACAAAGAGCTAATGTAATAGCTTCAGGCAGAATGCTTTGTAATTGAATGCAAGAGAGTTCAAATGTACTGCAGACGATTAATATGTGTCTAACTTCTCTGCTACCTCTCCTGGGTAATGAGGTGGAAATTAAGAAAGATCTTTCTGAAAAGTCAGCTGCTAAAGACATTGCTGTTTATTGAAGACTTTGTTTCAACTGTTGCTTGTTTATTTGTGGTGGGGGTTTTTTTGTTTGTTTTATTTTAATCTGGGTTTTGTTTGTGTAATGGAGAGGTATAAACTTCCATCTCTCTTTTGTTTCTTTGCTTGTTTACATTATTTAATGTGGTTGGTTTTTTTCTTTATTTGTAGAGAGGTGCCTTAGATATCAGTGGATTTGAGCCATCTCTGGGAGAAAGGTTTACAAGAGACTGTGCAGGTAGAAAATCAAATCCCAATTAGATTGCTGAAAAATGAAACATGTCTTGCACAGACAGACTCGCATACCTGACTTCTTCACATTACTATCATGCTTCTGCTCACAAGGAGACAAGCACAGTGTTTTGATCCAAGTGCACTGAGAGAAAGGGGACGATCTGTGAAGCAGGGCAGAATGTATAGAGCAGCTGGCTCAATTCATACCAAAGATTTTTTTCAGTGGCTTCCTTCATACTGTCCTGCAAATTGATGGAAAGGTTCACGTGCTATGACTTTCTGAGCAAAACAAGATCTTACACAATTTTGCTTTGCAGGAGTATCGGAGCAGATATTTGGAGCCTTTACAATATTCTGTTGTTCTTAATTCTAGTTGGGAATATAGTGTTGGTGCTGTAATGGGGTTCTGCATCTCTGACCTGCCCCTGCAGGGGATACTTTATGGGAGGGAGCAGTGCTGGAGTTGTGGGCAAAGAAAACCTCCACTGATTTGGTATATAAAGAATCCTATACAAAAAGCTAGGAGAGATTTTTCTGGACAGTCATGACAGGTGCCTGTACCATGGTTTGTTTTCTCCCACAAATTATTCTTCTTCTCTTCTAAGCACAGCTCTAGCAAAGAATCAGGTCTGTTCTCTCCTGGAGAGAGGATGTACAGCTGGCTAACAAACTGATTCTACTTTGCCACTGCCAGAAACAAAAACTCTTACTGACTTATATTAAAAAAAACCCAAACAAACCACCAAAACAAAACACCAGAAAAACAACAACAAAAAACACCTTGTGATGGTATCTCATAGTGCTTCTTTCCTCCTTTGTATTCTGAGGCCCCATGACACTGTTTCACTGTTTTTCTTCTGAGGAAAATGACTCCATCCCACTTTTTATTATGACTTTTCTTTAGAAACAAAAGGGACACAGGCAGTAAATAGCCTATTTGCTGATGACAACCTGATCTCCTCACATTCTGCCATAAATACGGTTAACTGATGGAATACTGATGAACTCAGCATCTTGGTCTCTACCTTTCAGGAGCTTTTGTCATAAAGGGTTAGGTAACAGGTAAGGTTTCCCCCTATCTATAACAACATCAAGGTACTTAATTATTTCTTTAATTTTTAACTTTAGCTTGGCTAGTTAGCTCTCTGCTAGTTTATAGCCCATACACAAAGACAGTATCTTCCATTGCCCGACAAAGGGATAAAGCAATGCTACATATTTTTAAAGCTTATGACATTGCTATCCTTAATCTAGGTTTAAAAATTATTAGTTTAGTAACTCCTAGTCTTCAAGCAAGAACAGAACTCCCATCTCAAAATCCCATAAAGCAATCCAAAAAGAAAATCTGTAGCCCTGTAAAATTTGGAAACAAATGAAAAAAAAAAAAACCCAACATTTTCCTTTGCTATTGTTTAAATATAAAGACCAAATTGAAGGAGTAGTATTGGAAGACAAATTAAGCAGCACAGCAGAGGTGTTGTGCAAAGAAAGAAAGGTCTTGTCAATAAAGGACTGTGCAGTGAATAAGTCTTTGCTTCCTTTTTGGCACGTAGCTCTGAAAGTCTAAAAGGAGCATGATAGAGAAGTTTGCAAATATATACTAAGATCAGCTTTCATGGGAATGGGATTAACCTTTAAGAATTCTCTATATCTAAGTTCTTTTAAAAAAAAAAAAAAGTTTTATCATAAAATGAAGTAGTAATTCAATCTTACCAGAGTATAATCTATTTATTTCTTCAATGTTTGTGGTGTTTAGCTTGGAAATAAACTTTAAAGTTAGTATTCTGTTTCAGCAGTGAAAGCATTCTACTTACTTTTAGGGACATGAAGGGTAAATGTATATTGTCCCTGAGTTTAAGGTGATGGAACAGAGCAAATAATTATCTTTCTTTTTATAAGATTAACCTTAGTGTCTTAGCGTATAAAACTGCTACTATGCAAGTTTGCTCTGTGTGCTTTTTGCATTGGTTTAATTAACTATATTTTACATTTTTACAAACTTATGTGGTGGGGTTGATGGAGAAAATAGGCTCTCTGACTGCATATAAAGACAGTTTATGGAAACTTTTTTCCTTTTTTTTTTTTTTAAGTCAAGTGTTAATTTAACTATTGCCCCAAAATGATGGGATGGTGGTCAGGGTGCAAAATTAACAGAAAGCACCAAGTGAAGTAACTGGAGCAGGAAGCGATATCCAGGGTTGTCAGTGTCTGGTTTAAATTCTTTGACAACCACAGCTTCTGAGCCAAAAAACAGTAGTTTGCATTCTGTCTTGCAAGATATATTGCCACAAATAGAAAAGTAGGCTTGAGCGTCATTGGTGTAACAGTGATACAATTACAGTGATAAATTACAGACATGCAAAATCACTGAGAAGTGCCAAGGAGTTTTAGTTATCTATTTTTTATGCCTGTAATTTTTTTTTTTAGTTGCAGTGATTACTAACATTAGATTACAATATAATATAATTTGGAGGATATTGCATATGTTTGCAAAATGTGTTAACAGTGAATCCAGTGTTTATGGAAGGTAGGAACTATTGCTTGAACTCTTTTTTTTCCATGTATGTTAGCACCAGCCTGACTCATATTTTAGCCTTAGGATTCTTTGAAAATCAACAAGCAGAGTACTTTAGTTACATAGAAACATAAGGCAGATGAAAACCACCCTGTTCCTTTCTGCTTCTAATATAAATCAGAATACGCATCAACTTCTTTGGGGATGACTACAGTCTTGAGCTGCTAAAGCAGCCTCATCTGGAGCACTGCTTTCAAGCAGAGACTGGATCAGCCCCTGAGTCACTGAACTTTCTGTAGCAGCGGGGTCTTTTGGTCTATAGATGTTGAGAAAACTGTAAATCATCTTTTGTAATCTCATGTTTTGATTATTTGAATATGGATGGGTAATACCATGGGCCAGGAAACAGAAATACTTATACTGGCAAACCTGCATTCTCTGTTCATAGCTACCTTGAGGAATTAGCACAGGTTGCTGCCATTCATTTATCTCTCTAGGCTTAGCTGTCAGGAAGACTCCCTCCTTCATGACACCCTTTTCAACACCTTCCCCCTCCTTCATGACTTCTGCTTAGAAAAGATACTTTAACACAAATCTTGAAGGGTGGTATGTACAAGTGGAAATGACATCCTTTCATGAATGGATTTGAGGAACTGGGGCCGAAAATATTTGTAGAGCTTTTTCCCTTCTCTGCTGTGATTAAACACAATTTAAGAAAAATCTTGGATGTGACACTTATTTCTCTCTTTGATTGGGAAAGAAACTAGAATCAATGTTTTGTAAGGCTGCATTGATAAAAGACATCAGGTTAAAAATATTTGGCTAGGCAGGAAGTAAAAGTAATTTAACAAAGCAATGGTTTGGGTTTTTATTTTGGGGTCCTCTGTTGGCCTGTTGCTGACCTTTCTCTGTCTTGTTGTGCTTTAGCTTTTCCTGGTTTAGCTTTTCTGCCTGAAGATTGGGACTTCATGTTTCTGTGAAGTATTCTGGGGTCTCTTGAGTAAGAGCTTGGTGTCAATGTCTGGGAAATAAAAATCTTTTGTAATTAGTTAATCTGCATTTCATGTTTGAGATGTCTGTTGCTTTTGTGTTGTTTATTTAAAAAGAAAATGAATATACAAACTGAATAAAGATCAAGTACTTCAGTACCCAGCTCCTGCCTTTTTTTACTTCCTTCCTTATCTGAAAGAATTTCAGTTTTTCAGCATGAGTGTTTTGCTTAAGTGTGGAGATAATAGCTTTTTTTTTTTGTTTGAATGCATATGATTTAGGTACCTGGTCTTTAGTGACAGTAGCAGCTTGAAATCCAATTAATTTGTCACCTATATTGTGATCAACTGCAACAGTCTTCTACTCCACTGAGACTGAATTCTTGTCCAGAATGCACAGTTCATTTATGAATATAGAACTCCAGATGAATCATTTATAAAGTTAAAAAAAACCAAAGGCAAACGAACAAAATCAACCTCCCCCCGCAACTGTCCTCCCCAAATACTACTCTAAAACTAGTATTTTTGTGGCTGTCAAGGAAGAGGTTGAGTAAATATATTCAGGATTTCTTCATGCTAAACTGCCATCATCAGATCATACAGATAAAGTAGAAGTTCGCTTTCTAAGGTATCATACTTTTCTCAGATGTTTATAACTTAGATCAGTTTTTAGAGAGAATGTTATCCATAATGAGGTAAAAGATGAAACAATATCAATTTGAACAAAGTGCATCAGGTGATTTTTTTTTTCTACATAAACATGAAAATATTTCTGAAGTGCCTCAATAATGCTTCCCCCCATTATTCAATTAAAGACAGATAAAAAACTGTGTGTGCTTAAAATGTAGATGCATCGAGACCAAAAGACATGTCCTTGTGTGTTCCATCCTTTAATAAATTGGAACAACAATATCAAGCCTTGGTCAGATCAGCAGAGAAAGTGTGAAGCTGGGTATTAGAGATGTTCAGCATACTGAAATTTCAGTGTCTTCCATTGTACTCTTAAAGATGTTGCATGTATTAAGTGTATCATGGTAGCTCTTAATATTTTCAGCTTGATCTTGCAATTCACAAAGTGCACTCGACCTTTTGCTGACTATATGTGATGTTCTCAGTATCTGTTATGCATACAGGATGGGCTTTTAAATATAATACTGTTTATTTCTTGGCCAATTAATTGTGTTTTGAAGAAATTCTTAGGAAAGCCATATTCCTCCTTTTTTTTTTCTCTCTCTCTTTTTTTTTTTTTTCCTCGTGTGTGTGAAAGCAACACACATCCTTCATGGACTGAGACTAAAATCTTAGGGTGAAGTTACAATATTACTAGTAGTACTTGTTGGACCTTTAATCATTTTGTCAGTATTCATTTTTTATGAGTATGCTTTGCTCCATTTCCCGCAATTCCTTTGTGTATGTTTACTTAACATCTTTTTTCTATGTCTTCAAGTGAATGATTTTCTCTGGCAATATGAGAAGAATGATAGGTACTGAGAGATTTAAAGGAGTATCGTAGCAGTGAAAAGAGGAGCCAAAAGAATAGGTTGTTCAGATAGCTGTGACTATGAACACTACAGGGAGTGACTTTAAAGGCAATATATTGGCATTGAATCAGCATCAGATTTGTTTGTAACTTTACTCCGATGATGCAAGTTAAATTCGCAACTTCCTTCAGCTGGATCACTGCATCAGAGAGCAGACCTACCCCAAACAGAGTGCAAAGTGTCCTAGGCTTGAATCTTTTGCCTCAAGGCCAAAGTGAGTATTTGCGATGAAATCTGGCATGGTGATTTTTTGACATGCTCAGACGCTAACTGATTTGGTGAGCTCTTCATCAAATACATTTCAGCTTCTGGTTTTAACTCATGTTGTGGCTGCTGCAATGATATGACCTTACTCAGGGTACTCACTTGCATAATCAGTCTCTTCAACAACGAGGCATTCATGTGGGGAGGAACTTTATTTATTAGTTAGTTAATGTGTGGAAATACAAGAAGATAGTTAGAAAATGATAAATGTTCTTTCTAACATCCCCACTTTCTATTTCAATCTGCTCCCACTAACTGTTATGGCAAAGTCTGGCTTCCAACTTGCCAAACACTAGTTGGTATTATTTGGAACTGTCTGGACAGTCAAGAGGTTTTGGGCAACTATTGAGACCTGGGTGGTAGCAGAAGTCAGCTGGCTACAGCCTGCCTTGAGGCAATCACCCAGCTTCCGAGTACACAGTTCCTAAATTCCAATTCTAGCTGATGACAGTGTCTTGGAAAACTTCAAGCTGCTTCCTTGGCAATTCTTACTTGCGTGATGGGACTTAACCTAAAGGGCTCTTGTACAGAACAGTGCTGTGAGTACACAGCTATGGCTTCTGCAAGGGACTTTTAATTTGCTGATCAGGCAGGTTCTAAATATCTGTTTCATGTTGCATGTCTTTCCAAATATATTATTTATTGAGCTAACATTTTCCTTGTATGCTACTCATTATTATGGTAAATTGTTTAGAAAATGATTGTCTTTCAATTTGGTGCTACTTGCCTTACCATCATTTGTGCTGTATTAGCATAATGTCTTTGAGAGAAAATGCGTTTATATTGGGTTTTTTCTTTACTGGACATACTTTATTAGACTCCAGATAATATTTTCCTTAAATGGTTTTGCTAAGTCTTTCAACAACTTAAGTTATTTAAAAAACTTCTATCACACTGTGGTCATAATATTTAATGAAGAAAAGTCCATTTTGTGAATAAGGAGACTCAAGTGTTAAAATGTTTTGTTGTTTAGTGACTAATTTTCAACATGCCGATATTGGGCTGAGGAGCTCCAAATACAAATGGCAATGGTAACATGTGGAATAACACCACCCATGGCTGCCTTGGGAGTTCTGTGTGTTGAAATGAACTCACATGATGCAGTTGCCTATTTAAAATTTAAGAATATTATTGTGTATGAACTACTTTATTCAAAGGCTTTGTCCTTTGTCTTATGTTTGAGTAACTGGGTGTTGTATATTTAACTAAATGTGCAGTTCTTCAAATCTCAGTTGCATATTCAGTGTTTCTATATTCCCGTATTCCTGCCAGTACATCTTTTTTTCTAGATTTGTTTTGTCTCCTTACTTTATTAAAGGAAACATCACGCAAGGAATCTCAGTGTCAAAAAGGGAGAAGAATTAACATTACGGTTCCTACAATAGCTGTAATGTAACTTAACAAGAGAGAGATATTCAGGCATAAATTTAAACTCACATACTTGAAATGTTCTGGGGCAACTTTCAATGCCAGTAATAACTATTTTATTGCTGTTTTGTGTGCTTGAAGTCTCTGCCACTGAGTTCTGTCTTTGTATCTTAAATAAAAATTTTCTGTTATGAAAACTGTAATCTTGTGTGCAATGGACTTTCAGGCAAAATAACTGTGTAATTGCAAACTCGGACTGGAAAAATCCACTGTCATAAGAATACCTGCTAATTTTGAGAATACAAAAGGTCTGAGTCTTTCTTCCGGGAACTTGTGTTTGATTGGAGTTGTTGGTGCTCTCTACAGAAGAAGGAATATTCTTGAACTTTAAGAAGTGATTAATTATAAATAGGAAATACTTGGAAAGTTTATGCTGCACCCTGTTTTTGAAACCTACCAGGTACTATTTAATAAACTATGGAATATCATCTTTCAAAGGTGCAGGGTGTCCTGGAAAGTTGTGTCCTAAATTTTTTTTTTTTAGTTAGTTAAAACAATAGACATAATTGTATTTATTCAGGGTCTTGGAAAGAAAATAATATTGGAGAGTACATATCTATATGAAAATAAGAATTATGCACTTAAAAATTCGTAGTATGGTTACACATTTGTTTTGAAGCTTGAAATCAGTGAGAATTTCTTTGTTACCCTTTTTGAGATATGTTACATCATTCTTTTAAGTTTTCCCTTCCTATCCTGTAACCTCTACTCACTTCCTTGCTTATCTGAGCCTTTTACAAATTTATGTATTTTAAGGCCAGAGGGGGTTATCTTCTTTGATTTATCTTGAATGTCACTTATGCAGCAGACTGAGTTATACCATATTGCTTGGAGTTCAAGCTATTCACCTAGAACAAAGGATCTCAGATGAAGGAGAATCTGCCATTTGCGTCAAGTAGATGGTCCTCATGGTGCCACTAGTCTGATTCTCACTTCCTTCTTCTGTCTTGCCTTTTTAGGCTTTGTACTTGGTCCTCTCTTGAGAAGAAGAAAAAACCAAACCAAACCAGTCGTCTTTCTCACCTATGCCTTTCCTTCTGTCTGTCTTTTTCTGTTAATCCCTCTCCACATCTTTCATCCTTACTTGGTGATGAATAGCTTCCTTGTTCCAATGAGGAGGAGGAGGAGGAGGAATTGATAGATATTCCTTCTTCTTGGACCTTTCTTTTCTGATCTGCTCTAGTTCTTTGATGTTTGGGTCCAAATGTGTTGGCCAAGGCAGGGCAGCTGCATGTCTTTTGAAGTTTCCAGGAAGGCATTGTTGAAAATGGTGTTTTCTTTGAATCATTTTTGCGTTCATCTGTTTTGATCTGAATCTAGGAGCACTGCACAAGGAGAAACAGGCTACTGTATGGCAGGAACTTGTAGGTAAAATGAAATGAAAGTGGCATTGGCAGGAACATTATCGTAAAACTCATCACAGTGTGACAGGTTTCACAGAATGAGTTTGGAAATGTTCTGCCAGAACCACTAATGGTGGTTCTTCTACTGCTTGTAAAAGCAAATGAATTATGCAAAGGTCACAAAAGAACATTTTTGGTTCTTAGGCTTATTGCTGAAAATCCAGAGAGTTGTCTTCATTTTGGTCTTTGGAATTTGTATGCTATTATGAATATTATGAATCATTCTGTTCAGACACTCTTGTCTTGTGTTATGCACTGTTCCTTTCATGGTGCTTTTATGATGACATAAATTCTTTTATGAAACTAATGAAAAGTCCTTTCCCGTGTTGCACAAACTATACTGAGAGATGATCACATGCACAAAGATTTATTAGCAGGGTCTGTAGCTGGTGTCATACCTTTATTGTAATGATGAAGATTACTTTGGGGGAAAAATAAGAACATAAGAAATGTGTCAGGAAAGGGTGTTGGATTGCTGAATTAATATTTGCAAATGTTCAGCAATCTTCCAATAAAGGTGCACTAGAGGGGAACCAAGTATAAAATGTATAAAATATGTATGTAAATACTGAGCTAGTGTAGGACCTAGAGCCCCCAAATTAAGGGACTTGTACTGCATGGGAAAAATCTGGTGAGATATTTTTCCTGTCCTTTCTTATATGTTCTTTAACATTTTTATTTCTCCTTCTGTGTGCTCTCTTTCTGTTCCTGGTTTGGTTTTTTTTCTGTCCCGATTTCACTTTTCTCTTTTCCTGCATCAGGTCAAACATAGCAGCTGCTAAGGAATTGCAGCAGAAGTGACAGTTGCGTACGCAAGTGCTGTACTGTACGGATTGCTCCAGCTAGTCAGCAGCTGGCTTCTTATATAAAATGCTTCTTTCTCTCAATATTGCTACTTTCACTGATGTTCCCCACTTCTGATCTCCCAAAGCGCTACATGTAGAAGGCTGGTCATCAAGAGATCTGCTGGTGGTATGTGTGTGATCTTCTGAGAAAATGCTGCAGCTTTGCTGCTTGAGAACAAAAGTACAATCCAGGATACCAGTTTCCAAGTTTGGCAGGGATAATGAAGTTGCTTTGTTCACTAAACATATTCTTTTTCCAAGGTGTCTTGCTCTAGACAGACCTGTAAAATGCACACTGCAATGCCACAGTTACAGATTCTCATTTTAGCTGACTGCTGTATCAGATCTGCTGTATTGGAGTTTTCCTGTGAGAGCATTCCACTTTGTAGCAGTAATGCTCCTACAATTTGGCAAATGGTATTTTATGTCCTGATTCCTCCTTCAAATTATTTAGTTTCAACTTTGAAAGTCTTCCTAGCTTGCTGAGAGGAGTAGTAGTAGAGAAATGATACTGTTCCAGTCTACATGCTGGAAAATATGAGCAGAGTTGAAAATGCGTGAGCTAAATTGTGAGCACCTCTATGAAATATGATTGTCATGTAGACGCCTGATAACTGTCAGTGTTGATCTCCTAGGCTGCTGATGTACTGATTTAGCTGAGATCAAGGTAAATGTTGTAAGTTATGTTGCTGTGCACTGAACTGCACAGAATGAAGGAGCTATGCATTTGAAAGGATAAATGGCTATTACTTTTTCCTAAATATCTTATCATTTATGTCTGCACAAGGTAAAGTATGAGTCAAGAATGGTTTGGCTGGATATTAAGCACTCTCCTGCCATGTCTGTATACTGCTTTTTAGAAAGTGTTTGTTTGCTTCAATTATCAAAAGGAGTGAATGGGGACTAGATTACTCTTTCATCTATAGCTACAAATACAGACCATGCAGTTATGCAGGTACCAGGACTTTCTTGATGCTTTTGTAATGAATTAGTTGGGAGTAATTTCATACTTCAGGGCAGTAGAAAAGCTAAGCAAACATTTGTTTAGATGCAAATATAATAGAAACACTGAATGTATTGGCAGGGTGGGAGCCTTGTGTTTTCTTCCTCCTGTTTGAGAATCATCTGATTTGTCAGTTGACACTTTCAGTGAATACCCTGAAAACCGTCTGATCCTTTTTGTTAAGAATGAGAGTCAGAGAAACACTAGTTTGTCTACTATAAAATATTTTTTTAAAACCTAGGTTAATAAATAGCATGAATAGGAAGTGGAGAAGTTTTTTTTTTTTAAAGCATTTTTCTGCAGAGCCAACATAGCAGGAGGTAACTCCCTGCATTTTCTCAAGAACAAAGAGCAAATGCTGTGAGTGAAGTGTTTCAGTCTCTTTTAATATGCGATTGCATATAATCAAAGTATCAAAGGAAGAAATGCAAAACTAGCTTTGACCGTGTTTTGATTCAGCACAAAACTTTTGTTTGAATTAATGATGAAGGCATCACTGCCCAAAGGTTAGAAGGAAGGAAAGGAAGGAAATTGAAGCCTGAGATTCCCTGTTAAAGTGCAGAAATTGAGGTGTGTCTTGTGCTGAGCATCACTGCCCAGCCTATTGCACTAATTGTGTTAGTCCCTTTATGTGATGTTAGTTGCCAGTCACAGAAGCCAGCTGCATCTTCCCTAGAATAGCATCACTATTTCTGGCATGGCCGGCTGAAGTCCAGGGCACAAATTTAACTGGGCATTGGCCCTGAGCTTACACAATGTGTTACAATCACCAATCTCCTCCCGAAGTTTTCTCTGATCTTCACATTTTCTTACTTTAAAGCAAGACACAGTCTCATCCTCCTGTCTGTTCATATTTTTCACTTTTTTGTATCAAGATCAAGAGGATAGAGCATTTGGATCTGAGGTCCATCCAAACTGAGAGAAGACAGTAGTTTAAAGCATATGGGATGTTTTATCCTGTGAAAGATGACATTGCTTAAACGTCCACTGGACCAACAAAATACTACTTCAGATTTTCATCTGGTTACAGTAAATGTTACAAAGGAATTAGGTAAAGAAAGAAGCTTGGACAACAAGAGAATAAATTAACTGATTTTAAATTAAGTGGAAAGACAAAAATTGGTCTATATCTGAAGCGCCTTATTTCAAAAGGTGAAATTCTGAGAAAGTAAAGGAGATAACTCTCAAATGCTGCTGAACTGAACAGCTCAAGAACTTGAACATGGAGGTAGTGTGACAATTCTTTAAAACAACAGCACCCCCCCCCATTAACCTGGATGAATGTTCACCTCAAAGAACATTGGAACAAGCAAAGAAGGAAAAGGTTGTGAGTGAAGTATATTACATCATAGAGGCCAAGCATTTTAGAGCTAAATGAGAATTGGCAAATTCAAGCCGAGTTAATTCTTATAAACAAAATGTTCTCTGGCAAAATAAAAATAAAACTATGAGAAATGTGAAAAAGAAAAAAAGGTGATCTAGCTAGGCTCACAAAGTTCAGTAAATACATTTGTGTTTGGTTTTCAGTAAGATTGATGAATATTGACCACTCTGGCAAAATTAGAATGGCTAATCGAAGGGAGGCTAATGCAATGGACAGCAGCACGAGTAAAGCTGAAATACAGTCTGAAGAGTGTGGTATGGCTGTACAGGAGACACCTCCTGTACAGGAGCTAACCCTCAGCTCAAGTTCGTAAAGAACTGCCTTAAGATAATACAGAAATACATTTCTGATGATTGTACCCACTTAGTGGTATTACTGTGTGATTGATGAGTAGCAACCATAACAGTATATTTAAGAATGGTACTTTAGAAGTTCATGTGGTGGAGGTGCAGAGGAGAGAGAGGTATAGTAATCCGGAGAACAACAGACTTTGTAAGTCTACCTCGAATAGAGACTAAGAATTTAGAGGAAAGGGAGAGGGCTTTTGGTTTGATTTTTTAAATATGTAAAGATACATACATAAAAAAGAAAATGGGATAAAACCAGATGATGTTTCTAAAGGCAAAGTATGCTAAACTAATGTGATATCTTTCCTTGGTAAGCCCACTAATTGCTTAGGTACAATAAATGCAGTGGTTCTGGGTTTTAGCGAAGTTTTCCATGCGATACCGCATGGAAAATTGTTGGTTTCAGTGGAGGTTGATGTAAGAATGCCAGCAATGGCTAAAGAGGAAGGTGTAACCTATTGTGCTGAAAGTGGTATGGATAGGTTAGAAGGATAGTATGAGCTAAGGATTCATTTTGGAACCAATCTTATTTTCATTACTGGCTTTCTTCTGAGAGGTAGCACAGTGTGCTTTTATAAATGCAGAATTACATGGGTTAGTGGGTATCTGAACAGGTCCTAAATGCTTAGACTGCCTGTTTAATGGGGGCGTCTTTACACTCTTCCTGGTGTTTGCATGTTCTGCTGCTGTCCTAGTTCACAATGTGGCAAAAGTGTCATGCCAACATGCTTTCAGTGAACTAAGTCTCTTGAGCTCACTTTGCAATACCCGCTCCTGCCTCAAAAACCAGGCTGAGGCACCTGCCTGGGCCCTGAAACAGGCAACTCGCCAACTGCCAGAGGCTTCTGAGCTTCCTCCTGCTCCGAGTCACTTGTCATTTACTGTGACCTCTGCCATTGCTCTCTAGAGAAGAGCTGAATGGGGGGCCAGGATGGTGAATGTAGAACTGACGTTTCTAATGAAAGTGCATGGGAGGATCCTGGTGAACTTTTCTTCATCACCTGTTTTTTGAGTTGTCTAGAAGTAGGCCTTCTATTGTTTCCTGTGTTGGGATGTATGTATTATAGAGTAAGGAAGTAAGTACTCAAATATATTTTGAAAACAGGGCTATTAATGTCTAATCTTCCTTACAGGGATGTGTAACAGCTGGTATGCTGATGACAACGGAAAGATAAAAATAAACTGGGCTTCATTACAAAAAAAATAATGCTGACTTACTTTCTTTTAAGGGGTTGTATCTAACAAGTTTTTCTTTTCCACATAGGAGGATTGTTGCAGGTACTGCTTGCACAAAACCTGACAGCTATTATTAGTGTAAAAGAGTGCTTTTATGTGGTAGAGTTCATAAAGAATGTAGATTAATGACGTCTTTCTCTCAGGAAGTTTATAATCAAAAGTGTAATCCCAACCCACAGGATTTTTCCATCTCTATACTGCTGATAAGCTCCTGTCTTGAAGATGTTATCATGGGAGATTTAGATGACTGCTCTGTGCTTTCTAAGTAGAGGAATGGACAGCAAGGCATTATTGCTATAAATTTTAATACATTTTAAAAAGCGGTTATTTGGAATGGAGTGTTGAGGATTCAGTAAAATTCAGATTGTTATCATCAAAGGGATTGTTTTGGTCTTTTCAAAGTCCCCTATCTTGTCAGCAGTGTATTGTCAAGTGCTGTGAATTCATCAAGAGTATTGTGCTATTTGGTTTCTTCTCTTCCCATCCCAGCTCCAGGAGTTATGACAGAATGTGATTATTGTAACTCTTATTTCCTTATTTGTTTATTTAACATGAGTGTCTCCTGTGCCTGATTTTAGGGAGGGGAAAAAAATAATGCTGGGAAATCTAACTGTGATATAAGCTAAAGGTAAAAATATTTTTGCATATCTTTCCTAGTTATCTGCTTTTTTAAAGTAAGCATTGCTGGTTTTGGAGTCCTGATTTTTGGATAGTTGAGACTAGAAATACTGACTTTACAAAGTCATAAAGCTTAAAAGGATAATACTGATATTAGGAAACATAATAAGAAAAAATACCCCAGGGATTTCCCATGCCTGCGGGTAACCGCAGGGTGATGTGACATCATAGGCATGAGGGGATGTAACCACGTCTCAGTGCTGTCTGCTCCATGTAGAGGGAGGGCAGCAAGCAACAGGCACTTTGCTGCATCCATGCTTAGAAAGCCATCAGGCAGGGCCATGTCAGAGAACCAGTGAACCTCAGATAGCTGTGCAATGTTTCTGTAGGTTTCTACATTTTTATTACGTATATGCTTTGGAATAATGTTCCCCAATGTCAACATTGATCGCAACATTTCTGCTTGTCTGCTCCTTAGGTTCTGCAAAACCCACTTGACAGTTCTGCTGTCTCTTCCTTTGGAGAAGCTCTGAAACACTAGTCATGTTGCTGGCCACATCAAAAATACATTCATAAATGTGTGGGAAAGAGGAGGAGCGTATGGCAGGACTCACATAGGCTTTACTTAGAACATAGTTTAGTCTAGTGCTATTAGCTCCTGCTTTCCTGATGAAATATGAAAGGCCCCAGTGTTTCCTTGGAGCTACTGGTGCTAATCATTTGTTTATGGGTCATGCTAGTCCAGCCTGTAGATGGTAATCTGTAGGTAGTGCTAGTGATGCATCCTGCTGCTAAGCGGGTATTCACACATTGGCTAACCAAATACACATTATAGTCTAGGCTCCTTTCAGCAGGCATCAAAATGAATTAGAGCTGAGATGCTGACTGTTGTGGGGAGGGGGCAACAAACCCCTGTGATTGCTGTATGCCTTTGCAGATTCCTCCAAGAAAGCCAGCTGCACTGGAAACTGCTGCTTCTTAAGGCTGATACGTATTTAATTTGTAATACTCAGTGGAAATGCAGATGATTAACCCATCCCTCCCTGCTGAGTTCCTATGGAGAGGTTCAGCAATGATTACTCACCATTACATCAAAGTGATTTTATCAGTTCCACGGTTGCTCGGCTGTTAATGTTAATTCTACAATTCAGTTCATAATCTGCACAATTGATGCCATTGATTGACACTGAAACTGAGTCCTCTGAATATGAGATGTGCAACAGACTTAGCAATACCTGAATTTATTCAGGTAGCACATCTGAGGGGTGAATATGAGATGATTTTGTGTAGACAATTTCAAAGTGGTAAACTTGGGATAAATTGTTGTCAAAACAGTCTGGACTGTGGCTACCTCACTGGTGATCTTTGAAGCCTATATTGAAAACTTGAAACAAGTGATACATCTGTTTTCTTTGGGATTTTTTTTTCTCCAGTTTTTACAGTAGAGAAAGAAATTGTAACAACTGTGTTAGCAAATGAAGATTATAGAGAGACAATTCAGGTCTTAATTGGTATAGAAAAATCTGTTGTAGTATGATTTAAGTCTATGAAGCACAAAAATTTTATGGAAAGCCACAGACAGCCTTTTAATTTCCTCTCTATAAAGAACAGGATAGTGTACTCTAAGATGTTCTTTTATGTTGAAGATATGGAAAGGTCATGGCAAGGATGGTGTGGTGTAGTTTTTAATATTTTTCTACATCAATTTACTTACGACACTATTTTTAAAAATTCTCATTGCTTACTTATGATTCTATTTTCCTATATGGGAGACTAATGCTACAGAAATTGCTCCTTTATTTCTCTTTGTGGAATAGTCGTAATGTGGGTTACAATGTAGATAGAGTTGATTTTTTAGCTTCAGGGGACTTGGGTAGTAAAATCTGAGTGGAGCTGAGCACCCTGTCCATATAAGCAAGCATGATCAGTTTGTGGGAACGAGCCATAATCCCCACCTGTGTTTTCAGTCCACATGTTGCAGCCCATGCTAATATCCCCCAAAGCATCCTGCCTAAGCCACCATGCCAGAGGAGGAAATACGTGCCACATGTAAGGCCAGAATAGGTGGACCTGTGATGAAAATACAGTATTTAACTATACACTGGTGCAATCTCAAGCAGGCATTTCAAGTGATGACAGGCTTGTGAATGCCCAGGGGCAGATGAGAGCCTGCTACACCTGCTGCAATCACTTGATTTCTTGGTTGCCTGAGCTCTGAGAGTCTGCAGATATTTCATAAAGTAATAGTAAAACCGCTGAATTCATTAAGAATGAGAAGAAGAGAGGTCTCCTTATGTATCAGTGAAACGAAATTTAGAGAAGAGTGTTTAAAAATTGATAATAGATTTAAACAGTCCCATAATCTGGTAGGAGGCACAGAGCATGACACTTGCACAGCAAGACCACTGACATTTTTGTTGTATGTTCAGATCATTTCTGTACTTACTGTGATTGGGTTTCCTTCATGCTTCATTTACTTTAAAGAACTATATATTTTTGGAAGTGAACACTAATTGTTGCCCTGAAATTTCATGGAGCAGACATCCCTGGTCATATTGGACTATGGACTGCTTTCCCCAGACATGTCCTTTCTTATTCCTTGAATGTTGGGCTTCTAATATGCTTCACAACACTCATAGCTTTCCTTTAGAAAGCCAGCCTAATACAAAGGAGGTAGGTGGGTATATTTTTCTTGCAAGCTCGCTTTTTTTAATTGCCTGGCTAAAAACCCTAGCTAGCTTGTTTCTGTACATTATGTATTCTTCCTCTCTCCTTAATTGAGTGTCTCTTGATTGAAAAAGCAGCTGCTCCAACTGAACACCCTGTACAACCTCTCTGTCTTCTCCAGGAAGGACTGACATCATTCACAAAGCTCCAGTTTAACTCATAACAGAGTGAATGAAGCGGATAAATAAGCTTCCAGTCTTAACTTCCAGTGGTTTTTGAATATTTTTAAAGCCTGAGTAGAAACCTCTTGAGAGGATGGAGTCAACATGGCATAACAGATGCTGTAACAGAAATACACAGCTGAAAGCTCCCTATATTTTCACCAGTTTTCCAGGCACAAAATGTTCCCTTCCTGCTCATGCCCAGAAGTGTTCCTGTCTTCACAGAACTGGGCATCTTGGCCTCATGTCAACTTATGCTCACTTTGGGGTCCCAAACCAAAGCTTTCTGAAAGGCATAGCCTCGCCATTGCCTTGCCCGCAATGCCAGCTGGTGCTGTGACTTTGGGCGCCGCAGTGTTCCCCTTCACCCAAAGGACTGGGGCATACCTGTGGCTAGTGTCCTGCCCTGGAAAGGAGGAAACTGAGGGGTTTGTGTACTTGTAACCACTTGTCCCTTTTCTCAAAATAGAGCTTTGCCTCCTAATGGGTTAAAATGACTGTGCTTTGTCTCTTTGGATCAATGTATCTTGCCTACTTTTCCCTGCAGTGGAACAGCTTTGGCAGAAGGGACGGGGAGGGGTTGACCTAAAGCATTTTGAAGCTTGTCAGAAGTGCAAGCAGCCTGAGAAGACTGTTAGTTGCTTGCTCCCCTGCTGAGATGTGTAGGTATCTCAGTGACTGTACAGTGAAGTAGACAAATTTATTATTACTGTAAAGCATCGGTCACTGCCCTTTGCAGAAAGCATAGAGAAAATAAGAGTTGTGCTCGAGAATCTAATTACTTAAAGGCCTAATCTGATACCTGTGGAGGGCAATAAGAAGTTTCCAGGTAAAAACACTGGATAGTTCCTCACACCCAGGAGTATACCCCAGCTCTAGGCTGTTTGGCAGCCAAGGGAGGAGAGAGAGCATGTGGCTTCCTCACCGTTGTGCGTTAATGAGGTGGATTACAGGAATGGGATTGGGCAGGTACTAAATTTAGACATGTACAAAAAATGATACAGCTTTTAGATTGTCTGACTGATGGTAATGCGGACTTCAATTTCTTCCATCGATTGTCTCCGTAAAAATTACGTAAATGTGTGCAACCTCTGCCTGAGCACTGCAGAGCACTGGGAGGTGGGTGGTGTTGCGGCTGAGCCACTGGGGGTACCCTCCTTTGCAACCTGCGTCCTGGATGGAAACGAGGTGTGCTGCATGCAGTTACCTGTTCACCAAAGAGAGGGCACTGTTTACCATGTTAATAATTTATTATTTCCATGGCAACTAGCAATCAGTATCACTTTCAGAATATTTCCCCGGTATAAACTTTGTGTTTATACCTGAATCAGACTAAGGGAAAGAAACTTGTCTGCTAAAGAAATATAGTTAGATTCTTATTAGACTGTGATACATCATGTTGAAATCAGTGAAAGATTTTCTCCAGTCTGTGAATAGATTACTGGCTTCAATTATTTTATCTGACAATGACATTTATACTGTAAAGGTCAGCAAAAAAAAAAATCGATGCATTTTAAAGGACAAAAATCAGTGGTAAAAGAAACCCCACTGAATTGAAAATCATGCTTTAAGAAGCAGGTATTGCTATTAGTGCATTTGCTGAGAAGTTTTTACCAGTTTTTAAGGGCAGAGTTCCTTTCATTGGGAGGAAAGGAATTTCTCTAGTGAAGTGTATGGAGAGAAAATCCAGTTACATTGAAGACAAATGGATGGAGCAGGGTTATGAATTTTAAACATCAAAGATGATGTGCTGCCATTATTAATAAAGTTTTAGTCTACATGATTTGATTTGTGATAATCTATTTATATATATTCAGAATGTATACATTTTGAATTGTAAATTGGGGAGGGTTTCCTAATGACATGGATTTTTCTTTATGTACTCACTTTTTTGTGCTAAAATGCAGTGGTAGTAATTAAACTGTATTGCTGGCATATAAGTGCAAAATGGCTGAATGGAAAGATAGTTTTCTGGTGAATAGCTGTCTGTTCAGACATTGTCATGAAAACTCAGAAAGAGTTGGGTTGTCTAGGATTTAGAAAATATAAGTTAATATGAATTACTAGCACATTGCCTTCTGAGTAGGTAAGGCAGCTTGCCTTCTACATCCATTAACACGTTGAGTTAAAATCTGCTGGGCTGTTTACACAGTGGCTAATACCTTCCAAATCCTAGTTTAGAGAAACCAGCATGTGGCATTAAAGGAAACTAATCTTTTGTTCCAGAAATAAGCTTATCTGAAAAAATGAGGCAGTCTTCATGCTGTTTCAGCTGCAATTGCCCCACCAGTGTCCCATGCAGTTCTTTTGTAAAACGTTGACATCAATGTCAATCGAACATCTTTCATCTATCCCAAATTTGCTTAAAATTTGTCACAAATGTGCGTGAAAGTCACCCCAAGAGAACTAGAAGCCTGGGATGCTGGAATTTTTTAGGTCAGAATTGGAGTATATTGGCAATATTAGCATCATAGAATCATTTAGATTGGAAAAGAGCTTTCAGATCATTGAGTCCAACTACGGGCAAGATCTCTTTTCAATATGCTGCCCTTTAGACAGTTCTGCCACTGCCACACAGGATGGCTCTGAGTTTAGCCTGGCAGCAATTCATCTCGTATTATCCACAGATTTTCTGAGCTGACACATGACTTGTCTTGTGGAATGAATATTGAGAATTATGTATTTCTTGTTCTGAAAATGATTTCAAAAGACAAAGTTTAGCTGATTAGATTAGAAAAATGACCCAGCTGAAAACAGTAAAACATGAATAATGCCAAATTCTCAGCGCGTTTGAATTACTCTAAAACTATCTGCTCAGACTATCAAAAAGCTTGGGGGAGAAGTACTTCTGTTTTTTGTGTCTATGATCTCTTTGCTTTCTGACTAGCAGGATTAAACCACCAGGCTCAGGGCTAGGCATTGTTGTTATTTTCATATATCTACTGCCCTCATTTTGTGCAGATATGCAGATGAAGTTGTTGCAGTTACCTTTCTGTCAGAAATGAGGGCTACAGAGGTACCAGAAGGAAGTAAACAGAATAACAGTTGTTCTTTTCAAGTCAGATTTGAATCATTAAGAAAGTAGTCATCAAAGTGTGCAAATGAGAAATGACTCTGCTGGGGGAAAAAAAAAACCCCTTAATTTTTGGTTCCAAGAGGCTCTTTTCAGTAAAATAAAAAGATTAGCAAAGGACTGCAGCTAGTGATGGATTAAGTTCTGAATGTTCAGACTCTGGGGATTCAGAAGGTGTGCAGAGCTTCAAGAAAATTTAGCATTTCTTTTTCTGTCTTTTAGTTTGGTCATTGTCCAGTCTAGAATATACTCCTTTCCTCTCCTTCACTGAACAAGAACATGTTCTTCCTTTACGAAGAAATAGGCTTTTAGGTCTATGCTATGTAGTGAGAAAATGAGAGCATAGACGGGTCTGTATAGGTGGAAACTGCATGTTACGTGGTAGTTGTGCTACTTGGACTTGTTTTCCAACTTTTTGTCCTTCACCTTCCAGTGTTTTTTCTGTGTTCAAGAGCAGTGAATCTTAGAATGGCAACTTTGCTATACTTCCCTATGTCATGGGAGAAATATTTTCCGCTTTGGAATCTAATGAAACCCTGAAAGTTTGAACATTTGAGAAATTTGGTCTTTCCCAGTGAGGAAGCAAGTGGGATTGGGCTCTTTGTAACTTACAAATTTTACATACAGTTGGTTCATTTTGAGACTAAAAGAGTCAATTCATATTTTCCTAATAATTTATTTTCTGAGTATACGTAGAAAAATATTGTTATTCTGAAAGTAATTGGAAAGCACTAACTACACCTTACTTTCCGTTATTAATTGACAGTATGTTTTCTCCATCACCATCTTAATTCTGATTTCCACATACCCTTTAATTAGAGAGTACTTCAAGTGCATGATTAATACCACTGTTTAATCGAGCTGTGATGTGTAGAGTGAAGTTTTGCCATTTGTGGCTCTGTGAACTGAGGTTCCGTTGAACTCAGAATTCTTAATTTGTTGTGACATTTGACACAAATAATGTGTCTTGAACTGGAGGTATGATCTCTATGTGGCAATTTGGATATGGTTTCATTTCACGGTGCGTTCCTTGTAATTCATTTCTCATTAAGTCTCTAAGAGTATCTCTGCCTGCCTTTGTGCAAGTGGTTGTAGTTTCTAAAGGGTGACTTTGGCATGAGAGCACGTTAAAACTGTTCACAATATGAAGACAAGGTCACAATTGTAAAGGTAATTACTGGCCCAATTTTTCTTAATTTTTCTTTTTGCCTTTTGTTATGGAAGAAATTGTTGAGGTTGGTTTTTTTTTTTTCTGTCCCAGAACTAGAATCTAGTATTCTAGATCCAAATATTGACTAGTTTCAGATCTGCGTTGGAAAAGTGCTGTCTTCTACCTGTTGCTGAAACTTGGTGAAATACTGGGTAAGAAGTTGCACTTTGCATAGTGATCCCATTGCTACTCATACCATAGCATGACAAAGAAATCACAACAATTCCCTCTCTACCTGTCCCATGTGAAAAGCCATTTCTATACTATGTTAAAAAAATATTCATATGCAGTACCCCTCTCTAGAGGGCTCACAGCTAGAGTACTTTTACAGTGTTTGTACTTTACTCACCTGAATGACAAATTTCCTCCTGGTGATTATGAAGCTTCTCAGTAATTTTGAATTTCCAATAATAAATTTGAGTGTAAATTTCCAAATATATTAAAGATTTACAGTAGCTTGATTATTTAACAGTCCTCAAATATTTGTACCCAGTAAAAAGAAAAGATACACTGTTGTGATTGTACCAAAAGCATCTTCCAAGTTTGAATGGGTGGTTGTCCAGTCATATCATGTATCACATATGAAAAGCTTAGCCTCTGAGAAATGAATTAGTTTTTTGACAGTTCTTAGTATTACTAAGAATACTGCCTGGTGTTACTATTTTATCACTCTCTGGCTATAAGCAAAGTAAGCAAAGTTTGTTCTTTACTCTTGTTGCATGCATGCAAATCCATTTAACATTAGCAAGTAGTGCATGTACTTTGGCAGAAAGGAATAATATATGACTTTGCGTAACCTCTGAAAATATGAAGGTAGCAACTCTGTACCTAAAAGCAGCTGGTTAGTGGTATTGTAGGTGCCTGGAGTATCTACAATAGGCCGTCTACATTATCTTGCATTAGGCCACTATAGAACATGACAGTGTCCCCTGTAAGCTCTAAGTCCTACATCAAAAGCTTTTGTGAAGGATCTTATACCATAGTGATCAAGGTACCTAGCCTAAAAATAACTGACAAATTTATAAAAAAAAATAGTTCCATGAAAGTAGGTTACATCATATCTGTTTTAAACTAATTTAAGTGTCTGAATCAGTTTTCAATACAAGACCTTAGTTTTGCTTTGTTACTAGGTTGGATCCCATGCAAACACAGTATAAATTATTGCATGATTTGAGAGGAAAGAACACTGAGTATATAGTATTCATCTCAGGCAGCATAATCTGGTACTAACCTCTCTCCATGGAACTTCTCTCAGCTACTTACGCTATACACCTCTGGCAGGTAGGAGAGAGGGTGGAGTTTCTGTAGGTCCGACCAGTGCAATGGGGCATGTAGAGCAGTTTGAGGCCATAAGTGAAAGCAAATTATACCAGTTGTCAAAGTAACTTCCACTGTGGAAATTTAATTGCCTTGGTCGTGAAGAGGAGCAGCAGAATACAAGAGGATTCTTTAAAACAAAGGACAAACACCAAATATTTCCAGCTACAGAATGTTAAATAACAAGTGGATAATTATAGCTATTGACGTTAGAAAATGGCAAAGATGTCAGACACAACATTAGCTTTTTTCCCTTCCCCCTTTCCCCTTTTTTCCCCCTTTCCCCTTTTTTCCCCCTTTCCCCTTTTTTCCCCCTTTCCCCTTTTTTCCCCCTTTCCCCTTTTTTCCCCCTTTCCCCTTTTTTCCCCCTTTCCCCTTTTTTCCCCCTTTCCCCTTTTTTCCCCCTTTCCCCTTTTTTCCCCCCCCTTTCCCCTTTTTTCCCCCCCCTTTCCCCTTTTTTCCCCCCCTTCCCCTTTTTTCCCCCCCTTCCCCTTTTTTCCCCCCCTTTCCCCTTTTTTCCCCCCCTTCCCCTTTTTTCCCCCCCCTTTCCCCTTTTTTCCCCCCCCTTTCCCCTTTTTTCCCCCCCCTTTCCCCTTTTTTCCCCCCCCTTTCCCCTTTTTTCCCCCCCCTTTCCCCTTTTTTTCCCCCCCCTTTCCCCTTTTTTCCCCCCCCTTTCCCCTTTTTTCCCCCCCCTTTCCCCTTTTTTCCCCCCCCTTTCCCCTTTTTTCCCCCCCCTTTCCCCTTTTTTTCCCCCCCCTTTCCCCTTTTTTCCCCCCCCTTTCCCCTTCCCCCCCCTTTCCCCTTCCCCCCCTCCTTCCCCCCCCCTTCTCCCCCTTTTCTATCTTTTTTTTTTCCTTTTTTTTTCTTTTATTTTTTTCTGTTTTTTTCTTTAATAAAATGCTATGTCCTTGCACTGATCTGTTTTCTGTTCAGAATCCCTGGTGCATAGAGCTGCTGGCTCGTTCACTACCTTGTTCAGTCTCAGGGAAAGAAATACAGAGAAAACACTCTTCGAAGTCCTACTTGGTCATCATGCCAAAAAGGAAAGACGTGTTTGGAAATAACAGTTCAAACTAGAAAGGAATACAAAATCAGACACTGGCTTTTGAAAATTTTCCAACTTAATGATACTGCCACAAAGTCAGTCATTTTATAGATCACTTGCACACCATAATTCATTTAAGTCAAAATGTTGTCCAGCTACTAGAAACAAAATAATTGATCTTGACCATCAGCTGTTGTGGATTCACTGGTGTGATTTTGAATGAGGCTGAATAGGTATCTTGTAAAAATCTGGAGGGGAATAAAAGCCAGGCAAAATGTTTAGACCCAGGCAAGGACACTTTATTTTTACAATACAGCCCAATAAACTTTTAAAAAAATTCTTATTGTAAACAAGATTGTAAGGTATTAAACAAAGAAAGAAGAGATAACACACCCAAGTACTGCTTTTCTAATAACCGAAAAGAAGGAGAAAATGTGGAGGTAAAATATATGCTATTAGAGGCACATTAAAAAAACAATCTAATTTTTTTTTGTTCATGTATTAAGTAAAAATGAAGGTGAGAGATACTCTATTTTGGTTTTATTTAGAAATGTGAGTATGGTCAGTGTTATTTCATGCATCCTTTCATAGTGAAGGTAGACTGTGTTAGAGCTTTATGTTGTCATCATTACGTTTGTAGTAATGTCACATGTATAAAATGGACATGAGTATAAATAATTGCACTGAAAAGTGGCATATGCTTGCCTAGATGGCAAGATAAAGGAATATTTTGCTCTTTGCAAGATTTACATTCCTCTAAGTGAAGAGACATTAAAAGCAAAGGCCTTTAGAGATGTTTCTTTACTGCATGTGTTAGAGGAAGGCTTAGGGCTACATTGACCACAGTAAAGCAAGTTGGTGCGTGAGTATCATGTATGCTTTTTACAGTGCAACTTAGTCTTCACTCAAAGCTCTTTTCCCTTCATATTTTTAAACTGAAGTTTTCTGAGGGACTGGTTGATTTGGTGAAGAGCTATAAGTCAAACCCCACCGTTTTCCAGAGCTCTGGGGTGTCTTCAAATGGCTTGGTAGTTCCTGGAGAAATGGAGCGTTGGGTTAACTGAGATCTGTGCCTCTTCTCTGCCTTTGAGGCTGAATGGATCAGAGGAGAAGATGATATAAATTATTCTTACAGGACCCCTATGGATGCTTCCAAAGTCAGATATCACATAAAGAAGTAGTGCACTGCTTTCTGCCATGGTCTGTTCATTAGTGAAATACATTTTAGATCTTACTGAACCTGTTAAACCAGATGTCCAATTTTGACACCTCTAAAGAATGCAGCAGTGGTTATTCCTTGGGTATTTGAGTCTGACCACAGTTTGCTTAGCTCCATCGCAGTTTTATCACTAGGAACTTTTGTGACTCAAAAGCTGGAATTCTGAATCATAGGGTAGGAGTGTAGAAAGTGGAAGTCCTACCTCAACAACCCACTACCACCCGTTCCCTTTGGAACACAGCTGGTCTTTGCTGCCATATCTAATCAGGGAAGGAAGTGTGCTGTGGAACGAGGTTAGTTTGTTAAAATTGCATTTAGTTTTATGTGCATATTTTTATGATCACTGCAGAGATCTTCAGGCTGTCAGTCCTGTCACTGTCTCAGTGCTTGCTGCTTCCTCAACGGTGTGAAGTCTGATCCAGTCAACTCTCTAGCTCTGACATCTGTCTTGTTTGCCTGTAAGGCACCATGCATACCTGGGGTATGATCCGAGTAATAAATAATGGTAATAACTGTGATTAGAAGCCGTTATTATGAAATCACAAAACCACTGAATATAGCACAAGCTTCCATTTAAGCATTTGCATACACATGTACAGAAGTGTGTGTGTGCAAACACAGATAATCTAATTGATGTACGCTTGGTATGATGTGGAGAGGAACACATTGGTTTGAATAAAGAAAAATAAAATTCATGACCGGTATTGTTTGTTTAAGCTCTCCAAACACCAGTTTCATAAAATTTGACTTGTGTGTTGTTCACACATGCTAAATATTTATATACTGCTTTCCTAAACACTAAAACGTGGAATCATAAACACTATGTAGAGATCTAATTTGATGTGGAATGTATGCATCTATCAAGAAAGGTGTTGTTTCATATTGTGAGATTTGTTCCAAACATAGAAGGTGATCTTATTTGTTTATTCATCTGTTTGTTTAGCTGTGGGTCCAGGTCTCAGAGCTGGACCAAAATTCTTACCATTGGTTTCGCTTCAAAGCAATTAAACTAAACAAACCAGTAAGACGTAGAGATATAATCCACGATGCAGTGCTGTGCGAGCAATGCAATAAAGTCTTATTATATTTTGCTTGTGTTTAAGAAGTTAAAACCCTTTTCAATTTACTTTCAGCACTGTTTGGTTTAATATTAAAAATACCTGAGGGTCTGTAGATGCATACAGTTGTGTTAGAAATCAGCAGCAGCAAAAATTCAAAGTGTGGGGTTTTTTTTTCCTTTTCTCATTTTCATTGGTTTCAGTTGTTTACATTCTGCTTATTAGTAGATACTGACTGTTCTACCATAGTATGAAAATCTTTGGTTAAGTATTTACTCTATCTTGGATTCATACAAACAGTGTACAGGAATTTTCTGATAATTAGGCAAGTTTAGAACAACTTACACAATTGTTTATAATGGTTTTTACAACTGAGGTTGATTGCTGACTCCCCTGACTCTGATTCCTTTGAACAACTGGTGTGAATTAGAAAACTCCACAGTCTTCAAAAGTCCAAGTATCTGGTCTTGAGTACTTACGTTATTTTCAGAAATGAGATACAGACTCTTAGATGTGTGAATGTGTCGTGTTTTAACCCCAGCCGGCAACTAACCACCACACAGCCCCTCGCTCACTCCTTCCTGCCCCAGTGGGATGAGGGAGAGAATCAAAAAAAAAGTAAAACTCATGGGGTGAGATAAAGGCAGTTTAATAGGATGGAAAGAAAGAAAATAGTAATCATAATAAAATGACAATAATAATAATAATGTGTATTGGCTTTGTGTGGCAAGGTTTTGGTAGCGGGGGGGGGTTACAGGGGTGGCTTCTGTAAGAAGCTGCTGGAAGCTTCCCTTGTGTTTGAGAGAGCCCATACCAGCCGGCTCTAAGACGGACCCGCCGCCGGCCAAGGCCGAGCCAATCAGCGATAGTGGTAACGCCTCTGTGATAACATTTTTAAGAAGGGAAAAAAAAAAGTTGTTGGGACAGACAAAAATGGCAGCCAGAGAGAGGAGTGAGAACATGTAAGAGAAACAACCCTGCAGACACCAAGGTCCGTGAAGAAGGAGGGGGAGGAGATGCTCCAGGCGCCGAGCAGAGATTCCCCTGCAGCCCCTGGGGAAGACCATGGTGAGGCAGGCTGTCCCCCTGCAGCCCAGGGAGGTCCACGGTGGAGCAGATATCCACCTGCAGCCTGTGGAGGACCCCATGCTGGAGCAGGTGGGTGCCCGAAGGAGGCTGTGACCCCGTGGGAAGCCCGCACTGGAGCAGAATCCTGGCAGGACCTGCGGATCTGTGGAGAGAGGAGCCCATGGAGCAGGTTTTCTGGCAGGACTTGTGACCCCATGGGGGACTCACGCTGGAGCAGTGTGCTCCTGAAGGACTGCATGCCATGGAAAGGACCCATGCTGGAGCAGTTCGTGAAGAACTGCAGCCTGTGGGAAGGACCCATGTTGGAGAAGTTTGTGGAAGACTGTCTCCCGTGGGAGGGACCCCACACTGGAGCAGGGGAAGAGTGTGATGAGTCCTGCCCCTGAGGATGATGAAGCAGCAGAAAATAACGTGTGATGAACTGACCGTAAACCCCATTCTCCGTTCCCCTGCGCTGCTGGGGAGTTGGTAGAGAATCTGGGAGTGAAGTTGTGTCCAGGAAGAAGGGAGGGGTGGAGGGAAGGTGTTTTGAGATTTGGTTTTATTTCTCATTACCCTACTCTGGTTGATTGGTAATAAATTGAGTTAATTTTCCCCAAGCTGAGTCTGTTTTTCCTGTGATGGTAATTGGTGAGTGATCTCTCCTGTCCTTATCTTGACCCACAAGCCCTTTGTTATATTTTCTCTCCCCTGTCCAGCTGAATGGGGGGGTGTGATAGAATGGCTTTGGTGGGCACCTGGTGTCCAGCCAGGGTCAACCCACCACATAATGAAAGAATTGGAATATACAAAGCAAGTGATGCACAATACAATTGCTAACCACTTGCTGACCGGTGCCCAGTTAGTTCCCGATTGGTGATCCACTCCCCGCTGCCCCCAGCCAACTCCGCCCAGTTATATACTGGGCGTGATGTCATATTGTATAGAATACCCCTTTGGCCAGTTTGGGTAAGCTGCCCTGGCTGTGTCCCCTCCCAAATTCTTGAGCCCCTCCAGCCTTCTTGCTGGCTGGACATGAGAAGCTGAAAAGTCCTTGACTTAGTCTAAACACTATTTAGCAACAACTGAAAACATCAGGGTGTTATCAACATTCTTCTTGTACAAAATCCAAGACATAACACTATACCAGGTACTAGAAAGAAAATTAACTCTATACTAGCCGAAAGCAGGACAGAATGCTTTTTAAATTTTCATTTGCAGCATTGAACATACTGTATTGGCAAGCTTCTTGTCCTTACATGGCAGTGATTAACACTAATATTTGAAGTACATGACACATGTTTAATTATACATAAGTGACTTTTGCTTTTAGTAAAAGTACTCATACTGGAAATTAACCTGGAACTAAGTATATGTTTGACCCTTAACTGAGCTGAATAAATGAACTCTGTACTTACCTACAAAATGATTCTTGTGGGTCAAACCTGAGGCATGGAGAACAGCACAGTAGCAGCTTATGTTAGAGCTTTTTATGCTTTATTTATTCAGGGAGTAAGTGGAAATCTTTCATCTTTAAATGCTGTCATCTAGGTTTTTCCTAGCTGAGATTTGAGGAACACTGATCGAAGTCATGACTTTAAAACAGTCACTTGAAAATCCATAGTTTCCTCTAATCTTGGACTGCAGTGTAGCACAATGCAACAGTCACATTTCAGCACAGTGGGTTAATGTGAAACTCGGGATCAAGATCAAGACTAAGTAGGTTAAAGCATTAAAATGGGTTAAAATCTGAAAGAAAATATTTTCTCTAACTCTTTTCCAAAGTTTTGTGCTGATATAAGGAGTGACTGCTGTTACATATTCCTTACCTGGAGTCATAGATGTCAGTTAGTGGCATCATTGGTTAGAGCTAAAATAATGATTGTGTCAAAATACAGGAGTATAACTACAGGGGAGGGAATCAGCAGCAGATTGCAGATTGCCTCTTAAATCAGATAAAATTGTTGTGCAAACGTCCTTTGCAATATTAATAATTTAAGAGACAAACTGTGGTTAAATGCTTGGGCAATGCTAGAGCCCTTAAATATAATTTTAGGTTAAATTGTTTGTTATTTATGTTTCCTTTCAACTGTCAGTAGTCTCTGATATATGTATGCTGGTTTGTATCCCAGCCTATCAGGCAGAAGAGGCATTTTGATAAACACAGTGAGGCTTTGGTCCTTTGAACTGGAGGAGAATGCTGTGTAATGGAGTTGATGGGTTTTGTCTTCTGAGGGGAGAGTTTTGGCTGCTTCACGATGCAGCCCTTCAGACTAGACAGTTAAATGCCATTTCCTATTAAACACCCAGTCAATCATGACCTGCCTGGCCTCCGAGCTGGAGAGCTGCGCCTGGTAATGGAGACTTCCATTTTGTACAGTGCAAAAAGGATTTTTAAATTTTTGTTTTAGTCCAAGTGCACACTGAAAAAACGCAGCATTGTGTGCTCAGGAAAGTGGGTGACTCGTGTAACCTTATAGACAAGATACTTTGAATGCAGTTGTTTAAGACTTTTTATACAAGAAAACATATACACACAATCTTGTCAAAACACAGGAGCTTTTCCTCTGATTGCTTGAAGTGTATTCTGTAGGGGGCCGTCTGTTAACTTCAAAGGAGAATTGGCACACTTGCATAGAAAGAGATCAGGGCAGAGCTTACAAAACTATGTATATCATTTGTAGCTGTCAAATGGTATGTGCTTGTCTACTCCTTCTGTTTGAAGTCAGCATTGTTCTTACATCTTGCACTGTCCAAAATGTAATTGCTGTCAAACAATTACAAATTAATTGTAATATATATGTAGATGAAATTAAATACCAGTGGGCTACATACTAAACCACAAAATTAAACATGGCTAGCACTGTGGAATTTTGGAGCTAGATAGGGGCTTCATACTTGGTTTTAATGTGATTTATCATGCTGATCGTGCTAACACAACCAGTTTCTTTCCTTGAGAAGCAAGTTTATCTTACAGAGATAATAGTACCTATTTTAGTTCTCTATTTGGCATTGAGAGTCTTGATAGGCTGTGGACAGAGGTGGGCTGGGACATGAGTGAGAGTGGGAATATAAGCTGGAGCAGGACCAGGAGGCTCCAGAGGGGCAGGGGTCAAGGCAAGGATGGGGCACACTAAAGAGAGTGGAGACTGTGCTGGTGGGGGCTGGAGATGGCTTCAGAAACTGAAGTCCACAAGGTAAAATGGCGTTTGTCTCCATGTTTCAGTCTGTGTCCACAGATTTCTATGCTGGTTCATCACTGATGAAGAACACCTTGACCTTTCTTTTTGTAGCGCACACCCCTGCCCCAAGAGAGGAAGATATGAGCACTTATGAGACAGCTGCAAAATTGCAAGTACATTTTTTGGTGCTCTGATGTGTCTGTTCTCTGCCTTCCTTTGAGAGAGAATCTTCATGGTTGTCTATCCACAGTTCTGTTTGTCTTAGTTTGTTCAGAGGTTGACCCCTAAGCCTCTGACCTAAACCGTTTGATGTGAAAGACTTGCTACAAGAGACTTCTTCCTCCCACCCCTTCCCAATCTGGGAAGATCCACCAACCACAAGGCATGTTCCTTCTAGAGTTGAGGGAACTAGAAAATAAAATAGCTTTTTTTTCCCCCCTTTCACAGCATATTCTGCTAGTTTCTTTCTTCTGTTAGTTCTCTACACTACAAGTCCCATTGCATGTTATTTTAGGCTAGTGCTTACCCATAGGCATTATTAGTTTCTATATAATAGACCAGAACAAATTGTTGCATTTAAGCAAGCTAGGAAACTGGAAAGGTAGTTTCATATCTGGACCCAAGCTCCTCAAATCAATTTTCTTTCCAACAGCAAATGCTATGCAAATACCCTTTATAATTTCTTTTTTTTAAGTTTCACCACTCCTCTCTTACCTGGAGCGGGTTCTCAGCTGCAAGGTTGCATTATGGACTTGCATGTGTGTTCTCTGCTGTTGCATTTGGATGAGAACGATCTGGAAGCAAGTGTTAGGCAGAGTTTAGAAGTAGAGGTCAGGCTGACCTTTCCCTGTGTCTGAGAGCTATCCTTGCTCCAATGTACTGTTAGAGCAGTAATTGAATGGATCTCACAGTGAATAATAGGAAATGAATCATGCTTGTTTAATTTTTTTTTTTTTAAACTCTCCACCAGCCTAAAAAGAAATTAATCTGGCAGAAGTTGCATGTATTGCCTTTCTTCCTTTCTCCTGGGTTTCTGCCTTCCCTGATTACCATGACAAGGCATAAAAATAATAAAGATGAAGGAATACTTCTGAGCTCCCACTCTGCATGCTAGATGTCAGAAACATGGCAGTCCCACCCAGGGAAGCACAGTGCATCGAGTCAGGAGCATGTGCATGCAGTTGTTATGCGTAGGTGTGCTGGGACAGGTGACTACATAACACTGTCTCTGTGTTCTTGAGATGATATTGCCCATTCCAAAGGCACTGAAAAGTGCTGTAGATACTGCAAAACTGGTATTTTTCTATCAGGTCTGACCTGATTTTAGAGAAAGACAGGGAGAAAGAGAAGATTGATTCAGTGTCTGTGTGTCTGCCATATGCTGAGGGAGCATTAGTCTGCACCTGCGAGGTGGCAGAGTTGAAGGATGTGGAGGCTGAGCTGGTGGCATGATGGGGAGGAAAGGATGGAGGCTGTAAAACAATTTCTTTAGGAAGCCCATGCAACATGTTGCACTGAAGGGTTAATATAATTTTATCTGTGTTATTGTTGTTTACTGAATCCTTTAGGATGGTCATATTTACCTTTATGAGCATGTACTTTAGAGTGGGTGTTTCTAGAATTATTGAGAAGTTGTTACCTGGTTAAGGGCTGTTTTGCAGCCAGCAGTAAAAGCTGATGTGGTCAGACATGATGTTAGCCCCAAATTTGCAAACCTCTGCCTACATTTTTGAATGTACAAGTCTCATTAAAATCAATGGAAACTGTAGAGCTAAGTGTTTGCAAGCTAGTATTGAAATCTTCAGGATTATATGTTTTAGACAGCAAAAGGAGTTTGCTCCATGAATGCTGGACCAGCATACTTGAAATAAGCAAAGTCAGAAGGAATCATCAGAGTTTGTGCTGGATACCATGGTGATAAGGATGGCATAAATGCTTCAGTTCAAATCATTTGCTAGTTGCACAGTTCCTGGACTGTGCAAGGCTTTTCCATATGAATAAAGCTTTTAAGGAGAAATAGTTTAAAAAACAACTGTTAAGGGGCCTTATTAAGAAGGCTCACATCAGTGGTGAGGTCTGAATATTAACCCATACATTTGTTCTTAAATAATTAAGTGTATAAATGAAACATGGAGCCAAGTGTGTCAGTTGCAACTTTCTTGGACTAAGATTGCCAATAGCTTCATATTTAATTCTGTGAGACAGGATTTTGTTACCTGGTGAGGTTGCGGTCATTGTGGACTGTGGCTGCCTACAGAACAGCTCAGTGTTATTGTACCTACACTGATTATACCGCTGTTAGGGGAAAGATTTCCTTCCAGTAGTTTGTCGACACAGGGCTCTTTTCAGGAACAATCCACTTGAAATTGCACGCTGAGCCAAAGTCAGTAAGGTAAAAAGTAGACAATAGTTAGGTCTTTCAAGTGGTCCAGTTTACACTTTATTTTTCCTGTTCCATCTAAAATAGGAAAGACAATGAAAAAATTATGGTATCTGGCTGAGGGGAGGTTGAAGGTCTTGAGGTTGGTTTTTTTTCCTTAGCAGAGGGATCTTTTCGATATTGTACAGCATAGTTTTCAAAATGAGGACTATATTTTTCATGTTGCTGTATTATTTTTCAAAGTGGGCATGTGTAAGCTTTGAAAAGCTAGGATCTTATGGAATCACTTCATTCAGTGGTTTAAGGCAGCTTTGAGTAGTTAAATGAGCTTTGTGCCACCTTCACACAAACTTCACTGAGTCTCAGAATTGAATGCACTCTTGGGTATGCAATTACTGAGTTTACAAGTTGGTGAGGAGAGGTCTAAACACCGTGGTGCAAAACCATTGCGAGCTTTGCACTGCCAAGAATGGCAAAAGCTAAGGGGAACATGCTGGGCTATTTCTGGGGTACAATATAGTTCAAGTATCTTTCTATTCAGTGCTACGTGTAGGAAAGGAAATGGTACCCATTGATAACAGCTGAAATCTGACTCATTATGTATGCATTAGATGTGACAGTAGCTTTAGTTCATCTCAAATTTCTGCTGAGTTCCCAGATGTTTAGTAACTGTTATCAGACTTCCTTTTGAACTTTTTAAAGTAACATAAAAATGGGGGGAGAGAGAACGTGTGTGTGTATAGATATAAATAAATGAAATACCTGAGAATGTATTAATTTTCTCACTTCATGTACATCTGCGTCTGTAATTAATGATGGCATTTCTCATAGACTTCATGGTGGATGCGAGCTTTTTTGTAAGCAAGAAGGCTCATGTCGGAAAAGTGTTGTGGCCTGATAGAGTAAAATTCTAGTTGAAGTTCCTGAAAGTGCAGCAAAAGGTGCAGGTGGGTAGAAGTTAGGAACTTGCAAGTTTGTGGATAAAATAGATGTTTTTGGTGAAGCACGCTCAGGGTAACATAATCTGTAAAAGAGTAGAGTGGAAAATGGGGAGGGAACAGCATGAGGAAGGACACTGCTCTGAGCTTGAACTAATAGACTGTCAGTTGTGCTGCTGGAAGTTTTCTCACGGGGGTGACACAGTCTGAACAATCCACCAGGAAGACAACCAGCATTTTGTTCGAACTGGGAAAAGTGCAGTGGCTGTTAGGAAAGCTTGAAAGAGTACCTATTCAATGTCAAAAATAAGGGACTATATCATGTTGATGGGATGGAAAAGAAACAGCAGACAGTAAAAATGTTATGAAGAAAGGAGCAACAACTTTTTGACTGACCCAGTATATAGATATTAAAGTATCTGGGAAAGAGCATGGAACTCTGCTTCTGCAGTACAGCCAGAGAAGAGGGGATGAAGAAAAGACCACATGGGAAAGGTACTGAAGGCCAGAGGAGCATTTGGGCAGGTGAGAAATGTTAAGGCTTGTCTGCAGTAAAATGTCTTATTAGAACATGCCAATTTGCTTAAAGTAATTTTATAAGCATGTATCACTTTGGATGACAAGTTTTCTTAGTCATATTCTAGTCAAAATGACAAGCACGATTTTTCCAGGACAGCCCTTCCCAAGATGATGGGAGGTCTAGGCTCAAGTCATTGTTTCGTTGGATGCCCCAAACTCCTATTAATATTAATGCTTATTGTATGCTGTAATTGGAGACAGAGTTGAAATGGCATTTAGCCTTCTCATTATGTTTAACTGTGTATTTTGTCTGTGTTCAAATGTCTCATTTTGCATTAGAACAGGAAGAGGTAAGATGACCTTTATGCAGACAGAGGGTTTGCAATTCCTTTCTACCTTAAAATATAGTAGTGGTCCTCACTGATATTTATACTTGGAATTTGAAGAAAGAAAATACAGAACAACTAGGCTGGCACCATAATTATCACTGATCTATAGTTTATGAAGGAAAGCAGCAAAGCTGAAATTGGAATTTTAGAACTCTGTTAAGGACTTTGACACCTTACTCTGCCTAGTGAGCTACTGGCAAATAAATACACAATTGAATCTTTTTATCCTAGATGACAAGATTTGAAATGAAATAATCATATTTCACTCCTAACTGAATTTCAGTGCTACTTCAGAAGGGAAGGAATAATTTTAAATGCTTTCTTGGATATTCATTTCCTTTAAACTGGAAATTGCTATAATCAAAATGAAAACTTTTGACAGTGAATTTAAATGTTCGTCTTCTGTTTCTCACCATAACTTTGTTTAATAGACATCTACAGTTTACTGGAGAAAAGCCATTCTAATTCCTCACAGGAAATGAAAGCAATTTCTGTATTAAAATTTCAGCCTGTATGGTGAATGAAGGCTCGACTACATACTACTTTGCTCTGAAATGGTGCTTCAAGATTTGTTTCTCACAATTTATTGCATGGAAGTATAAGACTTCAGATAGATTGCATAAACTATATGAGCAGACTGTGAAGATGATTTATTCCAATTATTCAATTTAGATTTATTTTTTGAAAGTGCAAGTATAAAATCATCCACCCTGGTTAAGTCTTTACATAAGGTATTTGACTAAAGCAACTTGTCTTTGGTAGCTATCCAATAAGAAGTAAAAGGTTGATGATTTCTTACAGCAACTAAGACTGTCAGAATGCTTTCTGGTAGCAAGATGCATGGTTGCAGATATACAAATACTGATAAAAAAAATCTCTGTCTGGAATAGCTTAGCAAATTATCTAATGTGATGTTACACACTTATACTTCTGGGTTTTTTTGGTCATCCATAGTGAGATTTTCTTTTGGGATAGGGTTTTCTTAGACTAAAACTGTATTATAGACCCAATATGGGCTGATTTTTAACTGAATTCTTGTTTGTAAGTATGAGTAGCCTGGAATAGATCTTTCTTACAGGTTGAAAATGGACAAATATCTTGGTTCACGTATAAATTCCATCCCCAGAACCCTTGCTTTCTGAGGCTTCTGCAAAACAGCCCCCAATTATGTTCTGGTAATTGGTAATTTTTTCTACCTGAATAACTCTTTCACAGCTTAAACATCTTCCAAGGTCATTTACTTCCTCTGATAGAGTGGCATATAACATCCCTTTTGAGTAAGCTTTTAATTTCCAATGTGTAAATAATCACTCTCTCCCATGCACCTTAGGCAATGTAGCTTTGCTTCAACTGAACCTCTGTGGTGGTTTTGTCTGTTTTGGTTTGTTTGCTTTAATTAGTCATTGTATAAGGTTTTATTAGTCCTGTGCATTCACTCTCAGCTTTTTGTTTGCCATTTACTAACACGGTCTATCATGTATAATCTGAAATGCATCTACTGGACACAACAGTACCATTCCCACCATTTGCTCTCACATGATTGATGGTAACCATTGAATCATAGCTTTGATTTATTGTAAGTCTGGGCAGTGATTGTGGGTGATGGATCATGACGGTCATGATATTTCAGAAGTAAAGTTCAAATTATATTTTAAAAGAATTTTCACCTCCTTTGAAGCATCACATTTGTAATCTTCCCATAAGAGTTTATGGCAGCAGATGATTATAGTGATTGATTCTTCCAGAATCCTATTAGACTATCTTTATTTTGCCAGTATAGCTTTTTAATTAGTGGGTTTTTTGAAATTATCATGAAGAATTGATTTTTAAAAGGAGTCACTGGTAATATTTTTAATAAGTCACTCACTATAGATACTAAATTCCTTCATGCTGGCAGTAAACAATGTAAGGAAATAGATTTTGTCACAGAGTCCGAATGGTTTTAATCTATCCAGTCCCTGGATATTAAAGTTTGTTTATATTGTTTGATTTTAACTTAACTGAAATCTAGCTAGTATCTGGTTTTAAAGTTGAGTTGATGGTGCTATTTTGATTGTCCCTCAGTACTGTGGGGTTGCAAGCCCATCCCTGGTAAAATTCTGGGCTCTTCTAAGACAGGACAGGGAGTGAAACAGCAACAAACATTGCCAGAAGCGAAATGCAGCAGACAACTTGTGCAGCTGCTCCAGTCTGGCTGGCATGGAATTAGCTTTCTTTATAGCAGCCCATATAGTGCTTTACAGTAGTTTATGGCAACACTTGCTGGTCTTCCAGGTTAGATCTGAAATAAGGAACTTTCTGTAAGGGAAAAATACTTCTTTCACTCAATTTTAAAACATCTCTGAGTCCAGCACAGCACATTGCCCTAGCCCAAGAATAGCATAGATACAGCTGAAATGTTTTGTACAATTTATTGTCATACAAAAGGAGAAACATATCCAACTTCTAAATGGGCTATGTGGAGATACAGTTGGTAGACAAGGCGAAGAAGACAAAACTGTGTATCTGTATGCCTTTTCCCTTACATGGTTGTCTTCTGTTATAGAAGACTGCAGCAACATCCTGAAACATATTGAGATTTTTGCTCTTCTGTGCTTCCTCTCTTCTGAATCCCAAAGAAAGAGTGTCAGAGCTACTTAAATAGACTTTGAGTACTCCTTTTGATATCTAAAAGTGAATATCCATGTAACATCCCTTTCACATCTTTAATGGTACCAGGTACATCTGGTATGTCTAGGCCTGACTAATAAGCATCATCTCAAGTCTCCATCCAGTAACCTGGAAAAATAAAACCAAAATGTTTAGGTTATGTCTGCTAATGACCCCTCCTCGCTCCTAAATTAAGAGCCAAAGAACTTTGTAAAAACATTTTTTTTTTTTTCCCTTACATGCTTCCATGTGTGAATCTCCTTGCTAACTGCTGCTTTTTCTTAGGTTGTGCCCACCAAGCAGCAGCTTCCAGTGAAGCTGTTTGCACTTACAAATAGCTCTTCTGGCCTGGGGAGGGGATGAGAGCAGGAGAGATAAGCAAACACACCAAAGCTATCCATTGCTTGGATTAAGTAGGTCTTAGATGCTTAGATCTTAATGAAGGTAGAATGCAAGGAGTTTCTGAGCCTTTGGATGTGTTTCTTAATGATCTGTTTGAAGTAAGAGAATATTGCTTCTGTTAATGTAGAATCTGGATAATTTACCCACTTTAAAGCATTTTGTCCTTGCAATACCTGTGTGAAAAAATGCTCCTAATGATTTAGATGGGGAATGGAGGCACAGACATCCAGAATGACATTATTATTTTCTTTTAGAAAAGCATTAAAAGTATCTAGTTGCTTAACAGTTTTATTAGGGAGTAGACTAGAAAGTTCTGAAATTGTCACAAGGCATCTTTTTGCAACATCAGACCCCTAAGTATGTCCATGAATATGATCCTGTGAGACTTGCCAGAAGCAAGAGGCAAATGCCTTAAGTATTGGAAGGATCTAAGATCTCCTATGGTTTACTTGAATGCCAGTCTGAAGAGTAAATAATTTTACTCTATTTTTTTCTTTCTTCACATGTCCTTTCTGTTTGGATTTGTAATTCCTCAGAGAAGGAATCCTCTCTCACGAAGTGCTGACAGGACCTATCACGGGGTGGATGACATGCCAATTAGGCCTCCACGTGCCTGTTCCACAACGAAATAAATGCAAGATGATTTGATAATGAAAAAACATGAAGAACATTGGCAAGATATTTATTCAAATGTGCCTTGGATATTAAGAATTTTTTTTTAGATAAAACTAAATGTTAGATTGTTGAAAAGATTAATTTTTCTTCCAGTAATAGTTGGGAATTACATATCTAAAGTCATAGTTACAGATAGCATTACTTTGTATCATTTAGGCATTTTTTTAATGTCAAAATGGAGCCTAGATGTCTTCCTGCATGTTTTCTGGCTTGTCCTTCAGGACCTATGTGTTTTTTATGAATACAATAATCACATGCCCAATTACATTGGTAATAAAGATATGGAATTTAACTTTCCAATGCTACAGTTATTAAAACTGATTAAAATTAATCACTGCCAATGATATATATCACATTTTTAATACAGGTTATATTTTTGCATTGCGAGGCGTACTGTGGCTGCTGGCCAAAATATTCAACTCTCTCTACTTGTACCCTACCTGTATGTGATGAACAAACTCAGTGTTCTTATAATTTAAACCATGGGTTTATTCTTTTGAGTAACCCCGTACTTTCAAAGTTTTTACCTAGAATTATTTTATCTCTTTCACCATAGCCCAAGCCCTTGGTGAAGGTTAATATCAGAACTTGAACATATGTATGCATGATAATACAATTCCTTAGATGAGTAATAAAAATGTGTGTATTCGTCCAGTGTATCAGATTCAATAAGCATTATCATGATCAAAATCTGCTAGTACCAAAAGACTCCTTGCCAGTGCCTTCTTAATATTATTGCCTTTCCAAAATAATTGGATGATGTTTGCTAGAATGACCACCTGCAGAGAAGGGCATGTCAGCCTGACAAGCACAGACTGATGAACACAGTTGGCTACAGATTATTCAGGATCAGGGCAGCAGGAAACCATGAAAAAAAAATAATCTGCTCCTGTATGGAGAGCTGGCATTTTTCTCTATATAAACTAAACATCCCACCTCCATCCAAATGGACCGTTTTCTTCCCATTTCTTTCTCCATCTGGAAATGGTAGACCAAGCTGTCTTTTCTGATCGTAGTCTCTGTCAGGCAAATGGAGGGGAAGGGGAGGGGAATATTGTGCTAAGAACTTGCACACACTGAGCCTTAGAGCCCATGTGAGAGGTAGGGGGTACCATGCCTCTCAAACGTGATGGGGGAATTCCGAGGTGTGCTATGGAATGTCACCTTCCCAACTCTGCACTGGTATATAAAAAGAAAATATAGTTACACTAAAAAAAACCTCTTTAGAATGAATTCCTTCTTGTAGGGAATAATCCTGGCCTGCTCATAATGAGTTCTTAACCCTTTTCATGAGTTTGATGTTGCTGAAGTGGCGCAATGGATCTTCAGGAGCTGACTGTTCACTTTCTGAATTACAGCCAGGTCCTACCCTACAAGGCAGTGATTCTCCAGCGCTGGGGAGGCCTTAGCAGAACAAACTACCCTGGTTCCTCTCCTTCCCCTTTCTTGTCATTCTCTTGCCCTCTCCTCCATCATGACACTCCCTGCTGCAGCAGCTCTGGGAAGTTTGGAAAAAGTAACACTCCTGTGGAGTTCCCAGGAGCTGCAGAGAGGCGTCTTTGGAGACACAGGAGAGGATCCTGGCATCACTGTTAATGAAATGTATGTTACAGTGTCACCTGTAGCAAGGGAACTTTGGGGGTAAGCTGGTCTGCAAGCGTGAGAACATACAAATTAGGAAGGGCTTTGGGGACTCTCTAGCTCCCTACCTGGCCAAGTCACAGGGCAGTGGCCACCCTGGCTGACTTGCAGTGCTTGGGAGAGCTCTGCCTGCTGTTTTACTGAATCCCTAGGGGGACCACACTCTCTTTAGAGACATCTTAAAGGGGAGGGGGGCAGAGTCTTTTTGGGGGGAAGAGGAGAAGCTAATAGACCACTAATGATTCCATGGGAGGAATCACTGAGAGGTGAGTATGAGGTGAAAGTGAGGGTGCTCTGGTGTAGAGGTGAGTAGATGGGGACAGTCGAGTCCAGAGAATTGCACAAAGAAAGAAGTGACGTTAAAATTTGATAACTGCTGCCATGAAAAATGATACATTCTAATTTTATTAAGTTTCCATTAGTTATAGGCACATACTGAAAGCAAAAGTACAAAGTTACCGCTTTCCATGTAGTGTAATCCATAAAAATTGTATCAGATAAATTTAATGAACCTG
Organism: Harpia harpyja; assembly: GCF_026419915.1. Taxonomy (NCBI): domain Eukaryota; kingdom Metazoa; phylum Chordata; class Aves; order Accipitriformes; family Accipitridae; genus Harpia; species Harpia harpyja. The sequence continues at coordinate 14,647,286 of NC_068949.1, read as the reverse complement.
CAGGATATGGTAATTTTAATTTTCAGTCTAATATGACTTTCAGCTGCTTTTAGTAAAGGCTAAAAAGAAATCGGGCAACTTTAAGAGGAGCTTGACCATTTTGTTTGTAATAGTAATCAGAATATATGAAATCTATTAATTAGAGAACTAATAATAGACATTCAAATTAGTTGAAGTGCAGCCTGCAACAGAAATAGACACTGGACGTCTGATGAGTCTGAGACGTCACACATCTGACTGTGTATATAGACCTTTGGAAAGTCTTTAAGAAGGAGAAAGTAGTAGTATCTGTCTTGGTTTTTATATCTTCATAGTATAACTTGCCCTTTTAACTCTCCAGTCCTATTACTTATGTAGAAAACTACAATAAATGGCTGCTTATATCTTTAAAGGCTATATTTGCAGCTTATTTGCATCTTTCCACTGACAATGTCACACTAAAATTGTAAACACAATTATAAATAGGAAGAAAGAAAGTTCAAACCCTTGTCTTACAAAAAAAAAAATCTACAAAATATGAACTTCCATTTATTTTTTTTTAAATTTTATATACATATATATATAATCCTGTTCAGTTGGCTGAAGGGAATTGTAAATCAAAGTGACTATTTATTGCAATGGGAATAAGGGATAGGTTGGATAAAAAAATAAAAAAGGAAGAAAAGAAACTAAGATATGAAACATCAAAGACAGCGTCAGATAAACATCACAAAAATTCATTTGCAGTAATGAATTCTAAAATCAGAAACAAGGAAAAGTTTTTGAACAGTTATTCTGTAAACTTATTTTCATCGTAATGTGTAAAATGCAAATTTTGACAATTATGTAAATTTTTTTTGGTATGATTTATGTAATGCAAACCATGTGATACAGTTTTTGTGGGACATTGTCTGAATACCAATGTAGATATTTTTTCAAAATGTCTTTAACCTGGAGTTTTCAGAGTATCTGAGGTTTTCTACTGGTTATTTTAAAAAAAATATATTTTTTACAATATTAGTAAAGGTAAATTTCGGAGTGAGGGAGGAATTAAGATAAGAAGTTTATACAGCTCAGTTTTCTCTCCTTGGGATAGATCCTTTCTGGAGTCATTTGCTTTCTTCTCAGTTTTGGGTTATTCAGCATATATCCTTTCTTTTTTTGACTTCTGTGGTCAAGCTGTATGAACCCCTTGTGCAGATGAGATGGAAATTTCCATGAAACCTTCTGTGTGCTTCCTCATACTCATGCACTCACCTCCTCACAATGATGCAGCGCTGCTGAGAATGTACTTGGTTTTCTGCTCAGGTTTATTTTCAAGTTTATGCTGTTGCTGTGTTACCTTTGCAAATATTTTTTCCAAACTTCACAAATGTTTATTAAATTCAGAGAGTCAAAGATTTAAGGCCAGAATATTTTGACTCATTATGTAATGCAAGCCACAGAATATCACATTTTTATTTTCAAATTAAGCTTATGAGTTCTTTCAGCTATTGCATATCTTTTAGAAAACTCTCTCATGGGGACTTGTAAACATTTAATCTGAGCTAACACGTCCCAAGGGAAATTGCTCTAATAAGTTCAGTTGTTTTCACTAGTTTAAGAAATGTGTTTTATTTGTTTTCTGGTTGTTTTGCTTTAGATTCTGGCTAGCAGACCTCCCTCTGCTGTTTTTCTGCTCACTGAAAGAGACATCTATCAGAAGTTTCGTCCTTGTTTAAATTTTCATTACTTAACCTTCTTTTCTATACACAAAGTAGATTGAAGCTCTTCAGTCTCTCACTATAAAGCATGCTTCCCAGACTCAAAAATTTCTGTAGATCTGTCCTGGGTTTTTAACATTTCCTTTGAAGAGTGAACACTGGGACTGCCCAGCAGTGTTGAAGTAGCTGCTTTCCTTGTGCCTTTGGCTAGAGTGATGCCACAGCTCTGAGCCTGCTTGATAGTTCCTGCTTCCACTTCCACTGACAGAATGAACTCCTCAGGAGCGCACGAGTCTCTTTCTCCATCCGAATTAATATAATGCAGTAAAGATTGGCCAAAATAGTAACCACTGAAATCCTTTTCAATTTGAAGTTTTCAAACATGATTTAGAAATAATTCTTTACCTGTAATTAATTTATTTAGTTAAAAATGATGATTTGCTGGAAGCACCCTCCATAGCAACATCTTTTCTTTTCCCAGCTGTTCTTCTGGAAGACTAGGAAAAGAGGATATCTAAGCATAAGAAAGCAGTGGCATCCACAGACGGTGAGAGTTGCACTCTGTTCAGTGTCCCCTCTTTGGGAGCGAATACATGATTCACAGATACAGCAGGGCTAGGCACAGTGAGAAGGGAACCTCTGGCCTTGTGCTGGACGGGAGAGAGGAGGAAGAGGAGGAGCTGGCATCCGTGTGGAAACAGGGAGATGGCAGCACAGAGAGCAGTGTTTTCTGAAGGTGTGATTTAACAGGTTTTATGAATAAGATCATCCATGTTGATGGGTGCTTGTCTGGATAACTACACATTGTCGGAAATCTTCCACAGTGTAGCTGATGCTTGATTTCCAAGTAAGAGTTTAAAGCAATATGTCAATATGTGTCTTTTCCTCTGAGAGAAGGAATCCAACTGTTTTCATACAGAACAGACATTATTTCGGAGGGGTTATCTGTCTTATGTAATGACTGTTACTCTTTTTTTTTTTTTTTTCTTTCTTTTTTTTTTTCTTCTTCAGAACCAGGTCAAAAATGTAAATGAAGTAACAGGCTTAAGGATACACTTCAGTTTGTGTTGCTTTTTTCCTTTCTATTCTTTAGTAGTTGCTAAAAGAATTTACCTCAATATTCCCATGGCACTCTTCAGTGTCTATTTCTTTCATTTTCACAGTCAACCTTGCTATCTCTCTTCACATCTTTTTAGCCCATGGGACTATGCACTTCACTAAATCCACTGCAAATTTCAGATGATTCATTCTCTTCTTTTCTAAGTAGGTTTTTTACTCACTGTCTCTTCAAATTGGCATCAGCATACTGCAAAGTTCAGGAAGTTGTTGTTTTTTTTTTTTTTTCCCCAATATGTTTATCCTCAATTAACTAGTCTATATTTATTCTAGTATTCCTCCTTTGGCTTCTGCACTTAAATTGTACCATGGTTGCTCAAGGGAAATATTTTTGTTGCTTGTTATTTATTGCTATAGCAATGGAGTCCTAGTGTCCCTCCCTGCCTCTTATACTACAGAGATTTAAATATATACTCTAGGTTTTGGTAGGACTTTTCTTAGTTGGGGCTGGGAAAGAGTACTTATGCACACACAAGTAAACCTCTCAACATTTTAGAATCAATAAATCGATCAATGATCACTTCAGATGGAAATGAATGACTGCTCTGTGAGAAGAAAGTAGGGACTTATTCCACTCTTTAGTAGTCAATTCAAATTGTATGTTTAAACCAGTGAAATATAAACCAGAAAAATTAAGATATAAATTCCTGTGTGTATGTATGTATGATCCCATTGTACTTACATGAAATAAGAGGATGTGGGAGTTACCATGCTGGAGAGGAATGTGAGTACACAAACCAGAAGTACATAAGCAGAAAGAACAGGAAAATGTCCTTTTTTTTTTTTTTTTTTTTCTTTAACTTGGAAGACTTGGTAATAGGGGTGAAAGAAAGCATAAATCAGGATACTGTTATGATATAACCAGAAAGTGATAATTTTAGTATTAGACCCTTTCTACATAAAAACTGAGGAAAAAAATAGATCCTGCTGTATAAATAATGTAATCAGTGACCTCCTAACTTCCAGCTCTCTTTTTTTCTGGTGTTAAAGCACATTTTGCTGGTCATTCATTCCACTCTTTTGAGCAAAAAGCTGTGTTCATACAAACACTGAGTACTTGTTTCCAGGGGAAAAAAAAAGATTCTTTTTCATGCAAACAGTAGATAGTGTAACAGAGCCTTGGAGGTGGCTGGGATGTGAGGTTTCAAATACTGTCACTAGATACGCACAGCAGTGGTTCTGGGGACATGTCAAAAGAAATGAAGTGTAAAACTGTATCTACAACCTCTTGCCAGAAGGGTTTGAAATAAGGGCGTTTCCAGCAGTTTACATGGCTGTCTCATTCCCTGAAGTTTACCGCTATATTGTTTGCGCTCCTGTAGAAGTCATTGTAGTTATATGTCAGGAGATGCATCTAAATAAATATTAAGGATGAGAAGGAAGAAGGTGCAGATGAAATCTGTTAATGTGCTTGGTGACCAAGAGCAATCTCCTGATAGTGAGAGGAATGATTATATGAGTGAATGAAGAGATTTGAAGAAGTACCTGAACTGGAATGAGCCTCGTTTTTGTTAAAATGAGGAGATTGAGACGATAAAATAACAAGTCTAATCTGAAGAAAATCACTCAGTGTTATTTTGCCTTCCAAAGATTTCCAGCTGGCACTCTTTTAAGTGGTCTTTTGGAGATCTGCGTCACATTCTCCTGACAAGAAGTCTCCCCCCCCCCCCCCCTTATTAATTATATTAACCAAATATATATTAGCTACACTCAGTGCATGAATGAGCTAGTAGAATGAGAAATGTTAGTCTTTATCTGGTCGTTTTATGATCAATTACAGTATGTGGAAGTTATCTTAAAGCTATAAAGAGGCAGAGCTTGATGTGTTGTGTCCCAGGAATAAAAACCTGGGATTGATTCTATGTAGAGTGAGGAGCAGAATAAAAGATAAAGATAAAAATAAAAACTCAGTATGTTAATCTGAAAACCTGCAGCTGGTTCATCTAGAGTTCAAATAGACTTTCCATGTCTTTATACTAAAACATCACGTGGTTGAGTTGTTCTCATGAACTCAGCAGATTTAGTTTTTTCTCAGGAATTAGAATATGTAAAAGTAGTGTGAATTTAGTGGTTATATTTTTAATCTTTTATATTTTCCTTTCACTGCATTGTAGTAACGTAATCTTTTCTTAAGGAGAAGGTTCTGTTTTCCCCTCTCCAGCTATTCCACAAGAATAGAAAAATGAGAAGTCAGTAATTATGTTAAAATCTTGTCTTTACTTGATTGATGGATTTTTAGATGCCTGGCAGTAACAGATTATCCTATCCTTTCTGGGATGACATCTTGTCCTCTTCCAAGCCATTGCTTTATTTAAAGGAACTGAAATTAGCGCAGTGTCTTCTTCCGTGAACCCTGTTAAGGTGTGTGGATTTGCCAGCGCCCACCAAAGATACCAGTACCTGCATGGTGCTGCTCAGCCAGAGATGTACTTCCCAGCCTTTTCTAATAATAAAATTTTTCCTGGTGACATTCAGAATTGCCTAATTCCTTTCCAGTAAATTAGAAAACATTAGCTAAGGAATTAAGTTAATTAGGGGGAAAAAAAATAGACATCTTCATTCAAATGTTAACGTTAGGGTATATTGGACTTCCTAACTGGCCTTCATATTAATGGCTATAATCATATTAATGGCTATAATACAAGCTTGTCAGATTTTGGGGGAGTTGCACTGAAGCTTTGTCTTTGAGTCCCACAATCAAATTTCAATTTAAATTTACTGAGGCATATAGCTCTTTTGTTTCATTTACTCATGAATATATGTAAAGGAAATGCTATAGCAAACCCAATTTTATAAATATGCAAATAAACCCCCCTAGTGTCACTGAAGTAAACTGAGATCCCTGAATACTTCTTGCTTTTGAATGTGAAGTTTTGTTTCCCTTGTCCAAGCACTCAGCTATCTCTGAGTATAGATTTCAAAATAACTTTCTAGTTAGGTGCAACTGAAAATTTTTTTGAGATTTACTCTGCTGCCAAAGTGGGGATGGTTTTGACTGGTAAACAAGGGACTCTCTCACTGTATTTGACTGCTGTTATTCAAATAAAGGTATTTTAATTAAATTTGTGTGGGACACACTAATGGAGTCAGAAAAGTCTATGTAGCATTATGCTCCCATTTTCCCATTATCCTTTTCTATAGCTGAGTTTTTAATGAGGAGATGCTATTTTCCTAAGCCTGTAAATATTTCTCTTTGCTGTTGCTCTATAGAAATATAGTAAAGAGAAGAAGAAAAGCTACTGTTACAGATGGTTGTTAATTTTCAAATGGAGCGCTTCAGCGAAACCTGCGTAATTGTTCTTGTGTCTGGGCACGTATGAAACAAATCCTAGGCATGCTTGTCAAGAGCAAGTTTACCGTGCCTTGACAAAGGCCACGTATTCAGTCATGGGCACAAGCTGTTAAAATATCAGTGTTGTAGTTTGGAGAGGAGGGTTGCACAGGAGGATTGGTTAAAAAGGTGGGAAGTTTTTGCTTGGGTTTTTTTGCTGCTCTAAGAAAGAAGGGCTTCACATCTAGGAAGGTGGAAGTGCATTCTATGCGTTTGAAGTGTTTATCTTGATTATCATCATAGGAATAAATCACAATGTGTAGTAGCTATGTGAACACTTATTCATGTGTTGAGAGATTTCCTATGTGGGAGGAGACTTGCCACTGAGTTTCCTCACACAAAGCTAAATACACACTTGAATATTTGTAGGACTAAGGTCTAAACCATCTAATTTTTCAGTCTGTTAAAATGTGTTACTTTTGTTTACAATAAGATGGATGGAGAATCTGTTAGCACTAATCTTGGTACAGTGTACCACCTCAGTGTTACCAGTTGTCTCTTCAGTAATCATTACTTGTTATGTTCCAAAAGCATGGAGCTAACAGAAGGATGCCTGAGGAGGTTTTAGCTGATGACAAGGTATAAGCAGATTCATGTTTTTATTCGCTAGCATGTCAGTTTTGTTTTGTTTTGTTTTGGGTTTTGGTTTGTGTGGGTTTTGTTTTTTGGTTTTTTTTTCTTTTTTCTTCCCCCCCTCTGGGATCAGAGTTGTGTTGTTAGAGTACTTGTATTTGCCATTGTGCTAGAAGTAGTTGTCATAATGTAAATGAATAATTGGCAATTTATTTTTTTCTGTTTGTTTGTTATTGGCATATTCCTACAGGAGGGACTAATTGATGGTCATTATATGTGACATGAAGTTAGTTTTTGTTTTCAACTCCCTCCCGCTCCCGCCAAGAGATTTGTTATCTCAGTAGGGATCCTTCTCATCTTGCTTTTAACAGAAAACACTGGAGAACAGAGGAATCTATAATTGATTTTTGTATCCTTTTATATTTTTGTGCAGAGTTTTATGGAGACTGTATTGCAAAAATGGGCTTTAAAAAAAGTAGGAAATTAAGGACACAAAATTTTTCTCATTTTCTGAATTCGGTGTCTATATGAAAATGCATTTTGTGAGTCAAACAGCTAGCCAAGGAAATTAAACTTCTGATACCACCATCCTCATTACAGCTTGATGGACATAATTTAAGTAAAATAAAGCTTGGCCAGAGGGTCCTTCTTCCTGGGTTCTGAGCTAAAAATATGCATACCGTTGTCCTTAGCTTGCCAGCAAGTGACCAAATACTGGCCAAGAAGTTCCGGATGGGCTTGCCAGGGCAGGTGAGCCCTGTGCAGCTCAGTGCCATGCTCAGGCTCCACGTGAGCGGGCGTCCGGATGGTGCATGTGGTGTGGTGACACAGAGCCTTACTGATAATTGCAGCCTGGCTCTGACTCGGTCAGAGCGAGCTGTACTAATGGTGGTAAGGCTCAAGACAAGGTACGGATTCCGTGCCTCTGTACCACCTTGTTCTGAATGCTCTGAAAAGTGAGCAATGGAGTGAAACTGTGGCATCTGCCAAAGTGACATCTAGATTTCTTGGTGTAGAAGATTGGAGATAATACAAAATTACCATCAGCAAGGACTTGGTTGTCCAAAGTCTCAGACTGGTTGAGAAATAGTAAGCTTAAAGAGAAGTCCTGTTTCCTCAGTGAAAACTCCATCCCTAGATGCTGCCAACAACATGAGAGCTGGCAGCTCTGACAGCCTTTCTGCTACTTGTGTGGCCAGGGCACCTGTCTTTTACTTGAACCTACAGAAAGACTCCAATGAGAGAAAGTTTCTTCAACAGAGAGTTGAATTACTATTTGCTGACATGTAGTTAAGTAGGTATAACAGCAACTAGCTCCTGTAATGTGTATTTATACTGTACAGGTGTTTATAAAGTACATTGAGATCCTCAGCTGAAAGCTGCTGTATAAATGCAAGCAATAATTATTGTTACACATATAGAAGAATAAGGACTTCCTGCCAGTAGCCTTTCCTCAAGGGGGAATTTAATTTCTTTATCTGCAGTAATTTTATTGCAGTCTCTCTTGAGATTGGAATGTGCAGTATTTAAAGTTGATTTAAACAAGAGGGAGACTCACTCTGCAATCCACTAAAACCAAAGGGATGTGCTTCTACCTTCTCTTTGCTGGACGCTTAGCTATACACGCATACAGAATAAATCTCTTTCAAATTGTCGGGTGACTTCTGGTTTTCTCTGAATGAGAAGAGATACCTTTTGCCTCCCTATTTAAGGCATTCCCTTTGCACATTTGTCTCGTTTCAGGATGCACTTATTTGCACTTGCTTATCCCTAGTTTAGGGTTACCAGTCTTATTTATGAAGGATGTACTTCACATGCCAAAGTACGATAACCAAACTTATAATACAGTAGCAGCTTCTTAACAGTAACGACTGCACTTGTGTTAAAGCAGACAGGCTTACAGTCCCAACATCCTAAACGGACGCTATTAATTCAGATGTTCGTGTAAAATAATACGGCTTCAGAAAGGTGTGTCTCAGCCCTCCAAAAGAAGAAAAATGTATTTTCCTAATGTACTGGTGGATGGATGTTTAGAATTGCTGGTACTCAGCCATAGCATGTATTAAGCTCAGTAATTTAATGCAATAATTAAAATTAATTTAGATGAAAGAAATATTTTGTTTAAACTTAGGCTATATGTCAGCAAAAGCATAGTTTCTGTCAATACATCTATTTTTGTCCCATAAAAAGATACAGCAATAACACTGCATAGTGTCTTCAGAAGTATTTTAACGTATTAACAGCAGTAGCGTGATGAGAAGCTGTTACAGCTCATTTGAGTGGTTTACCATTGGACAAACAGGTGGCAATTATTGTACTTGGAAGAATTAAGTGGATCATTTGAATGGAAATGCTAGTTCTTCAATGAATTCCCTTTTTACATCAATTGTAGCATATGTCCACATTTTTTCCAACAGTAATGAATTTCCTGAGGTGGTTTCCCTTGTGCTTTTGAATGCAAAGTGTTAAAATCCAGCAGGAGAGACCTGTAGCTGACCTTTCATGCTAAATGTGAAAGGGCTGTTGCAGCCTTTAAAAGGCCTTTGTGCTTCTGGGCCTCGTGGGAAGCTCCAGATACCTTCAGACTGGATCAGCTGTTTCAGGTATGAAGCATCAGTTATGCAGAGTAACTTTTTAATATTTTTAATAGTGATGTCTGCCTTCTATGATAAGTTGAATCTGAAAACATCTGTTTGTGCATGCAACACATCTCGTTTTATGGTGCGTTCTGTCCCTTTCCCATCTGTTCAGGAGTGAAAATCACCAATACCTATGATTTGTCTCTATTCAAAGACCTTTTTGTATTTAAAAGCCTGATAACAAAATCAACGCAGGCAGTATAACTGCCCAATAAAAAAATTTCTGCAGCCATTATACAGGCTTCAGCCTTTGATAACACAAGGGTTTCTGAGTAGACCTTTGCATTTGATTAATCCTGATGCTTGTATCAAAACACATGTGGTAAGATTTTCAGTTTCTACGGAGAGGTGGTCAAATGTCAGCCTGTGATCTAAATTTAAATGGCAAATCAATGTTCTCTGTATTTTTCAAAGATTACATTTCTGATAGCCTGCTTTATTCTTTCCAGAAATCTCTGATTTCTTGCTTTTCTCTCATCTCTTTGAGAAGGGGCTATGCAGCTTCTAGGTCTGAATGGCATTATGTAGTGCCTGGTTGGTCAGGCAGTGCAGGTGCTGGCGTGCTGCTTTGTATTTGATTGACGTTAGTGGAACTATCCAGGAGAGAAAGGTGTAAAAATGGGAAAGGGAAGAGTGCGGTGGGATCCTGAAAATTCCCAGGTTAATATGCTGAAGGTGAACTGATCTGGATGCTCATAGTTTACCTGGGCTTAAAGGAAAACTGCTGTTCTTTCTATGGAGGAGAAAGCCATTGAGGGTTACAATGCAGAAATACACCTGTGTAGAGCATAGAAATACATAGAAACCACGCCTGCCAGAGGAATTCCCTGCACTGCAAACTGTACATTGTTGGGAGAATGTTAGGAAAGTATCGCTCCATGATTGCTCCTGTTTTATACTCTATCAGAGACAGGCTATGGAGCTCAGCAGAATTTCTTGTCTGGTCTCATCTGGTACAGCTGTTCTTATATCAGCTGAATAATAAAAAAATCCAATGTAATTAATGGATTTATTGTACTTGCTATTATATGTACTTGCTATAATAATTATTGCCTAGTTACTGACTTCATTTCTAAAAAAAAACAAAAATGGGGTGTAATTGCAGAGGTGTTACTGTGAGCTCTGGTGTGTCTAAAAGCATGCAAGAAGGCAAAGATTTTAGTAGAAAGTGTTTGAAGTGAAACTTCATTAGGAATGAGGTGACTAAATCACAGACATTGTTTTGAAATTGTGAGTTCTAATGTTTGTAGAAAAATTATCTGGCTGATAGCAATTATCTTAGCACCGATTGTGGGAATATGGCAGGCAGAGACACATAAGGAAATGTGGTAGGTGGAGAGAGATGTCACGTGCTTGGAGAGAGATTGCAAGAACAGAGAAAAAAAATTATAAAAGTAGGAAATATACCTTACTAATATAATTTCACATTTGCACTGGGATCCAATAAACATTTACATTCTAATATTGCTGTAGTCATATCTATTGTAACAGACTTTGTTCTATATACTTTCTGGTCTAATCACTCTATCTGAACAGTTAAAAATCATATTGTGAGTGGTTTAGGTTGAAAATTTCAGTGCTTGCTCAAAGTCTAATTCTTCTAGATGATTTGAACAAAATAATGCCCTTTTGGAAGCACAAATAGTAATCTTCCCTCTATTGTTTGAAGGAAAAGAATTTTGTTATTTATTAGCTTAAGAGCTACTTCTGCAGTATGTCCACTTTCAGTTTTCTAAAATACTAGATTGTATTTGAACCCTTCAAGTAGGTTGTTATCTGTAGCAAGGACCCAAAGATGGTATTCAAAATCATTCATTCAGAAAGCTTACAATGCAGCAGGAGTCTAATCATCAGGGTGTGCGTCTTTGTTTCTTATACTAGTCTTATTATCCCTTACTTCTTATGTAAACAATTTGCAGTTGCAAAAATGAGGGCCAACAGCCATTTTAAAATAAAATTAATGAAACCCATGAAACTGAAGTGGTTTATGAAACCTGTTTAAGAGTGCTTATAAGTTATCTTCCAAATCAGTGAATCCTCGAAAGTGTGTTTTATTCTGTCTTAAGAAATGAAATAACAAGTGGGAAGTGTTCTGTCCAATTTGCAGTCAAGAGAGACAAACCTACAATAGAGTATCTTTATTAGAGGTAAGAAATAGTCATTTTTGCCTTCTCTTGGAGCTTAGGTATAAGGAAAAATGCCTTGATATTGTTACTAAAATGTTGGAAAAGGTGAATATGTATTTTTTACAAGTGTATAAATACTAAAATAATGAAACTATCCAAGTCTCCTTGACACTTTTCTCACTACTTTAAATATATCACCAAAATAATGCTCAAATAAAACTTACACTGGAAAAAAAAATTGTGAATTGTAGAGCCTACAGCCAGCAAATGAGAAAACTCACAAGCTCAGCGTTTCCTTCCTGATCTCATTGTTTTTTCCCACTGTATTGGGTTTATGTGGCAAGGTTTTGGTAGCGGGGGGGGGGGGGAGGGGGTTACATGGGTGGCTTCAGTGAGAAGCTGCTGGAAGCTTCCCCTATGTCCGACAGAGCCAATGTCAGCCGGCTCTAAGACGGACCCGCCGCCGGCCAAGGCCGAGCCCATCAGCGATAGGGGCACACAGAAAGTGCAGCCAGAGAGAGGAGTGAGAACATGTAAGAGAAATAACCCTGCAGACCCCCAGGTCAGTGAAGAAGGAGGGGGAGGAGATGCTCCAGGCACCGGAGCAGAGATTCCCCTGCAGCCCCTGGGGAAGACCATGGTGAGGCTGGCTGTCCCCCTGCAGCCCAGGGAGGTCCACGATGGAGCAGATATCCACCTGCAGCCCGGGGAGGACCCCACGCCGGAGCAGGTGGGTGCCCGAAGGAGGTTGTGACCCCGTGGGAAGCCCGCGCTGGAGCAGGCTCCTGGCAGGACCTGCGGATCTGTGGAGAGACAAGCCCACGCTGGAGCAGGTTTTCTGGCAGGACTTGTGACCCTGTGGGGGACCCACGCTGGAGCAGTTTGTGAAGAACTGCAGCCTGTGGGAAGGACCCATGTTGGAGCAGGGGAAGAGTGTGAGGAGTCCTGCCCCTGAAGAGGATGAAGCAGCAGAAAATAACGTGTGATGAACTGACCGTAAACCCCATTCCCTGTCCCCCTGCGCCGCTCGGGGGGATAGGTAGAGAATCTGGGAGTGAAGTTGTGTCCAGGAAGAAGGGAGGGGTGGGGGGAAGGTGTTTTGAGATTTGGTTTTATTTCTCATTACCCTACTCTGGTTGATTGGTAATAAATTGAGTTAATTTTCCCCAAGCTGAGTCTGTTTTTCCTGTGATGGTAATTGGTGAGTGATCTCTCCTGTCCTTATCTTGACCCACAAGCCCTTTGTTATATTTTCTCTCCCCTGTCCAGCTGAATGGGGGGGTGTGATAGAATGGCTTTGGTGGGCACCTGGCGTCCAGCCAGGGTCAACCCACCACACTGACTTACTTACTTTTCCCTCTGACAAATGTACAAGTGCAGGGATTGGTGTAGGTCATTTGAAAATAGAGCTTGGTGACGATACTTCAGTCCTCCCAGAATTTACTTGGCGATGGATAAGAATGAAAGGGTGTGAAATTATTTCTTGGTGTATCTTTAGTGTTGCCTTCAGCTCTGGCTTGGTACTTCAGTTTGCTTCCAGCTGTTTTCTACCCAAAGTAAAATGCTTCCTGACCATGTGCTGCCTCTATTTCTGTCAAGTGGGGTTAGGAACTGGTGTTGAAAAGACAATATAATGCTCTCTACCTTCTGGAAATTCCTTTCTAAAATGAACCATCCTTAAAGGCCAGCTGTGCCCAACCACACAGCTGTTTCACAGAAAAAGTAACAGCTTAAAGCTGCTTGTGTCAAGGCCAAGAATCAGATCCTGTAAATTTATGAAAGATGAATGCTATGGTAGACTTCGTGAACATTTTTTATATAAACAAGATTATAGATAATATAATAAAAATGAATTACTTTGTAAATGACAATAAGCTTTACATATAGGTAGCTAATGCCATGTTTTGTACTATTCTTTTATGTTTGTGTCCCAGTCAACCAGCGCAGTGACCAGCCTAACCTCCAGCAGGAAATGATACATTTCATTATTCCTTATAGTACAATAAAGCTCTTTATTTACGGCAAGCATTAGTTTTGTAGTCGCAACGACAGAATTCGTGTGTTAGCAGTGCATCAAGGCTTTCCTTCCCGCCTTGTAGTAGTTATCCCTGAAATTGTCTTGTTCTTCTGTTGTCATACCTGAACATATGGTACATCTGTCAGAAAGGAGACTCTCAGCCACGGAGATTCTCTCTCCAGCCAGGTGTAACAGAAGAGACGCAAACTTCATAAGAAGTTTGCTTTTCTTATGAAACCCTAGTGAGTTTGTTCCAATTCTAACCTGCTAATTTCACATGATTGTAGTTGACACTAGAGTATTGTAAACATATCCAATTATTAGATGGTTTTACAGATCACTTTTTTGAGAAGTGCTCACCTGAGTGCATTTTGTATCGTGTCATTTTCCTTCTGGAGCGCAGGTGTTACATCATCTTCAAGAAACCGATGTTCTCTAAAGAGAAATTTTCAAATATTGTCTCTGAAATTCTGCATGTTGAGCATGTGCAAATCAGGTGGGCAATTAGATAATTAAAATAGTATTATGTGATTTTTATGGTTGAATGTAGGCTACATCCTGAGTAAAAGTAACTCATTGGAAAACTGAAGGCAGAGGTAGCTGTAGGTTGTGTAGTTACAGCAAAGTGGTCTTTCATTTGTCAGACGTTCTAGACAGAAGTGTTTGTGATTGAGTTTGGATTGCTATGCTTTTCCTAGAAAGTACGAAATAAATGGGCACAAGGAATTAATTTATTAGTAATAGTTCAGGATAACACTTTAATGTTAGAATCTGAACTTTTTAATAAAAAGTCACTCTTAAGACTACAAGAGACAGAAAGCACACGTATTTTAACAGACAAAAGCATTTGTAGAATCCTTTGTTTTTGTTAAATTCTATGTGAATTTTATAAGACTCCTTTTAGTGTTGAAGAAAATGGAGGATTAACTGTCCTAAATTATGGGAAGTGGAAAGAAATTCGTAACTGTTTCTGTGAGTATTTCTGTTTCAGCTGCCATGGAACAAAGCTCGATTTTTCTTTTATGTTGCATGGATTTGTGATCTACTAAATGGAGGAAAAAAAGTGAGGGCATCAAACTCACTCTCTTATGTGATATGTCAGATAAAATAAAACTGAGCCTAATTCATTATGATTTATAAACAGATGCTCCTGCATATGTGCATGTGTTTGTGTATTTATGTACTGATACATTTTAAGAAAAGATTGCCCTCTTGGTAATGATTCCAAATAATTATTTATGAAAAAAGATCCCAATGTGCAGGCACCTAAAATTGTTAGTCACTTCTGAAAAGACTGCTCTTCAGTTCCCACTTCCACCTTTGAATTCTCACCAAGCCTTCTCCTCCTCCCCAGTGTCATGTAGGACCAGGCACCTCAGTGTTCAGGAAGATACAGTCATGCAGTTCTTTCTAATTGCCAACACTGAATAAATTCACATTCACTTATATCTGTGAAAAACTGACAGATTGTGCTTGTACGTTTGAGCTTGGACAGTCTCTTCCATTTCAAATCTTGCTTTGCTCTCAAGCTGGAAAAAGGTCTGAGTCCTTTCTATTTTTCAAACTCGGAAATAGCCTGTTTTCCTTGGGGGAAAAACTTGTAAGGGAATGCAAAATGGTCTTCCAAGTCCAAATAGTCTTACCATCGGCATCAAGTATTTTGCACTGATCTACAACAATATTTCTAACCAGTAATTCCGCAGGTCAGCTGAAAACATAAGGCAAAAAAACCTGGCGCAATATCAGCACAGTTAATCTTTTGTAAACAGCTTTCCTTTGTGCAGTGATAACTTAGATGCTTGCACAAAAAGACAAGTCGTTACTGAACTATAAAAAAGGGAATTTTCTTACTGCTTGTCAAGCAATGCAGTAATTTTGAAAGACTAAACATCAGTAGAAGAAAAATCTTTGTGTTTCATGTATCACAGATCCATAAAGTGAGCATAGGTATAGTAATGAATGCTAGTTTACTGAATTTAAATTAGCAAAATCCAAACTTAGCTTGACAACTTTAATAAAATACTTTAACCTGTAAACAATAGTTGTTTGTCGCTGTCATTATTTCAGCACACCTGCAATATTTAGCAGTTATACAAGTGCTGAAGTCTTCTGGTATTTTCCAGAAATGCCTGCATAACAATAAACCCCTTCTTTTCCTCAGTGACTCATGATTTTAGACAGTAAGCAAGTCTAGCAGATATTTGACCGTGTGATAAAACTGGTATAGACTTGCCTAAGTCACCAGCAAAACCCTCATGAGTGCACCTTTCCTGATGATGGGGTTGGCTGGAGTGATGATCATATCAACTAAACCCGAGTTAAAAAGGCAGTAAAGAGTCTGCTGTGGTTGGCACATCCCGAGCTTAATTTCTATTCCTTTGGGATGTTTCTCTGTAATTCAGCTGTTTTCTGAAGCTGAATTAATCACATTAACAAGCATTCCCGTGTTTGGATAGAAGTACAAAGCTACTCAAGGTGATTTTCAGTGCTTTTCTTTTGGATCTAATGTTTGCTAGTTACCTTGGTGACCTTAATATATTGCACTTGTACATGAGCTAAATTCTTTAACTGGTGTATCCTCACAAGATGTTACTTATGTCAGGTTTCATACAATGTTTTTTAGGGGGTGAAGTTCACATCTGTGTTCTATGGCCATGCAACACCAAGTTCGATGGTGGTCTAAGAGCCCACTCAGATGGGGCAGCAAGGAATGCTACTGACTTGAATCAGACTGGTTTTCAGTCCTCTGTCGTTAGAGGTGTCTGTGGTATTGATACTTAGAATTTCATCAGAAGATGGTTACTTCCAGGATTTTAAAAAAACCCAAACCCCACCAGCTGTTACAATCTAGTAAGCTGAAATTTGATGGTAAAAGCGTGAGAAATGAATGTGAGAAGAGAGGGTTAAATACCTTCTTATTCAAGACAAGTTATACATGTTTCACTTAAAATTAAGGGCTCCTAATCACATGGTACATCTGTGATCAGGTCACTGTTAATTTTGAGAGCAACCTGGTTCAATATAAGCTTTGACCTTTTTCTTGGTCTAAATTTCACTACAAAATAAAACCTCAGACATTTATTATAGAAAAATGCTGAGAGTCTTGAAGACAGAGTACAGTTTGAACAAGCAGATTTCAGCATGAATGTGATATGAAATGTGTGTTCCTCCTTGTGAATGTCCTAACAAATGTGGTTAGGAAAATTTTTTTTTTTTTTTCAATCAGCCTGAATTCGAGGGACAGAGCTCAAAGGAACAGGTTTTGAAGGGGCTTGTTTGCACGATTTCCCATACCGAAAGCCAATTTTTTTACACTATAATATATCCTAATAGTTTGGGGCTTTGTGTACTCTTTCATAGGGTTACAGGTTAATGGCAAACCTCTGGTTAGGTAAGTTATTTACAGGAGATGAAGAGGAGAAAAAAGGGGTCAAAAGGAGGTCTGTGTGTATTCTGGATATTGTAGTTTTTTCTTGGAAAAAGCAGGCATGATCTTATGTAAGACAGGTTGTGGTAGAAGGAGCGAAGTTTAGGGGTAAGTGATTTATCCCCTTGCTTATTCATCTGTTACTGGATTTCTGCTTTTGACCTGTGATATTTGTTGGGGTGGGACTGTCTTTTTGTTTGTGCAATGTTAAGCCCTGTGGCCTTGAGCTTCTGGGGAAGTATGCACAGCCACCCAAATACATGAACTGGCTCTTCCGAAGAGTCGTTCAGAGACCTCCAGGGAAAAGTAATGGAGTTTCCCTGTTGGCCTTGGCTATGAAAGGGAGCTGTGGAAGATGGCCATGTGGGATGCTCTTCTTCTGACAGCACTGCAGGAAAGACAATAGAAAAGTCTTTTTCCACCTAATTAGTGATGCTTGCCTAACTGGCGAAGGTTGACGCAGTGGTTTTTTTTTCTTTTCTTTTTTTTTTTTTTTTTTTTTCCCCTCCTGTGTTACAGATATACGTGGACTGCAGGGATTTCTCGATCAGGCCTCAAGACTGGGACTTGATGTATCATTACAAAAAGTGGACAGGAACATCAGCAGAGTCTTTGCCAACCTTTTCACTACCATGAAAACAGAAGAGCTGAACCGCTATCGGGACACACTGCGAAGGGCTATCTTACTTCTAAGCCCACGGGGAGCCCAGACTTTTATTAATGAGGTCAGTGCACGGTTGTTTTTATCATCAACATTTCAGGAACATATATGGTGATTTATGTGATACCTTGCCACGCTTTCTCAAGTGGTAGATTTTGACAATGCTGCTTGGTAAATGTCAAATAAGATTGTCAGACTCTAGTGCCAGAGAACTGAAATATCAGGTACTCCATGTAATGCATACTTTGTGGTTAACGCAAATGGGATAGCATGGGCCAGATGGGCACGTTCAATATAACATACAGCTCTATGGGGCAATTTTTTTTTTCTGGTTGTCTTCCATACCAATGCTTTTGACCTGGATTTCAACCACTGTCAATAAGTGACCAGAAAATCTAGTATAGTCTATTAGAAATTAAATACAATGTGTCGGAGAGAGTCGTCTTTACTGCGGAAATCTCCAAAGTCATGTTAAAAGGGCACGTTGTTGATGTTTGAAAGCTGAATCGCAGAGTTTTTTATCAAGTATGATGTAGGAATTATATGTTTGTCTTTTTTTCTTAATGGTTTCTTGAAATCAGCGAGGCTAATTAGGACAGGGAGGTAGCTGTTGGGCAAACTTGTAATTAATGTTGTGCTGTGGGCTAATTTTTGGCATTAATTAGTTTTATCCAGCTTTTTTGATATTAAATAATGAATTATTTTACAGTGCTTTATATGTCAGAGTTGAGGATGAGCGTTGGATGCTCACTATAACTTTATGTGTGTTTGTTAGCTAAGAATCTGGCAACAAAGTAGTTTTTTTAATTTTTTTTTTTAACTAACCAGGGCTAAGACTGAGCCAAGAAATTAAAATGTGGATGAGACCTGTTTCCAGTTATCAGTTTTGCTGCATCAAAGCCTGCTAAATTTAAAAAAAAAAAAAAAAAAATCAACTTAAACTAGCTCACTAATTTTTTTATCATCTCAGCATAAGTAAATTCTCTATGTTTATCTTCATTGGGGATTTTTAAATTAATAGGGTAAATTTTATCATAAATAAATGAGGCAAATGGGTGGCTTGGGAAAGACTAAGCACAGGGACAAATCCTACTCGTGTTTGTGCATATACAGGGATTTTCAGTAGAGGAATGAGGGAGTACTTGCCTTCAAAGCGTGGTAAACTATATGCAGCTGGGTCAGGGGTTTTATTTGCTTCATAGTAGGCTTCCAACAAAAATACACATTGCTTAGCTTTCCAGTGAGTTGCAACAAAGTATCCAAACCAGGTATTAAAAAGAAATCAACATGTGTGTTTTACTCAGACCCACGCTGGATAGAAAGTCTGTCCCCCTTCAGTGCACAAGGCTCCAGAAATGTTTCTAAGGGTTACATGCATGCACTGTCAGGACCCTGCAGGTCTCTCGAGTGTAGGGGCTAGTGTATTTAACTGTTTTACTACTTACTTCACCTTAAAGCAGTGGGTATTATAGGCATTAAAGCTAATGATCTTGATATATTTCCAGATCCCTGCAGGAGTTTAACTGTAGGCAGAAATGAAAAGTAATTTATTTGGCAATCTTCCTATATTGAATCTTGATTGATTCAAAAAAGCTTTATAAAAGAAAATTTAAATCTTAGAAGGGAACTCTCAAAAGGCTTGAGATGCGAGGTGCATGGTGTAGGGAAGAATCCTTTGCTAGTGGAGGCTGGGCTTACATTTTGTAGAGAGTTACAATAACGGTGATTCCTCAATATGTCTGTCAATAAGTGCAACTAATTATCTATAGCAGAATTTCAGTCTAGAATAACAACTTTCAGCTTAAATGAAATACATATTCTTACATAATTTACAGAAATACATCATTCACAATGTGCAGCAGTAAGTGCCTTCAATGGGTTTACATATTTCCACAGTTAGTAAATATTTTATGCTGTAGGTACTATATACCTATATACTGACTAGTATTGTTACCAGTGTGGCTCTGCACCTTGGAAGTTGTTTGAGGTTTTGAAACAATTTCCCTTTTCTGTTTTGGCAAAAAATTCTAGGTCTCTCAAAAAATGTTAGTAGTAACCTGAGAAGAAAATTCAAAGACTATTTTTAAATGTTGGGATATTTATTTTCATCTTTTCTATTTTAGCTCAAGTTACAAATAAGAACTTAAGAACAAAGAGAAGAAATTGAATTTAAAGCTTTTTTTCCCATAAATTTCTGGAAATGGAAAATTCCACATCAAAAAGAGGTTCCTTGTTAAGATTTTCAGTTTTGCTGAGTTGATATTTTGTAGCAGGGGAAAAATGACTGAAAAACTTCAACTAGATCTTATTAATGTCTATTGGCTAATAACATATCTTCATAAAAACCAGGTGTTGCACACAAACCCTCCCGGGGAGTGCGGAACAAAAATAAGAGGCTTTCTTGGACAGTGTCTGGGTTATAAACCCTGATATGAATGGTTTTAACAAATTTTTCTTAGCACAAGTCATAGATATCAGCCATTGGAAGCTGGCACAAGATTTATTTTGCCTGTTTCGATATTGCAAGTGATAAATTTTTCCTGCTAAAAATATGGATCCAGATTTCAGCCTCACTTACCATCTCTTGGGTGGGCCAGAGAGATCTCATCTGACTTTGGATGCACAGAGTTAGGAGACTGTGACATCTCATACGTGAAAAACTTTCTAAATCCTAGACCACCTCAATTTTAGGATTATTTCATTAATTTTTGTTTAGGCATCATTTTCACTTTACTGGCTTAGCATCCTCAATGCATGTTTCTGTCGTGTCAAGCTTACTGCAGCAGAATTTACTGACATTTCATAAGTTTTCAAGGTTTAATATTGTGCTATAAAACGGCTTTGACTGTAAGAATAGAGACAGGAAGAGAGGGTAAAAAAAATCTTTTCAATGGTATAGGTATAAACATGGAATCAGCCTTTATTCAGAAAACAGAAGGTAAATGCACTTATAAAATGTTAGCTATCCTAGGTTTTGCATTAAAAGGTCACTTTGGGATTAAAGCAAACCTAATCTAAAGAAAGTGTGTCCCTCCTTAGTCATTTTGAGAAAAATATTCCCTTCTCCACCTGCAAAAATCCCTGATATATTTGGCCAGGTGCCATAGTTCAGTTTATATGCAAAAGCAGTCTCAGTTGTAACAGGTATGCATGTGTCCTGGTTTCAGCTGGGATAGAGTTAACTGTCTTCCTAGTAGGTGGTACAGTGCTATGTTTTGAGTTCAGAGCGAAGAATGTTGATAACACTGATGTTTTCAGTTGTTGCTCAGTAGTGTTTAGACTAATGTCAAGGATTTTTCAGCTTCTCATGCCCAGCCAGTGAGAAAGCTGGAGGGGCACAAGGAGTTGGCACAGGACACAGCCAGGGCACCTGACCCAAACTGGCCAACGGTGTATTCCATACCATGTGACGTCCCATCCAGTACAGAAACGGGGAAGTGGGGGGCAGGGATTCGCCGCTCGGGGGACTGGCTGGGTGTCGGTCGGCGGGTGGTGAGCAATTGCACTGCGTATCATTTGTACATTCCAATCCTTTCATTATTGCTGTTGTCATTTTATTAGTGTTATCATTATCATTATTAGTTTCTTCTTTTCTGTTCTATTAAACCGTTCTTATCTCAACCCACGGGTTTTGCTTCTGTTCCCGATTTTCTCCCCCATCCCACTGGGTGGGGGGGAGTGAGTGAGCGGCTGCGTGGTGTTTAGTTGCTGGCTGGGGTTAAACCACGACAGCATGTAACAGCAAAAATGATTTTATGTCTTGAAGACTATGTGATCTCCTTGCAAGGCAGTATATAGGAAGAAAAGAAGAAAAACTAGTAATTCAGAAATGGGAAGGAGATTTATTACTTTCAGCTATTCTGTTATTCTCCTTGGCATAGATGCAGGATCTGAGACTCAAAAGGCTCCCTCTTTGCGACAGCCAGATTTCACCTGCCTCTTCCACTTACCAATGGATACATTTTTTTGGTTGTAAGTAGAGGTATATTTGTATGAGTTGCTTTTATCAGCAAGGGCTCTACACTACATAGTGACACATGGAAAATGGTTCAAAGAGAGGTGACAAAAATGATAAAAGGATAGGAGAGCATGACCTATGAAGACAGGTCTCAGGAACGTGCTATGTACAGCCTGCCTAAGGGAATATAACTGAAATACTTGAGAAGAAACATGAGGAGGAGCAGGAGAAAGAATTATTTAGGGTGATTATGGGTGATCTAAAAGGAAGTAATCACTCAAAGCTAAACAGGGAATGCTTTCTAACAGGGAGGTCAGTTAGACAGAGTGAGCACTTGGTGAAAGAGGTCAGTGAGGCATCGTTCTTCAGGGTGCTTAAGAGTTTGCTCCTAAAACACTTTGGTAACTTAGTCTAGCAGTCTTTCCTGAACTAGTTTGAAGGATGTTCTAGATGACCCAGGGGTCCTTCTGAAGACATGTCAGGAAACATTTGTTGTGTGAATAAATTCAGTCTTTGTACATTTTGTATACAACATATTTGAAGAGGAGGAAAGAGATCTTGTAGTTTAGTGTTTCTCAGTTTCCTATTGCAGATATGCAGTAACTATTAGCTGTGGAGGGTTTGTTATTTTCTTCTTCAAAGAACACACACGGTTTGTTTGGGATATGTATTTTAATGAGATTTTTCCTTAAAACTGTAGGTGATATCTGTTGCTTTATAGACTTCAATCATCCTAATTTCCAGTATTATTACCTTTACTTTTGAAACTCAGTAAAATGGAGGCTGTAACACAGTTGCATGTGGTTATTGATCTGAGAAGAGAAGAAATTCTTGGCTTTACAAACCCTTTAACTCAGCATTACTTGTTTTTTGGCAGCTTCGCTGAAGTGAAAAATGTTCCTGTTTAGGTGCATCTCTGAAAATGATATCATTACTTGTGAGTCTATCTTGCCTGTAAGCTAGTAAGCTCACTGCAATAGGTTGCTAGTATATATGCATATCACTGCAGCATACCAGCTGAAAGCAGAACTCTTTGCATGCCTAGTATAGTAAAAAAGTTAAAAAAAAAATGAATAATAAAAGAAAGCAGATTAATTGCATTAAAAATTAATGATAAAACCCTGTATCATTGCAGCAGGGTTATCTGAATCACTGCAATTCCAATTTGAGCTGAAGCTATAAACTTCCAGAATAATACTAAGTTTGTTAAACAGTTATAATTTATCTCTGCCCTGTTTATGTAGTCACCTCTGTGTCCCCACTGGAAAGCAAAGACTGTTCTCTGTTTCTCCTTTACCCTAGTTCATGTCAAATGTTCTGACTGGTCCTTTAAAAACAAAAATAGATATTCTGCTTTTGGTTTAGGCTTTTGGGATCATTTCATGCTGATTTCTGGCCTGCCTTCATTCCTGGTCATTGAGGATGCTGAGTACCTTACTCCCAGAACACTCCCAGTTGGCGCTTGTTTGTGAACAGTGCTCCAGACTTCTCTTTTTCCTTCTACAGTTGGTGACATGCTATTACTTGACTGGAGCTGCAGGAATTATTTATACCATCTTGAACAGTCTGCACCCACAAGCAATTGTATGAAATAGTTTTTCACAGGAAGCAGAGACCTTTACTTTTCAGAATTTAACAGGAAAAAAAGCTTAATACTAATTTTCTGGTACTTGGCATTTCATATTGGCATACATCTTTTTTTATTTATGTTGCAAATGTTCAGCATATTAGTCTGTGTTTCTGTTTTATATGCAGTATATAAACATCTTGAAATATTGGTGAATAATTTTGGGAGAAAATATTAAGCCTCTTCTGTTTTTAGAAGGCAATTTCTTTGTTTAAAGAGCTGGTAGTGATTTGTGAGTGCTGGTAACAGAACTGTAGAAATAATACATTCTTCTTTCAATAGTTCAAGTTAAATTATACCCACCTTATTTTTTCTAAATCCTCCTCTGGTTTTCTATTTCTTCCTCTGAGCTAAAATGTTGTCTGCTATTGTTGACACTTGCAATACAGTAAGACTCATTGCGCTTAAAGAGAATAATAATTATAATTAAAACCCAAGCAAACCTCATTAAACTGCTAAAACCTAAGTGAAAACAAAGCCTCCCAGTTTGGGATAAATTGGCTTAGAAGCAGGTTTCTTTCCACTGGGCCAAAAAAACCCCAAGATGCAAACCCTCCCATATTTTGTTTCACTATGATTAGTCCAAGCTATGGGGTCACTGTGAGAATATGTTTGGAACAATCATTTACATATGTCGTTATAGATTTGTAGGCACTGTGAAGGGTGGGTGGGTGGGGGAAATCACAATTTGGTGAATAAATGACTTCAAGAATTGCTTACATAGCTTCATGTAAATGACATTCGTTTTACTACTGCAGGTATGTTTAAGTGACAGTAATTTTAGAAATCTTTTTTTTTTGACTCCACTCATACTGTTGCACCAGATTTTGAACCTGAATGTTGAAATCATGAGAAACATGAGGCTTGAATCTAATTTTGTACATCTCCAACAATAACTGATAGCAGTTTTGTGGGGCTTTGTGGGTCAATTGAGAAAAAAATTATGAAAATAGAATACATTAGCATGAGTTACACAAAGTCCTTATGAGTCTAGAAACTGCTTTATTAGCAGTCTTACTAAGTCCCTCAATGTCAGTAATATTTCTGGTCTGAAGGAACTAGGTTTTTCAGCTCATATTTTGAATCTGATGACTGGGCATGCATTTATAGGGGATCATTTATTTTAAAATGTCATTAAATCTCTAAGTGTAGGAACTGGGCGTTCCTCTTGCTCCAAATGCTTGCTCCTCAGTGTACTTTTGGATCCTTGTTTCATTGTAGGTGTTTGGTTGCTAAAACATGACTCAATTCCTGAAAATTTTGCTGCTGTCCACAAGTAAGAATGTCAGGTCTAAAGGAAACTGTGCCAAATATCTGGCTGACAAAATTGTTGAAATATTTTAAATTAACTTTTGTCTCGTGAGCTTCATTAATTTTCTTTTTTTTTTGGTTGTTATTTTTCATTCATTAATTTTCTTTTTTTCATCCTCTCTGTTAATTTTCTCATCTATTATATTTTTATCTTCCTTCAATCTCACTGTTAAATATGGAAGCTACACAGCATGGTGCAAAGTAAGCCTGTTCACATGGGAGGGCCCTGGAAAAGCTGACATGTCTGTACAGTGGAAGGCAACGGGATGCAGAGGCTGATGTTCATGTCCTGGAAGCAGGAGCTGGTGTTACCGTAGCACCGTGTTGGGGTTCATAGGTTTCTCCTTCCAGGGTAACCCCATGTTAACTCAGTCAGTTCCAGAAGTAGCTCTCTGCACAGATTTAACCTCAAGATTAGGGGATTCTAGCTGTCAGGAGGGGTTGTATTTATGGGCGGTTTTTTTAAGGAAGAGGAACTATTAATGACTTGGAAACACAGAAGTGTTGTATTGGGCCACATGCAGTTCACTTTCTTTAGTATTGTCTTTAATAGCACCCAGTGTCGGCTTTTGCAAGAGCTGAGACAGAACAACTCTCTAGCAAGCACTGAAAAACCAAGGCTACCAAAAACTAACCCCATCTCCACCTACTCCTTTATGGCTGTTTTTTCCAAATTATTTTACTTCAGATTGCTTGACTGGCTCCCAGAATACTGTGCAATTTAAAGATTAAAAAAAATATATATTACATATATATGTATTTTTAATGTAGTGGAAAGTTAGATTAAATACTCTGACATATCTGTGGTCATTATAATACATAAATATATGCAAAATGTTTCTCTAAAATACTGCAAATCTGCAGATGACTTTATCATTCCCAGCAAGGATAATTTTCTGCAATTTAGGTATAATTTACCAGAAAGCAGAGATTGCTAATTAATTATGGATGATTAATTTTAAAATATGCTCCTGCATTTGCATTTCATCACTATACCAGTGTTTGCCCATTGTAAGACAGTAGCAGAAGCAGTACAGGTACATGAGAAAATGTGTTTGCCTTATAAAAATCGGAAAAAAGTAATGGCCATACAAAAGCTATTTGCCATCTTCCAGTTTTACTTTTTCATATAAATTCAGTGTATTGTTCATGTTACTATGCTAGGGCAGCTTGACTTTGAAGATTACAAAATACATACTGCAATTATTTTATATTCAATTTTTGAACCTTCAACACCAGTGTGTACACACCATAGTTACACATTGACTTTTTCTGTGGACACATCTGCAAGCTTCTCTAAGCACAAGGATTGACTTTGAGTGCAGGGCTCTGCACAGTCAGTCAATCGTCTCTCCCCTAAAATGCATTTCTAGACCTGGTGTTCTGGATTAAGAAAATCACTGACTCATTTCATTAGTTGTTTCAGAGGTTATAGAAGGTGGCCATTTATCCTTAGAAGGGATGAGTAATAATTGCTGATAATAATTTGCACCTGCTTTGCATCTTTTCACAGGAGGTTTTTAATCACTTTTAGGAGGTGAAATAAAATTATATTTACCCAAGACTTATTTTTAGTTTCAAACTAATTTGGAAAATGATTTAAGCCTTCACTAATTGCTTGAAGCATACAGTATAGTGCTGTCTGTGTGTGAGATAAAAGCTTGGGGAAGATTTACCATGGTTTGAGAAGATTAATCCCAAGCAAGGTGTCTTAGGACTGATGCTCTGTTTCTCTTCAAGTTATTTCTACGTTGGCCAGGCAGCGCACAGCCTAGGTGCAAGGGTTAATGTTGTTGATGCAGCACTGCCCAGTGTGTAGGTGTTGTGGTTTAACCCAAGCCGACAAGTAAGCACCGCACAGCCACTTGCTCACACTTCCCTCCCTACCCCACCCTCGGTGGGATGGGGAGGAGAATCGGGAAAAAAGTAATACTCGTAGGTTGAGATAAGAACAGTTTAATAATTGAAATAAAATATAATAATAATAATAATAGTAATTTTAATGACAAGGTAGATAACAAAGAGGGAGAGAAATAAAACGCAAGAAAAGACAAGTGATGGACAATGCAATTGCTCACCACCCGCTGACCAATGCCCAAGGAGTGATCGGCCACACCCGGCCAACTCCCCCCAGTTTATATACTGAGCATGACATTCTATGGTATGGAATATCCCTTTGGCTAGTTTGGGTCAGCTGTGCTGGCCATGGTCCCTCCCAGCTTCTTGTACACCTCCTCACTGGCAGAGCATGGGAAACTGAACAATCCTTCACTTATCCTAAGTGCTACTTAGCAACAGCTAAAACATCAGCGTGTTATCAACATTATTCTCACACTAAATCCAGAACACACTGTACCAGCTACCAGGAAGAAAATTAACTCTATCCCAGCCAAAACCGGGACAGTAGGAGATAACACTGAATGTTATGCCCATTTCTTTACAGTCCAAAGCGTAGAGCTCCTAAAAAAATCCAAAAGAGAGGCTCAGGGGAGCTCTCTGGAAATGTAAGGGAAGAAATATTTGGGAACCTTGTTCATCAAGGACAAGCAGTTAGATCTGATTAAATTAAGCTTATAACTTGAGACAGTGTTGTAACTGTGCAATAAGATTGTCTTTTCCTCAGGCAAAAAGTGTTCTGTGTCAAATAAATACAGCAGTATATCATCAGCATAAAGCATGATGTGTCAGTTCATTCATTTACCTTTGTACCTTGGAGGGTGGCAAATATCTTAAAAATTAGCAAGGGTTTTAGAGTTGTTTTGAAAAGAGTATAGTCCTATGCTGATATTTTTTCCTACTGCTACTGTTAGTACTATGGTGCTATTATAACTAGTATGCTTGTTATACTTGAGTGTCTTATGAATTGGGATGTTGTTTAACTAGGTGTTGTATGAATGTGTGTCCCCAAAGAATTTACAGACTGCAAGAGGTGACAGATAGAGATACCTGGGGAGTAAAAGGGATTGATGATGGATGTTGTTCAATGACAGAAATAGCATCTTCATACCAGGATCTTAGAAATTAGCATTAAAAAAAAAAAGGAATTTAAGGTATTTGTGGAAATTTTTTTTATAAATAGGTGTAGCCGAAGAAAGTTGACACCAAGGCCAAAATCTTGATTATGAATTAGAGGTAACCTGGAAGATTGGAATAAAAAGTGTATAGTGTTGGAAGTGACAATAGTTAGCATACCTTTGATGTGGCAGATAACAAGGGAACTATTGAAACAATGTGAAGAGATGGGTGAAATGATCAAAGCAAGGGGTTAGAGATCCTCTTTGGGGCAGAAATTTCAGTGAGGTATGAGAGGAGCTTGCAGTTCTTAAAGTCAGAAAGATGAACTGTAGCAATCAATATATAATGTCATCAGAGCTGGGAAAGGAGTTTTAGCATTACAGATGGGTAAAAAGAACTGTTTATTAGAGAGGTTGTATTTAACAATGCTGAGAGCTTTGGGGCTTATCCTGGATGAAAGGCTTTGCAAGAAGTAAGAATCAAAGATGACACTTGGATTGTAGTCCAAATTGGCAGGTCTGATGTTCTGGCTGTCCATTTTGACTGAGAAAAAGGATTTCCTTTCCCTGAAGGGAGAGGGATGAGAAATCTCATTATCTACATGAAGTTTATGAGGGTATCCAGAAAGCAGGCTAACAATTTAGACTGAACAGGATATGAAAAATGTGTCACGGAGAAGTAGATCAAGACTCATCAGCATGTGAATGGCAGTGGATTTTTCGCTAGTTTGCTTGCTGGATAAAGTTAGTGTAAAGAGAGGAGATTACAGAGTGAATGGGTGTGGGACCCTCCTTGGGAACTTGAAGAATATCACAGAAAGTATCTCCAGGAGAGGCTGTGCTGAAGGAGTGGCATAGGGAGAAACCCAGGAGAGAAGTGCTGGGAAGAGGAGGTTTATCAAGAAGAAACACGATCAACTGTATTAAAACCACCTGACAAGTCAAAGAGAAGAGAGTAAGAATTTTAGAGTTTGGCTAAGAAAAGTGAATGCCAGTAGGAACAGTTTCAGTTAAATGCAGAAGGTAGAAACCCGAATGAAGAGAACTTAGACCAAGACCAGAAGAGAAGGTTCAAGGCAGTGCATGTAAATCATGTGTTAAAGGGTCTGCAGGGAGAAGAGAGAGAGGGAGGATGGGGTGATAGGTATAGAGCCATGAAGGGTGTGACAAAGGAGGGGTCTAAAATACTTTCTGGCCTCAGGGAAGAGAAATGGGGTAAGAAGAAACTACTTTAAAGGTATATAAGGAGATCTTCTAATTCTTTTAATGGTACTGTATGGAAGATCTCTTCAAAGGTACCAGGGACTTGAAGGCATTGCACATATGGAGTGAAGAGAGACAGGCTAGCAGTGGTAGCACTTTGTTGTGGGCTGGGGCTTACACCATCTTTTCGGATGGGCAGTGTGTGGTCTCCAGAGTGACAAATTAGGAGTTGACCCTGTTTGCCTTTGCAGTTCTTATCAGATATGCACTTTGCATGGTGTGTTGTCCTCCAGCCCTTGGAAAGCTGTATATCAGTAGAGATTTTACTCCCTGCTTTTGTTGTTGGTTGGTTGGTTGTTTTAATGAAGCAAACAGCAATGTGCAGAAATCCTTCATATTAGTCTTACTGGGAAAGCAGACAGTTTTCCAGGTTTTTGGATCATTTCCTTTGCAGTGTGAGTGCTAAGAGAATAAAAGCAGCTCTGACAGCATCCTCTGTGGGGCAGGACATAAACAGTGTCGTAAGGACAATTTCTGATAGAGTTTTAGTTTTCAGTAATGTCTTTATACTGCAAAAGTCTTCATGCTGAAATTTTCATAGAAGGAAATATAATCAGGTTTCTGTACATAGATTTGCTGGTTTTGCCATTGTTTTTGTTCACTGCTTGTTCAGGGTTTTGTTAAGATACATTTTTATAACTTTTTTTTCAAGGATCACTTTTCAAGGTTGATCTCTTTCTGTTGAGGCGGGTACCTAATGATTATCCCTACTGCACATAAAATGTGGAGGTAAAGGATTGTTAGTCCTCTTTTTTCCAGCTGGGGTGTGGGGGTACAGAGAAAGTAGGCAATTTACTGGGATCACCTGAAATGGGGACTGAACTTCTAAATGTCAAACCAAGAACTTGCCCAAAAGGTCATCCTTTCATTTGATACTGTCAGGTATGTCTTTGCCACTATTGACCCCTAGTTGTTTCATTTGACAGAACTGATAGTCCTGTCACTCCAGTCATCTTTTTGTCAGACATATGCAGCCTTTAACCCATACACACTGTGTCAAATATTAAAACTTTCTTTGAATAATGTGTGTTGGCTTTAGTTTCAGATAAATAATGCAGCTTGCACATGCAGTCCTACAGAGCACTTAAATTGCTGCTCAGGTAACTTTAAAAATCTGTATTTTATTTATTGAATTGAGCCCTTTTATTGTAATGGAGTTATAGTTTGCTATAGACCATGCTCTGTGAATGAGATCAATTTGTTTGGCACTGACCCATCCATTCAACTTGAAGCAATTAGATTTAAAAGCTTTGCACTTTATTAATGTGTGTGCAAATAGTAATTGGATTCCAAGGACACTCTTTAGGAAAGTACCTTGAGTGATTGGTCTTGATACATAATTCATATTTTGCTTCCAACTTTCCAAAGGAAAAAATCATATTAAAATTATTTCTAGATAATATTGAAAAGGGAAAAAACCCCAAGCCTTGAAGTATGACAATGACTTTGTGTGTTTAATGAAAGTATATTGACTTGAAAATATTACAAGTTCCCCCAACATGTTTTCCCATAAAATTATTAGAGTATAGAGAATATTTTGAGATGTACATCAGCACACTAAAAAAAAAAATCCCCAAACCAACAAAACAAAAAACATAACACCATAGTGTTCATTTTCTGAACTGTACTAGCATTCAAGATATTTTAAAAATCAATGTCAGTTCTGAATGCATCTTGATTTAAAGTCAGAACAATCTAGCAAATACAGCACTTCAGCCTGGATACAGTTATGAATACTTGATAAAAGTATGCAATTCAAGTCAGGCTCATCCCTGATAGCTCACATAACCAAGAGGTACTCTAACACTGGAAATGCCACCGTGTAAATAAGATGGTTACATCATCCAGGCCAAGCAAGCAGTGGAAGTGTCCGATTTGGACAATGTGTGGCATGCAGGAGTGCTAAAAAAACTACCAAAGAGAGAAAGTTGTGATTAAAAAGAGGACCTTAGGGTCTTGATGCCAAGCCCTCTTAAATCTTTGGGAATGTATGCCTGGGATTCTCACTGCCTACTTCCTTCATTAAGAGCCCAAAGTGTGAAACATTGCTGTGAACAACACAATTGATTTCCAGGTAGTTGTCATGCATGTAGGATCCTGTGCGTCAGGGCACCTCCTCTGTCAGCAGCCAGAACATCCTCCATCTTCCTTTGGGAAAATTTTTATGTAATGTATTAATCTGTATAGAATACAGCTTTTTTTTTTTTTTTTTTTTTTTGGTATTTCTCTAAAGAACTTAGAGTTTGCATAGGATTCTTCAGAAGGGTTCATGCAGCCCAAACCTTTGGAGAACCAAGTGAATCTCAGGTTCCTGGTCTCGATGCTCATAACTTCAGTTTATATTTACATCTTCAACATTTTCTCTCTTTCTCACTATGTTTGAATATGTTTTATACTTTTTTTAAACATATGTCTGGATTTCAATAAGGATACTATTTTCTGTGGTTAGAGATTATGAGCCTTTAAAATAATATTACCCATACAGTTTTTTAAAAGAAAAGTCTGTCCAAAGATCATCTAATTTTCACCCAAGTAGTTTTTATTGTATATATATATACATAAAAATAATTAATAGTTAATTACTTAATAGAGATAATTAATAACAATTACATTTAATGCCAAACATGTCCGAGTAAACTATATGTACTTATGTAGTATATATAATATATAAAAATATCTATGTATCATATGTATTATATATCCACACACACAACTTGCATGTTATACCATGCCCAGGTCAGTCACTTAAGGAGGAATTTGCATGTGTGGAAATATGGAAGAACAGAGTAAATGTTTGTGTTCTGTGCAAATAAAGATACTGGAGCAGAAATGAACCGAAGAGTGCAAGTTTCTCAGAGTTGTTCTGTTTCGGCTCATTGAGAACATTGACATTTCTGATGTGCTCTACTGATATTTGCAAATAGTGTCAACATCTTTCAGCATAAATTAGGTGGAGAACTGTATCTTTAAAAGCCTGTTGGAACTGGTTATTATTTCATGCAGGGGATTTGCAATGTTGATCAAATGGAACAGTGTAGAAAACCCACCTCACTCAGGCTCGTTGGCACTGAATTTTCTGTGAATGGTGAAGACACAAAAAGTAAAATGAAAAAAGGTCGGTCAAAGCCTGAATACAAGAGTGAGCAGGGAAAAGCCACCCAAGTGCTGGCATCCTTGCAAAGCACAGAGGCCTCTTGGGGAACATGAGGAGTGCTTCAGCGTGAGTGATAAAGTCAGCCAGGCATTGGTCCCAAAACACTCCATATTTTAATGGTAACTTGTGCAGAAGCTGTTCTTTGTGATTTCTAAATGAAATCTGTGGAAAGTTGCAATCCCAATTGAAAAGGAAAACAAACCTGAATGAAATGGCTGAGTGGAAGTGTCAAAGCATCAACAAATTTGTGAATAACCTGAGGCTGAAGAGTCGGTTTTGCCATTTTGAGACTCGTCCTCCTGGTATCTGCAGAAGGGCCCGGTTGGCTACTTATATTTAGTGGTTAGTAAGAATGTGAAAGGGAGTGGCAAGCTCTACAGTCTTTTAAGTGGAAAAGCAATGACCGTGTTTATAGCAACCTGGCTATACTGGACAGCTTGCATTGCTGTTAGCGGCTGCCTTATACGTCAGGAGTGTAACAGTCACATTAATGTTCCCACAACATGGTGTACATAATCTTTATCTCTGTTCTGGTTTTTGCTGCTTTGAAAAATGAAATTCAGCTTTTCTAGCCAGAGAATTTATGTCTTTCTCTTGATCTCTTTATTTTACTCCCCTTTCAAATGCTTCCCGTTGTGATAAATTTAACTCACTACTTGTGATAAATAGATTAAGAGTTTAAGACATCCTAACAGTAAATGATAGTGGTGCTCATGTTAAAATGAGCTACATAGGCGCTTAATGAGATATGTTTGCACTGTTGCAATTGCTAATCTAAAATTAGAATTAAGAGGACATATAAATCATTACAGGGAGGTAATGACCCAGTTAAACAATTGCCATATCAAGGTGCTTTGCTTATGTATAAAGCTAAAGTCCATTCTTTTCACCTTGACCAAAAATTTATCAAAAAAACCCCCCGAAAACCCCAACCCTCCCCAAACTACTGAAGCTTTCATGTTGACTGCTGTAATTAAAAGTGAATACTTAGGTCCCCTCTGTTTTACCACATTACTGGAGCCATGAACACTGTCAGTGGCTGTGGTCAAACAGTTAAATCAAGAGGCTAGTGGGCTGCTCTAGAGTGTAATGGCACCCCCCAATTTCCCACTCAGCTCATTGATATTGATTTGCAAATGAATCTGCCTGTTTATTTATTGGAATCACCATTACTTCAGCAAAGTGTTCCAGCCAAGATGCAGCAGCTTTCCAAAGGGCTCTGGATTTCATTGTTTATCACTGTCACTTGCTTGTGGAAGGATCAGGAAAACTAGCAATGGGGACTTGTAATAACCAAAAAAACCCAACCGACCAAACAAACAACAAAAAAAGGTGTGAGTTAGAAAAGTACTTTGGTACTGAAGTTTTTAAAACAGCTAAAGGAAGATTAGAGGGTAAGAATGCAGCAATGTTTCAACTGTGTTTTAATAAAGATAAAGATAAGGTAGTGTGGGAAACCATAGCATGTATGCCACTGCTTTTGCTAATGCTCTTTATTTACTTGTTAATATAAGCAGTCCTCAAACAGATGCTTATCTTCTAGATCAAGACTAGGGAGATGGAGACTCTATTTGCAGTAGATTATAATTATATGGACAACTCCTTCCTACCACAGGAAAAATGTGAGGATAAAATCTGAGGATAAAATCCAGGAATGCTCATAAGACACCAGACAGCAAAGTAACGAGAACAAGATGAGCTAAGTGGATGGATAGTTTAGATGACTGGGCAAGACAGATATTTGTTAGAAGAGAGTCACGTCAGTGTCTTGGGTTTGAACTATCCATATAATCAGTGTTTGAGAATACTTTGAAAACCTTTTTTGTTAATCAAGAAATTCTTCAGATATCAAGAATGACCAATTTCCATACAGTGTGTTAACATTAGGAGGACAATTAATGATTCTGAAGCACTGCCATTCTCCTGAGCCTACCTATTTGTTGTTGTGCACATTTTCCCTCAATCTTGTGCTATTTTCACTTGGCCCTGCCCAAGAATGAAGAAAAGGGAATAAGGTTTGTCTTTTAAAAAGCTGGGCAAACTAACATCGTCTGTATGTGAGATGAGAGAGAGAGAGAATGGAATAGCGGAGTGCCGCATTTGTCTTGCCCTCGTTCAAGTAGTGACATTTCCGCTCATCAGCTGAATCTTCTAAAGAATGTCAAAATGTTATTGAAGAAAACCCCATGCAAACTCCCTCCAGCTCTTTGTTGCTTTTGACAAGAGTACATGAAGTCCTCTTATGTGCAAGAGAACTATATCAAAATGGCTGGTTTTGTGCATTTCCTGCTGCTATTTATTGGCAGAATGGCTTCTGGAAAGGTTAAAGTAGAATCTATTCATCCAGAATTCTGGCAGCAAAGGTAGCCATAGATTTGGTGCCAGTCCCCTCATTTGTGCTTGACCTTGCTTTCCTCTTGGTGCTCCCTGCATACACTGCCTCTGTAAAACCCCGCTGTTCCAACGCTAGAAATATTTTTGGTGAGAATACTGAGCTCAGCTGAGTTTGCATGAGAGCTGAGCCACCTCTGCCATTCTGTGCTTAACCTTTTGAGATTATATAATGCTGGAGGAGAAATTCATGATTTCTTCTCCTCCCTGGTGCTAAGGTCCTAGAATAGGTGATGTTTCAGGCCAGAATTAAGTTTTTATTTTTAAATACATTGAGTTTGTAGGTTATTTAAAGAATAATCTCTTGCGCTTTCTTGACTACAAGCAATGACTAGCTCCTGAGAAAGATTAAACGTTTCCACTTTGTTTTCACTAATCAGTCTCAAAAGCCATTTATTGTGAATATACAACAGAGTAACACAAACTATCACTATTTCGCATTAGTTGTCCAACAGGCAAAACCAGTTGCAGATTTTCTGTGAAAATCGGGAAGAGCCTTCAGTTGTTCTTTCTCTGGTTTTTGAGTCATGTCATAATGGCATAAACACAAATGAATACATCTGTTGGAATGAAGAAATTTAAATAAGAATATTTTACGCTTTTGAGACAATGTAACTTAATCTATTGATTGAAACAATGAGCAATGTTAAATTCCATAGATTCCCTCCCCCATATTGTAACTATGCAATATACAAAGAAATCCTGTCATATATTGTTATAGGGGCAATTCTTCTTTTGTTATTGTTTCATATTGAATGATCACAGACTTCAGATCCATTTTGCACAGGAAAAGCTTTTAAATGTCAATGTGGGTCAGCTGGTTTACCACCAAGTACAATTTTTCCACTGTGTGCTGTAATATTCTTTGCCATCATTTAAGAATCTCTTACAAAAGGTATTGGACTCTTGTTTTCACTTGATTCCTTCAAATGATTTGCTTCCACAGCTGATCCATGGGTAGGACATGTTATTGACCAATACAAGCACAAGGCTTTGACACATTGACAGTGGTGGAAATGGCTTTTGGAAAGAAAATTTTGGTTGATAGGTTGGGTTGTTCATAGCAACATTCTGTTAGAGCCATGTTCTGGTATTTCCATCTTTTGTATTGCAGTAGTGGTATGTGTGTGTGTATATATATTAAAAGAAATCGTTATTTGAAATCACTATTATTGCAGTCTCTTGAATAAAAATGGTGACCTGGTGGTGGCTAGACAATGGACAGTTGCTTCTACTGCCTGTTTGCTGAATTACCAGCCATTTTCTCCACAGGTATTTTAAGTCTCTGGAGGTGCCTGTGCCCTCTGTTCATCCGTTAGGTTCTTATGTTAGTGCTCAGACTACAGGTTCTCCTGTTCAACACCTTTGCCTATGTGCAGGAGCCCACAGACTACCTGTCCCCGAGAACAAGTTCAATCTCCCCAAGTTCATAATGCAGTGTAAGCGATTCCTAACCTGAATCCCAACAAAAGTGAGTTTTCAATTTTAGTTAAATTTTTTAAAGGCATGGTTTGATGGATTAAAATGAATATGGGCACCTGTTTAAAACCAAAACCAAACAGAAAACCACCTGTCTTCCCTCTTTTAAATAAGCAACATAAGATGTTTCCAAACCTTGTGATAAAATCAATACTTTCATGTAGGGTTGTGTCCCTGCTCAGAGTCTCTGGCAGTGCATGTACGTTCAGAAAAGCAGGCTCCACCATAGCACGTCACAAGGCTCCTAGTGTTAAGTGCCCCAGTTAGGCTAAACAGGATCAGTCTGTCTATGGAAAGTGGAAATTGCCGCTTTTCCACCTGGTCTTTATTAGGCTTTTGAAGTGCTCTCCATCGCGCTCTTTTCTGAGTGCATCACTATTACTCGATGACAAAACAAGATCTCTATAGACTGGGGTACAGATGAGGGATGTCTTCATCTTTTCTTTCTCAAATTAGAAGAAAGCCTAGTCAAAGGGAACTTTTTGATATCTATGTAAAGAGCATCCTGGTTGTGTATTTATTGCATTTTTCTTCAAAACAAGAGCAGCTTTTTTTCTGAGAGCAAGAAAGGAGCTGTTTTTCCTCTGATTCTCCTGACACATTTCCAAACCATTTGGGAGCAAATATTTGAAAAAATTTGACTGTGCATCAAAGATAAAATCAGACCTCATGGGATGGTAGCAAAAGAGATAGTATAGAGTAAAGATGAGAATTCAGAATGTGCTGCTGAGGGTGCTTGGTGGTGCTTAAAAAGTAAGTTGAAAGCAGGCTGAGGAGCATCAAGAAAGGCTGCAGGGTCACAGGATTTTGTTAGAATTAGAGGAAATGGCTTTTGGGATCAAGAAATACACTCTGCAAGTTCATAAAGCTAATATTCATGTTATATCTCATCTCTGTTGAGGAGGCCAGAAGGATTAAATGGGAGGCTAACTTCCCAAACAAGTACCAATTTCACTCACGAGACCTCAGAGCTCAATAGAATTCCTAAAATGTTGAGGCTGAAAATTGAGTGATACTTGTTTTGTTTAGAGCACAGTAACATTAGTACAGATAAAGGAATATTTGGTAACATGCATTGATGTCTAAGAACAAGCATGTCATGGAGAGAGAAGGTTCAACAAACATCTTGAATTTTCCTAGCCTCTGCTTGTCCCATATATTTGAATGTTGCTTGCACTATTGTTCTGCTGTTTTTATATATATATATTTATTTTTTTTAACCTAAAGCACTGAGAAGGCATACTTATGATGAAAAGGAAATGCTGAGTTTGGAGAGAGCATGTAGGGACTTGTATTTGGTTTTGGGGAGTCTTTTGGCTTGCCTTGCAAGAATCCCATTTGTATTTAGTTTAAATATTTATGAAAAAATAATGAATTTTAAATGGAATTTAGTGATAAGGGTTTGAGTTAGCTGCTAGTTCTGCCAGTAAATAGTAGATTCCCTTTAAGCTTACCAAATGAAATATGATATAAGTTATTAAAAATACCACCAATAGAAATCTAGTTCATTAGCTGTGTTGCTAAGGCTATGGATTTATTTTCTCAAATTCATAAGCAAGTTCTATATACATGTGTATATAGAACTGAACATCTGTTTTTGTATATTGGCTGTAACTGGATATAATGAATGTAATGTATATCAACTTTATGGTAGTTAAATAGTATGAGTATACATATGTAGTATGAATTTGTATGCATAGACTATAATGGACTATAATATTTATATATTTTGAACATATAATTACAACTGGACTCATCAATTAGGTGTTGGACATGTAACTACCTTCTTCATATCCAAATACTTTACTGTATATTTAGACAGTTTATCAGTGTTGTCAGAAAGTTGTACAAACAGCCATGTATATGATTTTTAATGCAATTTAAAAGAAAGCCTTTATGTTTGTGTTTTGGGTAAAATGCCTACTGTCAGCGAATAAGCCACATTTCTAGACATCTTCAGTGCATGGCATCTTGCATGTCAAACTGAAAAGGCACAAGCCCACTTTAATATTTGCCAAAATCTGGGATTGCAAGGGGTAAGGTCGAAGAGGGGAGTACTGGCTGAGAAAGGTAATGGCTTTACTGCATGGTTTACCTGGGTGTATGTCTGTTATCACATATCTGTGGTCATTCTAGATTTCCTTGGTCTTTGTCTATGGACCTTGTTATTTGTTTTCTTGATTTAATTTTCTTTGCATTATCCAACCTGGAGAGTTCCCAAGCACATCTCTCCCTGCTTGCACTTTCTTAGCATACTTTGATTTTTTTTCTATGCAACTGCATAGTTTTAAGAAAATCTTTTACTTTAGAGTTTTGATAGAGAAATCGATAAGAGCAGCCAGTAAAGTGTTCTATCCAATAAAATATATGAGTTCTGGTAATGGCACTATTTTATTTTATTTTATTTTCCTCTGAAATTTGAATTCTGCTTTACCTTGTTTAGTCTACAGTGATACCCTCTCTGAAGTGATCCCAATGTTCATCCTCTTTTCCCTAACTGTTCAGTTCTCAATAGTTCTTGCTTTGGAATAATACATTACTAGAGTATAACAGATATTTCCAGGTTTTGTCTGTCTGATTGGATCTCAAAATTCATGGGATGATCCTTATTTATAGGATCAAAAATGTTTTTAGCCATGCAAATGTGGCTTTTGAGATACATAGACAATTGGAAAATGTTAGGAGCCCTACTTAGTGGCACACCTCTCATAGAAAATTAATAAGAATTTAAGTTGATATTAATTTATGATTGACTTAAGTCATACTTAGGATCAGATCATATTTTCTGCCATTAGATGTCAAAAAAAACAAACAGCCAACACAAAGTTGTCATATCTGTATTGAGCTACCTACAGAATGTGTGCAGAGTGCTAGAGACATTTGACAGATTTTATTTAACTGTTTTACTTTAGTGTTTTATCACAGAGCATTTTTTCTTAATGAGAAAGTTGATAGCTAGATTATACTGAACTAACCTAATCTCTGATTTAACCTTATGGCTTATTATTTCAGCTTCTTCCGTGACTCATTAGTTGTCCTCCTTGCCCACAGTAGCTCAGCTAGGTCTTGGGAGAAGCAGATCAATAGAAAATACTTAGATGCATAGTTGTTTACAGACACAGCTGTCTTGCATACATGCAATTTTGAACATTAGTGCCTTTCAGGCCTCTCTATCACTTGCTTGATTTGTAGCAGTGCTATCATTATTTCATATTCTTTCAACAATTCCTATGCTTTATCTGTTTGTCAGTGAATGTCGTAGGCTTTGCACTGTTTTTATTGTTGCTTCTGAGAAATCAGGGCACTGGACTGTTGACTTAAGTCAAGAGGACTGACTGGTTTATCACCAGCATCCCTATTGGAACTATCAACTAGCAAGGGGTTTGTTTTGTAATGCAAAGTCATGTGGTTATTGTGTAAGAGAAATTAGGTGAAATGGGGCCCTGTATTAATAAAGCAGAAGGCTGTAATTCAGTTACTTCATTTTAACTACCTTGTTGTGTTGAATTGGGTTTTAGTGCATTCTAGCACAAGCCTAGTTCATAT
Organism: Harpia harpyja; assembly: GCF_026419915.1. Lineage (NCBI taxonomy): Eukaryota > Metazoa > Chordata > Aves > Accipitriformes > Accipitridae > Harpia > Harpia harpyja. The sequence continues at coordinate 14,607,971 of NC_068949.1, read as the reverse complement.
ATCAGTTAGCAGATTGGTTAGAGCTGCCTTAGTGGCATTTAAAATTAACTCAGTTTGTCAATCAGCAATAAATGCCATTGGAATGAAATTCAAGGAAATCTTAGAGGAGGGGAAATTCAGACACAGGATGACACCGGGATCTTGTGTAACAGCAACATCACAAAGACCTTCTTTCTGTCACATGTAGAAATGAAATAATGGTTATGGGGGTGTGTATGGATGGACTCCTAGCATTTATTCTGGAGTAATATATGTGCTTAAGTAATGCTACTAATTTCTGTGATAAACAAGTTTTTCCTGTGCTGATACCAATGCATCCAGGACTGTAGGTTCTTAAAAATGTATGTCCTGAAAGGGCCCAGGGGAATTCCCAATGCCATGTTACTCTTCCAGGCTGGCTGCAGGCTCAGGGGAGCGCTGTATCATCTCTTACCCTTGGGTCACATGCGGAAAGCTTGTTTATTGTCACAACTGCTAGAGCTAAAAATTTACTTCAGCTGTAACACAGGGTTGGATTCTCTTTGGCCTCCAGACCCAGGACATTTCAAGACTTACGGGTTTCTGCCTCTATCAGGCCATAGGAAATTCTGATCCTCCAATCTCAGGTCTGTATCTTCATATCTACATCAGCTCAAATCTGAGGCAGACTCCACACCTTTTGCTGTGTCAGACTGCATTCATTTCCCAGGACTAAGCTTTCATTCCTAAAAAAGGAGGTCAAATTAGAGGTCATGAAAGACTTCCTCTTAACTCTTTCCTTCTCATGACTGCTCCTAGGCTCCCTTGCTGGTGGTCTCGGTTCCCTCAGAAAGCAAATTCCCAGCAGTGGTGTGGCGGGGTCAGTGTCCCTTACATAACAATGAGCAAACAAGGTAATTACTTTTTAGCAGTGTGCTGGTTTTAGGCAAACACTTGCCAGGCTACTGCAAATAAGTTAGTATTGACCAAGTGTCCCGATCCAATGTCGGGGAAGGTTTCGCTATGATCCCAAGAGCAAGATTAAGACACAAACGAGGTCAAATGCCGTATACCCAGAAAAGCTTTTATTATCAAAAGTGGAAAATAATGGCGATAGGATAGAATGGAAGAAAAGGTAGAAATTAAGCAAGCAGTTGGGATAGGATTGCTAGGATAGTCACCACCACGGATCCAGTGGCGTCCTGTTGGTCCTCAATCTTCAATTCTTTGGTGGTGGGAAAGCCCCACGGCTTGTCTCTATGGGTTTTTATAGGGCATATTTCGATGATGTCACACGCTGCAGGTTTCGTCTATCACACGACCTTCGTGTGATCGACACCAGAAACCAGTATCTTATCAGCTCCAGCCCCGTTTCCTCCCCTGGATGCCTCAATGGCCTGGTAATCATCCTTATGGACAGAGGAGTGTCCTGCTTAAACAGGCCATCTCGGAGACAAAGGGCTCAAGATAAACAGTTCACAGTTCCTTGAGATGACGGTCCAGTCCCTCACACCTAACAGTCTTTGAGGCAAATGGTTCGAGACAACAATTTAGTCTCTTGCACCAAGAGTAATTATATCCTGAGAAATGTTCAGTGTGGCAGGCTGCTTATATATCTGAAATCACCCTTGCATTCCCTGGAGAGCATACAACAATCACTAAGACCCAAGAAATGAATTATTACGATCTCAGCCATCCCAGCCTGATGGCCTCAGATGTCCTGGGGTGGGTGAATTGACACTTTTGGCTCTGAAGTCATTGCAGTTTAGCAATGGCCTAACCACACCAGGTCTCGGAGATGCGTAATATGAAATCAAGCTCTGTTAATGCCCAGCACCACATGCGCTGAAGGAAACCATGAAAGCTCTGGAGTAGATAAACCCACATGCTAAAGTTGCTGATACTCTTTGAGAGAGGACCCATAACATGATTTGCAATCAGTTCCAAAATATTTATTATCATTAATTTTCTTAGTTTTACATACATTTTATGGCCATTTTAGTTGTCAGTTTTTAATGTTTGGTGAATTCTTGGTCTCAGTGATTTCTGTAACAACATTTTAGTTTACTTCATGTCATGTGAGAAAAATGTTCTTTTGCTGTGCTGAGGCAAACAAAATAACAGCTCAAAGGCTGCTTTCTCTAGATCATTTGTTGCTCAGTATGTTTTTGTTCATCCTCTTTTATTCATCATCTTGCTAAATATAATTTCATCATTTAAATTCTTCTTACTATTATTTTTCCTTGGTTTCGAGAATTCTTATCACTTTGAGTTCTTCAAGTTCTTTTACCTAATATAGAAGTACCGTGGCTTTCTGTCTGTTGTGTCCTGCAAACTGACACCATTGCTGAGCTCTAGGAAAGCCATTTCTTTTTTAAATATACCAAGAATTTGAATAAAGGAGGCATAATGTATGTATCCAGCTTATCTAATCATTAGGTGATGAAGCAAAGTGGGCAACAATACAAAAGAATATCACTGGATGCAAATTATCAGATGGAAAGTGGTGTAGCACAGAAATGACCTCAGATCAACTTTCTTAAGCTGTTATCTGATTTGAACTGGGAACAGAATGTATTAACCAACCAAAGACAAATTCAAACTTTTATTCAATATTGTGACTCTGTTTTAAATAACTCTGTAAAGACTGATGGATTCATTCAGATGTACTATTTGTCTTTGGGGCTTCTATCAATGAATCAATGTCCTTTATTTGACTGGCTGACACGTATTTAATTTGGTGTAATATATGATACACGGAAAATGCCTTTCAGTTCGAAACATTAATGACTGATAGTTACCATCATTCAAGTTCTGCCTGTTACAATTCAGTTTTTTTCTGTACTCATCAAGCTTACTAATAATGATTAAAGATTTTCTTAGTTATATTGTCTTTGACAGCATTGATGATTAAAGACACGGGCAACTTGTAGTATGAAACAGTTCACTTCTGTCCGTCATTGATCTTCCTTTCCATATTATCTGCCAGTTAGACCTAAGCAGAAGTATAGAAGAGCAAGGTTATTCAACACATTTGAATGAGTTATTGATGAGTAGACACCAGTTAACCTAATAAAATATATATTTTAAAACTGGTAATCAAGGGAATGATATTTCATGCTTCTGAGAAGATTGGCATTACGTTGGAAATTAGATACTCGCAATTAGAACGAGTAATGTATTACATTGTAATATATAATACAATGGTAGTACATGGCTTTCAGGTAATTAAAACTTACACTTCATTTGCAGTTTAAAACTTTGTTGTGAATTCTCTATCTTGTTACATTGAAATCCTGCCTTCTTGTATGGTTTTTGGGGGGAAGAAATACTACTGTTACTTAAAGACCTGAAAAATAAAATCAGTATATAAGAAAAAACCCCAAATGTTGAACACGGTACACACAACTGATCTGGAGTTTTATTTCGGCACTGCATGCCCTTGGTAAGTGTTTCGTGGCTTAGATGATAGGCACATGACTAGCCCGAGCTGTCTTGGTTTCAGTTCCCAGCTCTGTCACTCACTTGCTGACTGACCTTGGACCTTGGCAAGCCACTACTGTGCTGCGTGCTTTAGTTTCCGCAATGTAAGAATGAGCTTAACGATACTAACCTCCTCCTTAAAACGTATTGAAGGTCAAACATATTCTTGTGAACAAGTATAAGCAACAGTTGGTCTTTGCACCTCTATTTAAAAAGAGACTACACCTGTTCAGCCTCACATGAGAAGAATTTTCTGGTTGGTCATGGATACAGAAATCAGTCCTTTCTGTTCCAGGCTGTGACAGAAGGTATAACGTCAGGAAATTACTTTGTCTTGCTTCTGTTTCTCTATTCCCATCTGTCAAATAGGGATCATCACCTTCTTTTTAAAGTGGTTTTGAACCTATAGGAAAAGAAAAAGCTATATAAGAGATACAATTTACTTGTGCTATGTTTTAAATTTTGTGCCCTAAACGGCCTAAGTATACCAAGATTTGGGGAGGCCTCATTAAGGGTTTCAGTTGTAAAGGAGTAATTGGATACAAATATGAGTTCTTAATGTGTAAATGAACTTCTGTCATATGCCATTTTCCCCCTACCTTTTTGCCACTTTGTAACAATAGGTTTTAAAATCCTCCATCAGTTACACTTCTAATCCATCATTAATACTTCTAGTTCAGTAGTTTCAGAGTGAGAAGTGTGGCTTTCCGATTAATGGTTTCTGTCGAGTTTCATGTCTTAAAAACCTATCTTATTTTTGTAAATATGCTTTCTGGCAAAATTGAATAATAAATCAGAATAATTTCAGAATTGCTTATCTTAAGTAATAATGTGCTTAATACATTTGGATATCATCTTTCATATTTTCTTACAGATATTTGAACACTATTTGTGAACGATTGAAATATGTATATGAAAAATTTTGATGTATTACATTCTTAAATGTAGTATTTTCATATTAAATATACATAATGCCCATATTACACATTCTATAGGATATAATGCATTTAAATTATGTATATTTGTCTGTATATTTACTTTTTGAATTGTATAAAAAAATACATTTAAAAGAGCCTTAACCATGCAGACTTTAGATTCTTGTGATGGAAATAGGTAAAGATTAGCAAACACACCTGTGTATTACTACTATAGGCATACATTTGTGGTAACTATTCTGCAATCTTTGTTCCCTCTGTTTAAATTGACTGTAATTTAACAAAGTGAGCTCTTAAGTCATAGTACCAGGACATGGGTGCATTCTGTGAGTGACTGTATTTATCAGACAAGCGTATCTTCTGGCTGAGGGTGTAGAAATATTCTCTTTGCCTTGAGTAGATCTTCAAGCTTGAATTCAGAAATTCACTCTGGCCTCTTTCTAGGAATTCACCAGATCTTACTAAATTGTAAAGTAGAATATATGATGATGTCTTCATTTTCTGTTATTGTTATCTGGTTCCTTGATCTTGTGTATGTGTGTGTCTGGGTCTATCATGTAAGGCTGAATACAAATCAGTCTGTTTTCAGCGTATTCATCTCCTCAGTAGCTAAGTGCTAGGCTACTCCTTGCGTTAACTGTTGACTTGCATACTTCAGCTGCAGTTCTGACCTTGACTACATGATACTTCATATGATATGTAGATATTTCAGCTGTGTTTTAAACCCATGGAATCACGCCTGCCTTAATGCTTGCTCCTTGCAATGTGACTGCTGCAATACGTTTAGGAATGTGTTAATCGCTGATATTCTAGAACATGCAAAAAAGTACAAGTAAAATATAAGCTGTATAGCTTATGTGGATCTTTTTTCCAGATTTTGCCTAGGGATAAGAGTAGAAATTAATTGAAGTGCAATGGTATGTGTTTCCTTCACATGCAATGAAGTAGCCCCAACACTAAATTATTCTTACTTTATTTTTCTTTTATCTGCAGTCCTGCACACAGTTTGTCACAGCACTGTACGCTCAGGTGGAAGAGTGCTGTTTTAGCAGCAAACATGACCTTTACATGTAAGAGGAAAAATGGCTCATCAAGATAAGATAGAACAGCAAAATGAATCTGAAGTATTTGTAATTAAAAAAGAAGGTATTTTGTAGACTAGAAGGGAAAGTTTTATTACAAATGAGAAGAAAAACTGCAGATAGTGATAAAATTGGGGTAAAATAACGACCAAGCTCAAAAACAGGTTTTCAGAAAAATAACAATAATAATAACTTAAATTCCCTGCTGGGTCAGACCAACATTCCCAGCATTCTACCTCTGATGCTGGCAGTAGGAGATGTTAGTTAGGGACAGTAGGCACCCTCTGCTGCCCATCATCTCCCCAGCATCCATATCTGTTGGATTAGGAATATTAAAGAGAATAGTCAGGGATATATATATATATATATTTATATTTAACCTGTTATTTATTAATTTGAACCTATTGAAAATGTTTGCCTCCACAGGCTCCTGTAGCAACAAATTCTAGTTCGTGTCCCCAGATGTAAAGTTCTTATGGGCAAGAAAGTATATGTTAAAAACATATGAGTATATGATCTCTGCTGTCTGATCCTGGTGGCATAACACCTAGCATAAGAACCTCAGTCAGGTTTTTTGGACACAAATGAAATGGAAATATTAAAAGGAGAGTCAACCTGCAGGGACAAAGTTGTTTGAGTTTGGGGAATAAGTGGATTCAGCAAATGAAGAATAAAGTCCTGGCACAAGTTAGTGATGCAGAGGTAGAATGGATTTCAGCAAAAGTTTTCTGCCAAACACTGAATAAGGGCGTGCTCAGCTGTAGAGATTCAATGAGTTTGCCTGTATTTTGGAATAAACCTCACTGTGTGCTTTGTGAAGACTAAGTCACATTTTCCTGTCTGTCTGTGCTCAGCTATAGCTTTTAAAAGTGTATGGCTAACTCAAGATGATGAAAGATAGAGTGATAAGTAAAGGAAGGGTCTGGCTTTTGGGATTTTGCTATCTGTAGGAAGATTTTGAATTGCCAACTTTTTTAATGAATGGAGCTGCAAATTATCATCCCTATCTAAGATAATTAACAAAACTCTTTGAGAAAATAGTGCCCCCACTTGATCATTGATTATATGACCAATCTTGAAACAACTATTTTATTGATTTATAGGAAGAAAGCAGATTGCCCAGAATTAGTCTTAGGTTTCACTCAGCTTTCTATGTTGGTTTAAGAGAGAGTTCTTAGGAAGGAGAGGTTCACAGCGTGCACCTCTTTTGTCATGTTACAAAAGTAAATGATCCTTATTGTACAGCTCAGCCTTCTGCCATGAGTAAACTGTAGGGCATTCCTGCTTTAATCCGTGATTTGTCATTACTAGCCTTTTCATGGTAGTCTTTTTGTGTAGTTTAATTTTTTGTAGTTACCGTTTTTTTCAGTTGTTGACACTTTTGAGGCATGTAATTTTTGTAAAATGGGATGATGCATGTCAGCTAATTAGGCTAGCAATACCCGTATGAATTAAAAAGGAGAACAAAGGGAGTGTAGCTGGAGACTCCTTCCATTGCTGTTAATAGGCTTTAAGGAAAACAGATGTTCATTTGAAGATTTTTTAAGAAAAATACAAATGTTTTGAATTTAGCTTTAAAGTGGGAATAATACTTGACCAAATTAATATGGATTGATAAAGAAGAAATTTATCTTCTGAAATGAAGGCAATAATTTCATTATATTCAAGTGCATCTCCCTACACTAGTAAGGCACTCAGATAATTTGTTCTAATTGCCATTCCTTCTTATACCCAGTGCCTAGAGTTAAGAAATGTGGATTTTTTTTTTTTTTCAAATCTGTTTCCTTATGAATTCACACTCTCTCCAGCAAACTCTTGAAATAAGAAAAATGAAGCCAACAGTGGTGGATAACCTTCTCACTTTTTGCAGATAAAAACGTTTCAGGATTGGGACCTTACTGCTCCCAGCTGTGTTTCAGCCATAACTGCTTGTCTGCCAGTGTTTAACTCATTGGTCTGTAAAGTGCTTTTAGATACCTTAAGTAGGACTGGCTGTAGGGAAAAGAAAAACTTCCATCTGTCTATCCTCTGTCTAAATAATGGACAAAAGATTTACTCTATTGGGCTATTTCTAAGTGCTGCGCTGTAGTAAAGATGAGGTACAGAGGTACGATTATATGCTGTAGTAATTAAATGGAGTTAAGTGCTTTCTTCTATTCCACTTGTTACTTCTGTGTAAAATTCTTCTGAAAATATATCAAGTTGATGGTATCCAGTGCAGAGGCTGTCTAGAGCCCTTCTTCTTTCCAAATGTACAAGCCTATTCATCATTTTAGCTTTTTGTAGAATAAATGCAGTTGTAAAGGGACTGATCATTCACTGAAGTACTGGGATGGATTAGTTTATTGTAAGGACGCAGTAATGGGTTCTCCATCAATAAGGGACATTGTTTGGGAGTTTATCTACAACAGCAATGAAACAAAAAGGCACATTATTTTTCAGGTTGTAAACCTCCTTATTGCTGTTTCTACATTTCAGTGGCAGGCTCTGCACTGAACAGTGTAAAAAAGACCACTTGGGCATTTTTTGCATCCCAAGTCTCATGAAAAACTGTAAACCTCTTTGCTCAAATATAGGAAAGAATGCAATACTCAAAATGCAGCCATTATGTTGTGTAGTCTTGTCAACACATTTCAAATCTGGATTTGTAACACTGATGCAGAGTGGTAGGAGTTCGGTTCAGCTAGCTATAGATGGGCTGTCTGGGGTGCAAGTAGTTGTCAGCACTGGTTTCAGCTGGGCCTGCAAAATGTTCAGCCAGTTTTAGGTGAAGGGTGTGTATAAAAAAAAAATAATCACAGAATATCATGTATGTATATAAAAATACATATATGTGTATGGTGATATTTTACGTAATGATCAATGCTTCCTCCTTGATTAGCTCTTCTTTTGGAAGAATGTTTGATGTCAGCAGCCTCACAATGACCATGTTCTAGTTTTCCAAACAAAGCTTTTTCCTTGGTGATATGTTTCTGCTCCAGAATGGAAGTTTTAGTCTGGAAGGATGTGAGGATAAATGCTGTTCAAAAGCCACAGAAACTCATGGGCAGACACAGGCCTGTTTCTCAAACTGTCATTATTAGCTTTATTCCCTCTATTCCAGGAAAATTAGAGGGCAGAGCAGCAAGTTGCCCAAGGCTATTTGCTTCATCAGTGGCAGAGTCAAAGAATCAGCTCTCAGCTGTTTCATCTTAGTCCAATGCACTAACTGCTAGATTGCCTTGCCTTGTCAAAGAAACCCTTGCTAATTATATTAGAGCTCTTGGCAGACTTCAAGGATTTGACAACAAGGATTTGTTGACTCTTTCCTAGAAGTGGTTACCATGGCTTTCAGTGGGTTTGTTTCTTTTCCTGACAGGTCATGAAAGCTGCTAGTAAGACACTATTCTGCAGGCACCAATGTGTGTTCTGTTGTTGATGCTGATAACTGAATAATCATCTCTGTTATAACTATCCTCTGAAAAACTATCCTGTTCCCAGGACACTCTTGTCAATGGAATTCTACATTTTCCTGCTGGAAAGTAAACAAAACATATAGGCGGGAGTGAAAGATATGGAAATCTAGAAAACATTAAATACCTCAGTCATTTCAGATCATTTAAGACTGAAGTTTATGCACTGGGGAAAACTCCAGTAGTTCAATACTATGCTTTCCTGCAGGCTCCGCACAGGCATAGGAACCTTCATGGTATTTAACTGTGACAGGGCACTGTCTTACCATGCAATATATGTGTGGGTGTTCTCATTATGGAAACTCACTTGTTTATCGTTAGTTTTTCGCTTTGTTGCAAGGCTTAAGGTTTTGTGGAGTTCGCGCAAAGACTGAGATCAATAAATGGGGAAAATAGTAAATATAGTTCAGATTTTGCAATGTAAAATTACCAGGGGGATTCAGCTGAATGCCCTTTACTCCAGCAAAATATAATGTGTGGGTTCTTGCTTTTAACAGCAATTATTTGTTTGATGCACACTGAGCTTGCGAGAGACTGCCTTTGATGTTCAGTGGTAGCTTTGTGTAATGTGACCCTTGATGCTTCTTCATAGCTGGAGAAAAAGTCGGTTGTGAAAACATGGACAAAATCCCATTTAAGCTTATTATGTCTCTATTGAATTTTATGTTGTCCTTCTGCATATGGTCATTCATCTTATAAGAACAAAAATGCAAGAAAGCTGAACATATTTGCATTTCTTTCTTCTTTTTGTGAACTCTTGACTCTTTCACCTTGGTTTAGTCTCCTCTTTGCACTCAGCTACCCAGCAGCAGCTTTATGAGGCTTCATCAACTGATATTAATAAACTCCCTTGAAAGGTTTGGGGACATCACAGATTTTAAGAATTGATTTTGTATCATTGAAGTAAATTTGCATTTTGCATTGACCTCAGTAGATGAATATTCCTAGCTGAAGACAGCAATGTTTGTGACATGGCATAAAGCCCTACATGAGGAAATGGAAGCTAGTTTCCATCCATCTACCTTGCTATTAGATTAATATTTTTAAATGAAGCTATAAATTAAACATTTACCAGTATTAAAGTTTTCTGGGTAATAAATCTGTGTTGAAACATGTTGAACAATGCTGACACGGGTGCAGTATGTTGTACAAACACAGCATTACAAATAATTGCAATTTCAGCCTTCTAATGAGGTAGCCACAGGCAGCAAAAGCCCTCCCACCTCTCCCTGCCAATACTCATTCTATTTCAATATGTCCTTGTAAAAATTATTTTGTCATAGTAAAGACCAAAATGCAAACTTCCAAAGCTCAGTGTGAGTGGCTATCCTTTTAATTCCAAAGGATACATAGTTTTAGTGAAGGTACATGTAATTGCTTCCCATCCTTTCAGACAATAGTGGGGGAAATAAAATTAGCTGCAAATAACACATCCAGAGAAGCTGAACTGAAAAAAAAGATAATAAGCAGTTTCATGTCATTTAATTTATATCATGGATTTGTAGCAGAAAAGCAGAAACCAGCCAGTGGACGACAGGGTATTAATTTGCTTTTATACTTAAGGGTTGACAGCCCTATCTCACAGCATTCACGAGCTGCATTTTGGAATGTTGAAAATAGAAAATAAACTTCATAACTTCAGATGTGGACATCTTTAGGAGCTCAGACAGTTCCTGACTGAGTCTGTTGGGAGCAAGACATTGGACAAGCAGCTGTCGAGTTCACTTAAAACCTCTTTGCAGTTTCTTTGACCTGGTGGTTCAGTTGAGTTTACTGTTATTTGTAAGCTTTTATGTGTAGTGCCCATCACTGCAAAGGTTGGGTTACAGGAGAGTTTAAATAAAGATATTTTTTTTAATGGCCAATTTATTATCCTCAGGCTTGAAATGATATATATTTTTTAAATGCACGTTTCATCTTTATAGATTTTTTTTTTTCTTCCTCCTAGGTTGAGTTAAGGTTGTGGTGATGTAGTAAAATTGTTTTGATGCCACAGCTGCATCAGTCACAAGCAGTGATGTGGAAACTGACTGGCTCCATTGTTCAGGGTGTACTTCAGTGAGGAATTAGTCTGCAGCCAGCCCTACAGACTGTGAATTTGGATATTTGTTTGCATGGAACTTCACCAGCGAGAATTCTCTCTATATATACTATATATACTCTTAGGTAGCCACATACAATGAGTGTCAAGGGGATGGAAAGGAGACCTGCTGCACTGGCATGTCCATATGGCATTTCCTACAAATGTTAAGACTTCAGACAGATATGTTGGCTGAGTTCCAGTGAGGAACCCTTCAGCCCTAGCACTATTCCTTCTAGCACTGATTTGAGTTTGTTTTTATCAGACTTCTCTCTTCAGCAATTGCTCAGTTGTATGAAGGTCTCCTGGAATACAAGAGCTGCAGAGAATATTAATTCCTCTGTCACAGGAATGAGTTGTTAAACTGATCTTTATAAATACACCTGTCCCAGAGAGGGGGCGTGTCACAGTGTCCTGTGGTGCTGCAGCCAGTTATGCCTGGGCTGGCCCACGCGTTCACCAGTAAAGACGGAAGTACAGTGCGGACATACTAGAGCAGGGGAGGTAGCCTGAATATTGCATGGCATGGCATAGCTGAGGCACCTGAAAGAGCGATATGGACTAAATGTCCTCATAAGGGGGGTTTCACATCCAAAGCAAAGCTCTCTGTTCCTGTGGCCTCAACACTTCTAACCTGCCACTTGAAAAATGACAGCTCAGGGGTCGGTGTGGTCCCATCACCAAGCAAGCTCAGGGCACGGAGATGGATATCCAGTGAGTTCTGGGGGGGGTTGCAGAACAAACAGCACACCCATTAGGGAATAGTTAAGACCCCCAAGGAAACACTCTTTTCCTTGAATGTCTGGAATTGTTTTCATCTTGCCTTGTGAGATACAGGAATATACAAGTTTTTGATAGAGTAGCAGACCACATGTGGTCTATGCAGGTGATATTTATACCTTAGGAAATAGCAGTAGGAATATGTGACTGGTGGCATGAAGCAATTTTAAATACAGCCTGAATAATGAACTGAAATAAACAAACACCTCCCCTGCAAAACAAAAAGAAAATGAAAAGTGGATGTATAATAAACACAACAAAAATTTCAGAGGAAGGTGAGGCCACCTATAAAATACCATACCAAAAGACAAAGAAGAGGCTCATTACAACTGTGAACTATCTAGAGAAATCTGGCTAACCTACCTGCTTAATGCATCTAGTCTGAGCCCAGTGCAGGGCACAAATGTTAGATGGACATGAGATATGAATCTCAGCAAAGGATTTGAAAATCTGAAGGATTTAAAGACACCCCCGTTACCTTTCCTTGTTTGGGTCAGTTAGTTTACACGTTTACTCAGATGCAGAGAGTATCTGCAGTGAGGATATACTTACTTGACTTGGATACCCTCTAATGTATACACAGCTAGTTCTGTAACAGAATTATCTCCAGGTACAATAAATAACTTCATACACATTTTAAGGTTTTCCATCCTCAGTTTGGGAACCAGGAGTGGGATAAGAAGTCTACCAGAGAACTGATTTTTGGTGAGAAAAAGACAAAAAAAGTACATACATTGAAAAGGCAATAAATACTTCCAGAGCAACACACTGTTATATAGGTTTGAGATGTCCTCAGGTAGAGGTAAGTACAGAGCTTAGGAACTGTTGGCTTTTATTGAACGTGAGTCTCCGATAAATGTTTTCCTATTGCTCTTTCTGAATAGCTCATGCCATGTTTATTATAGTCATAGTGGGGTGAAAAGGTTACATGTATTCTGTTATGCAACTGATTTTGCATACACCGGACTGTATTTGAGTGCGTGAAAAAGTGTATGTTTACATTTGTATTTGAAGCTTACCTAGGACATAACGTTTTTGTAAAACAAAACATTCCTAAAATGACATTTGTTTCTTCATATTAATTGGAAAGAAATTTGTGTATAACATGATGCCAGATGCTCGCTACCATCACAAATCACTCCTGAAGAAAAAAATGCAGGCATAATTATCTAAGGAAATAATGAAGCTAGAAGTTTAGGGGAGTAATTTGTCAGGTAAATTAATCTCAACACGAACTGTATGAGCATGGGATGACACCTTATTTGTCAGAAAGCTGTTACCTATTGAGGAGGACAACTGCTTCATTGCTCTGTTTTTCTTTGCTTCTCTTCCTGGCTTTCCTTTATGCTCTTCCTTACCCAAAACACCCATCTTGAAGTAGACAGTAAAACTCTGAACATCCAAAGTGACAGGTACGAAAAACTCTGGAGCTTGGTGAAATAAATACTGATGAAGAAGGAAACCCAGACCCTTATAGCATTACAAAGACTCTGCTTATAACTGTTGAAGGGGATAATGTGGCCAAAGCATATTGCTTTTATTTTCTTATTCTTGCTGAACTACTACTAATTAGTAGATTTTTAAAATGCCAAACCTCTCCTAAAAACAGTTTGCAGCTTTATTTGAGGTTCAACATGCGGTTGACTGTACGAGAGGGGAATTCTTTATCTGGAGCCTGAAACAGTCAGATACAGAATCAGCTCAGATTGAATCAAAACATTTTTTCTGTTTGTGGTGGTGTTTTAGTCTCTCTCTCTTTTTTTTTTTTTTTTTTTTTAAGAAAAAGATCAGTCCAAATAAATAACTGTGTTTTGCCCCAAATAAAATGTTTTCATCTAAGGTAATTACACCCTTCCATTTAACATTTAAAACAGTAAAACCCCCATGCTTTTTAAAATACTAAACAATCAAAAGGAAGTGAGACTATGTGGATGATAGTGTGTGTAATTTGTCAGTCTAGAAATTTGAACTTGTTGACCTGTTTTAGTCAGATTTGATGTGGAAGTAGAAACCTCAGAGTTGTTACTTTCCAACATACCTTCTGGGAGGGAGGGAGGAGGGAGCAGGGGCATAGCAGTGTTGGTAGACCTGGCCCTTCACTTCCAAAGTTGTATAAGTTAAAAAATATTATTTGCCTTTTAGAATAAATGAACAAATCAATCCAGTGATGAGGCTATAGAAACATCATGCACTTCCTCTTAATAGAGCACTGAATAAGATTAATCAAAATCTTCACCTTGCATGAATCAAATTATGTTGGCTTAAAAATGTAAATTGTTCATTTGTGACAACCTCCTGGTTTCCAGGAATTCAGACTCTGGGAATAACATCAACATGTCAGTTAAGCTGCTCAGACTTATTTGAGTTTTAAGTGACTTCCTGTTATTATTTACCTCTTATGTAAGTTATTATGTAAATAGAAAAAGGTTATTTTAATATATTCATGAAGTATGCTGTTCATGTTCGTGCATGCATGCGCACACACATGCAAGCCATGTTCTTCAGTCCAGCTTCCCTGAACACCAGTTTCAGCAAGTGCTGTGGGAGGGTGTTGCTGCTTGTAAGATCTTGCTTGGTTTTTTTCACACTATTATGCTGTGGCTTCTTAGTGTATAATTTCATGCCGTTGTATCTCAACGAATTTCTTTCAAGCAAGGCAAAGGTTGCCCATGTTGAGCAAAATGTGAGTCAGGGAAGAATCAGAATTGGGAAGAGACCAAAAGTTTTCAGAACGATATTGTTAATTAGTAGGACTTGGAGCTCTAGAAGAATGAGGATGGAGAGGAGGACAGAATCGACTTTAAAAAACATGGGATAAAGCTGTTGCAAAAGAATAGAAGTTGGGATGAACTCACCTGGGGATCCAAATATTTTGAAACTTAAAAGGATTTCTCTTTTGAGGTTCACTCAAAACAGTTTCCAGTGCATTATAAAAGCACATTGCTAATTGTTTTTCCTACAATGAATGACAGTCAAACAGACTTTTAAATACTCCTTCCAATTACTGCCACAAACTCCTTTATATTGCATCAGTACAATGAAACAGTTCTTACTGCAGCTTGCTATGGTGTAGCAAATAACGTATGCAGCATTTTCTGCTTTACTGTATTCTACCATTGAGAGACCATAGGTCATTTACTGAAATGACATTTCATATAAGCTGAGAACATGCCTTCAGATAAGTCAGTGACTCTTGGAGGCACAGTCCTGCAGTGGCTGTAGGATGTTACCAGTAAAGCCAATCTAGCTGCGATCACTCGGGGATAAGGGGGAAAAGGATTAGCACATCTTTATGTACTCTCTTTCTGCTCTCCCCTCCTGTGAAGGCATGAGTACTCCAGGCACAATGTAGGTCTGACTTTAAGCCCTTCTGTCCTTGAACTAGCTTTCTTTGAAGTGGAGCTTTCCCATTATAAATGCTTTGGAAAATTGCTGGCCTGGCATTCCTGGGGGAGTTCCCCTTGGTGTGTTGGGTTAGTGCTGCAGGGAGCAACGAGGGAGCAGGGACCCACTGGGGCAAGCACGGTCAAAAGACGTAAACCAATCCCTGTTTCAGATCTTCCTTAATGTAGTATTGTGACAACGTGATGAAGACTGCAAAAATGGAACAAAGAAATGAATGATAGTGTAGTAAATAATTAAGCTTCATTTGTTCCTGTATTCCCAGGAGGAGAGCATGAAGCTACTGGTCAACAGTGAAATCTAATCATTGCTTTGTTCAAAAAATAAAGAAATGTAATATTTTCTTTTTCCTCTGCTGAGTTCAGGACAGCCCAGGAATTGGTGTTCATGGAGGATATTGATTAGATTTTGATTTAGCTTCCGCTTTATTCTTCTGTTGGTTAGGGAGGGCAAGAGCAGCTGTCAGTTCAGACTTCCTATCTGATTTTATCATCTGTTTATTGCAAAGGCATCTGGCACTTAGCACTGGGTATTCTTTTACAGTTTTTATTGTATACTGCAACAAATGATTCAAATACAGGATTAAATGAGATACAGAGCACTTTTGAGTGGGCACTTTGAGTGTTAGAGAGGCTCGTGAGTTGGCATACAAAAGCAACTGGAGTCTCTTCTGTGCTTACCAAGAAAGGTGGGAGGGAAAAATGACCATCCTGAGACTAAAAGAGCATGTAAGCACAGAAAATATGAAATGCCCAAGATGATACAGGATGCTCTAAATAGTTCTAAAAGTATCCGAAGCTGGTTCCTCGTGCATATAGACCCTCCTCCTTCATATTATATTAGCAAGCACTATTTTTATCTGATAAAAATATAATCCAATGGAATAATGTGCAAGATGTCATGTAAGGGATATCTGTTGTTGCCTAGTACATGTTAACATCTGTTTATCCCATATGGAAAGCTTTAGAGCAGTCTATATAGAAACAATTCTACTAACTGAACATATTTTGTTTCTCCTGACTCATTATTTATTTTAAGAACTCCTGTTTGGTATAACAGCTCGCTCTTTCTTAAGAGCCTCTTCCCTTATTATAATTAATATTTGTCTATATTTTACTTTCATTTGGGAGCTATTCTTGTTCCTACAAAAGTTTAACTGTGATGTGCCAGAGAATGGCAGCTTCAGGTGAGAAGCAGACAATGGACATAGTTGAGCATCTGATCACAAATGGCTAATGGCATGGGGCCGTTCCAGGGGGTGGTTTGGAGGCAGACCGTGCAGGGAATGTAAGAGCCATTGCGTAAACTGAGAATTTGAACAGGTTTACTCTGTATCACCTGTCTTGGCACCGTGCTTGGCTGTGATGGCGATAAGCATGTTATAAAACTTGGTCAGTGCTGCTAGACCTTGCTTATGAGAAATTTTCACCCCTAACAGAGTCTTGCGTTTAACGCAGCGGAGTAATAGAGGAGTACTAGCACAGAGAAGATTTCATTCCAAGCCTGACCATGTTTTGTGTTAGATATTTGTCTATACAAAGAGTAAACAGACAAAAAAGCCTACCAAAACTGCCAGAAAACAGGAGAGGAGTGCCCAGCAGGTCCCTGACCTGTGATGCTCTGTTCAGGCATGTGACACCCCATTTGCTGCATCTCGAACCATCTGCTGTGGCACGTTTGGCTGCCTGCTGCAATCCTCAGTCGAGGGCCCCGCAGCCGATGGCAGCAGCTATTATTCCACAGGCGCAGGGTCGTATGGGGGCAGGGCTCCTTGCAGGCTGGGTCGACCATGCCCAGGGTGCCCTGGGGACAAGTGGGTGCTGCTGCCTGTGAGGACCCTGCTCTTGCTGTCACTGCTCTGCTGCTGAGAAGGGTGGTTCATGTTTATGGAGAGGCATTTCCTCCTTCACTCAGTCCCGGAATTTTTTAAGTTTTATTTGTTTTTGTATCTCTACATCGGAACGTGATGCCCTTTAGCCCTCCTGTAGTAATTTTCCATGCACACATCCAGCTGAATGCTCATCTTTATCATTTACAGATGCTTTTCCAAGCTCCTTTTCTGTACATTTTCTTTTTATGCAGGAGCAAACTCTGTAACAAGAAATTCTATGACTCCATTGAATGTCTGATGCCTTCATTTAAAAAATAATAACAAAACATTTTCCTTTGGAAAGCCAACTTTTGTCAGCCATTGCCTCTCAGTTATAGCATACAGCTTCTACTTAGGTATAGATGATCCCCTTGTAATCTCTGATCATTTTGCATAAGCGTTAGAAAATGCTGACCTCGAACTGGTGATGGCTGTATTTATAAATGGAAAAAAGATTGCTTTAATAAAAGATTTGAAAGGATTTTTTTTGTGGAGTGTTAGTCTCAAAAAACCACCACCCTGCCAACCCTCCATAAAAATGCAAATACTGTTCTTTCAAGCTTTGTTAATGGATAAATTAATTTGCATGATTAAAAAACATACCTGGAACAAAATACATAAAATATAAAACATTCCAGGTGAAAGTTAGGTGTTCTATAATGAAGAGGCGATAGAAACTCTTTTACCAGTTTAGCTTATTGTTTATATTTTAATTAAGTTGCTCCCTAATAAAATATCCTTTTTGTAAGAATAGTTTAAGATGTAAACAATCGTATCTCAAACCTTTAGCTGAGTAATCATGTACATTTTAATTTTAGCTCTGGGGAAGTCTTAGGACTGCTTTTTGGCAAATACGTTCTTTGCTAATTGGCTGCTTGGAAATATTATTATGTCAACCATAAAACAATAGAAAACTAAAGAAAACAGGAAATGCCAGCCTTTCTGAAAAAGAATTTTTTTAATTGAGGTGAACTTGCATTGATTCTATGTGATACAAATGGGATTTACTTTTGTGTGAATCATAGGTGGGAAGATACTGCAAAGAATGAATAGGAGAGCTGTAGTTTTGTGTGACCCGAGTGGAGGAATGAACTCGAGGAGGGCATTTGTAGCAGAGGTGCACACTAGAGGGTGCTAGTATTTAGCATCGTTACTATCATTTGTATTCTTTTGCTATTAGGAAATAATCAGGGGGCTCTAAAGAGTTTCCTGCACAGTGTTGGACCAAACTTTGAAATTTCTGCCCAGTGTTTGCTATGTTGTTCTCATAATATGTTTACATTTTGGAATTCGGTGACGCTTTACAACTAGTGTTTGTGACATTTGTTCAAGGCCCTTCCCTTTATTGGAGTGATAGACTTTGCTTGGATTTCAGTAGAATTTTAATCAGGCCTCAATAATTTTGTGGATTACTTGTGTATTTCTAATATTTGTCCCCCCACCTTCTCTTTTAAACTTTGATTTTGGAAAGGTTTGTGCCTTCTAGCTGTTGTTACCCACTCTATGAAAAGCATCAGTTAGAAAAGCTGAGGGTTAAAATCTGTTTGCCTCAGTGTTAAGAGTATGGAGGTAATGGCACAGGATTTCATCTTTGCTCACTGCCCTTCTCTGCATCTGCTCTTTCTTTTCTGATTCTTTTGCCTCGTAATTTCATCTGTGAACTTGCTCACCTAGTCTGATGCCTTATCTCAGGACCTAATTTATCTGTCTTTAACTGCTGCCTTTGAAGGCTGCACTGACCAGTTCTATAATGTCAGAGGATTTTTTATGGCAACAAGTAATGTCCTTCACCGTAACAATAGTTCTGCTTTAGTTCATGCCATAGGTGGAAGAGAGATGTGGAACAAATGAACAAGTGTTCACGTGCAGATCTACTTTTCAGGGATTTGACTGGTGCTGGTCTGGCCTGCGGGACAGAGCCCATCATGGGCAGCGCAGCGAAGGGGACAGACCCTGCCTGGTGCATAGTGGGGGGGGGGGGTGACTAAAGTGTGGAAGGGGGTGCTCCGAGCCCTCCTGGAGGAAGAGAAGAGATGATTCTCATAGGCAAGGTTTGGGAGGGAAGAGGTGGCACAAGGAAGATGGGCATACATACAGAAACCCCTTGAGCGATAGTTGGGGATCATTAGGTGATGGAGGAGGGAGGACCCCAACCTCACATAGGATCTTAGAAAATTCGAAAGAAAGGGATGCAGCAGATTCTGCTGCGGGATGTTTAAAGAAACCTTTTTTTGAAGGAAAGTTGGCTGATAGCAGTGGGAAGTGAAGGGTCAGTGCAGGACCTGTGATTACACAGAGCAAAGAAAGGAGAAATAGAGATCATACAGTCTGGGCGCTCTCTCTGTGGGATGTTGGAGGGTGCCCCTGCCAGAGAAGGGGCAGGCAGATGCTACAGGGGACAGTGGGGTGGGATGAGTGACGTGTGACACATCTGGTCTGTGACACAGAGCGTGGCCTCATTTGTTCTTTATTGTGTTTTCCCTGCCTTTGTCTCACTTCACGCCTCCCTCCATATTTCCCCATACTTGCTGCGTCCTGCAAGGCTCACCTTGCGCCTTTGGCTGTTGGTGGGTTGCTGACCTCTGCTGTCTCTAGAGGAACCCTTGCTCTTGTACCTCTTTGTAAATCATGTGCACCCATCACAGGGCAGCACAGCAGAGACTGGCCTGGAAGCCTGGCACTAAATGGTCTCTCTGATAAAGCTGCAGGTGGGTGAGGTAGCTGCATTTTTTCTTGCTTTCCATTTGGCCTCAGTCACTTGCTGTCTAATTACTGAGCACCTTGTGTAGTGAACCATGCAACTGGCCTTTTCAGTGATCTTGTAATTCAGTTCCTGAATCATACTGACCCTCCTTTTTATCCTTCTCCTGATGTATTTATAAACATGCTACACTCTGCCTGGGATAGCAACAGTTATAAAATAACTTGAACTTCAAAGATGATGAGAAATTTCAATTCTTAATGATTTTCTGGTGTTCTGTGCTCATCTATGATTCCACTTTCTTCTATTGCATTACGATACTATTGCATACCAATTGAAAGGAGGACCCAACCTGTTTCATAGTCTCCTGTTTTAAGGCAGAGCTGAACTTTAAAATGTGCTGTGTATGTGAAGGTATAAGAAAGTGTATTATACAGGGAAGTGGTATAGCAAAGCAGCACCTGTCAGCATTTAGCTTGCAGGTGTACGTGCCAGCTTTCAGTATTAGGCGCCATGCAATGCGAGATCCATAAGCTCGGCAATGTAGGTGCTAAACCCAGAAGCGCCAGATAAAATGCTTGGTTTCACACCACCACTACTTTTAGAGTGTTGCCTCAATATGTGACTTCTCCTCATTGTGGGTGCTACATATAAACATTTTTCTCCTGCACATCAAACCTTGGGACTGTTCATTCACAATTCCCCTCCTCTGCCTCGGTGCCTGTCACTAATGAACTTCATGGGCAATTGAAAAGCTCTGACTGTTTGGAAGTCATTTCCACCCAATTATGAGGACAAATAATATGGTGCTTAAAAATCCATTTATTTTAACCAACCCAGCAGTCAAAAAGTTAGAGGTTGTCTCAATGAAGAACATTCGGAGTGTACTTAAAATTACACTTAAGCTGTTCTCAATCACCTGTTGCTACCAACCTTCAGCTTCCAATGGGAGCAGACTTTTTTAGGGCATTGTCAGTATTTTCTGCATCAGCTTGCTCCCCTGTGTAACCATTGTAAAAGTACTTCTAATCTGCTGCTTCTGATGTGTTTGCCCTGTTAGAAGGTAAAGTGCAATTTTGTGCTGTAGTGACTAGAGGGGTATGTATTATAAAAGTACCCAGTATTGTCAGCCTTTCACTTAAAACATAGATTTTTAATTGCACAGAAGCAAGGCAGGTTAAAATAAAGACTTGGAAGGTTTTGGTGAATTGTGGGACATCACACAGATATTCTTGTGTTTCAGAAGATCTCACAAAATAGAAATCCTTGGGGTAAGGGGGAGCGAGGAATCCTCTGAAACCAGAAGACTGCTTCAATTAACAGATATTTTATAACTGCAAAATTGTATCCTTGGAAAAATGTTAACAAATGTGTAGTAAACAACTCAGAGTCCAAAATGCTCCCCAATTCATTAATTTATGATTATTGTTTTCCTTCTAAAAGTGGTTTTCCCCACCATTTGTATTTCCTTCTTCAGTCCCATTAGTACTGTGTGATTAAATTGATTGTACTGTTTTTTCTCGCTCTCTGACAAAAAAAATCTCTTACCAAAGTATTCAGCAGTGCAAGTTTGGGCACTTCATTATTTTGTCTCCAATAGTTGATCACAAAGTGTTGGGGTTTTTTTATTTGGTTTTTGTTTGTTTGTTTGTTGTTGTTTGTTTCTTTGGTTTTTTTTAAGAAAACAGAAGAACTTCAAATATGTTAAAGTGAATGTACTCAAAAATGAAATGCATAACATTATTGTACTAATGGCATCTGCTGTGGGTTGGACTCTGCAGGAGAAAAATGAGAGGAAGTTGCTTACAATCCCACATCAGATGATGCTCTCTACCCTTTTATCACAGCATCCATCCTTTCTCCCATAAGCATTTGCTATTTCCACCTACACAGTGTTTTCCCTTTTGGAGGGCAGGCACAGCAGTCTGTTCTGGCCTAGAACACACATGATGCTGATGTGTTTCTAGTTCAGGTGCCGGGGGCTGCATGTACTTATTGCTCCTAAGCAGTGCCATGATTTTCCTTGGCTGCCTTAAGCATCTCTAAATGGCATTTTTCTCTATGTAAAGACATCCTCTAAAGATGAGGCTGAGCAGTGATCCTTTTCTCTTCCTGATTTTAATGTGGTCTCCTCCTTCTCCTGTTGACCACAGAGCTTTCTTTGATACTTTTTCAGACCCTTTTGGAACAAATGTGTGTGCTCCAGTCCACACTGCAAGCACTGCTGTTATCAGAGACTGGAGGGTATCTGTTATAGGATGCAAGGAAAGGGTTTGTTGGTGTTAGCTGTAAACTGTGAGGCTTATAAGCATGGTTTATGTAGCTTACAATGATAATTCAAGATTCAAGACTCTTAAGATAATTCAAGAATCTCTCTAGGGCAAGGATTCAGAATATCTCCCACTGTCATTAACACCTAAGAGCACAAATTATTTTGACTTTTCCATGAGCAGAGAGGGTTGGTGATAGTATCTACTTGCCCTTCTGATTTCTGGACATAAAAGCAGGAGCCAAGATGATACCAACTTGTTCAGTGCATTTCCATACTGCTGGTGACTTCAAAGGGTTAGCATGACTGGCAGGGAGAGCTGCAGACCGCACTGGGGACACAGGTGAGGTTGGGTAGTTGCTAGAAGTTAATTGCTGTAATAGCTACTACCCGTACTGGGGTTTGCAGGCTGGTGAAAAGGTACTTTGAAGGAAACTGAACTGCATATAGATGAAGCAATATGGAGGTCTTCATGGCCTTCTCTGGCTTTGAATTTTTCATTTTCTTCATTCTTGTACCTCCTTTGACAGTTTTTGAGGGTGGAATCGAAGGGGTTTCTGTCTCAAGTTCTGCTGTCATCCTGTGGAATTTGTTGATCCCCATAAAAACTTCTGGAGGCAGCTGTTTGGCAGTCATGTGCTCTTGTAGCAACACCTGAAGAGCAGAGGGAATAGTGAAGTGTGGGTCCTGGTTCACATGGGGACATGAAAATGGCTGTGCTAGGGCACACACCAGAGGCTTACAATGATGAGCTGCTCTCCAGTTGCTGGCAGCAAATGGGAGGAATAATCTCCTAGCAGGTGAGGTGCTAGACCCTGAACACATAAACACAAGTTTCAGTTTGTATGAAGAGGTTTGTGAGCATGGAGAGTCCATAATAATCACACCTGATGGTTTCACCAGTTCCTTCCCTGGGTCTGATACAGTGCGGCAAAAGAAATAAGGTGTTTTAGCATTATAGTTAGAGAAAACATGAGCAATGCTGGATATGACCTGCTGTCCCTCCAGTTATTTTGCTGACAGATATATATCAAAAACTTTTTCTTATAAAATATTCTGTAAAATATAATGAAAATAAATAGAATGCTTTGAAGGCAAAAAATAGGTTTTTATTTCCAAGGTTTATACTATGAGTCACTCCCTTGATTTACATCCTAATAATCTGATTATACCCATTTATTGTTTACTTTTGTTTATATATAATCTAATGTCTGATCCTGGTTATCTTCTTTTAGGGTTAAGAGAGGATAAAAAATTTGTGATGCAAAAAACCACAAATGCTTAATTCTTCAAAGTCACCATTTTTCATGCATTGCAATGACTATAATAAACTAATGCAATAAATTATGTGAGCCAAAATGGTTGTAATTCTTTGCTTTTCATTTAATCATAACAATTGCAATATTCTTAGTTTATTTAATATTTTCTATTAAGATGGAGATTTTCCCCATGAAGCCATACTGGACTGTTCGGAAAGGAACCACTAATAATACGCCTTAAGTGATCAATTAATAATGTTCACACTTTAAGCCTTTTAAAATCAGTTATTCCTCACACTACTTCTGGGAGATGTGAGGGTAAATATATTAAGTCTATATAATTATTATGAAACGCCATTAATTGGAGCTGAATCAATGAAAAAAAGAGTTCAAATTTTTAGTATTTTATTGAATTTGTAAAAGGTGAAATTTAAAAACACACTGTGTGTCAGCAAATAAAAAATACATATTCAGCAAAACATTTCCCTCAATCCCAACTATGGTTTTCAAACTGCATTTTAAGCAAACCTTTTTCTTTTTGGTTTCATGCAGTTCTGAAGTCATTACAAATGAGGTAACATAGCAGATGGTCTACTAATCAAGGGACAATAATGCTGATTCAAGTGGGCATGCTGGTATAGAGGCATATTAAGCTATTCGATATTATTATACCTACACATCTCAATATTCACTTGAAAATATTTTCTGTCTTTTTTTTTTTTTTGAAATGGTATTCTCCTGTATAAATTATAGAAAGTTTTTATGATCTGCCTGAACAAGTAATAGGGGTCTGCCAAAAAAATTTTCATCTGTTAAAATCTTTGTGTGAGTAAAACAGCCAAGAAAATGAAAAGAGAGGCTTGCATCTCAGTTCACAGAAAGATTTCCTGCAGTACTGCATGAAATATTGCATGGAATACTCAGGTTTGATCTAGCCTACACCAAACTGTCAGCACAAACTGTCTTGACTGATGCAGACCTGATAGAAGATGCTGAGGACCATTTGCTTGGCAAATTATGATGTCCTGACTTTGACTTTGGAAAGAAGAATCAAATTAATATCTAATCTTTATAATCTAAGTATACATTTTCCATGTATTTTCACAATTTAGTTGGAAATGCTTAATCCTAGGAATTGTATTCCCAGTTGTGCACATACCAAATATTTTCTGAATGCCATCTTTCTACCTTTAGATTTCCTCCTTGTCTTTGAACTGGACAACCTGAATATCCAAATCTTTGGCAGAACATTGAAAGAAGATTTTAATTGCCTGCACGTAATTCATGGAACAAGGAAGCTCTGACTTCTTGCACTATATTGCGGTCAGGGGTATTTTTGTGTGGTTTTTGTGGTTTTTTTTTTGTTGGTCGTGGGTTTTTTGGGGGGTTTCTTTTGGTTTTGTTTTTTTTTGTTTTTTTTTTAAGAGCAACAGTTGAGAAGAAAGAAGGATTGTGTCAGGATGTAGAGAGGAGCTAAATTGTGTAAGAAGAAAGAGTGGCTAATGAGGTAGCAGGACATAAGAGGAATCCACGGACCTGTCCAGGGTCCTGACTGTGACTTCGGAGAACCCTCTTTCTTTACAGACACTTTGGCTCCAAGCAGCAGAAGGTGCTCTCTTACTCCAAAAATCAGAGCTATGGGAACAACCCCTTTTCTTGTCTTCCCTAATCACTGGTTGCAGAAGCACCTCCTTTAAATTTAAAAAAAAAAAAAAAAAGTAAAATAAAAAAATCAGTCTTGGAAAGAATCTTTATGGAGCCAAGAGACTTGTTTATATTTGAGAGGGGGCAGGCAGCATGCACAGTTGCTCTCCACAGTGACAAGACAGCTGTTATGCATTTGAAGCTAAATTGTTTTTTCCCTTTGCCACTTCTAATGTGTATATTTGCACATATTTCTGACCAGGTGACTTCAAGTTGGAAAGAAACTCCTTTTTATCTTTCTGTAGAGGAAAGAAATTTGAGGCTATACAACAAATACATTTTATAGGAGGTAATTTTGGATAAAGTTAAGTGAAGTTAGAGATGGAATTTATTTTTAATAAAATAAAGCGGAGTAGAGCCCTTGGAGTAGGACATTCCAGTCTACCTCTCCTGTGGCTTGAACAATTGACCTCTAAGAGTCTTCACGCAACTGACACCAAATCAGCCAATGCACCTCACTTTGCTCCTTATGGCCAAGTCCCTTTAGTATGGAGAAGCATCATTCCTCAGTGACAGGTTCAGCAGAAAGCCCAAGTGATGAATTGTCAGTCATATTGAATTATCTTCCCACTCTGAGAGGCTGTGCTTTATCGTTTTGGAATAATACGGGGAGGGAAGTAAAAAGGGAAGGAGGGGAGGGAAAAGCGAGAGGAGACATTTTGTGTTAGTGCTATCATCAGTACTTTAAAATTACTGATGGTATTGAGGGTTTTTCCATTCACACTACCTTTACAAATACTAAATTCACTTTAAGTGGTGTGAGTGTTCCCTCGCTGAGCCTTTATGTGCTGAGTTTCTGCCCAGAGCACATCTTTATGATTGTTATAAGTACTTAATAAAAAAGTTTCTGCAAGAAATGCTGTCAGAGACTTAACTAGAACATCATGAATAGAGTTACGAAGGAAAGTGTGCTTGAATAGAAAGTCAATACTATGAAGCTTGTGTTGTGTGGAGTAATTCCCCCAATATTCCTACAGTAATAAAACAACTAAAAATCAGTGCCTCATTTAAAAAAAAAAAAAAAAAGGCAGGCATGTGGTCTATCAGACAGCTGGAAGACAAAGGTGTGTTAGTGTTAATTATTTTCCTCTCAGCACCCATAATCCATATAGTTCATAAGCTTTAGCAACAGCCACATCCTGCTTAGGATTCAGTTCACATTCCTCTGCCACATTCTGCAGCCATCGCATTATCTGCAGAGGCAGGAGTGACTACAGATAGTACTAGAATGGAGCAGCCCAACGACTGACCTGGGTGTCCTAGTTTCAGCTGGGATAGAGTTAATTGTCTTCCTAGTAGCTGGTACAGTGCTATGTTTTGAGTTCAGTATGAGAAGAATGTTGATAATACTGATGTTTTCAGTTGTTGCTCAGTAGTGTTTAGACTAATGTCAAGGATTTTTCAGCTTCTCATGCCCAGCCAGCGAGACAGCTGGAGGGGCACAAGAAGTTGGCACAGGACACAGCCAGGGCACCTGACCCAGACTGGCCAACAGGGTATTCCATACCATGTGACGTCACGTCTAGTATAGGAACTGGGAAGTGGGGGTGGGGAATCGCCGCTCAGGGACTAGCTGGGAGTCGGTCGGCGGGTGGTGAGCAATTGCACTGCGCATCATTTGTACATTCTAATCATTTCATTATTGCTGTTGTCATTTTATTAGTGTTATCATTATCATTATTAGTTTCTTCTTTTTCTGTTCTATTAAACCGTTCTTATCTCAACCCACGGGTTTTGCTTCTTTTCCCAATTTTCTCCCCCATCCCACTGGGTGGGGGGGGAGTGAGTGAGCGGCTGCGTGGTGCTTAGCTGCTGGCTGGGGTTAAAACACAACACTGGGAGATGACAGCTGTTTGCTGAAATGATTAAAAGACAAAAGTGCTCACAGCCCCTCAAACATCTCCCCAACAAGTATACATATTTGGCATGTTTCTATCCCCTTCCACAAGAAATCGTCTTCGCAAATCAAGAATAGAGGGAAATGGGGGGGACACGGTCTGTTGCATCATTTGTATTTCTGTTCTTGTACTCTTTGGAATAAAGGATAAGTGAATGTACTCCTTATGTTCCAAAAGTGTAACAAGTAATGATTTGCTGTACAGGGATGGCATAAAAGGGGGCTTTATCCAGATTCATTCACATAAAAGCAGTTGACAATTGCTTATTCTTTTTCATGATTAACATAGGATCACTAGTGTTGCAATTATTAATGCTGTGTCTGATTTGCTGAGTTCCACTTATTGATTTTATTTTGATTGGAATAAGACTGCCACCTTGGAAAACAAAGTTGTCCTTGAATGACGCTATTTAAGTATTACATTCCCCTAAACATTGATTAAGCCTCATGCTTTAATTAAACCTAAGTATTATTGATAAGTGTTGGAGGTGCTAGAACAGAAGCAGCAGAAACTGGACATACTTGAGGGCCTTTTCCCTCTCACTAGAAAATGTGTAAATCACTGGGGAAGAAAGAAGCCAGTGAGGATTTTCAGGTTTTTTGAGAGACCAGCTACATTGAAATATGACTTTTTTCCCCAATATGTTTGTTCTTGATGGTTCCTAAACCACTTTTTACTTTCTAGAGGGAAAATTCATTTTGTCTGTGTATACATGTCTGTTGCTTTTGTGTTCTTTTACTGACTCTGTGAAAGCTAATGAGGTTTGGGGTAAAGAAGGAAACCAGTCTGATAGGCTCCTGTTCTGGATTCATAAGGTCTAGGCTCTGTTTCTATTACTTACCTGCTGCATGATGTTGGATAAATGATCTTTGTTCTTGTATTTCCTCTCCCTCCTGTTTTGCTGGCACCTTGGTTTCTTTCTAATAAGAACCTTGCCGAGTTTCATTAAGTTTATATATCATTGTTTTCTTCCTTGCTGTTGTTACAGGCCACTGTATTTGTTTTGCGTGACATCTTGTATTAACTTCTCTAATGGTTTTGGCATGTCCCACATACCTCTGTCAATCACCATGTTACCACTTCTCATTCATCAGTGAAGATCCACTTCTCTTGGCTCTGCCACAGTGCTGTCACCCAATATTCAGCTTATGTGCAGAAAGAGCTAAAAATAACTCCTTTTTTGTGTGTAGAACTTTTTATCTGTAGATCTAGAGTTGTTTAACAGTTCGCATCTCCGTTCCCTGGTGTCATTACAGAGGTGCAGAGAACACAGACTGACTTCCCAGGGCCACATAGCCAAGTTAAGGGCAGAATAAAATGCTAGAAGCAATCATACCCCTTGTCCAACTTAATAAAAAGTCTGCGTACAGGCAGGTACCTTGATGTTTTACATTGCTCGTGTTCCCTAGGATGAACAAGACTCTATTTAATAAGAACACATTTACTTCTGTCTTTGCACGTATATCATCACTGAAAAGTATTTTTCTAATATTTTCTGCTTGACATATCTATGCCTCTTTAGGAATTTATCCCTTCTACAGCAAAATAGCTGTTGTTGAGTCAGCAGTTTCCTAATACCATGTAATAACAAAGAAAGTAGTAGATTTTGGCAAAATAATTTGCTTAGTGTGTGCTGTTTTATGATTGGAGGTGGCACCTGGGCCTTCAGGTAAAGTGCTTGAAGAATTTAGATAATAAAATACTGTGTTTTGTGTGCTTTTGCCTCCTAATAGAGTAGAGATCTTAAACAACCACAAATCTGCTTTGGCCCAGTGAAGTCTGGAAAAAATAAGGAGATTCTGTCTGTTGCCCTTTACTACTTATAATTGCTCACTCAGGTGAGCAGACTCAAACATTACACTTTTGGCATTTAATTTACCAACATTGCTATCTGTAGAAAATGCAACAATATACATAATGAGACAGCCATAATCGGAATTTGCTAAGGTTTATTAACACCTTATCAGGGCTTTGGAAGGCTTAGCACATATGCACTCTTCATTTGCATTATCCAACTTCACAAAATTTGAAAACAGCCTAAGCTAAGGTGTTCTGTGTGGCTCACTAGCTCCTCAGAGCTTTGACAGAGGGGCATTGGTCAGATAAATCAATGACATGTAACATTTAAAAAATTTGATGTTTAGTTTTTAATTATATAACTGCATTCAGGGCTGGATGCAAAAGCAGTGTCACGGCTGCAGAGGCAATCCATGTTTACAGAATTATCCCTGGTAATTGCAATTACTGTGTGGAGGCTAAAGGACTATATTTCTTCCAGTGAAGTCAAGCTATGAAGAAACAAAATGCTACGCATTACTTTGTAGTAATAATTGAGACTGAACGATATGTTAACCACTGTTTGAACTGTGGTTCTTAAAGACTAGAGCAGATATAGCCTGGTGTAACTGAAAACAGTTATGGTGGTAAACAGATAAAATACCATGTAATTTATGACAATTTCTATTGGTAGAAGAATTCTGGTACATGCAGAAAAAAAGAAAAGACCAAATGAGTTAAGGCCATGAGATAGCATTGTCTTACATTACCTTCTTGGGCTATGCTAGATAAGTGTGTTTCTAATGGAAATACCAACATCTTAGAAAGTGAGCATGGCCTTTCGGTATCACAGGCTGTGAATTTTTACCGATTTGCATTTGGGGTGAGTGGAAAGAGTGGATTTGGGTTTGGATCTCTCAGAACTGAACCATTCTAATGTTTTGTTTTCAGTTTAGATCCCAACCCAGACTGGGCCTGCTCTCTCATGCTGACAAACCCACATTTCTGGGAAATTTAATTTTTCTATTACATTTAAGTCATTTTGGACATATCAACTAGTCAACCTCTCCACCCTGACCTGGCAGCGAGCCATGGTGTGTGCACACTGGAGAGTGGAAGGCACTATAGATGGCCCCAAGTGGCTTGTTGGGACAGTTCTAGGCTGGAAGCAATTGCAATTGCACCCTCCAGCTGGGATTATTCTTGTGTTACTGAGCAGGGGTCTCTGACTGTGTTAGCTTGGAGCTCCCTGCTCTGCTCTCCACTGTGCAGCATGGGCTTGCCCTTGATTCCCTTTTTGCAAGGTAGGATTCTCACTCAGTATTGAAACACATCACAGAAATTTCCCAATTATTTTAATCTATTACAAAAAATCAATTCAATCAATCTGCCCTAATACAAGGGTTCCTTATTTTAATTATTTCCTTCTAATGCCTGCACTTACCTAGCAGTCACTGGCCAGAGCTGCTGGCAGCTCTAGTATTACAGTGTGCCCCCTGCTCCCCCCAGACACTGCTGGCTGCTCTGCAATCTAAATTCAGCTTTCTTAGGAAAATGGATCAGTCAATATTGCGCAGAAACCAGGATCAGTCCAATGCTGGTTTTGTCATATAGGTTCGTTATTCAGGGCAGTGGTGTACCATTCTGGGTATTATAGCTAGCCGGTGCCCAATGCTGTCCCACCCCATAGCTGCCCAAATGCAAAGAAACCAACTTGGGACTTCTTTAATTTCTATAGTTTTGTACAGTGTATCAGTGCAAATTAGCTATTCTTCAGGTGCTTTTTATTTGGGTAATTACTTTCTCCATATCCTAAGTACACATAGACGAACAGCACTGTTTCATTCATGCTACCGTTGAATATCATCTTTAGATATTGCCCCATCTGCACATCCTTCTCTCCACAGGTGTTTTTTTCAGATATTTGTTAGTCTTTTATGGAATGCAGACATCCCACTTCTAATTTTGTCATCTAGCTCTCATCTTTTGCACTCTGAAACTGCCCTGTACTTCTGTTACACAGATACAGTAATTACACTGAATATTTTCAGGCCTGCTTTAAGTTATGCCCTGTGCTCTTGGCCCTTCTTCAGGATTTGCAACACCCCTTTTGCCTTCTGTAATGTTTTCTCCTTTCCTGTATCATTCCCTGGGAGTCAGCTTTTCCTTCCTATCAGAGAAAACCCGAGGCTTTGGTTCGAGACATAGAGTGTATACTTTATAGGTGAACCTGCCTTCTAATGTGTATTCCCAGGCTACCTTTTTAGTCTCTATAGAACATTTTCCTCTGGAAGTCTGATTTTGAGCAGTAGGAAATGTTTGTTTACCCTTTTACTTACTCTTTCCTCTTACCCTTGACTATGACTCCTATATGCTGGGCCTGTGCTCCTTGTAATATCTCAATTTTACCCTGTGATATTACCTAGATCCTATAAGAACTGCCACTGAGATTTTTTGGAGGCTTGACAATAGCTTCAGCTGTGCATTAAACCTGAAACTAAGAACAGACATTTACCTGATTTGAATGCAGCGCTGATGGCTTAGCATATCTGTGGCCAGTCTTGAGAGAGGAATATCAATACAAATGATTTTGTATAATCAGACCAGTGGGCAGGGATTAAGTCAGTAATACTGAAGTATTAATATTAACTCTGAAGTATTAATATTAACTACAATCATTGACAGTCAAATCATAATTGCTCTCTGCCTTCTAGTCTTGTAGCTTTTTATTTCAAAGTACAATAGTTTTCCAAAATCATGTTTTGAGAGTGAAGTGAAACTTGACATTAAATTTAATAAACTGCATTGACTTTGCAGGAGCAAATACAGTCCAGCCTCAACAGGTCTGCACAGCCCCATGGCTACCACTGTGCTGGGTGACACAGAACACATTTGGTGCTTCACAGAGCACCTGGTGGAGAAAGAGGAGCCACAGCAGAAGCAGACATCTTTGTCCACATCTTAAAATGTAATAGATTTAATCTTTTTTCAGATGTGTTGCTTTACATCTGAAATTGGATCCTTCCTGATTAGTTAACCCAAATTCCATGTATGCCTTTTCCTTGTAACTCCTGGCCCTTTATTACTGTGTTAAGGGTCTCTTGATCTTCTTTGGCCTGCATATAATGATTGTATTGACTTAGCTGTTCAACCTGTCACCCACCATAATCCCAAGGTCCTTTTCAGGAGAGGTACTGCCCAGCCAGGCTTGGTGTGTACCATTGTATGAAGAACTTAGCGCTTTCCTTCTGCCTTGCTCTGCCAGGCATTGTGTCAGGTTCACCCTTTACCTTGGTGCCACCTGCAAATCTGTGGAGGGTGCTGCTGTATCATCATCTAGGTTGATGATGAAGATAATGAAATAAGAGTCCTGGCACCAACCTCTAGGATACTTTGTCCACTACAAGCTACAGTCAACAACGAGTGGTGAACTGTTGATTGCTGCCTTCTGAACCTGGTGGTTCAGCACATTCCCAGCCTATCAAACTGCCCGTTCATCCAGGCCATACTTCTCCACCTGCCAAATGAACCTGCTGTGTGAGACAGTCCCAGAGACCTGGTCGAGATAAGAGTTTCAGTTCTCGTAAGTTCTGCTGTTTCAGTATAAGTTTAGTTTCAAAATGGGGCAAACTTCAACTTTTTAAAGAATTTTTAGAACATCAGAGTGCCATTGCAGAAATATTAATTTTTCATGAAGTCAAAATATTATAATGAAGTACAATACAAAAAACATCTCTTCCTGATATTTTTCAGTGGATAGTCTGAATGATATGAGAAAGTGTGAGGCAAGGGAACCTGCTGGGTTTTAACTAATCATTAAAGTTGAAATATTTCACTACAGTAGCATCTTCTGATGGAAAATAATTTTAGCAAGGACTGACCAGTTTAATACATGTATAATCCAACACAACTAAATGCATGTATTTTCCTATACGAGTTAATACTTTTAGTGTTAAGTTTTATTTAAGGAATTGCACAAATTCATGCTTTAAAAAATTTTTTAACTATCTTTTCAAAATGTGCTTTCAATCAGAAAATGTTGTCAGTTGAAATGATTACTGAACAAAAATCTACATTACTTCTCCAGCACTAGAGAAAGCTGAACTAAAGAAGTGAAATTAACTTGTATTGTTTAGATTGAATTTTACTAATCAGAACTCCGGTATAACATACATAGTTTGAATAATAGCTTCTATTTAGGTAACACTTCTAGAAGGTTTCAAGGATGTTTGGCAGGCTTGACTGAACAAGAGTAAATCAAAAGGATAAATCAACTTAATCATCATTTATATAATGGAACAACTTATTTTGGAATTTGCTAGGGATGGAATGGCTTCCACTTGTGGACATTGATGGATATTTGTTTGTGATAGCTGGAGGAGACTAGCTTTGTCAAGTAGCTCTTGATGAACTCTCATCAGATCTGACATGCAACTTCAGCATTGTGTCAGAGGGAAGACACAGCCTACAGTCTGCCACGAAATACCCCCAGAGTTGTGTCCATTCCATCATGCTTGTGTAGTATACTGGAACCGATTTCAACTGGACTGTGCAGTTGGGGATACAAGCTCTCTTGTTATGGATGGCTTTGAGCGTCCCTTGTTCCTCATTCTATAAGCTTTTGGGAATTGCTGGGTTTGGGTATTTGGTACATTCTCTTTTTCACTCTCCCATTGCTGCTAAATTAATGATAAATAATTTTGACAAGAAAAGAATAGAAGAAAACGAGTCTCTTCTTCTATTCCCTCTTCTCCTTTCATCTGCAGTAAAAACAAAATTTTCCATGCCTTGATGATTGTAAGTGACTGAATGGATTTTCTGCAAACTTTTAAAACAAATTTTACCTGTAAGCAACCTAAGTAGCCAAGCAAAAAGATATACAGCTTAAATTCTATCTGGGGACTACAATACTGTAATAAGCTTTCATACAGAGGCTTTTCTGATGAAAATTACTTTCCAACAATTAGTCTAATGCTATGATTAGCTTTGAAATGTTCAGTAATATTAGAAGGTTTTGGCTGTGGTTTAGGGGATTTCTTTAACACAGTTACTTAACACTTTGATCTTTAAAATAACTTTCTGCTTATTACTGCTTTTAAACATTTGTATGTATATTTATGTCTTACAAAAAAGAAAACAGCATTTACCTTGTTAATAATACAAATTCAGGTGTTCATCATGTGCATTTAACACCATTCAGAAAATGTAATAAAGGCTGGCATCCTGTGAAGATACTTTAGGAAAAAAATACAGGGGTGGGAAGATTCTGTGATATTCTCAGCTTTGAGTACTTTCCTCTGCCTTCTCCCATACTGAGCTTAAGTGCTTTCAAAGACATGCTTCTCTATTGTGCCTTCATCCATTTCTGCATGGTCTTTAAAGACACTGAGCCAGTGGTTGAATGTAGTGCTTCCTTTCACAATTAACGATTGATCCAACCTTCCTTTTTGTAACTCTAAGTGGTGCCATTACGTAATCTTTAACATACTAATGAAAAATTCTGGTGCCAAAGGCTAAGTCAGCATATAACAAGTGGATAGTTGATGGGACTGTCTGCATAGAGCACCAGTGGTTATTAAAAAAGTAAATATTTTGTGTGAAATAATTCTACATTAATATAGAAGACATCCCTTTTCCTTGCTATATTGGGTGTTTACATTGGGCTTGTGGAATTATTTGTATTCACTTACATATACTGCAGTGTTGAATTTGAAATGCAATTTAGAGTTTTTTTGCCCCAAGACTTACCACAGCATTTGTGTTTGGTAGATAGAAGAAAAGGTAATAGGGAAAACTTTTGGAGTGAGAGCTAGCAGACTATAAAATAAAAAGTGAAGTCTATTAGGCTGAAAAATAAATTCTGGAAGTCATGCCAGCAAGACTGGAAAAACCTGTAGTCACTGGAAAAGGGAGAATTAAGAAACCTACACAGTCTTTTCTATCTAATTTTTATAATGTTGTTAAATTTTGAGTGTTTGAAGATAGAGAGGGTTGGTTTGAGGTAGTTAAAAACTTTAAATGACAACAATTTTTAATTAATGTGGGTTAGTCAATTTATTAATTGTAATTTACTTTGTAACAATGGATATGTTGGAAAAAATGGTGAGACTAAGTATGGTGTTTAGAAATGTAATGAAATAGTTCACTAAGAGTCTTAATTAAGCACCAGCCTGTATGCACTGCTTTTTAGTAGCAAGTCTTTTTAACTTCGTTCTTCAAAAGAAGTAATTGCATCGTTTCTCATGGCTGCTGCAACACTGTAGCAAAGGGCCAAATTCATTAATCATCATAACGCAGCATAAGTGATTTCAAGCTTGTGTTTTTATGATCTGTGCTCAGCTCACTGAATATGAACCTTCCACTTCACTTATTCCTGTATGTTTGTATATTAACGTATCTGCATGTTGATTTAGATTTGCTAACACTGTTGTGCCTAGGTACAGTGATGGTAGTTACCCATTTTCTAGAGCTCTCTACATTTCAATGTGTTTATCTGCACCCAGGAAATTCTTTATTTGATAAATCAATTTTGCATGTTTCTGCTCCAATAGAAAATGTTCCTATCTATTTCACAAAGATAAGTTGGTGTTGAGAATAAATAGCTGCAATCACTTGTTCTGAAATTGAAAGATTTGGATTCCAAATCTAAGTTAATGTGACTATAGGTTATCCAAAGAGTGGCTGATCGTACAGCCAGAGCATTACTCATAGCTCTAATATTCAGTCCAAATGTAGGAACATTTATGGCTAATTTGTTTTCAGACAAATATTTGTGTTGTTTTTCCAGAAACAGAAAATGAAGTTCCAAATACCCTAAACGAAGCTTGTGTAAAGACAGTGGACTTTTTTACAATAGCTTGTTTATGATTATTCATATCTAAAACTATATAAAAAGCTTA
This sequence comes from Harpia harpyja, assembly GCF_026419915.1. NCBI lineage: Eukaryota > Metazoa > Chordata > Aves > Accipitriformes > Accipitridae > Harpia > Harpia harpyja. The sequence continues at coordinate 14,572,423 of NC_068949.1, read as the reverse complement.
ATTAAACAGCCTGTTGGATTTTCCATCTAAGCATACAAGCAAATGCAATTGGAGTGTTGTACAGATTCCTTCCCTGCAATGTGAATACAAAAGTCTGAAATGCAGTTGCAGTGTATTTTTACCCTTATGGCTTTCTCTCATGTCTTCTTTTCTTCCTTCACGTCTGCTGCTCAACTTTCAATATTGATTAAATGGCAACACTTTCTTTGCTGTAATCAAATTATTCAGTAAGTCCTGCTAAAATTAATAGAAATAAATTAAAATAAAAAGCTAAACCAGTTTTGTTATAAAAATGAATGAATAAATAATCAAATAGTTAATGGTGTGGTTTTGTGTGAACACTATTTATCAGTGCATGAGTGTGGAACAGAACTTGCAAAATTGCAGTCCAGTATTTTATATGTATTTATAAAAAAGTGTGAATAAGAATATGCTATGCAACTCCTCAAAGAAATGCAGAGATTATATTATTTCTTTGTGTAATTTTTACCCTCATGGATAGCTAGTGAATCTAAGCAGACAGTAATCTCTGGTTAAGAAAGCATTATCTCTCTTTTACAAAGGGACCTGAAGCAGAAGTTAAATAATTTTCCCAGTGTTTTATATGGATTCTGTTGTACTGATGGAATGAAGTAAATTCATTACTGTCTTTAGATGTAAAAAAATGGATTTCACTCTTCAAGGCTAAATACAGAAGCATTTTACTCTCTTTATATACACGAACTATATCTGTGCTGGTGAATTGATCTTTAATGGCGCAGTCTACCCCCCCGCCCCCCCCAGCTAGCTTTGTTCCATTACCTCATTTTGTTGCATATACAAAGGTATTTTGTGCCAGGATTTTAATGTAGTGTTCAAATGTAAGCACAGGCAGAGCTATGTTGAGGTCAGAGACCTACTCCCATAGGATGAAAACAAGCAAGGGAGAAATTAAACTGTATGGCAAAAAAACTTTATGGCAGAGATATATTAGGCTGTGAAACAGTCATTTTAGGGAAATATTAGAAACCCATTCACTTGAGACTTTTATAACTAGAATTGACAAAACACTAGAAGATGGTCTGTAGAGTGAAAGTTGTGCAGTGCAGAGAGCTAGATGAAATAAGTTAACGGAGCTTTTCAATCTTGAAATTCAATGACTTTGGGATAGTGAGACAAATCACCTGTGGTGTGTACTTCAGATTTCAATGTGTTATCAACACATGTCTAAAAATTGACCCATTTAGACACTGAATATCTAACTTGCTTTTCTTCTTCTCCCTTGATAGCTAGCTTGAAAGAAATAGTTTGGATAATGGTAGCCTACTTCATTTACAACACGTGATGGTGCATTAAAGAAAGATTTGCGAAAAGTATCCTTGAAACAATCCTGGTATTGATAGACTTTGGGGTTTTATTGTCCTTTTTTTTTGTTTGTATTTTTACTTTTTACAGTACTGTGTAACTGCCTGTTCCAGTTCTCTTTCCTGAAGTATGGTTTTATGTCCAAGTATGAAAACCTGTTCATTTTTGATAGCTGGGATGCCTCAGCCTTAGTGAACTACAGAGCTTTGTAGTCATATTTCCCTTACAAGTTCAAGTTACGTGATTAGATTGTTAATGTTCCCTAGTAAACTTTTGTCAGCAGAATTTCCTCTGGTTATTTCATCTGTAGAAAACATAAGATCATGGCCATTGATAAAAAAGAAACGCTTACTCATTCAGTGACTTTTAAAAATTATTCAAATTATTTTGGTGGTGTTTGGGGGTTGGTTGGTTTGTTTTTTCAAAAAAAGAAGAAATCTGAATTCTTCAGAAACTCACAATTCCATCTCTCTCTAAGAGCCACTGCAGCAGTGATCAAAAGTCATTGCTATCTGCATGGATTTGATGGGTTTGCTGCTAAATTTACTCAGCAGTTTTAGGAAACAGTCCAAGGAGTTGTGAAGTTTCCTTAAGCTAAGGCTTGAGATATAAATGCTATTAGGGCACTTAAAGCAAATTTGACATGCAATATAAATGTCATTTGTCTTTAAAAGCCTTTAAAATGAGTGTCCTGAAAGAAGCTCTGTTTAGTTGTACTTTAGTCTTTAAGGTCACTTTAATGAAAACCTAATTTAGAATGTTTGTGTGCTGACACCATTTAATACAAAAGCCATGGAATTTTGCCTTAAGTTAAAAATTACAAAAAAGGACTCATTTGGCTATTTGCTCTACTTATATTTTCTTTTGATCCCTACAGACTTTTCTTGTGTAGAACTTTCATTTGCTGCATTTAGTTTTATCTAGTTGAGCTGTGGGGTCAAGTTCTGATACTATAAATCCAGAAATAATAGTAAAGCCCAAGCTAAGGTTATTCTGGTGATACTTGGATAACTTCATAAACTTGGGACCTGAAAGTGCTTCTCAGTTTAAAGTCAATGGGATTTCAGCTGGTAGAGGTGCTGGTTAAATCAGAATCGGATGGATTGTGACTAAATTCTCAATGTGTTGCTCCGAAACATATACCTTCATATTGGAAAAGCAGATTATTTTCAGAATCAGACATATTTTATGTGTTGGATTAGAAACTAAATCAGGGCTAAAGTCTGGATTTGCATTCCTACCTGGTGATAGAAATCCCCTGCAATGCTGGGAGACTTTTCCTGCTTAAGATCGTGGAAATTGCATCTGAATGTGGTCTGGAAAACAATGTTTTTCTACTGTGGTTGTGCAGTGGTGCAGGATTGGATTTAATATTTGGGAACACTTTTCCAAACCAAGAGACATTTTGAAGAAAACTCACTTTGGCGTGTTAACATGTCTATGTCAAAACTTCCCAAAGAGGATGTAACCAAGAATTATCTGTTAAGTCAAGGTGGTTTTCCCTGTCGCATCCATGCTTTGGAGAATTTTCACTTTTTATTAGCTAATAGAATTTAAATGAGGACTTGAAGTTCACTGTAGAAGATCAATAATTTACATGAACAAAAATTCCCAAGAAGACCCAACTTCCTATGACAGAGTTCAGTCAAAAGTTTCCAAAGAACCTTAATTCTGATAATTTTCAACGTTGGAAAGGGAAAATAGTGTTGTGGTAACTGAACTGTTATTTACTCTTTCCTGACACTATTACGTCTGTGCTTTTTACAAATCAGCATGAGCTGTTGCTACCTCTGTATCAACTTCTGTGTGCTCAAATCTCTCCTTAATAGTCTGCAGTAATTTTCATTCTTTGTCTGCTTCAGAAATTTTGTCCATTGTGATTCTGGGGTAACAACAGCAACAGTCCTGAATTGTATTGTACATCCTGTCTGTTTTGTTTACTTTAGGAGTGCTTGTCATAGGAAAATATTCTCTCAAAGCAAAATGTTGTAGGTACTGCTTCTCAAATGGCACTGCATAATACGGTGAATTACTTCATCAACTAGTGACTAATTGTAAAATGTAATTTGTTATATGCATTCAGGTAGAAAAGGGTATGTATAAAAATATTATTTCATTTCCTGAATGCTGTGCTGAACTAATTGCGCCTTCTGAGCATCATGGTTACTGGGAAACGATTTGTAAAAGGACCACACTCCTGTTGTCAGAACAGTGGTTTACATGTCAGTGTGCGTGTGTGCACATACAAGTAGTGACAATTTGTAATTTCATATTGATCTTTTCACCATCAGAGACTCTAAATCTTACAGTTATAGCACAGAATTGATGGCTTTGAAAGTTAGGCTGTCAGATATAAATGCTTCAAATGTTGCCCTTGTTTCAATCACGCCCAGAACATTTTTCCAGAAATCATTCTGCTGCAGGAGATTTTGAAATTGCAAGATTTTTCTGCTGTTAAAATGCTTGCACATTTCCACTGGAGTTAAGATAATTACTTGGCTCTACCAAATTAGTGAATCAGAGAGATACCTTTTGGATTCCTATATAGTTTATTGTCTTCACTATTTGTCTTAAAGCACATTGATGAATACATTGATGAATAATGTAGTTAATATTAAACTGGAGGAAGCTGAAAACTTTGAGACTTATTTAATCAGTTATGTAAATCTCTACCAGATACCAAGTACCTTTTGAGAACAAGCACCCCGTTGATAAAAATTTGAGTGTGTATAGATTTGGACAGCAGAACTAGTACTGCACTGGCAGCATTTTGCATCTGTTCACAACTTTTGAAAGCAGCAGTTTGAAATGTGCTATCTGTAATCACCAACTGCTTAAAAAGAAGATAATGAATGCTTGCTATTAGCTATTAATGTGGATCAAGACATTTAAAAGATCTTGTGAGCCAAGCTATGTGACATTTCTTCATGTAATACTCTACTCCTGTTGACTGGGAATGAGCTGTAGGTACAAACTACATCACCAGTCCCACATGTTGAGTCCTCTCTTTCCAACAGCATAAATACAGTAACATATCATCTTTTCTTTGTTTTGAATGATCTGAGGCCCTGCTGGATTAATTAATGCTCCTTCTTCCATTTTTTGTCACCTCCCCCTGTGTTTCTTGCTGGAATGCTTATTCTCCCAAAGGTATTACCCAAGGCAGTTGTGTATTCTCAGCCTATGTGACCTCTTGTCTGATCACTGAGTAGCAACTCTGTCTTTGAACATATTCTGCTTCTGGTGGTGGTGAAGTTGCTGTGGTACCTGTACAGTTGGGAAGCAGGCCAAAATGATTTCTCCATAATAGCAAATAAAGCTAATAATGTAAAAAATGTGGTCCTTAGCTGGAAGTTTCTCTAGAGGCTTAAATTTCCATCTTTTGTAATCAAGGAAGGTCTCCTCAGTTTGCTGGTGACAGAGGTTTGTGAACATCAGTTTTACTATATGTCAGACCTCAGCAGCTAAAAGTATGTTTACGTCTCCAAGTCACCTTCGTGATTTTAGCACTAAGTATTTAATTTTTGCAGAATAAACAAATGTAAAAAATCAGCAACCTCCCACTGGGGTATACAGTAACTTTCTCCAATGAACTCTTTTAATCGCCTGCATTTTAATGAAAGGACGTTCTGTGATGGAGATTTTAAAAATTAACAAACTGTTAAATGATCGGTGCAGTGACAGCAGTGGTGGGAAATTATCATTTTGGCTTAAGAGGGGCAGGACACCTTTTAAATTCCACCACCACGTATAAGACCGTATCTTCAAAAATTTCATTTATATGCAAATATTTTGGAATGTGATGCATGCATGGCCTGTCTGTGGCAAAATATATATATGAATCTTGTGGCCAATGTGTATATTTTTTTCATAACTTTAATTGCTACAGGAATTCATAGTAGGTTAGGGAAGAAATAAACTTAAGCTGAAAGCTGAAGAAGGGCATGACAGGCAGATTAAAATAGAAGGAATTTATTAGGAATGTCTTTGAGGAGATCAGTATTTACATAGTTTCTATTACAAATCTACAAAAGTCACATGCAGGAAAATTTGACTTACACATGAAGATTTATATCACAGAAATACTGGGGCTTAAAAATAAATGCATAAAAATTGTTTTTGTTAGAAGGTAATGTTTACAGGTATTTGGCTGCTGCATGATTGTACAGTGTAGGTATGGGAGGTACCTTTTTCTCTAGATTAATGCCAATTATATAAAACACATTTGTGTATCTAAATAGACTGCCTTGATTGAACTTTAAAGTGCAGCACAGCAATGCCTGCAGCATGGCAGTCAGTAATAGATGCAGTGTATGTATGTAAGATTGGGTTTATACACCAAGACATAAACAAAGGGAAAAAGTTATGCTATAATGAAATCAGGGAAGTTTTAAAGATAATTTTGAAAGGGACTCGAGGGTAATGATATGAGGCTTTTAAATGACTAGGAGAAGCCTGGAAAAACAGTTCTGAAAGCCAGTAAATTTCCTGGACTTTTCACTGAGAGTCTGAGCAGCATAATGCAGTGCTGTGATTGCCTGTCTCTTCATTTTGTAACCCCTTTTTTGGTTTAGGATTTTTTTTTTTGCGGGGGTGGGGAATATTAATAACAGAAAAGTCCTGGAGAAAATCAACACCTGTAAATATCTAGTGGAGGGTGGTTTGCAGTGACTGCTGAGGGAACATACATCAGATGAGAAAGTATATATTAAAAATCTGACATGTTCCACCTGGCTATTTTTAACACACTGCAGAAAATGTTCCTGATTCCCCTATCTGCTCACACTTTTCTCTTTGAGCACGAGCTGTCACGTTCCTGTCGCATGCATCACATTTTTCAAGAGGTTGTCTCTTTTTCACCCTATGCCTCCTCTTATTACCCCATTATGAAGATTATAAATATATGAAATTGATCTCAAAACAGAACTATGCAGTCCTATTTGCTGACTAAGAGTGGCGTGTAAAGCTTTTTACTTTCATGTTGTAATTTTGAATTTGATCCCATATTTGTAGTCGGTTTGTTTTGGGGGTTTTTTTGTTGTTTTTTTTTAGTTTTGGTTGTTTGAGGTTGGTTGTTTTGGGGTTGGTTTTTTTTTGTTGTTGTTGGTTTTTTAGTATGAGACTAGTTCTGACTCGGAACGCTTCCTGGTGAAAAATATTGACAAGCACAGAAATAAACTGGGTTAGACTTGTCTTTGCCTTTTCATTCGGGAGAAGACATTTCCATTTTTCCAGACTAACTCAGAGACATAGTCTTTAGCTGAGTGATGGTGTTTTGGTTTGTTTGCAGTGTTTGTTTTTTTTATTTTTTCACAGAAGTGTTTTGGCAAATTGTTTATGCAATAGGCATTTGTGCAAGTAACAACCATTGTTATAAATAAAAGTTATGTGGACTCTGTTTATTATTGGTGGTGAAAAATAGAAAATGTTTGCTTATGTTATGAATTATAAGTTCAAATGCCCGTTGGATAGCTTCTTGTATTTAGTCAAAAACTTCTTTAATATCTTCATTCATCATCATATGTGGAATGACAATAATATCTGTGCTTTTTCAATTCCATCTCAATATCTACAAAGCTCAAAGCAGTTTTTTTTTCCTAGACTGATTTTTCGAAATAAATGGTAGCAAGAGAACTGTTTCTCCTTAAGTAAACTTGGCTCTTTTCACTATGCCAATTAGCTGGTATTGATTAGTACAGCATACTGAAAATATATAAAGTGTCAAAATCTGAGCAAGTCTCATTTATCTGTACAAACACTGCTATTTCTTTAATTTTCATCAAGGTTCAGTTTCACTTGAGAAACATTATTATCTGGCTTTAGCTATGATAGTCTATATCTGCAAATATTTTTTAAGCATGTGATACAAACTCATTAATGTTGATGGAGTGGACTTCTCTGTTGGCTTTAACAAGATTTAGTTTACATACAGAAAATACTGAAAAATATCTCTTTATACCAAGATACTGAACTAGGTTGTGACCCGATTGTGTTTTGAAAATATAAAAATGCTGCTCTACCTGGAATGAAGAACCACCACAGCAGAGATGCTAATTCCAAGTCAATGACCATCTCCTTATCCAAGAACGCAGGGCTGTGGTTAGAGATGGGCAATGGCCACACACCAGCCTGCGTCAGACAGAGTAGCCCCTTTATGGCTATTAATATACACGTCACTTAGAGCTACTCTTAGAATTTTAAAATTTGATTTTATCTTTAAATGACTAATAATGCCATAATAATAATAATAATAATGTCTCTGCAGTATTTAATTTGTCCTTCATTGTTTTCCATTTTTCACTAGTAGAGAGCTAAAAGCTTTGTTCGCTAAAAAGAGCACTTGATGACTTCTTTGTATTGCATGAATGTTTTACAGTGAAAAAGAATTTACAGTGGCAGTGTTCTGAGTTGATTATTGACCATTGTTATTCACTGGGGAAGGCAGGTTCCATAGAAAATAACCTGTATAATGCTTGTGTTGTTATGAAATACTTTTAAAATAAGCATAATCTATAAAAGAATAAAAAGCATGAGAATTATTGTGTGTGTCAGCAATTCTTAAAAATTATTTGAAGGAAAAATATTATACATCCACCAGCTGAAGTAAGCAGGGACCCCTGTTAGTTTAATGTGTATCAGCAACTCAGAAATATTTACTCAGTTTTGAAAATCTGACTTGAAGCCAATCATATTCTGGCAGGTAATGTTACTTGAGTCGAAATAAGGTATTTATGTACTTTTATTTCCTTTTAATTCAAATTCAATTATACAAAGATGCTTTAAAGCAATCAAGATTGAAGTAATCATCCAGTGGAATTAATATGGTCATGTTTAAGTGAAATCACTGTTTTGATTTCAGATCTATCTTAGGCTGCAACTGAAAAAACTGCAAGTTCAAAAACATTCATGGTGAAGTCAAAGAAAAGGGGGAATGTTGTCAATAACGGGACTTCTGAGAAAAGAAGTCCAGATGGGGAGTGTGATGGCTTGCACAGACTGGATTCTGAAATGTAGGGCGGAAAGAGAATCTTTCCTTTTGTGGCCTCATTTGCTCCCAGGTCAATAAAATTGTGATTGCAGTGCTCGTGTTCAGGGGGTAGCAATTTAAAGAAACATGAAAACCAAAATGAAAACAATCATATTGAGGTATGTCACCATTCCCCCTCACATCTGTAACACCCTTTGTAGAGGTAACTCCCATCTACCCGCAGGTGCCATTGGAAGGATCCTCTTTACCTGGGTACTCTCCAGGGAAATACTTGTGGGGAGTGGGCTTCTGTGGTGCCCTCGGTGGACCCGCTTTCTCCAGGCATGGTAGAGCTGAAGGCTGAGCTTTCTTAAGTTGACTACAGCACTTCAACATCCGTTTCATTTTGATAGAACTAGGTGTTTAAGTTACTTGGGCAGCTTTGACAACCTTGGCTAAAAGGTTCAGAATATTGAGCCTTCTGTTCTCCTGGCTCCTGCATGGTTAAAACCCAGATGGTGCACAGCACCACGGCACCAACAGAGAGGTGTCTCGTTTCTGCTTCCAGATACTTCCCAGTCTGGTCTTTGAGCATATACCAGAGATGCCATTCAGACTGACTTGGACCATCCTGGATCAGTTCTCAGGTGTGGACAGCAGAAGACACATGTCTTCTTCCTTCCCCACCCACCCGCAGTCATGCCCTATCCATTTTTCAGATTTGGGTGATGGTAGGGAGACTTGAGGAGCTGGCTGAGGCACAGCAAGCAAGCTGGTCACTGGCCTTAAGCTGTTAATGTGTCTGCGATTCACGATCACCATGGTGTGCCAGGAGTAAGGCCAGGTGTGCCCTACCTTGAAGAGCCTTTGCAAGAGGGACACAGTGAGGATGTGGTGAGGTCTGCAAGGTGGCGGCAGTGGAACTGGCTTGGCCTCAACGGGAGCAGTCTAATTGGGTAGTTTGTAGGTGACTGGGAAGATCATAACTTCCCCTATTTTTTTTTTTTCCCTAAAGATTTAAGGCTTAGAAATATTCTATAAAATGACAAATTATTATGATAGTCTGGAGATTCTTAGGATAACAGCGACTCTTAAAACACATTATATTTCCCAGAGCTTCGTATTTTCTTACAATCAACCTGCTGATTGGAGAGACATACCTATCATCGCATATTTGTGTCAGAACCTGAAAGAGAAGTATCTTTTGGCAAAATTTAAATGGAAAACAAGAATAAAATCATTGTTTTCCAGGATGCAAAACCAGACAGTAAATCTTTCACTTCAGCACATGTGGCAGATAGGTTAAAAATATTCATATCTTGAACTTAGCTACTCATCAGAAAAAAAGGTCTTTTTAGTTGCTCAGTTAGTTCTTGCTGTAAATGATAGACTCAGATCCTGTGATATATTTCAACAAATGCTTTAGTTACGTATACATTTTCACATTGTGCAGTATGTGTTACTGTTAATTGACTATTGCCTCAAAATCTTGAGTGATTCTACTTACTCTTTAGTTTAAAACCATTTTAATGAGTATTTTATAACATTTTGATTTTTTGGGGAAATAACTAAGTTCAACACAACTCCAGTGAAAAAGTCTATCAAATTATTGCATGGTAGAAAAAAGGGGAATGTGTTCAAGGGACTTAAGAAGATCAGGATCTAGGGTATATTTCTCTATGGGAAACAGAAACTCCTAAGGGCACCTGGTTTCTGTGAGTAGATTTCAAGAGAAGGTCATCAGTCTTGGTCAGACATGGTTTTACCAACAGAGGTTTGTGTGGATGAAGGCTCTGGGGTTGCTGATGCAGAGACAGGAGTTGAGAAAAATGGGCTAGATAATTCAGGGGCAAAAAAAAAAGACCTTGATGAACAAAGTTGGGGTTATTTCTATGATATTGAGATAAATACAAGATGTCTTTCTCTTTTGAATGGTTTCTTTATATTGGTGTGAAGATGCCACCACCAACACCATCTCTTTATTGCTCAAGTTCATTTATTGAATAAAATTCTGTTATTTAACAGCTCTCTGCGAGACAACTTTTATTAGGGATTATCAAGTGAGGTTCAGCTTTTGAGAGACTGATTTATCCCTTTTCTTTTAGAAATCCTATAGTTTGATGGCAATGTTAACTTTTCGTTGTGCGTGTTGTTTTCTGGTACATCTTTATTCTTAGGTCTAGGAGAATGAATGCATAAATAAAAATCCACTGTTCCTCTGCTGCTCTGCTGCCATTTAAATCCCTATTTATCTCACTCTAGGATGCCAGAGAGGAAATTTAATGTTGAGTATTGGTTCAATAAATGTCAGGGAGGGCAGGCAGTTTATATCCTCTTTTGCAATAAACATTTAGTTCTCCTGACAAAGACAGCATCAGAATATTGGGAGGTAAAAGCTGGTTTAGTGGCCTCTGCTTCTTTCAGCAGCTGAAAATGTGGACTGGTAATGGTGACCATGCACACAAAGCTGAATTTCCAGAAATGGTTGATATGCTGTCAGGGATTCAAATGCTTTTCTGATAAAAGTAAGCATTTCTTGTTTAGGAAATTGAACTACGTGAGACTTGGTCTTGCAAAATGTCAGTACAATTTTCCTCTCATCTGTAAGTATTGTGTAGGTTTTAACTTTTTGTGAATGTAGTCTCTTTGCACATATTATTTTTTGTATGCTTTGTTTGCATTACAATAAAAGACAATTACATCTCTGACCCATCAGGTTAATGAATGGCATGAGACTTACTGAGGTAAAATTGCTTGTATTATAATCCAGGCTGCGTGTTAGTCAGGAAAAGGCAGAAGTACAGATTTAGAATATAACATCATGCAAGTTATCTAAGCATTGTTACCATGTCAGGTGAGTTAAGATGACAGGTTAAAGAACTTACTATGCAATTATTTGTTTTATGCATAGTTAATATATGTCCTGTGCCTTTTACAGTGAGGAAATTGAGGCACAAATGGAAATTAAGGAAATTTTTCTAAAATGAAATGTTTATCAGTTAGAGGTACTGAAGTTAAATCCCTTGAGTATGAGGTAATTGCCATACCTATCAAGATGGTCCCTCCCTTCTGCATTCGTCAGGAGACTTTGGAGAAACTGAGCTTAATTTCCAAGGGAGCTTCACTAAGCTGATGAAGTGGTGCCATGAGCAGACATAAAGACATCTGGACAAAACTAGGTTAAGATTTAAAGTTACATCTGTACACCTGTAGGCCTTCCTTGATACCCTAGACAAACTTTGATGAGATGCAGTATTCTAGGCTTGCTTACTTGGTATAAAATGCATAATGGTTTGCAAAGGCTTACCGCTTTAAATGTGTCATATATTGAAAAAAGTAAGTTCTGTGATAGTTGGAAAAAAGTAATAGTAACAGGTTTTATAAACCATTTTTTAGAATTAACTATTATGTCACATACATGATAAATATAAAATACATAATATAGAATAATATATACATGTGCATTGTATTTCATTGTATGTACATAATTTCCTATACATACATATCATATAGTGATACAGTATTTTATGTTCTTTGCCAATACCAGCAATCCTTCCCAATGAGCTTTTTAAACACATGTAATTAAAAATTCTCCTCAGTCTTCAAATCTAATATTTCTCATCTTTGTATATCCCCATGACTCTGATATTTTTAAGACTCCATTTCTTTCTGAGCTTTTCTTACGACCTTTCTGCTTTTGCTTTAAGCTTGTGTTTAAAAACAGGAGAAAAAACCCTCAAAATGAAGCCTGCAATCTGAATAAAGAATAGAATTAGAAATACACTTTAGAAAGAGACTTTCATCCCAAAGTGTGGTGAGTCCTTTATGCTAACGCTCTTCTGTTTTAAGGAGTGTTTCGGTTACTTGTTAATCAAACTAAAATGGACTTAGCCAAGTAAGAATTTCAGTCCTTTTGTCCTTGATAAAATGCACAAGTGTAAGCAGATGGCCAACATGACTAAAACCATTGACAAAACATAATTTTCAGCCTAGAAGAAGAGCAGAGAAAATTTACAAAACTTGTCTCTTTAAACTTCTCCCAGGCGCTTTAACTTCAGGCTGGCTGAAATCTCCGACCATCAATTTATTTTTTTGACCTTGGCAAATACCAAAGCACTGGACAGCTGAAGACTGGGGTATGTAGGGCTGGTATGCCTCAACCACCTTGTGTCTATATTTAAAAAGAGGAAAAAAATATTGAGACCAAGTGGCTAGATGGATAACAGGTCAGCAGGAAGGGATCTGATGCTCATAATGTGTCACAAGCGGAAACATGCAATTGCAAGAGCAGCAGGTGCTAGGCTGGGAATTACAGACAGCAGTATCGCTGGCAAGACTTGGTGAGCATCTCCTCTGTGCTGCTCAGCACCGGTAACACCTCAGCTGGGTTACTGCAGTACCACGCTGCCTGGACATGGCCTTGAGAGGAGCAGCAAGAGCAGGCTCATCCAGAGCACACCACCCTCAAAGGAAAGACTGATTCAATAGGATTTTTCAGCCTTGACACAGGAAAACTGGAGGAGTAGGAGGACCATGGTATAGCATCCGAGCACATGAACGCCTCTTGCAAAGAAAAGGTGCTAGAGAAAGGGAGAGGAATGGTGTGACCACACATTGACACAAAGCCAAGTACAGCCATGACGCTGGCTGGAGAGTCCCTCCTGGGCTGTGTTAAACAGGATCTGATGGTGAGTGCCTGGCGGACTTATGCAGGCAAACAACTGCTTTCTGGACCTGTTTTTAGCCAGGAATGGCACATCAAAATTGTCCTGAACAGATGCAGAATTTCAAAATATGGGGAAGCATGAAAGCTGCAGAGTGCCGACTGCTGAATGTCCCGGGCTGCCACACAGTCAGAGCCAGGCAGTGGCAGGACTGTGCCTGCAGACTGCAGTGTCCGTCCTCTGTCTCTGTGGTACGCTGTATTCATCGGGTATTCTTGGATCTGGCCCCAAGCTTTCAGCCAACAGCAGTCATATCCTAGAAGTAACGATCCTGTTAAATAACTGTTATGCAAGCATGTCATTCAGGCTGTCAAGAACACAGAGGACAAGCATGATCATTTCTTCTCCCCTTGCTCTTTCCCAATTAAAGAGCTTGTTACATCTTTTTGATAGTTTAATCATTTAGAATTGTGGCTGTGAATCTTGACGATATGCAAATCAGGGATGCCATCTGTTGATCAGTGCTGCAAACTCCCTAGGCTCAGCGCTGAGTGGTAAGCTGGTGCTAGGTGTGCTTGCTTTATTTCCCTTGCACATGTGAGTAGTCACAGAGGGCATCTGATTCAGAGACTTGGAATGAGATGTCCTCTCTTCACCCTCACAATGAGTTTATTTCAAGCAGCAGAAGGACAAGTTTTCTTACAGACACCTCTACAGGACAACCAGGTGATCAGGCCCAGTCAGTATGGGTTTATGAAAGGCAGGTCCTGCTTGACTAACCTGATCTCCTTTTATGACAAGGTGACTGGCTTAGTGGATGAGGGAAAGGCTGTGGATGTTGTCTACCTAGACTTTAGTAGAACCTTTGACACCATTTCCCACAGCATTCTCCTGGAGAAACTGGCTGCTCATGGCTTGGATGGGTGTACTCTTCGTGGGGTAAAAAACTGGCTGGATGACCAAGCCCAAAGAGTGGTGGTGAATGCAGCTAAATCCAGTTGGTGGTTGGTTATAAGTGGTGTACCCAGGGCTCAGTATTGGAGCCACTTCTGTTTAATATCTTTATCAATGATCAGGATGAGGGGATCGAGTGCACCCTCAGTAAGTTTGCAGATGACACCAAGTTGGGTGGGAGTGTTGATCTGCTTGAGGGTAGGAAGGCTTTACAGAGGGATCTGGGCAGGCTGGATCGATGGGCTGAGGCCAATTGTATGAGGTTCAACAAGGCCAAGTGCCGGGTCCTGCACTTTGGTCACAACAACCCCATGCAACACTACAGGCTTGGGGAAGAGTGGCTGGAAAGCTGCCCAGTGGAAAAGGACCTGGGGGCGTTGGTCAACAGCAGGCTGATTATGAGTCAACAGTGTGCCCAGGTGGCCAAGAAGGCAAATAGCATCCTGGCTTGTATCAGAAATAGTGTGGCCAGCAGGACTAGGGAAGTGATTGTCCCCCTGTACTCGGCACTGGTGAGGCCACACCTCAAATTCTATGTTCACTTTTGGGCCCCTCACTACAAGAAAGACATTGAGGTCCTGGAGCATGTCCAAAGAAGGGCAATGAAGCTCATGAAGGGTCTAGAGCACAAGTCTTATGAGGAGCAGCTGAGGGAACTGGGGTTGTTTAGCCTGGAGAAAAGGAGGCTCAGGGGAGAGCTTATGGCTCTCTACAACTACCTGAAAGTAAGATGTAGTGAGGTGGGTGTCAGTCTCTTCTCCCAAGTAACAAGCGATAGGACAAGAGGAAATAGTCTTAAGTTGTGTCAGGGGAGGTTTAGATTGGATTTTAGTAAAAATTCCTTCACCGAAAGGGTTATTAAGCATTGGAACAGGCTGCCCAGGGAAGTGGTTGAGCCACCATCCCTGGAAGTATTTAAAAGACGTGTAGATGTGGTGCTTAGGGACATGGTTTAGTAGTGGACTTGGCAGTGCTAGGTTAATGGTTGGACTTAATGATATGAAAGGTCTTTTCCAACCTAAAAAATTCTATGATTCTATGATTTTACTATAGTGTGAAGAAAAATACACATGTGAAATTACTGTCCGTTCTTCACTCCTGTAACTAATTCAGCTGAAGATGCTCCCTCTGACTGACCAGATAGGGCCTTGCTGGAGCACTCCAGGCTGTTTCCCCCTCTCCAGCCTAGCCCAGCACATGGGTATCCTTGCAAAGGGAGGTAGACACCTTAATTAAAAATTTAACATCTGCTATTCTGCGTCAGAGCAGTGGGCCATCTAGGCTTCTGTGTAAAAGTGGCCAGTAATAGGTGCTTAACAGCAAGGGCAGTGGGCATGTGAAGAGGTGCTCTCTCGGCACCTGGTGTTTTGCAGTTTCAATACTGGAGCTAGGAGCTGCATGAGAGGTGGAGGTAACCTTTGTGAATGTGCCTTCTCCTTTCTTGAAGGCAGATCTTCTTTTGATTTCTACTCATTCTTTGGAGGTGAGTTACATACTTCAATGTGCTTTCTGTGGAGAAGTGCTTTTTTAAACTACAATCTGATAATATCATTTGGCTCTGTCTAGTTCTTGCATTGTGAATAATCATTTCCTAGTCACCTTTTCCAGGCTATTTAAAATTTTAGAGCTGCTATTCTACACCCCCTCAGTCATATCTCTTTCCAGCTAAAAAGCTGTAGTCTGTTTAGTCTCTTTTCATGTGGAGTCACCATTTGACTGACATGGCTAACTTGTTTCAACTTTCTTCACTGAAAAGCCATTGTGTTGGAACTATTTTAGGTCATTAAGGAACTGATAAAGAATCATGTTTTAGTTGAAATTACTTAAAATATTGTACTGTAGTACCAAAAAGGTTGCAAAAATGGTATAAAATCCTGATATGCTGCTTTGACACTGCCTCGCCCCCCTCCAAAAAAACCCAAACCCAAAGAAAGACCTACGTATAGTAATTCAAAAGGAAGTCTTACATATAGTAATTCACTGTGAGGATGTCTGTTCTGTCAGGTCTGTTCCCTCCAAGACAGATTGATATAACATGTATTGACATTTAGCAGAAGTTGTTGCTGCAGGTTGAAGTGAAATAGAACATCCCAATTTCATAATAAATTGTTTATGGCTGAAGCAAAGTTAATGTCTTCTATAATCTACCAGAATAGGACCACTAAAACATCAATTATCTTAACATCACATAATAGATAATTGATGTTTTAGTGGTCCTATTCTAGTCCAACCCAAGGCTCAGAGCAGGGTTGACTTTGAGTCAGCTCTGGACTTGAAAGCTGGATAAGCTTTCTCACGGCACTGGCACACTGGTACATTGACTGCCTTTTATTTTGGGCTGTATTTGCTATTTTTTCTGATTTTGATGTTTTAAAAGAAGGAGTGTTTTTCTTGCTTGAGTAATAACATTTTTACATTCTGTGTTTTCTTTTAAGCACATTTATATACAACAGTACCCAAAGGGCTACTTCAGATTTAGTTCTTTTTTTTTTAAACTTTAATATGTATTTCTTATTTTAATACTTAGATTCCCCACCACCATTTGTTCAAACCTTGAGAGCAGCAGCACAGTCACATGTCTGAGCTTATAGGGGCCCTTGGCATTTATTGTGAGTCTTCTCAACAAAGATCTTTCAGATAGATTAATATCTGCTCTGTCTTTACTGTCTACATTGGGGAGAATTTTTGTCTGACTTTTAAAAACTAGTAACCCCATTGCTCCTGTTTTCTGCATTGTCTTCTTGTATTAAAGTGAAGAAAAGGAAACCCAGCTGTACTGTTTTTCCTGAGCTAAAGAGACAAAAGATTTTACCCTCCCTTTCTGTTACAATGGACTCCTACTGGGTCTGGCTCAAAGTCTCTGCCATGCTCTGTTACAGCTAATCATCACTGCAGAAGTTGGTGTCTTGTGTCTACAGCAGAATTTGTTTTTAAGCTTTCAGAGCTACAAAACTGCTGTGTACACTAGCACGCATTTTTTATTTGGTGTGTCCTCTTTTATGACCTCCTTGACAATTTGTTTCTCTTGTGCATGCATGAGGCTGGTGAGATACCATGTCAAATAGTTTTCTGTCTGGGCTGAGAACTGAGCAGAAGGGATTTAGTTTATTAACTAGCACCTTTTGGTTTTTTAGAAGCTGGATTTTCACAGCATCCCACATAGGAAAAGGTCCTTAGACCTACATAGATGGGGGATTCATTCTGTGAGGACTGACTTGTCCTTTGCTATTGTTTTTCAGTTAAAATAAATGCAGTTACAGTGTAGAATATGATCAACTATAATATAATTTAAATTGCTCATTGGAAAAATGCTAAATTGAACATGGTTTCTGATTAATAATTTTTATGATCTGGTCTCACATAGCTTCTAAGTGTCTTGTAAAATAGGATTTCTATGCAGAATGGCTGTTATTCATGTTCCTTTGGAAGCTGAAATTCTACTGATATTAAATGCACATGGTTAATAATGGCTTATAAAGATGCCAGAACCCTGGCATCAAAAGGACCAGCTGTATTTGAAACACTTATACTAAATGCTACTTATGAGCTTATATAACCTTTTCCTCCTATTTTGATAAATTGGCTTTGCTGTCAGTTAGATTATGTGAAAATTTGGACAAGGGAGTTTCTTCCATTCATTAACTTAAAAAATAAGTATTTTTTAAGAATTGAAGTTAGTCTATGGGACAGAAGTCACCTGCAAAACAACAGATGCAAATGACAAAGCATCAGAGATTTTAGTGGTTTTTTATACATACTGGTATAGTGAATCTCTCTAAGATATGTCCAGACTGATGAGACAGATGTTACAGCTATTTTGCCCTGAACTTAGTACCAGAAAGATTATTTCCCCCTCAGTATACAATAAATAAACAGTAAATTAATGAAAGTGGACTTCAGGTAATGTAAAAGTTGGACTCAATAAGCATCTTAAAGTTTGGCTGTTTATCTAGATCTCTTTGGTTTGTTTTTCTTGGAGGAATACCAGTATTTTCCTTTGACTAAAATAGAGTGTTAAAGTCCGTCATCACTTTTAGTCTTCTGTCTAAACTTAGCTGTTTACCCCCAAAAGGTATATCACTTTTCCAAAGGTAGTTTCATTCTGCCTCTTATGGATTACATCTTATCTTTTATCAATTGACTTCTTCACTCCTAATTTGTACCATGAATGGTAGCGTGCCAACATACTTCTGATACTGCAGTGATAGTTGGTTGTTTAGTATTTAAGTCTGTAAAAAACAAAATAGACTTTGATTATGCAACATTACATGGAATATTCAGCTAAGCACAATACCAGGTGCTTGAGGGTATTCTTTTTAATGAGATGGAGGTAAGATAATGGCCTGCTACCACTACAGTACTAAAGTATGAGTAGGCTTCAGTTCATTCAGTGTGACATCATTCCCCAGATAGTTGTGTTTTTGTAAATGCAGGATATACTTTTTCCTAATAAAACTGGAGACAATCATAATAACTAATAATGTGTCAACATGTGGCTGATGGTGTCTGCTTTGGATAGCTCAAACTTTTTGAAAAAACTAAGGTGAACAGAAATGTGCTATGCTTTTTTTGCTTAATTTTAAATTGAAACAGTTTGTTTTAAAACAAATCAATATCCCTGAATTCTTTGCAATCCAGCACAACATTAGAGGAAACCAAACAGAACATAAACATACCTAATGTGATTCATTTTCTTTGTCGGATACAAGAGCAAGATACAAGGTAAACTAACAGTAGTTCATGGAA
Source organism: Harpia harpyja (assembly GCF_026419915.1). Lineage (NCBI taxonomy): Eukaryota > Metazoa > Chordata > Aves > Accipitriformes > Accipitridae > Harpia > Harpia harpyja. The sequence goes on along the minus strand of NC_068949.1, from coordinate 14,553,748 downwards.
TGGCATTTATTTCTTCACAGTGTGACTTTTAAATGTCACTATTCTTTTAAATTCAGTTGAAATCAAAGAATCAAATTTACTTTTTCATTATTATTTTTGCATTAAGCTACGAGAATTTATGGCTTGTTTATTCTTTTGGTCCCCTCAATTCCGCAGTCTCTGAATTACATTAGAGCTGTTCAGATTGTAAAACCTTCCAGGCAGACACAGTTGTCTTTGTATGCCACATACAATGTATTTTCTGTATTTCTTCTTGTTCTTGCTGTAATTACCAGGAAAATTTCCATGAAATGGGATTTTATTTTATAAGAATTTACTCACTTGCGCTACTAAATCCCATTATAGTGAGAGCATAAATGAACATTATCAAGGGGATAAGTAGCAGGAGGAGATGAGATCTTATGAGAAAAGCATTCCATTTAAAATGAACCTAAATATATGTCTGACAGGTTTGTAAATTGTCTGCACAGGTGAAATATTGTACCCTTATATCTAAAAAGTTTTCACTTTCCTTCAGGAGTCTTCACAACAAGGAGTTTTTGTTCTCTTTTATTAACACACTTTATGAAGAAACAAAATGTTCAGAAAATAGTTATTGCAATATTAGAAAGAACCCATTAATTCTTATCTTTATTTGTTCAGTATGTAATTTCCACAGAAAATTATTTTATTAAAATTGATATGAGCTCCAAGAGACCATACTTCTACCTCACCTTACCTTTAAGGTTGCAAGTCATCATTCTATTGTGACTCTGTAGGGTAAAAAAAAAAAAAATGGAAAAAAGGAAATTTGCTGGCTAATTAACATGTGAAAATCTGTGAACTTTTTATGTCCCTTTGTGATTTGCATCTTTGTCTTTTAGCATTGCCCATGAAGAACTCTAGATTGTGTCTATCACATTTATTTTCCTATACTGGGCTACCACTGTGAGGATATTCTTATGCCAACATAACACTGACAGCTTTGGCTGATCGATAGATATCCTCTTGGTTAACTGGAAACCACATTTCTACATAATGGCTATGAAGTCAGTGGATAAGAACCATTTATATAGAGTCTCAGAATGCCTTTACATACTTTTTTAGAAAACTCATTGTTGTCAGGACTTGAGAGAAAAATGACATTTATATAACATTGGCATCAGCTTAGTCTTTGGGTATATATAGTGCAGAGTTTTATAAATGACTTAAATAGTGATAGGGGATGTGTTGCTCTTGTTCACTTAAATAAAAACGTGTAGCTTGTTAGAAATCAACAATAAGAATATTCTACTGAGCCAGTGCATTGCTGCCTGGTATTATTTCTATTTATTACATTTAGTATTGTATTCTAGTTTTCCCTTCCTCATTTTTACCTTCGTAAACCTTACTTTTAAGGGTCCAAAAGTGTTTGGAAGTTTTTCCAGAAAGCTATAAAGCAGTAGATATAAACAAATGCTGAGGTCAGAGATTCTACTCTATGATGCATTGGCTGTCTTCTAATTAAGGTTGGCTATTACAATTAATTAGAGTGTTCCAATTAAGATGACTTGTTGCTATGGTTATCTCATTGCTCTAATCTGCTAGTATCCACTGCATTGCTTGTTGAAGGCTGCCAGCTGCCTTGCTGAGAACTAGCTTCACATTGCCTAGAGTGACTGAGAAGTTGTCCTGGGGTTGATATTTTGCAAAAGTCACAGTTACTTAAACAGCATGAGGAAAGTATTATTTATACCTTTAAAACAGGAGATTTTGCACAGTGGAAGAGGCTTAGAAAGAAACAACGTATCATGCATTACTGCCGAAGAATTCTATATTCTCTGCTTAAAGTATCTGTCCATTAAAATAATTCTGTGCACCCCCCTTGCCACAGGGTCTAAGTTCCTTACAACTTTTTATGTCCTTAACTTCACTGCCTGACAGAGACTCCTGCCTCTTCAACAGGGAAGTAGGGGACAGAGACTGCAAATGACTCGGGCGAAATTAATCACATAGAGCGTATCTGTAATTTATGGATTTGGGCTGCCTTTTCAATCCCAGACCAGCATTTCTTCCCAGCACAGAGAGTCTTGTGGTCACTATAAACAGGATTTTCACAGGACTGCCATATGCTATGGAGTTCTTCCTGCACTGAAGTGCTCAGCATCTTCAGAACTGAGTACATTTTTAGGATCATTAATACATTCAGAGACTCTTATCATGCTACTTATGTTCCATCTGAGAAGTGGCAGAGAGAAAAATTGCTATTTCTATTTTTAGAGTACTTTTGCTGAGCTTACACTAAAAAGGTCATCTATGTATTCCTGTAGTGCCTTGTGCCAGGGAATAGGGTCTCTAGGCACTACCATGAAAACAAATAGTATTTCCTAATTATAACAGAAACCAAGGATTGTTGGAGGTGGAGTATGAGTCATAAGTCTCCATGGTAAAGTAGATGTTATTTAACATTTACTTTGCAAAAACACTTAGAAACATTTATAAGATTGGGCTCTTCGCTAGACTAGACACTTTGCAGAATTTGAGTGAATGACTGTCCTATTTCACTTTAATAAACTCAATGAAAAAGAAAATCAAAGTCTATGCCCTTTGCACAATATAGATCCATTATATTTCCATTTATCAAGGAGGTATTTGCAGCCTATTTGTAGCCATTTTCTTTCCTGAATATGTTTTAACAGTATTAGGGTGTTTTTCAGCAGTAGCTGTGATGATGGATGGTATGTGGTGCAGCTGACATGTTTGTCCATGTTTCAGATTCTGTACTAGCAGGGGCGTCAGCCAGGCAGCTTTTTAATAATCTCTCTTCTCATCTGTAGCTGCAATATTAGCAGATAGTGTTGAAGAATGCTTCCTATTCTAGCAGGAACTAGCTGTTACTTCAATTTACTCTTAAAACTGCTAGATCCCTGCAGTGCCTTTTTTTTTTTCCTTTCTCTCTCTGTTTTTTAATTTGGTAAGCTTATGCTTGTGGTTTGTGTTTGTAACATGATGGTGTTCAATCTGGACTCATGTCTCACTATCCTGAAATTACTCTGAGTTGTTTAATCATAAAAGAATCTCAAATTAGGATGAAGGTGGGATGAGGAAATAATTAATAGGTGGTGGTGTTGATTTTTATTTTCCAGAGATACAATTCACACCAGTTTGTTGCATGATGCTGTTCCTGACCATGTGGATTTCTCAGCATCTCCATTTCAAATGCTGTTCTTTAGAGTCAAGTGTAAAAGTATCATCTTTCTCAGACACACATTTTTTTCCTTGCCTCACTCTCTTTGCAGTCCAGAAAGGTGTGTGTCACTAGAAACATTCCAGACTTCATTTATGCATATAGGTGATGTGCAGATAAAATAATTCACTTTCAAAAAAATCTTCTTTCTATTTTTTTTGTCTGGATTGGAGAAATCAGAATTGTCTTGTTGTGAGTTGGATGTATTGTTAGGGTGAGCTCAGGAGATGATCTGTCATTTTTTTTTGGTGACAAGAAGTTTCTCACAGTGCTGAGCAAAAAATGAAACCTCTTCTGACAGGAGAGGAAATGCTTCTTTATTGGCAGCTTTATCACTATTGATAATGCAGTGCTGTAATCTCTCCAGGTTGAAAAAGAATATATACTCTTTATTTCTGTTATTTGTTCTGTTCTTGTGGGACTCAGTTATTATCACATTTGTGATCAGCGTCACACCCTCACTGTGCAGTTAAGTTGAATTATATCCATTTGGATGAGAGCAGCAGCACAACGAAATGTCTCTTGCCCTTCTAAGAGTGACTGCCTTTGTACTCAAAGCATTATCTAATTCGGGCTGTGACCTGTGTGAATATTTTGGCTGGAGTTAAAATTCATCTTCTGGAAAAGTGATATGAAGCAAATTCTGGTAGTTAAGCTTTGTCCTTACAAAAGGATGTTGCTCTGTGTCCCCTCATGAGGAATGGCTTCTGGCTACTCAGAACTCACAGAAAGAGCTTTTCATAGGGTTTGGAGGAAACTAGATAACTTGAGTGTCTATTTATTCTTATCACAAATAGGGCCTTGCAGGTCTGCATGAATCTTCTGTTTGGGACAAAAATCTCTTGGTGTGTATACATGTGTGTCTTGGGGGAGAGGGGGTTCACTGGTCTGCATTCATGTGTCTGTATTTGCTCATGCCTGCTAAGACAAGTAGTTCATCCCATACTGAATGCAAATAATATACTTGGCATTTACACAGAGGTTTTCAACAAAACATCTCAAAGCTTTGAATCTCAAAGATTTCAAGCATTAAAAAAATTTCAAGAGCAACCTACTGGGAATTAGCAGCACTGTGTGCAACACTAGAGATGGAAGGCAATATTGTGATGTCAACTTTTTCATCAAGCTGTGTTATTAAATTAAAGTTGAAACTCTTTGTCAGGGTCTTTTTTTTGAAGAATGTCATGCTAGAAAAATAGTCAAACAAGTTGTTTTAACATTTGCTAAATAAAGCCTCTTATTTAAAATTAGTTGTTAACTTTTTAGAGAAATGATACTTTTACAAAGCTTAAGAAATGGGGGGAAAAGCCTTGAAATTAAATTTTCATGTCAGATAGGAAAGTAACTTAATCAAGGCTCTAGGATATACATAGTATCAAGGGAGGTAATTACTGTGATGAGGGTGTAGGAATACAATGTAGTCCCAACAAAAGCTTTGCCTCCAATGTCTATAACTTTATCTTTATTTTTTTATCTTCCAGTAGCACTCTGATAAGTAAATTATTATTAATTTCTATGGTCATATACATTTGGGAAATAGCTAGTTCCTAGTGATTTAAAAGTAATGCCTGGAACATATATTTTGTAAACAGATGGTGTATATATAACATGTATGTAACTACACAATTATTTTATAGTTAAAAAAAATAATTTTGTTCTTTTCTGATCTGGTGGTTAAGCAGAACTAAAAGAAAACTACAAATTCAAGTCTATGCAGGGTGATGCACGGATGCACAGTAAAAAAGCTCTCCTAACACACCCTCTTAAAAAATTACTCGAATAATGCTGAATCCCTTCATTAATTTTATATTTCCTGCAGTAAAGTAGTAAAGCTTTAAGACATATGGCTCAACTATGTGAAGGATAATTTTAGATAAATATAACTTTTTGACCTTTCGGTGGAAAATATGGGTAGTAAAATTTTGCTGGCAGTTATATATCAGTGGGAATTTTTGCTTGCAAGAATTTGGTAAGGATCTTGACAACCAATAGAGAGCCTCCAGCAGTAAAAGCAGTAATTTTTGAACTTCAAGCATAGTAAAGCTTAGCTTCAAGTTAAAGAACACATCTCTTCTTTCTGCTGGTGCCCTGCATGACCTACATAGGACAAGTTATCCTTTTTGAATATACCTGATGTTTATAAGCATAAGAGAGCATCCTAAGACCCAATAGAGTGGAAAGATTCTTTGCCTTGCTCTTTTATTATATCCTTATGCTCTTTCTTCTGCTTGTTTTCTCTTACTTTTGACAGCTACTGTCTTGGCTATCATATCTTTGAGCAAAGAAATCTGAAATACATTCAGAACCTCCCAAATACTACTAGGCATCATTTTTATGTGATGCTGATGCTTTTAGTCCACGTAGACATGAAATGTAGTTCTGCCTGTTCTGGGATTAATAAAGCCTGGGCAGGAAAGGAAAGCTTCCAATGTTGCTAAAGTGTTGTGAGTTTTCTCTATTATAGGAATGATGCTAGGAATCCATCACCTGAAGGAAAAAACAATATAAAAGTAAATAATTTTTGTAATATACTTTAAAAAGTCATGGCTTCAGCTTTAACCGTGAAGTTTTTGTAAATTTTTTGACTCTCATATTTCAGGTGCAATAAAAGTGCTAAATATTAATTTCTAATCTGTATATGTTAATAGATACCACAAAATCCTCTCTGTCACCGAGGAGAGGGCTTTTTGTTTATTGCTAGACAAAATGTGATATTTTCTCATTAGAAGGCCTACATTTTAAAAGGTTTGTGTTTGTTTCTTACGTGCTTGAGGCAGAGTGTGTAGTTAACTCTTGCGAAGGGAAATGTTTCATAGCCATTTTAAGCCTCATTTGAAGCAATGAAGAGATCTGGTCATTTTTGTAGTGTGGATGTTCTTGAAGTACTCAGGTTACAAACAAGGTGGTATTGGATAGCAAAATTTCATCCCTGGCAATTATTAAAGCATGAGCACTAGTGGAATATAAGGCAAAACTGTCAAAGAGCAAATATTTACTTGCTATTACTTATTAACAGTTATTCTAGGGTTCTTAAACGAAACCCAGCAGGTGAGAACATCTTATGAGGAGTTTAAAAATTGTGCATTACATTATACTTTCATTAAGGAGTTGTACAGGAGTAAAGATCTATAGCAGTAATAAGGAGAAGTTCTGGTAAGCTTTTCTCCAAAAGAAGCATTGACTTTTACTACAGAGCCAACAGTAGTGAAACCTATTCTTTTCTTTCTCCAGGGTCATTGATGTTGTATTATTACAGTTTTCAGTCATAAATATGGGTCAAAAAACTGTTTTGTTTTTTTTTTGATCTTGCAATCCGTTTTTTCTCCTTGAAGTTCTTACAGCTTAATGAGTTATCAGCACTGGAAATTTGAATCAGGCAAGAGATACCGAATAAACAAACGCATAAACAACAAGGAGAAGATGAAAAAGAGGACATTTAAAATAGCTAAAATTTGGCTTAACTCTTTTGAAGACTTTAGCAAAATCTTTTTCATAAAGAAAAGAAAATTAACAGTAATTTGTGTCAAAGTGAATGACTGGAATACCAGTGCAAAAAGAACAAGGATACAGGGGTGAAATCCTGACCCAGTTCAAGTTTTTTGTGGAGGATTTACTGTCCCTCTTTATCCTATTGTGGCCTGGCCAGGTCTTGCCATCTAGCTCTTATGTCTTCAGTTACTGCATTTTTAGTTTTCAGCCTCTTGAATGAGAATTGATATGGTTATGCAGTTTATGATAAGTCCAGAATTTTCACTATAGAAGACTTCCATCAATTATCACCCACCCCAAAGTTTCAAGGGTTGAGTGCTATATATGAAGCTCAATACAAGGTATTTTTCAAATGCTCTTCTCACAGTGTCTAATGAAACTGTATATTAAGCCTTGAGATCTCCACCCTGCTGCAGTGTCCCATCTGACTCAGTAAGCCTCCTGATCTCCCCATAATGAGACTCTGTGCTTTTGTGGATTGATACAATACATGGCCAAACCCAGTGGTGAAAAGAATTCACAACGTATACAAGATATTGAATAAAGATGCTTAACCCAGGAACTCTGGCATCAATTAAAAGCACCTTGAGAGACAGGACTGCATGCTAATATGCTCAGGAAAGTTACTTCTTAGTAGTATTTTGATCAGTGTGCTAAAAAAATGATGCTTCTATCAGAGGTTCTCAGCTGTGGCAAAACACACATAACTTGTAGTTCTTCTGGGACTAAAAGGCTGTGCCAAAAATCCGTGAAGTTTACTGACAGAATTTCAACAAAAGCTGCTTGGGAGTTACCAGAAGCTGCTCAAGTGCACTACAATGAAGAAATATAAAACTTATTTATTATGATGTCTCCCCTCTTTCCTAATGCAGTTAGTACTCCAATATTATGCTGTGGCTAAGCTCAGCACAAACAGAGATGGGAAAGGAATAGAAGGGATTAATCTCAATTTCCAAAGCCCTGTTGTAAGCTGCTTGGTGGACTTTTATAGTGATTTTAATTTATGCCTTAGTTGTAGCGAAGTCAAAGATAGAACTGTACTGAAGCACTACCTCCAGCCATTTTCACGTCTACCCCTCTGCATATAACACAGGCATTATTGGTCATTTCAGAATAAAACAGTATTTCAGAGAAAAGAAAATGTTTTGACGTTTTCTAAATGCAGTGTTTTGACTTCTCTCTTATTTCAAAAGAACATTTTGTTAAAAGGAGAAAAGAAACTACATTTTAGGACATAAACAAAAAGTTTGGGTTTGAATGACTTTTGTCAGTTGACCTAAAATTGAATTTCTCATTATTTTTAAAAAATTTTTGTCAGAAGAAATATTCTTAAGAAAAGACTATTTCAATTATGCATAAAACACAGTTTCAATTTTTTTTAAACATGTCTGCCAAACCAAAAAAAAAGGCCATTATTAATTGACCTCTAACCAAAAGTATTTAAACACAGGAAATTATAGCAACATATAATTTGCCTTGCAAGTAGGTATATAAGGCATATAAGAACAGATTTTACTGCAATCACAAAAAGTGTATTTTTATGAAAGGACAAAGCATTTTAATGTGGCACATAAGGAAAACGTTTTATGTTCCTAATCATATATAACACAACCCCCCTCTGTCTTCCTTAGCAAAATCTTTTCTGAAAAGAAAGGTGTTCTTTAACTTGTATGAAGGAAGAGTTCTACTACTAAGTTATACTAGGAATAAATCAGGTAGCTTTTTTCTTTTAGAATTTCTCTTCAAATAGAAAAGAATTTTGGGAAAAAAAAATCCTTAGTTTTCATATGAGAGATTTATTACTTGTTAAAATTTCCTGTATAACAGTGTCCTGGAGTGGAAGCATCAATATATTCAAATGGTGTATTAACCTGTATAGTTTTTATTTTATGGACATATTATATGACAAAAAGTATTGTATTAAGGCTATGTCACGAGTCATGGTCAAAGTTGCTCTCTTTCTCAAAGTTGTAGCATACAGGTTATGAAATCCTCAAATATCTACTTTCTTGCTGGCAGAAAGAGATACTGCAAGCAAGCTGTTCATGGTATGAGAGAAATTGCACTGTCATATAGCAACTTTAATCCAGTTTTGCAAGATGATATTTTCTTTTGAGGCTTACATGGCATTGTATTACCGGGTAGACTTTAAATGTTAATAACACCATTATCTATGTATATGATTCACTTTTATTTGTTGTGTAATAGGATTAAAAAAAAAATACTCTTATCCAAACAGACCTGTGGAAGCATCTATTTTGAAATCCTTCTGCCTTTGCAGAGTTGGTCAAGGAAAGGAAACTGCAGAAAGGTTATAATGTGGAAGGGAAGGACATGTTGATCTTGAGGGACAAAAAAGAAATGAAGTTTCACAGTTCCCTCCATACTACTTCTTGTGTTGCCCCTTTTAGTGGAATTTTAATGTTGGAGCCTTTTTTTAATAACACTAAAATCTTTGTTCCTTAGTTTTGATTAATATGTATTTTGCTTTATTTACAACAATATTATTTATTTCTTTTCCTCTAGACTGTTGCATTTTTTATAGCTGTTTAATTTTATATTCTTAAGTGGATGTATTTTAAGTCAGCAAGTATATAGCCTTTGAATTATACAATATGGCACTTTTAAATTCAAGTCAGTATTTAATAATCAGTTTATGTTTTAAAATGTTTATAATTCTTGTTTTCAGATTATATGTGGTTTTGCATTTTCTGCTGTACTAACACATAAATACATAAAATTGGGGATTGCAATCAAGATGCAGGTTCTAGTTCAGGAAAGTACCTAGGCGTGTATTTAGCTGAAAATGAACAGGGAGACATTTTCAGAAACAGGACTAAAAGATAACTAACTCAGAATTAATCATGATTAATTAAGAGCTTTGCTGCATCAAGGGCATGGCTGGCAGTTCTGGTGTGGTTCAGGCATGCAGGAATGCGTATCTTCTATATGCTTTATAGTGCAGACAGTTGCAAGAAATGAGTTACGCTGAGATTTCCATTGTATGACTCATACTGCTGTTGTTTCTTGATAGTGTGATTCACACCCATGAAAACACTGTGTAATGAAAAGCTGTCCACTTTGTGAAATCGCAAAGTGGACAGCTTTTCTGTGTTTTTTATTTTTCTTTTTTCCTGTATCTTCACTTCAACAACCAACTCTCAGTATTTGAAGACTACTCACGGATTTTTCTACTATGCGTTACATAAGTACACAGCTATCTGTTCTAAACGGCCTTCACGTTTTGTTGCTAATTTTAAGAGACCATTTGACCCTTTCGTTACAAGTCTCTCTAGAAAGTCTCTGGTGTTTGGCTTCTGTTTCCCTTCTGTTAACACTGCTTCATTGGTCTTTTCTGGGTCTGTAACCTAGGGGCTGGGATGCAGAGCCAGAGGTCCTGCCATTAAAACTGGAAGAAGGGAAGAGAGCCATAATGGAAGGAGTTTGGGACAACTATGCTTATTGCTCCTACTACTATTAGGAAAGCTGGAAGGGAGATTGTCAGCTGCTGTTTCTGAGAGCTGCATATTCCCTCTAAGTCCCTCTGTTGCCCCTCCATGACTATAGTGACCATGAAAGGTGGATTTGACATAGGCAAAGCAGGCTTTGGCATCACTGCCACTTTGCTGCTGTGGGTGATCTGTTTTCCTCACCAGTGCTCATGGATGTAGCTGAGGCGCTGAACTCCCTGCACCACTCCACCAGTTATTGTTGGACTGGTCATGGCTTGCTGACTTACCGATCTTGGTTGGAGCATCTCAGAGCTATAATAAACAAAGATTGGACAAACAAGGAAAATCTATAGTACTGTGGCCTTCTCTAAGCTTATCATCTAGGTTTCTTCTGTAATCAAAACAAAGACACCTTTAAAGGGTGATTCGTTAGACATGTCTTGAACAGGATAAATTACTCTGAAGCTGTATATCTATTTCTATTGACTCGGGCTTCTAGTGAGCTGCTTGCATTAGGCACCTAATTTTACATGCCTAAAGTTTGCTGAGATAAGTCTCTTAGAAGTGGACAAGAAGGAAAGACTTTCATGTTTCTTCTGCTGGAAAAAATTGTTGTTGAAAATAAGATGTTGCCCGTTACCACATTTAGCTTTATTACCTAAATGAAAAGTCATTAAGTGGTGCTGAGAACAGTAGAGATCTCTATAATGGACTGTGACTTAGCCACCTATATGACATGGGATATTCAGGTTGACAGTAATGAACATTTCATGAAAATTGCTTATAAAGAGCAAAGTATTGGAATCATAGTATCTTAGGCACTAAACAGGACTGCAGGAAATGCATCAAAAAGGTAATTACACTTCAAGAAAATATCCTTGGCTTTAGAAGAGGTTTAGATGTTATGAGTCATTAGTAATATTTTCCTGACTAGCCTTTTGAAAAGTTCCCCCTTGCTGTTCAGGTGAAAGGGCATTATTTTCTGCAAACTAAAGAACTGGGCAGTTAAGACCAAAAGGCATTTACACTGTCATTCAAACTGAATGTCATCTGTTTTTTAAAGCAAATGTTTATGGGTCAGAAATTGGCACTTTGAAATAACTTTTTAGGGCCTTTTAGGAGTAGTGGTGAAAAAGTTAAGAAAAGGAAATAAAACAAAAAAAACCCCAAAACCAAAACAAAAAGAGACTTAACCCCAAACTATTCCTTTAATAGATATAACTATTACTCTTCATATGGCCCACACTGACTGTCTCTGACCTTGGAAACATACTCCATCTCCCCTGTCTTTGCCTGTTTCCTTGGCTCCACTGTTACTGCTCTGAATTTCCATAACTGCAGAAGTGTAGAAACATTTCAGGATGCCCACAAAACTCTGTATGTCTATCAAGAAACTGGTGATCTCACTTCATAAAGGGACAACACAGGAGTTTGGAAGCTGTGTCACCCAATAGCGTAAACTTCCGTCCTGTCTTGAAGACTTCAACTTGTTTTCCGAAATAATCTGCCAACAGCAGTAGAGTTTGGTACCCCTAGTACAATGACGTTAATTGAGAGAGGCAATGGAACTAGAAGGTTATTCAGTTTTGGACATTGCCTTTTGCTTCCTCAGCACTGACTGGATAGAGTGGAATAACTGGGAGAGGTAGTGTTTGAAGTCATTTAAATGTACATTGTGCCTTTTGAAATCAATGAGCTTGGTCCAGCTGTATTTGTGAAGTGAAATGATCCCAAGTACCACAGCACTGAGACACTGTGCTGGAGGGTCACAGAAAATGCTGCGCAAAGGTTGTTACAGACTGGATTTCATTTTTGTCTGTAAAACAGATAACCCACAGGCCCCATCTGGTTCTGTCACGAAACCTTCATACCCAGACTCCACTTAGCTTTTCCTTGTATATGACTTAACAAATATGTTAAAATGTAGCCATTTATGCTCAGTAACTGACTTTATATAATTTCAGACAGCTAAAATCTCATCATTACTAGACGTGTGATAAATGATCAGTATTAACCTAGACTGAGTTTGATCCAGTCTTAGATGTGAGGAGGTCCATACGTTACAGGAATTTCATCATGCTATTTTCCTGACCCTATTTTCACAATTGAAATGAAGTTGCATTTTGTCAAAATATTAAAAGCATAAAGTATATTAATATAATTTATTTGTTCTTCCTTTTTTATTGAAAGGAAAATTGTATTCTGTGAGACACATTAATTTCTTAGAAGGATTTTCTGCCAGAAATCCTGCCAGAAGATTTCTTTGTTAATGATAAATACAGAGATTTGGAGAAGAGCAAGAACTCGCACTTAGAGGAACATTTTTATATAAAAATCTTAATGTTATACTACAGAGAACCACTTCCTGCTTTAGTAAAATAATAAATGCTCACCTTTTATTGTTTATGAGATAACACTGATAATTTTCATTTTCTCATGTCAAACTCAAGATACTCTTTTCTTCCCCCCCTGCCCCACCCTTCCTCTGATAATGTGAGTGACATGCCGTTATATCCCTCAGCAGTTAGCACCTTTTTTCTTCTCTCTCTCTCTCCAGCCCCTAAATGAGGTAAGAGTCCATGCTGCAGAAACAGCTTTTCAGTTTGAGTTTTGGATTACCAGAATGTAATTTAGGACACATTTTTCTCTTTTAAAGGCACAATGTTCACTGCAAATTCTGTGTTGCTCCCCACCAAAGCTTTCAGAGAGTAAGAAAATATGTATGTGCACAAACACATTAATATATATATGCAAACAGATAATACCTATATTCATTTTTACTTCTGAGCAATCAAGCACCAAGTATTCCATGGCCTTGCAATTGCAATAATGCATCAGTTTCAGAGCAGCAAGTATACAGGTAGTAAATATTAAAACTCTTGCAAGGTATAAACATTCATAGACCTATTCAAAAGGTGCTCAGCCACAGACTACCACGTCTGAGTGCTTACTTGAACAGAGTAATGTAATTTTTCTCTACTTCCAGGTGATCCATCCAAACAGAAAAGTTTTACAGGTTATCAGCACTACTTTTTTTCTCTCTCTTTTGTGTGTGTGTGTGTGTGTCTCAAATCTTTTCAGAAATTAAGCTGTTAGTGATCTTGATGAGTTCTGCCATTATATACTGTATCAAAACTTCCTGTCCATCCTGTCACTTTTAGATATCCAACATTGCCGTTGCATAAATACTTAATTGCAGGATACTCGATTTTTCTTCAAAGCACATTGGCAAGTGCTGGAGGGAATGTGAGCTTTGGATCAGCTCTGGAGTCAGTCAAGTGTGACTTGGCTATGGATACATGCTGCCAAGTCTGCACGGGAATACAAAAGGGCTGTTTTCGTTTCCTGCCATAAGTAAATTCTCAGGGAATTTGCGTATTCCTATTGGCAAAGAATGACTTGTTCAGATTGTATTTCAGTATGTATCAGCCCACCTCCAGAAGATTTTTCAGGTGTTCTTGATTTTTCTATGAAGCCTTTCTTTTTCAGTAATCCTTATGAGCAACCTTTTCATGAGAATGGTATTTTATTACTGGATTGGAGTACATACATTTCAAATGTGTTGGACTTTTGAAAGATCCTTTATTACATGTATCAGATTTCATCCTGAAAATCTCTTTGCACATATATTACTTTAAATGAATTCTCTTAAAGGAGCTGCTGCTGGAACATCTAGGGCAGAAAGCACCCAAATCCCACCAAAAAAAAAGACTGCAAATTCATTTCTGAATACAAACTTTGTAGCTGAGGAAGCTCACAAGAAGAGTTCATTCTGAAAGTCTGCTCCATATTTTAGCCTTCTTTCAAAATGAAGCATAGCAGTTGGGTAAATGCTGAGGAGAATTTTGGAAGGGGGGGAAGGAGGGGGTAAAGAAACAATCCTTCCAGCCCTTAACAGTTTTTTTCACTTGTTACTAACGTGTTGCAAATGTGATGGTTGAGTTGGTTGCTTTGTTAAAAGCGAGATATTTTATGAAACATAACGGATTTGACCAAGCTGTTTTTAGGAATGTGCTCTAGGTGCAAGATGGAAGTTCTAATCCAAGAAAGGTAGAGCAACTATCTCTTTCAGGTCAAAGCTGGTAGTTCTCAGAGGTGAAAGATGGAGTTGTCTTTCTGTTGGTTATTCTGAGGTGCTGAGGATATATCCTTCATGAAAACAAGTTCAAGAAATTTCATTTTCTTTCAGTGTGAAATGGAAGCAAATTCTGAAGCATATTTTTTGTGAGGAGTTGTTGTTTTACACCAATTCTACCAGTATTTTGATGCTTTTCACCCTTAGTTTGTGTCTAGATGGTCATGACTGGTTTAGGCAGCATTTACACACAGCCTCTGTATGTCCAAGGTTGTAGGCTTCAGAGGCAGACCTTATCTATGCTTGCCACTTAGAAATTCGTACCCTGACCCTCACTTTCCTTGTGCAGGATCTGAAGTTAACATCAGCTTCCCTGTATAGCTAAGTCATAGTCTCAGAGTTTTACCAAGGTCCAGACGCACTGGTATTCAGGAAGTGCCTCCTGAATTTTGCAAGAAAATTTAAACCAGTAATCCCCCCAAATTGTAAATGGATTTCAAAATATGTTTACCCATTAGAAATCGTATGCAACTGCCTGCAGATGATCTGTGTCCACAAAAAGTTGAGCTTCATGTATTTTCATGATTCAGGATCCTCTTTTCTTCAGTCCAGTCTTGCTTTTTGTTGTAGTGAGCATGCTGCTCAGAAAGGACCTTGGTTCTTCCATGGCTTTCCAGTCTTCTGTGTCTTGTGACTCTTCTGACCAGCCTTCAGATGCTATAAGATGATCAGTTCCTGTTAGCAATGTATGATGCCCACATTGTGCCAAGGTACAATTATATGGAGAATTTATAAGGCAAATCATAACAGGAGTTATATATTTTTAACTTTTATACATACAAATTTCCAGACTGCTTCAGTTGCTAAAGCCAAAGATGATTTTTTTTTTAAATGATAAGTTTGATTTAAGGTTTCTGTATTTACATGTAAATGAGAACTTTGTACCCCAAAGCATGCATCTGTATCTTGTGTACTTTTCTGGGTTTTGCCCTGACAGTTTCTGAGCCTTTAGAAACAATAAATTTTACACACACAGCAGCTTTATGATCTAAGGAAGCATTACTATCCACTTTTACTCTAGGCAACCAAGTATTTGGGTATTGAATCACCTGCTCAGGGTTAAAAATGAAATCTGAGAAGGTCTAGGCATTTAAAATAATATGTATTAATATAAGGACAGTTGCTTATTTTTATAAGGATATATTTTGCTTATGTAGACAAACATTCACAGTAAAAATACTTCAAGTTACCACCTTTATAGTCCTGATTTTTTTTTTTTCTTTGTGGAAGAGAGATGAATTCTGACTCACTGTATGTAGAAGGTAAATCGGAGAGTACTAGTTAGATTCCATTTTCTTCTGATGAATGCAATGTGCTTCAGAATGGAGCTTCAATTTGCAATTAGTATTTTTAAGCACATTTCTGAATGTACAAATTTACTTTTCCTCAAAAGTGTAATAGTGCAACTGAGTTTGTTCCCTGTAAACTGCAGCCTTCACTTGCCACCCAGGGTGTCAGAGACATGGATTGCTCTGGTGAGAAAAACCCATGTTTTTTCTAAGTACAAATGTCAAGCAGTATTTTGGCAAATGCTTCCTTAAGAGTATGCTGCAACTGGTGTGAATCCAGCAACACCCTTATGCTGGACAGGCAAATGCTAAGGGTTGTGTGGGTTGAAGTATTTCTAACTATCTCTGAGTTTACCTCAATACTTTATAGTTTTACAACATGTAATACTAAAAGGTACCAGAAGATAATCTAGCCTTTTTGGTTATTGCAGGCTGTCTGACTTATTCCACTTCTTATCAGAATCAGCATAATGACAGGGCAAGGGGAGTTAACCATTCACTAATCCATCCACTGTTTGTTCTCCTAAATCCATACACAATCTCTATTAAAAGATCAAACATTGTATAGTACTAAGTCGAATTAGTCATTAAGTTGAATTACTTGAAGAACTCGTATCAATAATTTCTTTTTCTGAATCTTACCAGTAAGCTTGTTAAAGAAAAAAAACCAAACACCCACCACCACCACCCCCGCCCCCAAATATAGATATTCTTAAATATCTAATTATTGATTGACCAGTCATGGATAAATTATTTTATTTTATTATCTGAGATGAACATCAGGATCCATGGTATATAACTCTCTAAATTACCCCTTAATCTTTTTATGTTTTAGAACTACTAATACTTTGGATTTTCCCAGGCTTTTTGAGATTTCTTAAAAATTAAAATTACTAGTTCTAACTGCCCATCAGTTAACGCCTTTAAGATTCTGTTCTGTGTTCTGTTATTTATTCATAAACCTGAGATATTTTTCATTATATATATTTTCTGAGCTGCTGTCATCTAGTAGATGAAGATTCTTCATTTTTATCTGTTAGGATTCCTGAGGAAACATTACTTTGAACATGTTGCCAAACCAATGCATCCTGTTCAGCTTTAGTGGGGTAATGTGTATATAATGTATATGAATTACAGAAGATGTAGATACACTGCCAGAAAAGAAATTAAATAGTAGTTTTGAAAACCAGTTTTTGAAAGGATGAATTTGTAATACCAAGTAGACTGAGGAGATTTTCAGTTTATTGGAGCAAGCAAATGAATACAGGGAGAGAGAGAGAATTCTCTCAATTATCCTTAGATATGAATCATTTGGTATCTTGTAAGACTTTTCTTCACATATCTCACTGTGTCTGTCTGTCAGTCAGGTTGCTTAAGGAGCTGAAAGAGGCTTGAGTTTACACTGTGCTTGCAAAGGAGTATGATTGCCTTTTCGCCATGTCAGTTGTCCCATGTAATTTGCATGTGTATTGAATAGACATCTTCTGTGACAAAAGGAACAGATTGTTTTATTGATTTAGATAGTATACATTCCTTAGCAGAAGTGTGCAAGTAAGGATAAATACAGAAGAAACCATGTTTAAAGCTTGGACCTGTTACACCTGCTAATACCTTGGGTGGTAATCCAGACCTTGCATAAGGATCTCCAGTTGGGTAGGAAGTAAACCTGGTTTCTGTGAAATAATTCAATGAACTATTAACAGTTTCTTGGGGGAAAAAAAATCCATCCAGTGTTAGCAATTGGTCCAGATTTTTGCTAACAATGGAAAAAAATTAGTTTCCAACCTTCGTCATGGTAAAGGCAAGACTTGTGTAGTGATCGGTTGACCTTAGCTGGAGATAGCCCGAAACTCTGGGCAAAACAGGAAAGGCTCTACTTGAAGGAGAAGTGTCACCACAGCCTTTTCTTACCACCTTAGATTTTTTGAAGGAAAAAGATTTATCCTGTTCTCCCAACCACTGTCTGGGAGGAGAGAAAAGTGAAACAGAAAGAGGAAGAGTTATGGTGTGTGACAATGCACCAGAAATCTCAGATTGTCTTAATCTGGTTTTGGGAAGAAGGCAATGAGAACTGCCAAAGGACGTTCTCAATTTGTTGCTTGAATACCACCAGCATATGTGTGCAATGAGAGTATGTGAACACATGAATACCTGTGTAGTGGCTTTTGTCCTTCTATAGCACCGAGACATCTTGAAGGATCATTGTGTTAACTGCTGCATTGGAAACCATTTTCTACCAAGAGATCTAAGAAGGCTTGATGAATTAGTGTAAAAATACAGAATGTATGAGGGAGAATAAAACAAATACTAAAGCTAGTTAGAAAATAATTAGAAACGTTTAATGCTTCAAATAAAGAATTTTATTTTGAAAAAAACCCCAGTACCACTGTTCTGGCTCTTGCACATCTCTCCCTCTCTACTTCCTCTCCCTCTTGTTTTTTTAGGGCAGAGGTGGGGAAGGGATGCTAAAGCAAAATTTAGGAAAGTGATATTTTTCCTACATTAAAAGAAATACAAGAGTGTGGGGCATTTGTGTGGCAATTTTAACCTTTTATAGAATTTTGTAGCTAAACAATATATTTGGAGAAAAATGTGAGCTGTCTTTTGCCATTTAAGATAAAACCATATTTATTTCAATTCTAATGCACAGTGATACATACATTTGCAAAGGACGAGTAAGCAAAATAAATGTCAACCTCCCTGTTACTGGTTTCCTGTTGCAGTTTGTCATGGATATCATGATAGAAGTGTTAGAAGGGATTTGAAGGATGATGAGATCTTGGTTTTACCTTTACAAAATATATATCTCATACATTTATATGCAAATGAGAAAATTCTACTGTGTGACTGTCCATGGTGATCCTGAGAGACTGGAGTGCATTGTAGGAATTTATTCAGTGGGATATTGTCATGGCTTAAGCCCAGCCAGCAGCTAAGCACCATGCAGCCACTCACTCCCTCCTCCCCACCCAGTGGCATGGGGGAAAGATAAGTAAAACTCTTGGGTTGAGATAAGAACAGTTTAATAGGACAGAAAGGAAGAAAATAATAATAATAACAATAATAAAATGACAATAATAATAATAATAAAAGAATTGGAATATACAAAACAAGTGATGCACAATGCAGTTGCTCACCACTCACTGACCGATGCCCAGTTAGTTCCCGAGCAGTGATCCGCCCTGCCCTGGCCAACTCCCCCCAGTTTATATACTGGGCATGATGTGACATGGTATGGGATATCCCTTTGGCCAGCTTGGGTGAGCTGTCCTGGCTGTGTCCCCTCCCAACTGCTTGTGCCCCTCCAGCCTTCTTGCTGGCTGGGCATGAGAAGCTGAAAAATCCTTGACTTAGTCTAAACACTACTTAGCAACAACTGAAAACATCAGTGTGTTATCAACATTCTTCTCATACTGAACCCAAAACATAACACTGTACCAGCTACTAGAAAGAAAATTAACTCTATCCTAGCTGAAACCAGGACAGTGACAAAAGGAGAAAATTGTGTTGGTACTTTCTGTTTCGAAGAGGTGTTTGATGATTTATCATATTTACTGTGCTATATTGTTTCAGCTAATACCAGACCTACTTAAAAAGGTATAAAATCCTTTCAAATTTCTTTACAAGGCTTGTGGTCAGGCTTGCATGAAAAGGCCATTTGTTCTTCCCATATTAAAGCTTGTGCTTTCATGTAGTTCTGAGAATTTCCTATTACTGTAAATTAATTTCAATTCATTAAGTGGCTGGGTCACAGGCAAAGGAATAATAGCAGTCAGAGACACAGGAGATTACTAGTTTGAATAATCGTAAATTGGCACCCACCCGCTTTCTCTCTAATATTAGGAAGAAGCTTCCGGATGTCAAAGCCATTTCATTAATCAAAAAAGCCTATGAATGTGAACTTTAAAGTTAGACAAGATAAAATTATTTTCTACTTGAATGATATTTTACAGTGTGGAACAATGGATTCTAGTCCCTATGGGAGACAGTGACACGATGGTAAAGATTCAGTTTTCTGTGTTACTTTGCTGTTATTTCAGGTCACTTGTGATTATTCAAAGTAATCCACTCATCAGTTGTACATTATGCATATAGGGCTCAGTTGTGAAGAGATGACTCTAGAGCATGGAGAGTTTCTTATTTAGATATTAATTTGTCCTCTCATATAAATTATTATTTCCTCTGCCAAGATATTCATTAAAGCTGTTGCAGTAGTTTTCTTCCAGAGGAAAAAATGATAAGGTCTAATGAAAATGTTTTAATGAAAACAGATAACTGGTGTTTATTTCATATTCTTTCTTCTAAGTCTGGCCCAATGCTTATTGAAAACAACTGAAGAGAGTCCTACTAATTTCAGTAGGTTTCTCATCAAAGCACTAATCTCTAAAGAAAGCTGAGGGGTCATTTATCCAGGATCCACCTCCCCTTATACTGAATAAAAAGAATGAAGTAGCATAAAAGGCCCTGAAAAGCACCCTCACTGCAGGTGTTTCAGAGAGGCCTGTAAAACTACCCTTTGAGGAGCAAACTGGAAACTACATGGTCAGAGAGGCTGTGTATAGGGTATTGCAGCTGCAGGGAGCTGCAAACAAATTAGCCAGGCCCCCGGAGCTATTTGAGTTGTGGTGGATAGTCCTCCAGCTTTTTCTCTGAAACCTTACACAGGGCATAACAGGGCGTGGAGGGGCATTCCTGCTGCTCTCTTCTTAGCCATCCCCACTGCCACCTCTCTGTTTAAGCAAGGGTGAAAATTTCAGTTATTGCTCTTTCTGCACCAAAGGCGGCTCCTGATATGGAGTCTGTCTCCTCAGCTTGGAGATGTATGTGGCACAAACAATTTCAGAGTCACAGGCCTGGCTGGGAGAGAGAGAGAAGGTGTATGTCTACGATGGGTCTTCTGGAAGTGAGTTGTTGGTGGTACCACATTGTCAGCTCTGTCAGAGGATGCAGGTTGGGAAAAAGCTGACAGGGCTTGTCTTGCTCTGAAAATACTGCATGGTATTAACTGTGTGCCTTTGATACGTTCAGATGGTTCTGAATTCACTTCGTTCTGAATTTCTCCTTGTACCCATGCTTGTCATTAGATTACTCAATGAGAAAAGCTTGTTGTAAAGATTGATCAGTAATTTATCAATGTTTCTATCTTATCCATACCATATATGATATATATCATGTAACTAAGGGTGGCATAATTACTTAGATAAAGAATAATTCTGAAAACATTTACATATGTAAATTCAAAAGGGAGATTTGTACGAACACAATTAGTCATATGTTTTAAATCCTATTTATTTAAAAAGTATGGTACTGAAAATTTACACCCATTTTTGAGTTGCTGTCACTTTACTTAAAACATTGAAGGAACTTTGATTTTTGCATCAGGTGGATGTTTCTAACATCTTTTTTTCCAAGGTTCCTTATTTTCTGTGGTAATAGTTCAAACAGTGATAAAAACAAGACATCTCAGTTTATTTCAGTTATTACCACAACTATTCATCTGAGACAGGTTTTGAGCCTTCCCTAGCAAAAGGATGGAATAGCAAAGCTTAGGATTGTATGGACTGGTTTCCCAATCTGCACAGGCATGTAGCTCAAGAGCAGGACTTGAGAAGCAATCAGAATATTGAACAATTAATCATCAGTTACTAAATGAAAGAGAAAGTTCAAGTTTGGTAAATTAATAATGGTCGGTAGTCACAGAGAAGGATTTGGGCCCTTGTGAAGCCTGGGAAAGCTGTATGATATCCTAGTTGTTTTTAAATTACATGAATACAACTGTTTAAAATCCATCCTGGTATTATGCTTTTTGGGTGCTCTTAATCCATCATGCATTGTAGTAGTGGAATTTCAAATGAGAACAGTGTAAGAATGCCAGATAGTTTTTTTGGTTGTTTTGTTGTTGTTGTTGGTTTGGTTTTTTGAGCAATTATAATCTTTCTGAAGAATTTATGGCACTTGGCTTGGATGGCAACTGTATCCTGTAGTAGAGGGTATTTGGAAGAGTATGTATGCACATATGCATAGCTTTTACACAAATAAGACTATGTATCTGTAGTTATGCTAAATGAGAATTGAGAATTGCAATGGCTATTTATTCATGTTTACTGAGGCCAAGAAAAAATGTCCTTGCTATTTTATAACTCCATGGGCAGATGGGTTAGAAAATAATTTTGCCTGGCTTTTGAAAGCTGGTGAAGACTTGTTTTGCACGTTCATTTCTCACAGCACAATTTCAGGTGGTGCGAGGTCACATCCCTGAAGAACAGAGAGGGTGAGAGGTGGTGAATCCTGTCATTGGCTCGATCCCTAGTATGCAGGCAGAGCTCTCTGAGCAAGAAGGCTCAAGCATGAGGAAAGGTGTCGGAGTAACTAAAACTGAGTAAAAAAAGCTTGGTTTGGAAATTAAAGTCTTTTTGAATATACCTTATTAAGCCTAATATACCTTATTTAGCCAACACCCAGAAAACAAGAGGGACATGTGGCTCAAAATACCAGGTTCTGTCTTTTGTTTTAAACAGAGCAGGAAAATCAATGGTGTAGGGTTTTTGCACAGCTGCTGTAGACTCTTCAATCTGCTCGGGGAGGCAAGAGGGAAAAGGTGCTATAGAGAGAGATGAAGAGTTTTATGTCTGTAGAGTTTTATCTACAGATGGGGGCAAACGGCTCCATCTGTCTCCGGGTTTGGAACGGAGGAAGTAGCTGGTAAGGGCTTCAGAATAAAGACTGGTCGGGTACTTGTAATTAAGTTGGGAAACAAATCTTTCTCCGAAATAGGGAGTATGGAGTAGGTAAGAGAAAGCAAAATAATAGTATAGGAGTGTGCTGCAGTCTTCTCACTTGACTGATAGTTTTTCTGTTTCAGCTGTGCAGCACAGATAGGTGAGTAATGTCTTGTGCTTGTCGAAAGGGACAGAAAGAAGTCAGCTGACAGAAAGATAGCCAAGACATAGATTTTGGAGAGAATTGCTGAACAGACTTAATGAAAAGAAACAAGGAACAATGGGAGTTTAGGGAAGGTGATGTTTGAGCATGGTACGTAGGCTGCTGTGAGAGGCAATTTGCACAGAGCTCAGCCATGTGGTATCTCATCTGACACAGCTAACTGAAGTGGTGAGATGTGCTCTCAAAGGCAAGGCAATAGTAAATCTAGTGGGGGAAATGGCTTCTTGCCACTTGGCCCAGAGTGTTGCCCTGGGTGGGAAAGGCACCTTTCTTCCAGAAGCCCACAAATGATGACAGAAAAATGTACATATTCAAACCATTTCAAAAGGACCACCCTCCTCTGTTTTCTTATTCCTAAAGCCACAGAAGTGAGTGGAGAGATGACATATAGACAGAAGAGAAACAAAACTGTGTGGTCTAATGATTTATATTGATTTCCAAGTAAGTGTATAATTTGGCTAATAAATCCTACTTGGATATAGCCAAACTTAAAAATCAATGGCCAAAACGTGCAAACAATTTTTACTTGTTAGCACAGCTACTAACACAATTCTGCTGTTCTAGATGATGCAGGTCCCTGAACAGTTGCAACAGTAGTTTACCTACCTGTGTCAGTCTTAGATTTACAACATTTTATGCATGTATATATGTGTGTGTATCTATCTAAATGCACATATATAATATGGAGTTAGTTATTCCTGTACATCAAACTTGAGAAAATTTGCTCATATTTTTCCTGGAATTTTGTGAGAAATTCAGGAGTCAATTTTTCTGAGTCCCCATTCAGCTTGGTGAAAATACAACTTTGTTTAAAATACCCTTTACACTTGGAGCTGGATGTTTTAGATGTTACTGCTGGCCTGGTTTTCTTCCCTCCATTTTCCTTTTTCTATTTGTTTTATATGCCTGTCCCCAGATATCTGTGCAGGTATACATATATGTGGGAGTATATCCACACAAATGTGCATGTACACAAATGTGTGTGTATTTACACAGGGAAGGGCAGAGTGATGCTGGATTGTGGCTGGACAATTCTGGCTATGAGCTCCAGATTCATGAAGGAAAAATACTTCTGCCACCTTCTGGCATTCGATTGAAAACAATCAAACCACAGGCTTAGGAGTAGCTGCAGGCATGACGCAAGAAGATATAATTTGCAAGTGCAAACTTGCAGTGATATTCTTGTAAGTTAAGGTTTTGTTTTCAGTTCGAATGCTGTAATGGAGAAAGCCATAAAAGGCACAGATTTATGTGCATAGCCAAGAGCACACATCTTTAAAGTACTCTCTAAGCAGAGATACCAAACGGGACAATGGTAAGAATGCGTTTCTGGTGAGGGCCTCTGGGACACTGACAGAATATCTCCAAGTGTGTGTTGTCTTTTCCCTCTTCTGGAGCAGAAAGCAGCAGGTTCAGCACATCCTTTGCTGTGATGAACCCGTCTGATGCTACTGAAGGCAAGAAAGGATTCAGATTTTTAAAGCAAGGATTACGGTTGAAGGCCTTGGACAAGGACGAGTGACTTGAGCTCCTTGTTCTGTCATGTATTATGTGTGATGTTTATCATGCACTTGATCTCTCTGCCTTAATTTCCAACTGCAAAAAAGTTCTAATAGTACTACACTATTATTATCATCTTTTTTCTTCTTCTCCATTCTATTTAAAACTCTTATTATATTATCTTGGGGCTCACCATTTTGGGACTGGTACCAGGCTGTTTTGAACACCGCACATAGTAGGTGGTGTGTGGGTTTTTCCCCTCCCCAGAATTCTGTCATACCTACTTTCATCAAGAAGGTAGAGCCTAAGATTTCTTTGCTTATGTTTGGTGTGTATTTGCTTGTAATAGATAGCCTTTTGCAAGGACCTGTTAGCTGAGTTACTTTACTAAATCATATGGACTAACTGGCTCTTAATATAATCTTCTAAATCTATCAGTTTTGGAGGATTTGAGGCAGTATTTGAGAGATAGAAGACTCCTGAAGATGAAATCTTGTCCCGCTTGATTTGAATGGAGCTAATATTCATACTGTATTACATTATTAATTCTTGAATCATATGGTTTCCATGGAATACCATCTTTTTTTAATAATCTGAGTTCTTCAGAGCTGAAGTAATCAGTCTTCTTTTCTCAACCCTAAATTCAGAATATAGAAATTCAGCTACCTAAATAGACTTTGCAAAATTAGTTCCTTTTCTTTGACAGTCAAACTTTAGTAAATAATAAAGATTATGGTAGACGATTCTTATCACAATGGCAAAGGATTACTGGTTTTGTACTTACTGCTTTAAAAAATTAGAACACCTTAATCTTTTAAAAACAATTTGGGTTTGAAAAAACAAATTGCATTGAAGCTGACAAGATGCTTGCCAAGTTCCAGGAGATGCAATTTGGAATGTCTGAGATATTAAACCTTGAATGCCTGAGTTCCTAATAGAAACAGGGAGTCAATATTAACTCTTTCAGCTCTGCTGTAGTCTATAATCTATAAAGTGCATATCTTTGTGTCTTTCTTATAAAACCCAGGAGGTTGCTGCTCAGTTTCTGTACTGTCTCAGGGGGTACAAGATGAGAAACGAACTCCTGGCTTATTTGCTCCTGTCCCCAGAGAACAGAGGCCACCTTAATACATAAATACATGTACCATAATACATAAATATACATTCCATAATCACTTTCATAAACTGATCATGCACTCTCTTGAAATTGAACTGTGTGTATTTTGGCCTGCCGCTACTGTTGTGAGATGAATTCAGAATCTCACCATAATACTTAGAAACCTTTGTATTCTCAGCCAGAATATATCTGTGATCCTACTTGTATCCATATGTCTTTGTGCTAGCATGGCCATGTGAGTTTAGCAGTTGGGATACTTTATTTCTTATCCTCCTGAGGTACTTAAAATAGTACTTGAAATACAGCAAGCATATTGTCTTATGGTTCTACTACTAAACTATCCAGTCTTAAACTCTACTTTCAACCTGCTAGTGACTACAGGAGTCTCTCTGTGTTGGTATTCATACTTCCTTACTCTATTGACAACATTTCAGCTGATAAATCCTAGGGTCTAATTGTTCAGGGGTGCACAAATTACTAGATCACAGACAATAAACCTCTAATAAGCCTCTGGTGTTTTTCAAACTGATGATGTTTCAAATAATAGCAAATTTTTTTTGTTGTTGTTCTCTGAGTGCACGACCTTATTTTTCATAGTAGCAAATTTCACCATAATTATGTTATCTGGTTTCAGAAGTCATCATCTTTTTAAATGCTCTCTAAATACCTCTGTGTATTTATCATACTTCCTAGTTTCTGTCATAGTTAATTCCTTTAATAGTATTTGTCAGGATCATTACTGATAATATCAAATAACCAACGAAAGTTCTCAGGTTCAAAATGAGTAACTGCTGAGAAAATAGGGTAACTGAAAAACTCAAAATCTGAGGATGTCAGAGGAGATTTGGAATTTCTTTAAGGTCCTTTATTGTGAAGCTAGGAACCTTGTCTGTATTTAGCTTTGTTTAACTCATGACTGCACTATCCAACAAGTTCAATTATCATGTTTTTTTTTCTCTGGCTTTAAGATTTTAAAATTTATTAAATGCACACCACCCCTGCAGAACTTTTTAATAGCTAAGTGTTATTCTTCTATATTCAAATTTGACTGTAAGGCCACTATCCCAGGAAGTCTTTCTTTCCTTTATTATACTTCCTCCACATTACACAGATTCAGTCTGTTTTACCATGATCTCCCTGTTTATTTCTTTGTTGTCTGTTATATTAATATCATTCAATTTCTGACTATAATGTCATTATATTTGTATTCTTCTTATTGCTGTTTTTACATCTTGCACTGTCCTCTCTGGACGCGGCTGTTGGTCTATACTCATTAACATATTTTTATAGCTTCACAAATTAAAAGTAGTTTTAGAGACCGTGGGCCCTGTGTGCTCTTTATTTAATTTTCGTCTAGTAGTTTCAGACTTAGTCCCTCAAAGCCAACACTGAAAATCTTATCTGAAAGAATCACCTAAGAAAGGTTCATTTTAATGAGAATACTTTTCAGTGGTTACATTTACTGACTGTTTCTTTTTACCAGAAGTCTTTTTTCTATCTGTTCCTCTTCATTAGCTGCATCCTACTTTAATTTGCACCGTGCATCTGTCTCACCTATGTATAAGTACTACTTTATCCAGCAGTAACTTTACAATGACACATGACCTAAGCAAAGAAAGATTTCCTCCCTCCCTTCCTCCCTTCCTTTTTCCTTTCTCTTTTTTCTTCCTTTCTTTCTTTTTCTTTCTTTTTCTTTCTTTTTCTTTCTTTTTCTTTCTTTCTCTTTCTTTCTCTTTCTTTCTCTTTCTTTCTCTTTCTTTCTCTTTCTTTCTCTTTCTTTCTCGTTCTCTCTCGTTCTCTCTCGTTCTCTCTCGTTCTCTCTCGTTCTCTCTCTCTTTCTCTCTCTCTTTCTCTCTCACTTTCACTTTCTTTCACTTTCTCTTTCTTTCTCTTTTTCTTTCTCTTTTTCTTTTTCTTTTTCTTTTTCTTTCTTTCTTTTTTCTTTCTTTTTTCTTTCTTTTTTCTTTCTTTTTTCTTTCTTTTTTCTTTCTTTTTTCTTTCTTTCTTCTTTCTTTTTTCTTTCTTTTTTCTTTCTTTTTTCTTTCTTTTTTCTTTCTTTCTTTCTTTTTTCTTTCTTTCTTTCTTTTTTTCTTTCCTGCCTCAAGGCCATGTTTCTTGTCCTAGCTTGCTGACCTCTTCCTTCTGTGCTCTCTGATGACAGGCCAGTCAATTTGTCCCTCATGCAATTCAACAGTTCCTGGGATTGTGTGAATCTCTAATCTTCTCAATTTCATTTTTCCTTCATCTGGTTTGTGGTTACTTCCTACCTCTCCTGTCCCCTTTCCCCTCTCCTTCATTTATGTTTTGTATTCTTCTCTATGTTGTCCTCATCACACATAGGTCTCAGACCTCGGATTTTATCTTCCTCTGTGCTTGTGGGGTTCATCTGGTCTCTTCTTTTGCTTGTCTGTTTGCTCTACACAGCATTTCTGTTTCTCTGTGCAGCTACCTTGCCCTATTACCAACTCTTTTTCTTGCCATATTTGATCACTCCTCTGTCTTGTCTATGTGTTCACATGCTCCAGGTCTTTCTGTTTGCAGGTATTTACAACTCACATCATGTCAAATTAATATTCTGTTTTCTTTCCTGTGTGTTCTCTTCAAAAACTTTCTGAATTTCTCCCATGTTTCCAGATGTTGGTTTCCTTAGTTCTTCTCTTCCACGCTTTCTGTTGGGTGATAGCATTATGTTCCCATCAGGTAACCACTTAAGGATGTGTCTTTATTCAGTTTTTTCAGCTAGTAATGTTTATTGTCACATTCTTTTGAGTCTCCTGTAAAAACAGATGTAACCCTCATATAAAAATACAGTCCATTCCAACGTCATGGTGTCCTCCTCTCTTTATCATTACATTTAACTCTCACAAACTTCCCATTTTGACACTTTCTACTTATTGACTTTCCAAGACACTGTCTTTTTAAAATTTTCCCTAGGTAAAATTTTTTTTTTTTAAAGTTTTGCAGTTAAACTGCTCATCAGCCATAGCCGAAGATACCTGCAATATGCTCTCAAGTACAAGGCCTTTGTCTTACTCAAAAGTTCAGTGTGCCTAAGAAGAATCTGCAAACTGGGAAATTCGACCACACCACAGACTTTATGAACAAAGCTATCATCAACTAATAGACTTGGTTCCTGTTTCCATCTCCCATAGATTTTCCCCCAAAGAGGATGAATTTCATGCCAAATTCCCTGTTCAGCAGTATTTGTTGTATTGTTACGCAACAAGTTGCTTTCACTTTATCTTCAGAAAAAGAAATCAACATTTGTTGGATGCTTTCATATATTAGTCTGAAACCTGACTCCATTTTCATGGGATATACATTGAAACAATTTTTGTTTTCTAGTCATAGTTTTTCACAAACACAGTTGTTAAATTAAAAACTATTCATCCCATAATATTTGGGGACTGTTGGGTTTTTTTCCCTCGGCTGGTCACAAGAGGCTTAAAATATAGACTCATGATCCTCTATATAAATCATTCATCATAAACGATATACCATATAGTGTACTTTATTTCTTGTCAGTGAGGTGTAGACTACTTTAATTAGATGTAATGGAATTTTCCATTGTGAATCCTTTCATACCTGCATGGATGGAATGATAGAAAGCAGTGCTAAGGATAGTATATCACAAGTCAAACAGGCTCAGATTTTAAAATTAAAAACCTATTAGTTTCACTTTTTTTTTTTCCGTCTGGATTTGTATGGAAGCTCAGGTACATGGAAATTCTGACACAAATCTGTGTTCTGTCTAAATTCTACCTCAGAAACAATGGGAAGAAAATTACAGTAGTCAAAATGCTAAAAATGATTTGATTTCCAGAACAGAATCAAGGAATAATCTGTAATTAATGCTGGTTTCCCTGGAGTCAGAAGATAAGCTGTTGCTCCAGACAACACAGAAAGGTTCATTCTCAAAAACCCATTTGTCTATAACTTTGCAAACACTATGTAAGCTTGTGTTAGTTTGATGAAGTGGAAATTGTTTCAAAGGATGGAATACATATTTTTAAATTAATAAAAGGCTGGCAGTAATGAGATAACCACAGGGGCTCCAGTGCATCTCTGCAAGCTTTGAGAAAGTGAGGGTGCAAAACATCACGGGTTTTGACCCACATATGGTGAATATTTGAACACCTGCTTGGAAGAAAAATCTGTGAACAAAAAGTAAACTTATTTATGCCCGCTTCCCATTGGCGTGTGCTGTATATGTACACTGTGCTAGCTGACTGCTGCCTTTGCTTACCTTTGTTTAGCCTGTAAGGCTTTGCATAGTCATTAAGACTGTGGACATACAAAGGGATAGTTAGCCCTTCCATTATCACCATTACTGCTCCCCAAGGGTTTCCTTCCTCCTAGAGCAGCCTGAAAGTGTTATCGCTTGGCAAGTTCACAGAAGCCAAGTATCATCATGCAGTATAAAGAAAAGCAAATATTCTTTCCTCTTGACAAAGCTGATCAGGAAGAGTCTTCTGGTTTGAGGTGGTTAAGGTGATCTTTAAGGTGTTCTTTAGTGCTTACACAGCCTGTGGTACTGTTTGTGCATGTAAAATGCACTATGACTGACAAGAAGGTCCTCAGACCTGTAAGTATTTTGCTTTATTTATGTATTTATTTTGCAATTTAAAATAAGAGTGCTGTAGGCAGAAAAGGACTGGTTTGAAAGTGATTGTGTTTGAGGCTGAGGCAAGACTACTGTTGTCGTCTTTCCTTTAAAATCAGACAGGATTTTTAAGGGATTTAAGAGGAGATTGCATGTATGTGAACAGATTAAAAGATGGCTAACAGACAGGGTAACCTTTGATGTGGATATACCTTTCCAAGTTCATAGAGTTTAAAAACCCATAACCTATGTAAAATAACAGCTTTACAGTGTGATTGGCAACTTTGTGCCAGAGGCAATGAATCAGTATTAAAACCCTAAGTTCATGACAAAGTGGTCTCTTCACCCTATAGCTGGTTCTTTCAGTTCAGAGTTTATGTGATACATGATTCTGGGAGTTTGAACTATCATGCTGTCGAGACAAAACATACTTCTTTTAAAAGAGGAAATTAGGATTGTATAAGTTTGTTTTCACTGTTTGGTGTTGTGTGCACGTTAGAAAGCTAAGAAGTTTGCATCTTTCTTGAATGATATCATTACCATCTGCCGTTTATACCTACAAAAAGATCAAACTCTGGAAAACTCTGTGCAAACTCTATAAAGTTATATTGAACTACCAGTGCAAGCTGAAGTTGGAGCTTAAGATGTTGTTTCAGAGTAGAGGTGAGAAAGCACAGTGTATGAGACTAGCGGTATATAATGAAATGTGTTATACCCTGACTGTGGAATGGCTGCTCATTACGAGAATAGAAAGCAATCATCCATGCTGAAAATAGGTTTATTTACCCAGGGTCTATGCCTGAATAGGCATTTTCAACCTTCATACCTATGCCTAGTTGCCCCCATGTAGGCATTCCAAACAAACAGAAAACTTAAACTGCTAAGCTGTTTCAGTGGCGATTTCTTCTCTTAATGGGAAGCAGAAGGAGAATCAGAGCAAACCAACCAAAAAAACCCCAAGCTCCAAATGCTGGCCATTTCTGATGAATTTTAGTTTGTTCTCTGGAGTTGGGCTCTTTCAGGAGTACAGTTCTTAACAAAGCATTACAAAATTGTCTCTAAAAAGCTGAGACTTTTAAAATAGAATATAGATGTACAAACCTGTTATCTTCAAAAAGAAGTTCAGTGTCTAAGTGAGCAAACTTTAGTTATTCTTTTCAAAGATTTCATTGGGTCTTCAAAGTCAACTCAGAGTGTGGGTTTGGTAAAAATTTAAGTACAAGATTTCTGAGAGGTTATGGTCTTTAGTGAACATTAGATTTATGTCTTTACAGAAATGTTGCTTTCTGACAGCTGTGCAATTATCCGGTGTCACCACTGTGCCATGTAGTTAAATGGTCAACAGTTACCACGTTTATAAATAGTATGTGACATTTGAGCTTTGGAAAGTAAATTCTTACTGAATGCTTTTGGAAGAGTTCCATATACAGTACTTCACTTTTATGCATCTTTCAGTGGAATATGCATTAAATGGAATGGCAACAGAGGTTGAATATGATAAGCATTACCTATAAAATAGGAATAAGATTAAACAGAAATTCCAAGGCATTACATTGAAGTGATTAAGGCTAAAACAATAGGTAATGTAACATATATTATAGGAGTTACTCAAGAACATTACAGCCGTGTAGCCAGGAGAAGTTGCAGTGTATAGTTCCTCTTCTCCCGCTCTTCCTTATAATTTTCTTCTTCTCCAACATTTCACTTGATTATCATTAAACTTTTATGTAGGTTGTCTTCAGTGTAGTTTTTTCTGATCACGTGTGACCTAAGTAACAGGCAACTAGTGGAGTACAAACTTTAAAATGTATTATTAGTATATTTCAGTTTGGGTTATTATCAAATCATATTGTGCAAGATGTCATGTACACCTTCTAATTAGCATTCATCAACTGTAGGGGTGTATGCTAAAAGCTGGTGAAGGTTTGGGTCATATTTACTCCTGTTTGCGTGAAATGTCTTATTAGCAACTGAAAATGGAACTCAGTTGTGGACAGTATTTGAGAATTTGCTCTGGGTTGTACCTTTCTTTTTTTCCTTCTTTTTTTTTTTTTCTCTTTTTCTCCCCCCCCCCCTTTTTTTCCTTTCTTAAGTTGAGTTATTTATCTGTGGAGGAACTGAGACAGAGGTCAAGAAAGGACCATCTCACGTCATTTGGACAGAGACCATAAATGAAATATTACAGAGTTTGTGGGGAACAGGAACACTGGATAGCTATCCCAGACTAATGACCAGACGTCTGGGTGGGAGAGTATAGAGATCTATATGACCAATTTGGCCTATCTTTTGCAGGAGGTTCAAGCTGAATATGCTAGGTTTATAGGCATATACTACTGGAGGAGCCCAGAACGGTTAAAATACCATCCAATCTTATGATAGCCTTTCAATAATTACTTGTGCTTCATCAGTACCACTGAGGGAAGAATAGTTTTTCTTAGCAATGCAGTTCTGTGGAAGAGTAACAAGGAAATATCAGGCTTCATGTTTTAATATAACAGTGCACAATAACTTGAAAAAATGTCCCCATTGAGTGACGTTTTTTAGTAATATGTTTATAGAGTGTGGACCAAGAATGAAGTAACACGTACAGTGAATTATCAAGAAATGTGGATGTTAAAAGCACTTTATGCTTGTGGTTCATTAATCACTTGTATGAAGCTAATATGTACCAAGACTGGAATTGACAGCTTCTGTTGTAAGTGTAGGGAAATTAACTGTATCTTTTCCATGAGGTAGTGATCACTGAAAAATAGACTTAGTGAGCCTGCTAAGTGTTTTTTAAGAAGTGTGTATGTGCACATTTATAGGAAGGTGTTCAGAAAAAGGAAGAATATAGAATTTCTGGCAAAACCTTTTTTATTAAAAGCACAAATTCTTCATGGAGAATGACATTCAGTAAGAAAGGGTCAGGTTCAGTGAATTTTCTGATCTGAAAAAGTATGTCATGGAACCTCTTTAAATTCCCATTTTATCATTTACAGAAGGAAGGATTTCATATTTCACTTTGAAATGACATTTAGAAATTTTAATTAACCTGTATTAAATGAGAAAAGTAAACTTACAGTCCTGATTCAGTTTACTACAACTGAGTTTTTCCTTTTCAAGATTCTTAGTCCAAACGTCTGTATTGGGTTTGTGTGCCAAGGTTTTGGTAGCGGGGGGGCTACAGGGGTGGCTTCTGTGGGAAGCTGCTGGAAGCTTCCCCTGTGTCCTATAGGGCCAATGCCAGCTGGCTCCAAGACAGACCTGCCGCTGGCCAAGGCTGAGCCCATCAGCGATGGTGGTAGTGCCTCTGGGAGAACAGATTTAAGAAGGGGGGAAAGTTGCTGTGGGACAGAAACTGCAGCCGGAGAGAGGAGTGAGAAGTTGTGAGAGAAACAACCCTGCAGACCCCCAGGTCAGTGAAGAAGGAGGGGGAGGAGATGCTCCAGGTGCCAGAGCAGAGATTCCCCTGCAGCCTGTGGGGAAGACCATGGTGAGGCAGGCTGTCCCCCTGCAGCCCAGGGAGGTCCACAGTGGAGCAGATATCCACCTGCAGCCTGGGGAGGACCCCACGCCAGAGCAGGTGGGTGCCCGAAGGAGGCTGTGACCCTGTGGGAAGCCCATGCTGGAGCAGGCTCCTGGCAGGACCTGCGGATCTGGGGAGAGAGGAGCCCACGCTAGAGCAGGTTTGCTTGCAGGAACTGTGACACTGTGGGGGACCCATGCTGGAGCAGTCTGTGCCTGAAGGACTGCTCCCCATAGAAGGGACCCACACTGGAGCAGTTTGTGAAGAACTGCAGCCCGTGGGAAGGACTCATGTTGGAGAAATTCCTGGAGGACTGTCTCTCGTGGGAGAGACCCCATGCTGGAGCAGGGAAAGAGTGTGAGGAGTCCTCCCCCTGAGAAGGAAGGAGCGGCAGAGACAACGTGTGATGAACTGACTGTAACCCCCATTCCCTGTCCCCCTGAGCTGCTGGGGGGAGGAGGTAGAGAATTCAGGAGTGAAGCTGTGCCTGGGAAGAAGGGAGGGGTGGGAGGAAGGTTTTTTATGACTTGATTTTATTTCTCATTACTCTACTCTGATTTGATTGGTAATAAATTAAATTAATTTTCCCCAAGTTGAGTCTGTTTTGCCTGTGATGGTAATTGGTTGAGTGATCTCTCCCTGTCCTTATCTCGACCCATGAGCTTT
The DNA here is from genome assembly GCF_026419915.1 of Harpia harpyja. NCBI lineage: Eukaryota > Metazoa > Chordata > Aves > Accipitriformes > Accipitridae > Harpia > Harpia harpyja. Next base: position 14,519,842 of record NC_068949.1, on the reverse strand, counting down.
TCGTTCTATTTTCTGCCCCCTATCCAGCTGAGAGGGGGGGGACTGACAGAGGGTGGGCACCTGGCGTCCAGCCAGGGTCAACCCACCACAACGTCTTAGTTTTATGACTTTTCATCTAGAGTTGGGATGTCGTACTGTGGCCTAGAAAATTTCATTTTAATCCCTGCACTAATGGTACCATTACCAATTAAGCTTTAGAAACAGTATGAGTTTGGAGTATTCTTTAGTACACTATACGTGTTATAATGAGATTTTTAAAAATTATTTTTTTAAAATATTTTATTGTGGCTAGTAATGCTTATTTTATTTATTTATTTTTAATCTATTAAAAATCGTAGGATTTATGCCCCTCTGGAGATACTGTGCCAAGAAGTATTTATTTAAAATGCAAAGGAAAGAAAGGTTCTAATGAAGTGCAAGTATCTCAGTAACTGCTACAGACAAATTGTTTTCCTGTGAAGTTCTATTGCCTATGCAAGTCACTCCTGGATGTGAACTGCACTATTTTAATTGAAGAAGTTTCTAAATATAAATTGGGTATCTAGGGGATATAGACTGAACCCATCTGCTTTACCAGAATTGACTTTTTCATATCTCCTATCTTAACTTATTTGTACCAAAGACATATACAAAGCTTCTAAGATAAACAGGTACAGTTTGATACTATCCAATTAATTACTGTCAGACATATTGCACTGGAAACTTGGTCTGTATCTCTTCTTTGGGATCTAAACTAGTTCCCTGATTCCTAGGATGTTTTCCTGGACATTTAAATCAAGAACAGAGCCATTTTTAGAAATATAAATCCATCTCTTGCAATGAAAGTCAGCAGCTGGAGCTAGGTTTGGCTAAGGCTTACAAAATGCTATAAAGAAGGTAGTGACGTTTTTTTTTCCCCATTACTGTTTCACTATAATAAATTTCAAAACGGTTCTGAAGAATTGTTCTGATTTTTTTTGTGGGGGGAAGAAAAGACAGTAATTAAATAATTCCCCAAGGATGTAAAGGGGAAAGAAAAAAGCTGCTTTTGGAAGCAGGTCACTGGCTACAACCTTGCTTGGGACAAAAAGAGCTGGAAACAGTTTTCTTTTGAAACCTGTCTAGTGGCAAATATAATGTGATCAGGTAATGAATTGTAAGGGCTGAGACTGATCCTTTATCAAAGATTTGCAAAGAGCTGAGATTTAGACATGATTACTTCCCCAACCCCTTCTTTACTTCTACCTTCATTATGAATAATAAAAAAAGACCCCCAAAAAAGAGAAAAAAGAGGTTTATCTGTCACTTTCATGCTGGTTGCTTTAGAAATATGAAGGGAAGGATGACAAATGACATCAGAAGAACCAGAGATTTGAGATATTTGCCTGTGATGAAAGTGGGGGTTTTTGTTTGTTTTTGGTGTTTTTTTTTTTTTACTTATTTCATAGTAGTAAAGCTGACCTTGATTATTTCCTAACGTCATCCCCCACTGTCCTGGTCTCTAAAAGAACTTGGGTCTCCTTCAGACTCTTTCTTCAGATGCTCACTGGCTAGCTCGATCTGTGCCTGGTTTTCTGCTGTAAGCATCCTGGGGGCTGGCTGTTGGCAGTCTGTCTGGTTGGGAGGGGTCTGCAGTGGGGTTGCAAGCTAGAAGACAGCTGCATAGGAGGAGCTTTGTACCAGGGCCTGGTTTCTGGAGCTGTGGTCTCGAGATGGTTCATGTATCCGCCGGTGCCTCCATGGAGCACTCACCGTGTTGCAGGTGTATTTGCTCTCTGCTGCCAGATGTAATTAGTCATCACTTGGCAACAACTTTGGTTTTGTGTTCTTTCGGTATCTCTTAGGACACTCTTTCCAAATTATTTTCTAACTGTGAACTTCCCAGTTTACCCTCTCTTTCATTTTTTTTCTGGAAAGCTATGATACTCTTTATCATCACCATTAAGGTAAAGGGCGTGCAAGTAATACCCTTTACTACTTTCATATCCCTCCTAGCAAAACACTCTGGTAGTTCTTTTATATCATGGATTTCAGGGTGGCAGCCCTTTTTTCCAAAACTGTAGACACAACAGGACCATCTGTGTTTGCCATCTGCAAGACATTTCCTTCTAGGATCCTGGGATTGGTTACGGGGCTTCCAGACATTCCTACTGCCTGTCCCCTGGGTACACAGTAAGGAGACAACAGGTTTGTAACTATAACACAGATGCACGTAAGCCTAAACTCTTCAGCACATCTTGCTGTCACTGGAACACAATCTGCCCATGTCTGTTTGAACACCCACCAGCATCTCTCTGTGTCCGGTTGCTCATCTCCATATTTCTTTCTACACAGCTTGCTTTTTGCTGTTAATACCAAGGTGCTGACCCTGGCAAAGCAGCCAGGAAAAGAGCCTTCCCTATTACTAGCCAGCTATTATGCACTTGGAAATGTTTTCAGTTTCAGAAGGTCAGGAAAGGATTGTTTCTGTTCAATTTTTTTTTTTTTTTTCCTGCAGAATTGCTTTATTTCTGAACATAGCAGTATTTATTGCTTACTTTCCTAACTTCTCCTTTTAATCCTGCAACTGCCATTAGATAAAATAATGAACCGAGTTACTTATTCATAAAGGCAATGTAAATACTTGTTCTCCACTGTATTCCAATAAAATAATGTCATGGATTATTGGCAGTAAATTATTTTAAGTTATACATTTAAAAGTAAACAAAGCCATATACATGAAAATATCTTTGATCATTTTTCATGAAGCATCTTATTCTTTTCTTTTATTATTGTTGGTATGAGATCTGAAATCTTAATGCTCATATTTTGATTTTCAGTGTTGCCCTATTTCATTTCTGTTGCAAATGCTTTCTACTGAGAAATTATAAACAGTTTTCTACATGCAGTGCTTCCCTTCCCCTCTTCCCAGTCTGGCCCAATTCTGATATCATTTATACGTTGTCATTAATAGTGGTCCACTGAGTGAATTATAATTCTCTTGTTTGGGTGCTGCATTTTAACATTTGGCTGTTGAAATGTAGTTGGAGAGGAAGAAGGGCATACAGTCTCAACCCCCCCTCTTTTTTCCAAATTTGTAGAAGCTATTTGCTAGTCTAAGAGAAAATAAAGATGGATGCTTTTTAATTCCCAGTGTGCTGTTCATCTCAAAAGCAGATTTTATATTTGATAGACATGTTGTGAGGCATTACTCCCAAGTGTCAACTGGACCCTATGTGTATATAGAGTATATAAAGAGCTAACATATTTTGCACGTATATTAATAATTTTTCCACAAAAAAGACCCATAACATATTTTGGCACATGAATCCTGTCCCAGTAGCTGGCAGAGCTTTTCCTCAGCCACAGTGATCACACAAATTCCTAGCCTACTTTCTTTAATACAGAGTGCATTTATGAAATAGGCTGTAATAGATCCTTCAGGATGTTTCATAGACAATTTTTTTTTTCTTTTTGAATGGATGGATGCACAAGCTTAAACAAATGACAAGATCTTGAACAGCTTAAATAATTAAAAACTAATTAAAAGTGGATGACCATAATCTCCCAAGTGCTGATACTTTTTCCTTTTTAAAGAAAAAGAAACTCCATAACTTACAAACATGTAATTTCTGTCTTATTCTGAGAATTCTGAATAAATTTTTTTACAATATCACAGGTCTTCAGGACCATGCTCTTCACACTGCTTAACTTCCATGAGCCTCCAGCAATACACCTCCAATATACCAGTGCTATCGGGAGGTTTAAACCTCCAGATGTGTCTTTCAATAGTTCATTTTGGGATTCTTTAGGACAGCCAGTCTGTAAATATGGTACAAAATCTGAAGCACAAAATGTTTCTGCTTCCTCTCAGCATGTCTGGGTTTAGAATAATGCTTCATGCTATGTGTTGCAGCTCTAAACAGAAGATATTTATAGATATTTAAACTTGCCTACCTATGGTTATGTTTCTAAATACATTTCAGCCTTTCAGAGTGCAGAGCCATTGACTTCTGTAGGAGGTGCTGAATGGTCTAGCACTCTGATGACTAAAGATAAACTCTTAGTAATCTAAATTTAGGCATCTCATTTCAAAAAATTTGGCCCAGATATGTGATCTCAGAAGAATGAGTTGCAATGATTCATTTCAAATTCCCTGGCTCTTGCAGCTCCCCAGACTTAGCATTTATTTATACAAATTGTTCACTGTTGCAAATAAATCACAAAATGTAGCCAATGCAATAACTCTGCACCTGAGCATTATTTAGTTCTGCTTTGCTAATGTTGGCAGCACTTTGCTTTTCCTCTATATGTTACAGCACCTGGCTATTTTGGCTTTGTCTGAATATATTAGAGGGGTGAATAGGGAGAAAATCTACAAGTTTTTGTCCTCGCTTCCATTACTGCTAGCTTTCCTGATAGCTGCAATTCCTCAATTAGGTGGTCAGTTTAATTTTCCTGCCAGCTTAAAAGAAACACAAGGGAGACAATTACCAAGGGAGACAATTTTTCACTGCACGCTCAGGAGAAGATTATCTTGTCAGAAGTGTTGTCTCTAGTGGTTCTCATCTGCTTTGACACCAGGGATAGTTAATTTCCCATAATGGTGTTTATGATGATGATGAGAAATACTGTGCCCTGTCTGTGTTGATTTTTCTCTTTTGACTGCTTTGCGGTTTCTCTGTTGGGATTTTTATCTCTTTAAAGGAGTACTTCACCTTGTAGACAGGAGAAATAGATTAAGGTATATGTGTTGCCCACAATTTTCTCTTAGGTTTGTGTGGGCTGCACAAATAAGTAAAGTTTTAAAACACAATTACTTAGGCAAATAATTTGTACCTTTTTTTTTTTAAACACAGTATAAACTAAGAGTAATGCTAAAAATGTCAGTGTTGGCTACTTAGCCAGTTTTTGATTTGTTTTTTGTTAGGATCAGGTAACAGTACTCCCTTTGCCTATTTTAAGGATGGATAACTTGTCATTTCACTGCAACCTTATAAGTCATGGGCGTTTATTCTAAGCCAGTCATCTGTAGTCAGTGTCATGAGAGAAGGTGATTCATCCTGTCTGATGCTAAATATCTGAGAAGCTTACTATGCAAATGTGTTCTGGAGAGGAAGGTGGTTGATGATGTTCCTGCCCAGCCCAGTGCTGCGGTCTATAGAGCCTCTCTGTACCAGTGCAATTGTTTCTGAGGCCACACACAATGAACAGGGTAAGGAAATTATCCAGGTTAAAAACCAGTAACTGGAAGTATTTTGTTCATCTGTATTTGCTGGTTTAACCAGGTTCATTCCAGTGATTCACAGGGCCGTTTATAACACAGCACTAAGAATATCTGTTCAATAAATGGGGTCATATTGGCACAGAAGAAAGAGGTGGTTGAAGGCAGGGACATTCAAAACTTTGTGTAATGAGCTGCCTCCTGAAATACATGTGTGCGCTGAGACTGTCCTGTTTTATTAGGTGAGATGAATCCACAATAGTTGTTTCGCCATGTGTTAAGCAGGACATTACCAATATCATTATCACTGTAGTGTACACCTCTTGATGCTTGATATTGCTTTATTAGACTATAAAATATCCTGAAGTGAGCTTATCGATGTCAAACAAAGGAGGCAGTTAGAAACTTCTATGTATATTGCCCTATCCTTCCACTGAAGTCCTCAGTACTAGTAGTGCTGTTTGTGCTAGCAGTCTTTCCCAGTTTTAGCATCTTAGTGAACCACAAGGGTTATATGTGTGTGGATAAATATACTGTCTGATGAGATGGCCTGTTTCTTTATAATATGTAGTGATTATCCAAGTCCCCACCAGGAAGCCAGAAAAAGTGTCCATGCTAATCATAACTTTCTCTTGGGTCTTACGTAAATATGGAGAGGATGACTCATGTGAACTTCACTTGAGTGTCTCAGAGTGGTGTTTTTCATTAAATAGGTTAGCTAACAGTTAAACTGTCAGAGTTGTAAAGAGGCAGAGGCAGTATATTTTGGGAGACATATTGAAAAGAAACCCAGCCTACTAGGATGCATTAGATATATGGAAGTTAAATCTCACAAACTGCATCTTCTGTGTGCAGCTGTTCATCATAGGATCCCTTATCATGTTGATGTACCACCCTGCTCCAGTATGTTTTTATGGTACGTCTAGGGAATATCTTCATGGTACAGGGTACTTTGGTTTAGATACTGAAGTCAGAGAAACGTGACTACCACCGTTAAGATACTGTTCCATGAAGCAGCTCTGGAAGAGATGAAAAGAACTATACTGAAACAATGCCAATAGCAATGAAAGCAATCAAAATGAGCTTTATAGTACCTTTTTATGTAAGTTCTTTCTGGAATATGTTTCACATGTTTTATTTATTTTTATTATTATATTTCTTTTTATTTTTGTAGGCTGTGGAAACCAACCTTGCATCAAAGGATAGCCACTGGGTCTATGTAAATGAGGTAAGAAAGTCAAAAGAAACAACATAGCTTGGTACATTCACTCATCACTATCTCTAGTTTCATATGTTTTGACACACCAAACTGAGCATACACTTAGCATTTTTGCTTTTTGAATGGTACAAGATGCAAACTCTGTGGTGTCATTGCTTGTCTGTCTCAGCTGAATTGACATAGGTTGAATACCAAAGGTCAAAATATAGCTTCCAATATACCTCATAGCAGCTGGGAGACTTTATTTTTACCTTCACATTGACCCTACTTCATTAGCTATTTAGGAAGGAGAGAGTATCTCAAAAGAAACCTCAAATACATGCATCTATGTCTGCCAGAATCTCACCCTTCACTGCTGTGAAAGCCTGCACTCAGATACTAGGAGAGGAAAGAGTGCTGAGGCTAGTTGCAGGCTTAGCTCATTCAAATATGCATTTACATGATACACAGGTTTTCTCTAGTGCAGAACGTGTTGTGTTTTGGCCAAGATCCAGGATAGCATAGATTTAAAATGTCATATTTCCTCTCTGCAGCAAATGGTATCCTGTCCTGCTACTATGATTATTTATTTTACCTTAGTGCCACAATGCCCTAATGGGAATCAGTGCAGACTTCTATTTAAAAAGCAATGGAAAGCTTGAAATGTACTATATATAATAATTTATAAATCACTGATTGTTCATGATAAATGGCACTATTTTATATATTTCTGGGTTTAATAATGATTTGTTAAAAGATAGTAAAATATCTAAGTTAAAAAGAACTGTGTTCACTCTTTTGTTTTTATAGTATAAAAGCATGGCCTCTACTTTAATAACCAATTCCTTTGTTAATTTCTCATTTCTTTCTTTGCGCCTAGCTAATAATTTTGGATAGGCTACTTCTAATAGTAACAATAAATTGTATTGTGTGGCATTAGAAAGGCTCTGTAGTTAAATAGGGGTTAGGGAAAGTGAGTGAAATCTCTGCTTATAAAGGCCTTATAAATTCTTTCTAGTCCTTGTTACATTTAAGTACCTCCTGATTTGTCAGCTGCAGTAATGACCCACTACAAAATATCAGCAAGATGCCCAGAGAGTCAGTGTTTATATTCTCATAAAGAAAATACAGTGCATATTTCCCTATACATTTATAGAGTTTGTGAATCTGTTATTGCTGCTGTTATTGTTCAGATGTTAAAACTCACTTTGTGAAGCCTGAATCTGTAACATCACAAATAAAACCCTTCAGCACTCATGCACAAACGTGTGCATACATACACATACACAAACACATCACACAGGGTGTAAATTCTGCTTTTATTTTGGGAACTTTTATTTTTTCTCTTTTATGGCTAGAGACTGGGTAGGGAAGCTATGATAGCAAAACGTAAATCTAAAGTATAAGTTTTTAGTGAAAAATATTAGTGCACATACTTGTAAATATCTCAAAATGCAATTCATTCAAACAGACCACTACAGAAACTTTTCAAATTCATGAAACTTTGGCAAAAAGAGGAGGAAATGTCTGGATTATCCTTTTTTTTAAGAGAAAAGTGTTGGTCTTTGTGTGCTTAAAGCTACTGTGAAAAGAAGATATGGTAAACATCCACATGGATGTATCTGTAGAAATATGGAGGTTCCTTAGGGCTTGTTTCTTACTTAATAGTGTGCATACCCCCATGCTAGCAAGAGGACAGACTGATCATGCTTTCCATGTACATTGTTTCCAGTTGGTATCAGTGAGAACTGCATGGGTACTTGATGGAAAATATGTTATTCCTTGACTGGATGTTGATTGGTGCTGTGATTTGCAGAATGGAATTAACTTTTAATTCCTAACAGTCTAATCAGCTCTTTTTGATCTAATGCCACATGAGTAGCAAGCCATTCTGTAAATGGACCAAATACTTAGCCAGTCCTTTTTTTCTCCCAGGCAGGTTGAGGATCCTACGCTTTTCTGTTCTCCCTACGGTCTACGTGACCTAATGATCCCATAGCAAGGAAAGAGAGGTATAGGGCTAACTGACCTGAAGGGGCAGTAGTAGGAAGAGAACACAGTGACAATTATTTCCACTGAGGTTCCTTGTATGAAGGGCGTTGGATTGTAAACAGGCTCTTTAGGCCTTTCTCACTTCAAGGAACCATTTAAGGGCCTGGTACAGGTTAGACTACTGAGGTCTACTGATCTTGAGCACCTTTTCACAATCTGCCCTGTCTCCCACCTCTCTTCAAGCCAATGAGGATCTGAACCTTGGACTTATCTTGCCGTAGTAAGGATGACTATATAGCACGGTCTCATTTCAGTAAGAGATTTTATTATTGTCTTACTTGAATTAAATCTACTTTACTCTCTCTTTATTGACAATCCAATAAAAATTTGGTTTTGTTTTTTTTTTCCCTTGTGCTTCTGTCCCATACAGCAGCATAGGGGTTAAGTTTTGGAGTTTGAACATATTTTATCACGTTAATTTTATTAGGTAAGCAACACCACCAAGCTTGTGATGAGCTGACTTAAAACTGTATGGCTGGTAAGCTTATTACACAGCAAATGAACAAATGTAGAATATATGAGTTGGTCTCACATTACAGAGCTGTACTGTCAAGATCCTGCATTTACTAGTTTCCAATAACTCAAGCCACTGTGCTGAGGTATCTGTTCAGTTTGGATGCCATTGGTGGTGCAAAAGGACTCAGTCACCTTCAGAAAAAGGCTAGTGAATTGGGAGTTGGATTCGTTGTATGGGGTTGGAAGGTTGAAACATTACACGGCAAGTCTTTCAGGATAAGAGAATACACAGGGATGGGTCTTTGCAGGCAGTATCGTGCCCTCATATGTCCTCTTTGAAGCCAAAGTCATAAAAACCTTACTGGTTTAAAAACATGTATTTGTAAGTGTCTACTCTTCTCATTTCAGACATTTTATGTTTCAAACTCGCAGAGCTGTCAAAAGTAGCGGAGATTTGAGGGGGGGAAAAGAAATGTATTTCTAACCACCTTCCCTTTTTTAGATTTATATTTCATCATCCTCACTTTTATTCATCTAGAAATACTAAATCATTCCTTGCATTCATTTAGGTAGTGATTCTACCTGAATTCTGGGTTAAACATGCCAAGTAGTTTTTTAAAAGCAAGAATATTTGTGATTTCTGTATAAATCCTTATAAAAGCAAACAACTCTTCAAAACAATGGCTAGTCCACACTTAGCTTTGTCTCCAGAATAGTCCAAAATATTTTATTACCATTGACTGTGTTCGGAGTTGCCAATGACCAGCAATTTTGACCCTAAAGAAGATCTCTTAGAACATATCTGGTGTTCTGCTTGTACCTTTGCTGTTTGTGCTTTCAAGTGCTGATGAAGTGACCTACCAGCTTTGATAGATGTATGCTATTTCTTCCTGTGGCATGACTGGCACAGTTGTAGATGCCCCCCTTTTTTGGGGTGTTTATTTCCTGTCTTTTTTCCTGTTTTTCTTTCTTATTTTTATTTTTCTTTTACATTTCTTTCTCTTTGGTGCCTGACATCAAGCATCTCTGTCGGTTCCTCCTGACATTTTTCATTCTCCCCTTCTCTTTTTCTGCCTGTTAAGAGAAAATGCAGTGCATTGCTCAGGGCATGTGTCTGTGGGAGAGGCACAAGAGCAATACTTGAAACTGAATTTGTATGTGGTTGTACTAGGAGCAATGCACTGGGAGTCTGTGTCTGCTTTTTTATTAGCAGCAGCAGCAGTAGGTTTTGGGGTATAAATAACACTAGAAACCATGTTTCCCTTTTTATGGGACATTTCATGGATTTGAATTTTTCTCCATTCCAAGGGGACAGAAAATGCAAAAGAAATTGTTCTGCAAAACTGGACTTCAGACAAAAAAAAATTCAAATTAAACACAGTATTTTATTCCCTCAGGTCAATATATTTAATTCTAATTCAAATTTTCTAAACATTCATTATTTTTACCTGTAAATCAGTAAAGTACACAAAGCAATCAACTACTCTTCATGGAAATGGAATGGGTACTGAAATTGACTGATAACTCAAATGAGTTGTTTCACCATTATCACATCCTTCCTTTAATTTCTTTTTCAACAAATTTTCATCGCTATTCAGAAGTTTAATTGAAAGTTGTAAGACGTGGTAGGACAAAGCACAAGGCTACAGTTGAGATAGGAGATAATTTTTCATGAAGGACGGGTAGGGATGAAGAGAGGACAACATAGCATTGCATGTCCAAACCATACGTACTTGCTCTGAAGCTAAGGAGAAGTGAGCTTCAAGCTTGCTGAATAACTGTGTGGAAATACACAAAAGACATACATCGAGGAAGACTTTTTTTGAAAGTGCATTTTTTGACAGAAATGCCCCAAAGTCAAGAAATTGAAATAATGGAGAATTTTAACTTTCCTGGCAGTTAAAAAAGTAATGTTAGGACACAGACAAGGCTTCACAATTTCCTATGATTGACAATGTTATCCCTACATGTTTAAAAAGTTAAGGCAGCCATCAGTTCAGATTTCATTATGGCTAAGGAAGAATGGGCTAAGGAAGCCGGAAGATACTTGTTGTGAAAGTGATCGTGAGATGGTAGCATGTTTGAAGAAGAGGAAGAAGTGAGAAAAGGAGAATAGGGATAATGGATGTCAATAAAAAGATTGTCCAACTTCAGAAGTTTAGGGAACCTAGTAGTGCTTTTGGAAAGATAATATGATGAGTGAAGGATGGCAAAAGAACCGTGGAGTTCTGTGAAGATGAAGGCATAATAAGGTATCGTTATGGTTCCAATGGGTTATCTTTACAAAGCTTGAAATCAGAGAGGAATTCTAAAGAAAGAGTGGTGAAAAAAAGGGCTAAGGAGGAGTGTAAAAGTGTAACAAAGTAAATGATTATAAAATGAGTCTGAGGTGCAGAATGTCTCATACCAGGAGTCATAAAAAGCGACAAGAGAAGTTTAGATATAGCAGAAGATAAAGGAAAGTGTAAGGTGATTACTTAATGGAAAAATGAGGTTTTAATGTTTTTACTGACTTGATGCTGGCTTTATAGAAACTAATTGTAACCAGACTGTTAAAAATGTATTGTAGTAGTTCCAGTTTATTTAGATAAATCTAAGGCACTCCACCAGATGAGATTCAATATAGAAAAGTGCTGAGTACTTTGGGTGTGGTTACAAAATGAGGTATAGCTTGTGAGCATCTGTAGAAGCAACTTAGAATCCTTGTGGATAACAAACAGTATCAATCAATACTGTTGTGGTCTTGCAAAACAAGCAAATATAATCCTCAAATATGTTACTGGAAACATTCTTTGTAAGATAAGGGAGGCAATTATTTTGCTCTGCTTGACATCAACTTGGCCTTGTTGGAACAGTATTGCAAGTTTTGGGCAAGACACTTTAAAAGAAAAAAAGAGAATGCAGAACAATTTTGAAAATCCAGAGGAGAGCACCGAGTATGATGAAAGCTCAGTAAAATATGACCCATGAGGAAAGGTTGAAAGAATTAGGTTTGTCTCCCATGAAACTCAAAAGATGGAGCAAGAGTATAGCAGTAGAACAGATATAATTAAAAGAATATGATCACATGTTGACTCTGGAAAGATGAAGGAAATGCAATTAGTCTTCTGCAGTAAAAATTAGATTGAGTATTGGGAAATGGTTTATGATCTAAATATGATAATGAATAGGAACAACTTCCTTGGTTACTTTCTTCCATCTCATCATCTCTCTGTCTTCACACATGGCTCTGCTGTTGTTTTTTATTCTTCGTTTTTCAGCATCCTACTCATGATATGTAAGTCTGCTAAATATTTTCAGATGTCAGTTTGGAAAGACAAATACAACTGCATTATGAACACCACTGGGTATTTTCTGATCTGCACCTTCTGTTCTAGGTCGTTCTGCGTTTCTTTTTTCAATATGGGTATGAAAATGATAGTTTATCCACTGCATATACTTCTGATTGAATCATTTATTCAATACTTTTGCTGACAAACATTAAATTTATTGGAACTGTGACTCATATTTGATTTCTGATCAGCATGGAACTCCATCCTTCTCTGTCTACTACTGAGCAAGCTAGAGTGATTGTGTTTGATTAGAAAATCCACCCTTGGGGTAGCCCCAGTGATTTGGCTTAGCCAGGGATGCACCTAGCATCATATTTCTTGATATCAGTAATTTGAAATGGAGGACTATATTGTAATTTTATGTAGTTTTGATAGATGCCTAGTAATGAATTAGTGGCACTTTCAGTGCTTTAAAAATAGATTTAATTATAGGGTGTAAAAAATAAATCTGAAAACTAAAAGTTAGAGCTTCTACTTGACTACAGTTTTCATTTGTTGCTTTGCCATGGAGTTGATTCTCATTGATTCAGATTAACCCTCATCAGATCAGAAACAAAGGGGTATTTGTTATTAACAGAAAATAACTTCTTATTACCCTGATTTTTTAGTCTTAGAATTATCACATTCTGCACCATATGGAATAACAAATGCTGAAATTCAAACAATATTCACTTCTAAATTCTCAAACTGGAACCATGGGAATAGTGGGGAGAACTAGTGGAAATTTCATTACATTAGTTCCTTACAGTCTAAATGATCAGGTACTCTGTGGGAAAGGAATGTACTTTGGGGGGAGAAAAATCCTCCTCATAGGTCAAGTACCAACCCATGTAGGTATTTATTAGTCATGGCACGACACTTAAAAAAGGGAGGTTTTCTTTCTAATAAAGCAAAACTTTGTTATTTTGCAAAATAACAGCATCATGCATTCTTCTACTGCATTTTTTCTGTGAACTACTGTAAAGTTTCCAGAGTTAAGCTTTGTAAAGGAGGAAGGAATCATACTCTTGATTGTCCTGGTAGATGCACTAGCACAGTTCCCAATGTTTGTATGTGTTCACGGGGACTGCACAGTGGGTGACTGTATTTCTGTACTGCACAATTCAACATATAGTTTAATGCTATGCAGAGTAGCTTGACTCTAAGGTTGAATCGGGGCTCATTTGTTCATCACTAAGAAAAGCTTGTTCTGTTATTTGTCCCATTTAAAAACAAACAAACAAAAAAATCAACCAAACAACCTATGCTGCAACACTCCAGGGTGGATAGCAGAAAGGAAAGTTGTATTTGTAACAGCTCTTGTAAAATCACAGATGCTTTTTTATTGATAGAATGTAGTAAGCCAGCTGATCTTCTTGTACTAACCTGAGCTTAATAACTAGAGCTTCTAAAAAATCATCAATAGCATTATTTTGCTTTTTATGTACAGTGCTAACCATAAATACATAAAAGAAAGTCAGAGACCACTTTGTTATTAGTGAAAATCTGTTTTCAGTAAGAAATCCAAAATAAATAGCATGAAGCTATAGAAACAGAGTATTACACAGATTCCAAATCCATAGGAAAGCAAAGTATTGAGTAGTTCGAAGACAGATTAAAATCTTGTAAGCTTTAATTGAAAAATAAAACTAAACTCTAATTAACAGCCAGAAAATTATGCTTTTGGATATTTTCTCTTTTCAATCCACAGAAAAGATCCTGGTTTGTAAAATTTGGAGGCAGTAAGCACAGAGAAACCACTATAGCAATTGCAGCTGTAAAGTATTTGGTTAAATTCTTCCCAACTATGATGATACTTGTCAGAAGAAGCCCTCATAGTTGAAAAGAAGGAGAAGGGAGAAGTAAAGTAGGAAGAAAAGGTCTTGTAATTTCTGCAGGAGAAATAATAAAAAGATTTGGAAACATAGCAAGAGTACACATTTCATCAGTGGCGAGAAGCCTTAGACAGAAAGTTAGAGTGCTAAGGGACTTGGGGAACTCTGAGCCATGTTGAGATGATGTTATCCACATCACTTGAATGTGAATAAAAAATTTTAGACAGCAGTTGACCTTGTTCTTCCTTTTTGGACAGATGACACTTTCCAAATAATGCTGGTGGTGCTGCCAGCAGATGAATTGCTAGATCTTCAACTGATTAATAAAACTTTCCCAAACTCAACCTAGGTGATCAGTCAGAACAAAGTGCAGAAAAAGTTATTGATGCTTTTTCCTTTCCCCTTTCAGAGCATTCACTCAAAACACATTTCTGCTAATCCTTTTTTGGACTCTAGCTCAATTCTCTTATTTCTGCTCTTTTCATAGGTCTCTTGTCACCACTATTTCACTGTCTGTAGGAGGCAGTTTGTTATGTGAGAGACGAGAAAGTGTCCCATCATCTCTCTCCTGGTGTGACATGTTTCTAACTTTCCATTTCTATCCTGCAGCTCCATTGCTTCTGCCAATAGTAGTTTTCTTTTCTTTCCATAGTTACTCATCCTCTTGATTTGAGAATCAAATGGCTTCTCAACTATCGTCTGGGCACTTTCTTATTTTCCTCTATAAAATATTTTTCAAAGGTTAAGAAAAATGAGCAGAAAATAGAATAGTAATTATCAGATAAAGTCTATCTCGGCAAACTACTTTCCCCCCCGAGGGCAGCATGTAGGAAGGTGTTAGATAATGCATGATAAACAGTGTTTTCCTAGCATGGGGCTTGTAGAGTAATCTTGGGGAAAACTTATGACTTCGAAAGAAAGATCCATTATGAATGCAGCGTTTCTTCTTGATTCTTGTTTGGAAAATCTTTTTCTTTTTTTCTAGAAATGCCTCTGCTATATGCACTTTGGGATATCAACAGTTAGACCCACAAGCCTGTGCAAATTGTTATGGCTTCATTTTTACATGGGTAGAACCAGGACTGTCTGATAGACTGGTATTCTGCTCAGTCTTTCTCTACATATGGAAATGCCAAAAGACTTTTCTTTTTTTTAAAGCATCAGTCTGTGTAATGATGCTTGTGTTTACTCTGATAACAAGAATTTAATACATCTTTTACACTTCCCTGTGTCTTATTTTTTCTTGAAAAAAAGCAGACTTTTTAATAATAGTTTATGAATGCAAGTAGGACAATCATTCTGTTTTCAAATGATACAAAAATGCACAGATTAAAGTCAAAAAATTGAATAGAAATACAAGGAACACACTGTGGAAAATTTCTTAAGATTTAGCAAATGACACATTTCAATGCAAAACTTAACAATTTAAAATTATAATTTATTCCAATTTTATTCCAGGTACTCTATATTTACTACTTGCCCAAAGAAATCTTGCTTCTCTCCTTTTGGCTGCTATCTTTAACACTGCAAAATTTTTATTTGTTTATCTATTTTCACAAAAATGTATCATTTTCTTATATGTCCTTGAAAGGTATACGCATACATGAAACTGTATTGCATGTGTACCTGCATCCTTCTCAAAGAAATTTGTAGGGTTCAGAATTGACCTAATTCTAATGCTGTTGAATTATGCAGAAACAGTCTTAATCAGCTAGGAGCAAGGTTACATCAGGTTTGATGAGTTGTTTTGTCAGTGAAATCCATATTAAAATCAATGGTGATTTTTTTGTTTGCTTGTTTTATCCAGCTTTTGATAACTATCATTTTGTGTGCTTTTCTTTTTTTTTTTTTCTGAGATAATTATTTTTTAGTATGGAATACTATTTTGTTAAATTAGAGGATCTTTTACTGTGTAGGCACTTGCTACTATCTGAGAGAGACTTCTGGACACCCAGTGTAGAGTCCTTATATCTAGGAATAGAGCTTATTCAATTAAATTATAAATACATCCCTGTAGAGATTTTTAGGAGCATCAGGTAAAAGGAAGAGAAGTAAGGTAGTGTTGGATGCATGGGAGGACAATGAGAATAGGAGTTGGACAGGTGGTCATGCAGATGTGTATTAGAATGTTTTCTGTGCTACGAAAAATGGATTGTGCTCTTGCCTAAAGGATTAACCTTTATATATATATGTGTGTGTGTGTGTGTGTCCATGTGGGATGCAGAGAAGCCAGTGTAATGTTAAAATTGAATAAATCTTATCTACAGGGTAAGCTGTCACGAGCGTTTTAAAAAACAGCCAACTGAAGGATGTTTTCTGGATTTTCAACAAATGAACAAGTGTCCCTTTACAAATGTACATAGTGCATTGAGGGGAGTTAGAATAATCCAACAAGCAATATCGATCCTAATGCAAAGATTCCACATAAATCTGTAGCTTGTCTCCATGAGCATCCCTGTCCTTGTTGCCATTCAATTTAATCCTCCAGTTTTCTCAGGGATGTGCTTTCTGGAAATCTGTTTTGGTTCTCTAAATTATTAATGTCATTAAAATTTATAATTTTTCTGTCATTACCTCTAGGAAAATAGAGATTGTAATGTGAAACATAATTGTCTCACTTTGCAATTTGTGTTATGATAGTTGAGCACAACTAGAACAGATTTAAATATTCCCCTGAGCAATATGGCTAGGTATTACAAACTAACTGAAGTTCTTTGTGTGCAGATAAAAAAATAGATAAATTAATTCCCCAAATGACCAATATTTGTGTGCAAATAAATAGATAAATGAGTGCCACAAATTCTTGAAGAGTAAACTTTGCCATTAATATGCCACATGAACAGAAAATACAGTGTTTAAAGGAATACCCTTTCAGTGTTCACTCAGGTGGTGAAAACTACTACTAGCCTGGGTGAGTAGTCAGTCTTACGCTTACGTCTGCATACCAAAATAACTAAGTGCTCCTTGAAATATTGGGAATAGCCAAATTCTTTCCCTTAGTAAAGGAAAAATCCAGGATAGGAGCACTTAGTTATTAGATCATCTTTTATCCCTGGCTAAAGTGCTCTCCCTCCATCCTCATTCAAGAAATTCAATATTTACAGGCCTGAGTGCAAACTGCTATTAAAGGTGCCAAGCAATATTGAGTTAGGCTCTTTAACCTTCCTTAAAGCATATCCCTGAAATAAGCAGAAGCCATCATCTATATTAAGTAAAGATTTACTCCATGTTGCAGTAGCAACATCATGGGATCATGAAAGCCAAAAAATGGGCATGTGATATGGAATTTTGCAAGGACCGCTTGCCTGGCCAAACCAGCTGATAAGCTTTACTTAGAATACAGCATTCACGCATGGTATGAATGGTAATTACTGTGTGCTGTCTTGTGCTGTGTAAAGATCCAAGAACAAAATTGGAAATTTGGGATACATTTGTTTGAAAAAAAAAACCCTCTAGGACCAAATTAAATTATTTGCTTAGTTGTAAGTTTCACAATGTAAAGAAAATTTTCATATCACGTACAGAAAAGAAAACATGTTGCTTTTAAACAAATAACTAGGTGAATAGACTTTAATTGTAAGATCGGTGTGAAATGTTTTTTCCTCTGTGATTCCAGGGCTTAGAACTATTTTTTGGATATATGCTGTTATTCTGATGGGTGTAAAAGTAAAAGCCAACTTCACATATACTTGTTTTTCCTTTTTTGGCTTGGTTTTTTTTCTTCTTTTTGTTTTTCCCCGTATTTATCACAGTCGGAATGCAGGTGACCTTTCTGCGTGTGACATTTAAGGTTTCGCATGCTGCTAAGCCAGGACCGTGAGCTTTCTGGAAACAAATCTGCAGGGCCTGCCCGTGCCAGGCAAGAGGAAGGGGTGCAGTCCCCTGGCCAGGGAAGATACAGCCGGGCCGCTCTGGTGCGGGATGGTGGTGACCTGCTCTCCTCTGCAGTTCAGGCACTCAGCCACACTTTCCTGCGCCTGGACCTGGCCGAGGTGCCCTGCGATGCTGCCTGGGGCTCTACCGCCCTGTGAACTGGCACGGAAAGGTCCATGGTTTCCTTTAGCTTTTAGAGCACCAGCTCAAAAATGCAGATGTAGACCTTTTGTTCCCAGCTCTTCCAACAACAACTATTTTTTTTCTATGCTTTTACATTTCTAAAAAGGAACCCAGTTTCTAGAAGAAATGGATCATATGCTGGTATGAATGTCTGTCAGCTGAAAAAAATACAGGAGCTTTGTTCCCCTTGGTGTTATGTACTGAACTGAGGCATTGAAGGATTTAGCTACTGTCAGCTGTCCACACAGAAAAAGGTGGCGCTTCCAGAGTCAGATTTAGCCCAGTTTAGGTTCTGAATTTCCCTCCAGAGGATCGTGTTTTACTTCTTTGGCTATACAGTAACTAGGCTTTTAATTTCAGGACTCACTTGGTGCCTACAGCCAAGTGGGAAGAACCTGGGTTAATGTGTCTAACATAATTGATCTCCTCCACTACCTTACTTCTGGAAATCCCATGGAGGAAGCAGTTCTGGTCTGCTACGTATAGGCTTACATGTCTCAGGTGAAGCATTTTGACACAGGTTATGAGACGTCTTTGAAAGGCTGTGCATCACTTGGGGAGGATACAAAATGCGTGTTGTGTGAGGCGAACTGAAGGTTTGGATGATTCGTGATCTTTTTTTCTTCTGTTTCCAGCCACTCAGTCTGAGTTTGCCTGCCAAGGGATGCAGCCTAGGGGTTTAGGAGTTAAAGCTATCCCATAAAATTGTCTTTCCCTCAGACCGCAGCTTAGACACGCTGTGTGGCTTTAACACCCCTCAGCCCCACAGAAGAGAAATCCAAGGCAGCATTCTGGAGGGACACATAGAGCATGTGGATCTCCTTCGGTGTCTCCCTGCAAGGCTACAGGTGCCACCCCACATTTTCTATTAAGCCTCAAAATCTTTGGCTTCTATAAGAATACATTTATTTTCTGATTTTCTGTTTTCATGCCACGCCAGTTGGTCTGTCATTCGTGCAATGAATTTCACCTTCTGCAAAGTTAAAAATTCATGTTCCTAAAAAATGATGGGAAATTGGCAAAGAAGAACTAAATTGAGCCAAAGCTACAGTACTAGTCAACCATAACAAGTAATTATAATAACCCCATGGTCATTTCACTCACAGCTTGACAGAGAAAATGGCAAGAAAAGAAAATATCTTTTTTCTTGAATGTTAAAAGTACGGGGCCAGGTTCACTTCTGCTGCTGACACATCTCAAGGTGTGGGTCCTGTTGGCTTAAGTACAGCAACACAAATTATTTGCAGCCCCCTACCCTGCAAGGGGGTTAGAGCAGCCCTGTGCAGGCTGGGCAATGGGTTGGCCCAGCTGTGCAGCCGGTGCAGCCAACATGTGCTGGAGATGGGCTGGTGTGACTTGCAGATGCTGCTGGTGGCAGTGCTAAGGAGCTGGGATGTAAAGCTGTTCCCTGCGGAGGAGGTGCCTGGGGGAATGAATGCAGTCAGCGGTGCCGCTGCTTGTCCTTCCTCGCAGTGGACTCCTGGCAGGGAATAACCATCACAGGCTGTACTGCTGGTAGGATTTCAGGATCAGCTAAGGCCCTGAATTTCAAACTATGTATCCTGGGGTAAAAAAAGAGGTTTTGGTTTGGTGGCTTTTTTTAAAATACAAAATACGTAAAGCACGTAGTTGAGTCGGCTTCAGTTGCGATATAAGGGCAATAGATGCAGGCTCTGTCACAGGATGGATTAGGAGGCTGGGACGTGGGAAGGTCTCCAAAGAGGCTTTAGACAGTGCAAAGCCTGGAAAGAAGAGCAGCCTGTCCTTGAGATCTCCTTATATCTTATCCCAAATTATTCTGTGTGCAGAAACTTGCATTCCCAAATGTGTCAATCCCTTCCATGAAGTTTCTCCTGTTTTTTTATTTCTTAATACAGATAATCTCAAAAGACTTCCTTGAGTCATTATCAGGATTAGTCTGCAGAAATGATCTACTGTTCTTATGGGAAAAGTACTTTCTTGTAACGTTATTCTCAGGTGTAAGGGCCATATTTCCTAAAGTTGGTTATGTTTTCCATTTGTTGTTTTGTTCTGAGGATGTAGCGAGGTTCTATCCTGTTCAACTAAAATCTTTTCTGTATAAATTTGGTTTGAAGGCTCTTGTTTTTTACTTAGAAACCTATTGAGACCATCTTGGTGCTTTTCTATGAGGAACTGCAGTATGTTAGTATTGCCAAGATAGATGGTACTGTGTTAATCTGTTTTCTTTGGTTTCAGATGATACTTTAAAAAATACCATTGTTATTAAACACAAAATAAGAACATTTGGTCTAGACTAAGCATGCACGTCTGTAAGTTTTTTCCTCTATTGTCTTTTAAAAAACATTTATCCAGTAACAAAAGGAATATATAAAATGTCTGGACAAATACATGTTTTTAAAAGACTGTGTCTCTATTCACAGGAAATCACTGATAATGAAATATTAGAGTTGGTACATAGTGCTCTGGGGAGGATGACAGTTATCCGGCAAATTTTCCCTCTCTCAAGGGACAACAATCAGAGGTGCATGAGGAACAATCACCGAATATCTTCACTGCTGTGTGATCCACAAGAAGGCTATCTTCAGATGCTGCAGGTCAGTAGCTGTGCCCAGCAGAAAAGTCCATCTTAGGAATTGGACATGAGATACTTTTCTGTGACTGTATTACCTCAGAAGAAGAATAAAATGAGTACAGATAAATCTGAGCATGTAACTTTTGGTCAACTTTTCCTGACTTAATTATTTCTTTTATTTCCCAGGACCGAGTGCTTTAGATGTGATGTTATGTCCATGAAGTACCAGCAAGTGGTTGCACTAACTCTGAGCTGATTTTGCATGTTTCATTCTCTTAAGAATCTTTTTATAGTTGAAAAAAAGAAAAAGTTGTACTATCATAGTCTTGTGCTTACTTACTTGTTACTACTTGCTTATTATACTTATGCCTATTAAACATCTGCTGTGAAAGAGTTAATCTGGGAGGATAACAGAACTCTGATAGGTATTGGGCTGTGGAGCATTTCATATTTAGTTAAATGGACTGAATCCAGCTGATGTATTCAGTCTGTCCCATTTCAATAGTCTCAGAAGTCTCTAGCAGCTGATACTTCTCTGAGCATGTGAAATATGCACTACTAGTTCAAGTTCCAGATTTTGGTAACAGATTTCACTCTGGTGTAAGCAACATCTCAAGATTTCTTGGCAATTTATCCCAGATATCAGATTTTTTTCTTGCAGTAATTTAAATATAATTTTAGGTGCTATTTCCAAGGATAGTGCAATAATTTTGAAACACAGGTCTTGGACTTTCAATAGGACTCCATGTGTTTCTCGTTTACTTTAAACACAGTTAAGAATCTCATTTGTATCACTGTTGAAGCTGTTGGATAAAACTGAAAACTTTAGTGAGACTGATTGATTAGATATAAGATTGATTAGAATCTTTTTATTGCAAATTTAGTCTTAGCCTGAGATGGATTGAGTGAGGACACAGTGGTTGAGCCTGTGAGTTGGCAAATGTGGGTATTATGTGTTAGAGCAAGTCTAGAAAGGGCTCAGTTAGGCTGTGGGGAGTGGGCTGTTGGCAGTCTGGGCTGCTGCAGCCTGGTCAGGAAGGCTGTGTGGGCAGAAGTGTCCTTCCAAAGGGAACTCGCGCTGCCTTGGAAGAGCTTCTGAAGAGCAAGGTGTGAGGCTGATGGGAAACCAGGAGAGGTAGGAGGATTCTCAGGAAGAGGAGTGGATAGGTCAAGATTTTCCAAGGCACATGGATGACGATGTTTGTTTTGCTTACTTGTCCCCTACTAAAAAGTTGTAGCTGCAGAGTCTGAAATCCTCTGAGGGATATGGATATTTCCTCCTTGAAGAGAACCTCTGCTGACTCAGGTTCTGTCACAGCAGTGGCAAAGTTTGGGAAATGCCACTCACGTGCACTGGAGTTCTGAGCACTGGTCTACTCTTTCTGCACAGGGGAAAGTCTATGCCTATCTTGGCTTAGAAAGAGAAGACGCTTTTGATCTTTGTTAGTAACTCTGAGGTATGCTGTAATGAGAACAAAGGCCATGCATTTCAGAGGATTAAAGCAATTTCCAGTATGTTGAAAAAATTATCTATCCTGCACCAACAAATCACTCATTGGGGAACAATCTTACATTACAGCAGGATTTTGAGTATTGCTGCCAATGCTGGTTTATGCATAATCTAATTCAGAGACTCATCTGAAGGGCTCTAACAGACCTCTCTGAGCAAGTTCTTATTTGCTAATAACTGGTTTGCTAGCATGAACAGCCTCGTGCACTATTACTAAATTTAACTGACAAGGAGCCTTTAGGAAGGGCCCTCTTCCTACTTATTCCCAAATGTGGGTTTTGAGAAGCAAAACGTTCTCAGTTTCTATCTTCAGAAATATTATACCACCTTAGAAACTGTCTTTAAGAGAATGGAAGAGTAATGTTATGTTTTGCCCATTAGTTCCTTCTCTATGAACTTAGAAACAAGAAAGAGATGTAAAGAAGTGTGGAGGTATAAAGTTTGCCTTTTGGAAGTTGATTCCCTAACTGTCACGTCCAGCCACACTGGAATGAAATATCATGAAGGTGAAGGGCACATGTGAGACTGTTCATATTAGCTGCCCCCAGTATATACTGTGTTGTCTTTAAGTTTCTACAGATTGAATATAGGATGCTTTTAGCATGTGCAGTTATATCTGAAGCATTCCGTAGCTGCATTTTTTTTCATAGGCTTTGCCAAAACATCTAACGTAACACCTTGTGGGCATACAGCTCATATTAATTTCCAAGTATGACTGACATGTTATTAATGGTCCTGCAATTCAGGTACTTCCAATCTTCTGTTTCCTTTTTCTTGCTTAAAAAATAGTTTTGACCTTTTGCTGTACAGAAGTACATCACTAAATTACCCCTGTTGCCAGAGGCTTGCAGTAGCTCCCAGCCCCATGTCAAGCTGCATGAATCCACCAGAGGCAGTGACCGCCTGCCAGCACCGAGTTCTTGCGTTGCTTTGAAGTACTTTGATTAACACCATGGTTTGGAAATCCCTGGCTCATTCTCCGTTGGGCAATTTCATATTAATAATTCTTTGTTGTCAGGGTAACTTACCAGCTATTGTTGGTTAACTATTTATTTAATGACTTTGAAGAAGAATAAGCTAATCTCTGTCAGCTTCTAGCTGTAAGATTTTTATAGGGGAGAATTTAGCATTTTTAACAAGCTGGTAAAGAAAGCAACATTTATGTCATGGATTATTAACTTTTTTCGTGGCTAAATTGATGACAATCTTTTTGGAATTATTTTTTTCTCAGTGTCTTTAGTACCATATCCTGGAAAGTTGTTTTTCAGTAGGTGATCATCCCAGTTTGGCGTTCTGACAGGCTTTTAAAGATCAGGCTGTTCTGCAAGCTCATCTAAAACCTCATCTGTTCTGAATGCTTTGTGGAAATCCAATCTTATTCCATCAACCCACTTGTCAAAATTTTGCTCATGCCCTTATTTCTTGCACATATAATATACCCAGCTGGGTTTATGCTTCAGCTGGAGAAAAAGCTTTATAAAGTTTCTTGTCTTGGTCATTTCATTTGTCTTCAGAGGACTACATTTATCTCTTTCTTATTCTTCATATACGATTTTCTGTGTCCATCTCTCTTACTTCTTTGTAAGTGGAAAAGATACAGTTTAGAACTTGCTGTCTTCCACTGGCGATGAGTATCCTGTGGCCTGGGCTATCAGCATTGTCAGTATTGCCTCATCTGGAGAGAGAATACTGAAGCACTTCAGGATTTATAGTTAAATCTAGTTAGGCCTAGATAGACCTGGTATGTATCCCTGCATGGCATTTGAATGGTTCTTAGTGGGATTACTGCTATTAAACTGTTTAGCTTATTTCAGACGTAGTCTTACAGATTCAATTTGAAGAAATTTTAATACATAACCTGCTTCTTTCCAAAATCTTCCCATTTAAATATTAGCTTTGAAGCCTGTCTACAAACCTGATTTTTGATGATCTTTTTTCTTTCATCATGTTGTTCGTAATGTGTTCATAAACTCAAAATCAATTTTTTTTCTGTTGGTGTTTCTGAAAAGATTTCTCTTTAGAAATGTAGTTCCCATTACAGTTTGTTTCTTCCCATATTTACCATTTATACAGTTAATAAGTTCAGTCTATGTGAGATTCTATTTATATTAAAACATATTACAAGGACACAGTGTATATGAAATCATTTAGCATGGTCCAAAATATATAGTAAGATTAAAAAGGCAAAAAGAAAACCCCAACAAACTGTGTCAGGAAATTAATGAGGTTATTTCTTACGGGATTCAGAGTCCAACCTCTCTACTGAAGAACTATTCCAGGCATCGCTTTGACGTATTTGAAGAGAAGATGTTGAGAAGTGTGGGAGGGTATTCATTGAAACAGCTACTCTTCTTTCTCTGTCAAAATTTCATTCTTCAAAGACTTGACCATCAGATATCTTTGTAAGCATCTCTTAGCAGTTGTTCCTACAGAGCTGTGTTTTTCTTTAAGAACTGTCTTCTCTTCAGAAATGACTGCAATTTAACTACTGTAAGTGGAGTTATTTTTTGGAGACGTGTTTGACTGCCTAAACGCAGGGGCCTGATCCTGCAGTTTTGTCTAACTAAATAGCCTTACTCTCATTTGACTTATTTACAAGGCTGTTATTACACAGGTGTTTAGTGCTGCTGGAGGGAGTAAATATTGATTAAGCCCTTTTAAAGCATTTGTTTTCTCCCATAAAGGATTGATGAGCCACATTTTTCTTTTCCTTTCATTATAAACCTATATTTGTATGTCTCTTTATCAAAGTTTAGTTTGGACTTTTGGCCAGATGTTCAGTCACGGTGAAGCTGTTTCCAAGTACAACATGAATGAAAAGTATCCTTGAAACAACTTACTGCCCACTGCATGACATAACCTCTCGCTGAAGCCCGGTGGCATGTGTTTTACACAAGGTGCATTAGCAGAAGAATTTGTTAAAAAAAAAACCCCAATGACTGTGGATGTCTGCTGGCCATGTGGGATTTTGTGAGCACTCTGGAGGGTAGAACCCCAGAGTTCCAGAGCCAGCTTTTCCTCTCTGCTCAGACTACCTCTTTTGACTGCTGGAGTTCTCTGTTTGCATAATTATTTTATTGAATTTTTGTTCAGTGCTCTATCGGGGAGCAGACAACAGTAGCTAGAAGAAAGGGTCAATACCTCCATTTTTTATTTTTTTATTGCCTCTGAAACCTAATTTGCACCCCTATTTATTTATAAATGAGGTAGGATAAAATGCTAATCTTATACTCTGTTTTGCAATTCCAATCTTACCTCTTGTCCTCCTGTCTGGCTCTTAGTTGTGTTCAGTTTTCTTTATCAAATGTCTCCTGCTAGACTTTCCCTGGACAGTTAGTATTAGCTGTGCCAAATTCTTGAGACGTTTAGTGAGCGAAGCCAATGCCTGCAGCTAACAAGCTTGAGCGTTACAGGGTAATCCAGGCCCTGTATCATTGTTAACATGTTGTTATAAAACATACTGAGTAAGAAAACACTCATGATTATGATAAATACTCATAATAAATAGCTGAAGGACAGTGAGCATTCAGAGAATAGAAACTGTAGGTAGGGAAAAGTGGTCTGAGATGTGTAACTCAGTTAAAAGGGAAAAAAAAGTAAAAAGGAAAGAAAAGCTGCTTATCAATAAAAAAAGGATTCTGAGTGCAGTCTTCCAAAGAAATCTTTGGAAGCCCCATTGTTTGAGATACTTAAAACTAGAATGGGCAAAGCACTAAATAATACACTTGTTAGATTCCTTACTGTCAGAAGGCTTGAATAAATATACAATTGAGGTCTGTTTTTCTGTGGTTTTAGGAAAATTTTATTTAGGCTTTCATTTACCTCGGTGATAATAAATAGCCCTTTGGAAGTTTGAAGCTGACATTTGAGTCTTTAATGAACATTTGTTTTTTGACTCTGATTTTCTCATGAATGCCAGACTGCTGGCTGTGATTTTGTTCTCCATGAGCAGCGAAGCATGTATTTAAAATGCGAAGTCTCACAATGGGCTCTGCAAACTAATTTAAGAAAATGAAATAGGTCAAATTTTCAGTCTCTCCATTCTAACAATATCCTTGTAAGCACGCTGGTGTACCATAAATAAGCCATCAATCTTCACTGCTCCTAGTAAGATGCATCCTGTCATTAGAGAGAAAAGTGTGTAACTGCGTTTGGCAGCACTTGAACTTTGAAAGTTGAAACACAGTTTGGGGCCTGCTGGTGTGTGCATACACAAGCACAATGATATCACCCCCCAGGCAGCAAGTGTTTCTGCTGCTGGCAGGCTGCAGTCAGTCTGAGCTCCTCTTCCATCTGCTTCATCCTTGGAGCTGAGTGCTGTGGCCACTCACAGGGTGATTTTGGCAGCAGCAGGGTACAGATGCCCAGCTTGGGAATGAGTTTTTGAAGCGGTGGCATCTGGGTGTCAGCTGGTCTCTTCGGTGGTCTTGTCTGGCTAGACTTCTGGCTCTGCTGGCAACTTGGAAGTTGGGGTCAGACTTTGTGGCTTGCTGGCCTTCCCACAAGAGCCCTTTTCTATGATTAGTGCCTCTGAAGGAGCTAAAAGCTACCTTCATATATAACTTTGAAAGTAAAATCACTCTGGAAAATCTCATGAAATTCACATAAAAACCTCTATAAAAAGGCATTTAATAATGTGATGGGGAGAAAATTCCATTCTCATTGAAAATTTCTGCTCTGCTCTGCTAGTGTATAGTGGATTTTTTCTTCATTGCAAAATAAAGGTTCATAAAGTCTGGAATAATTTTCAGAAGATATACCAGAACATGCCTAAAGTTACTCATGTACAGGGCGTACTCTTTAATATATTAGTGAAACAGTCACCATCATTCTTACAGCAGGTAGATCAAAAAGCATTTCAGTAACAATAGCTCCAGCTCTTACAGCTCTCAGCAATGAAGTGAAAGAGGAACTGAAAATTACTGTTTCTTCCTCCAAACAGGACAGAAATGAAACACTTTGTTCTAATCTAGGAATTCTTGTTTTGTGAATGGGAATCCCTGTAAGCAGATATACGTCCTTCCCTCATCTGTTCCCCCTGTGAATATATAAATAGGGGAAATAAAAAATGCTCCAGAGCTTGGAAAACCCGAAGTAGCCAAGTACACTGCCTTGTTTTTTCTTCTTTCTTGCTTTGTTACCAATTCTGAATGCTACCTGAAGACTGATTTTTAAATTTACTATTTTCTCATGCCTCTGACAGTGCTGGTGGAAACAGAGTATAGCTGATCCCTTGGGTATCTCACAAATTCCCTTTCAGTGGTCATGTTTATATTCAGAGGGAATTTGATAGTTAGCTGAAAATTAAAATATGGGTGCAGTTGTAGTAACAAGTATATATAGGCTTTGTCCACTGAACCCTTTTTCTTTTCACAGCACCGCTATTCTGGAGGTTACAGCAAACTAATGTTGCAGATACACTCTGGTACATATGCAGAGATTTTGCTGCATTAAAATGAATATAATAGAAAATAAAGGAAATTACTATAGCCCTGGATTTACTGTAAGATGAGGCCAGAATTTCTGTGTCTTGTTTTAAATAACGTTTTTCTACAAGAAAATACATACACAGTAATGAATTCAGGTAGAAAGTGAATATTATTTTGAGAAGAGTAGCATATTTGAGGAATTTATTCTTATTTTCCTACCTCAGAAAGGAACTACGAAAAAAGAAGATAAAAATATACCTCACAATAATTTAATAATATATCTTACTGTAGGTATTGAAGGAATCAACTGTTCAGCTACACTCACACAACACCACTCAGGCATCAGATTAGACCTGGTTCCATAATTCAGTTTTCTAGCATAAAGCTAGTTCCCATTTGGGATTGGGCAAAGACATTCAATTTATACTACTGTGGATATTCAGGAGCTGGGTTTTGCTCTGCACACTGTGAAGGATCAAAAGGACATTATTTTCTAAGTTACCAGGATATTTTTGGTTGTTCTTGATTATTTTTTGCACTTAAAGAAGTGTCTCTTGACCTAGAGGACTACTAAAACAGTGCTATCATGCGTACATCCTGCCTTCTCTTGTTTTAAATAAACACATTGTCTACACTCTGCATTTTGATCACTGTGCAAAACCAGATGCTTTGAGTCAAGCTTTATAAGTTTTAAAGGGTCCTGCCCTTAATAGGGTGGACTTGTATATTTTGTGTTAATTTATGTCTGAACTAGCAGACTGAACAAATAAAATATTAAAA
This sequence comes from Harpia harpyja, assembly GCF_026419915.1. Classification (NCBI taxonomy): domain Eukaryota; kingdom Metazoa; phylum Chordata; class Aves; order Accipitriformes; family Accipitridae; genus Harpia; species Harpia harpyja. Next base: position 14,491,479 of record NC_068949.1, on the reverse strand, counting down.
AAAGAGAGTTGGTTTTCTTAATATTACAAATCCAGCCTCGGTTCTGGAGGTTTTGCTGCTGGTTTTTTCCTAGCTTGCTTATTTTCTATTCTAAAAAAGTGTTGATTGTGTGAATAAAATTCAACTTAGTCTTCCATAGGATATTGACTCTTCAGTGAGTAGAGGATAAAATGTAGTAATGTATGCATGTCATTTTTACTGGAGTAAATACTCCATGAGTATGATTATATGAAAAAAGGAATTTTTTTGGTTAAAAAGTACCATATACTTATTTTTCGGACAAGGCTTTCAATAGAACTGGAGTGGCAAAATACTAGAGGATAAGTGTGTACAACAGGATGTGTAGAATATTCTTTCCATGGCAAAAAGTAACTTGCTGTGTTCTCTGCAACCTTTTCTTCTGCCTTGGTACATATCTCCAGATGTATGACAGAAGGATGTTAAGTATTGGGAAACTCCTCTTGTGCAGACCCTTTCTTGCTGTCACTCCATTTATGTCATTCTTTCAAAACAAAATAATGAAACAATAGTGATACAAAATCCATTACAGGTCTAACTGAAATATGAGGATTAGGTTGGTAAACACGGGATTGTTTTGTTTTGCTCTACAGCATATGGTAATCTGAGTTGGATGCATGGTCATGTAGGCCAAGATCCTCAAAAGCAGTTTTCTCAAGCTTTCAGTCCATTATACATGCAGAACGGTGGTGGCTTCTCTAAAAGCATAAAAAGTAGAAAAAGAAGGAAAGCAGTTTACCCAAGTACATCTTCTATTTTGCCCTAGAGCTCCCTGCTAGCAAACCGAGCAAACTGTTTTTTGGAATGAGGCTGCAGTTTTCCAGAACTGAAAAAGAACAGTGCCAAACTGAGAAAATGCAAAGCATTTCTGATTTGTGGTGGTTCCAAAGCAGCAGGCAATCAGTTGTCAGTTAAAAGTGGGGGTGTAAAATCAAAATCAGTGGGGAGCAAAGAGGATCATGATGGCACATAAGAAATGACATTTTTCCTTATGCATGTAAAATCTATTTCTAAGCAAGTGGGTTTTGTGGTGTGTGGTTTGGGATGGTTTATTTTGCGGGTTTAGGGTTTTGTTTTGATTTTTTTTTTTTTTTTGTGGAGGGTAGCTTAACACAGAAGAGGAAGAATGCTCTGTTGAATAATAAGGATGTGTTTGGTTGCTTTATTTGAAAGTTGGTTGGAAAGTATCTGCAGAGTAGGGAGACAAATGCAACTAAGCAGAAGAGACTTAGTTGCTGGGACTCTCAATAACTTTTTAACTACTTTTCTTAAAAAGAGAGGAAATCTGCAAAGTAGCTGCTTTGGAAACTTTTAAAAGGAAAAGGATTAACTGGATAAAATAGCAAGTATAGGGAATGTAGACTGCTTGTTCAGGAAAGCTGGAAAGAAAAGGGAAAGAAGATGGCAATGCCAGATGGGAGAGTTTCCCAGTGATAGTATCTCATAGCTTTTGCATTATTTTTGCATTAAGATCCCTTTTTCTGTTTAGTCACTTAAATAAGTGGGTATCCTCAACCTCTTTTTTGTGTATTTTCTTCCTATTTTGATTCTTTCAAAATGAATTTTTGTTCATATATCTTTTGTTCAGTTTTACTTATACTAGAAGATTTTTGAAAGCACCTAGGTTCTCAATTTATGTCAAACTGCAGATTAGGGAACATGAAACATTTTGTTTCTGAAGATTAGGATCTTAAGATATCAGAAGTTTACTTGGAGCCAGTGATGCAATAATAATATAAGTTTAAGCTTTCACAGCTCAGTGACATTTTTATAGGAAGTGTGCAGCTGCATTAACTTCCACATGTAACCCTTTCCTGGTTGCTAGGCACTATTTTCTATGGTGAATTAGAGAAATCCAAAAGATAAATGGCAAATTCATGGATCACCATGAGTAAAGCCTTCAGCTAGGAGAGTATCTTTTTAATAATAATTAAAAAAAGCTGTATCTGGCAACTGATGCTAGCTGGAGATTTGAGTTTAGTAGAGAGTAAATCAATACACCTGAGTCTGTGCATAGGTTTGAAGAAGAGTGCATGTAAACTCTGGAAACAGGTAGAGAGTATCTATTTTTTTTAAATCACTTCTCTCGGCCAACTTCCACCACTAAAGTTTTACCACTTGCGGTGGATACTGCCGCATGTCAAAGATCTGATCTTGTTTTGCTGGCCATGTCTTGGTTTGAAAAGTGAAACACATAGTTGAGCATTACTAGTGTGGTGGTGTTCTTACTAGAGCCTTTGTCGTCAATTATTGTTCTTTTTATCTCTCATATAAATTGAAAAATAATGAGGCTAAAATCAATAGCTCCAGAAAAAGTAGAATAGTAACCAGTCTCCTGTATATTTGGTGGAGAGAGATGATAAGACCAAAATAATACCGTCATTTTTCTTCCCTCTGTTCTAAACATTTGCATTAGTATTATATTTTTGTATGCCAGAAATTACCAAGGAGATTGCTCAAATGAACAAAAAGAACAAGAACTTAATTCCATCCTATGTTTTACTCCTTGCTGAAAGGACTGACAAAGTAGCAATCCTTGTCTCTCATTGATAGATAGCTGTACTCCTTCTAGAGCTCGAGTTTGTATTTGAACTGCGATCTCTTACATCTTTGCAGCACTGCATTGCAGTCATGTAGGCAAGGCACAGGCAATGCAAGTGTGCCAGAGTCCCTTGGCCAGAAGGGCCCAGGTGCCAAGCAGAAAAGAAGGTGGGAGTGACCACTGGTATTTGTCTGAATTGCCTTGGCTGTTGAACATGTCAAAAATACCCAGCTTTTAGTTTTTACTTGTGTCTTCTTTTGTTTTGTTTTGTTAGTTTGCTGGTTTTCACGGTTTCTTCAAAAGGTTGCTCATATAAACAGAGAGGCTCATTCTTGTTATTGTTTGCAGGTTTCCAACCTGTACCTGTATGACAGTGTGCTCATGCTGGCCAATGCTTTCCACAGAAAACTGGAGGACAGGAAATGGCACAGCATGGCAAGTCTGAACTGCATGAGGAAATCCACCAAACCTTGGAATGGAGGACGATCCATGCTAGAGACTATTAAGAAGGTGAGAATAGACAAACCACAATTGTGTGAGCAATTGAAAGAGTTGCTTCATTGCTACTTGAGATTAGCTTTTGAAGAGGTTTTTGACCTCTATTCAACTTTTCTTTGATTTATTACAAGCAAGTGATTTACAACTACCAGGAATGATCTACAGCTATTAAACAAGCAAATGATTTATTACAAACAAATAATACACACTGCAGTGTTGCTCCAGCGGTGTGTGTGCTAATTCTGTTGTTCTCATAGCTATCTTCTGTGAAGGTAGTGTGATTAGGAGTAGTCATACAAATTGATGTATGCATGCATCATAACAATTTTCCCCAAAGAAGAACTTAAGGAGCTTGAGGGGCCAACCTATGACAAGGTGTAAGGCTTATGTTCCATTTATTACAGCTCAACTAGCTTCATAAGTTAGCTGAGCATTGGTAAGTATCTATTTGTGTACTATAGCCCAGAGCAAAAGGGATCTGATTCAACTAAGTTGTCACTAACAGTTACACTGTCTTGCAGCATGTTGAATTACTCAAATATGGACAGTACTGTGGCTTTGCAGATGCATGGTAACTTCTTGTATGAAAGTTATTTGATCACAAATACTAGTGGGAAAAGTACTTATTTTTTACTATACTAACTTTAGCAATTATTTGGAAAAAATACCCGTTTCCCCATATTTATTGATGATATGGTTTTCCCCTAGTAAAATGATGCAATTTGATCAAGTGTTATATTATGCTCTGACCAGTCCTAATGATACCATCCTTTGTTGCTAAATTAATTGAAACTTTAGTGTTATTTCAAGCTTCTTCGCTACAAACCCCAAATCAAACTCCATGTTACTTTCACAGAGAGGTTTTAATAATAGTTAAAATTTTATCTTTTCTTTATTGCCTCTCTTGGGAGCACAGCAGGCATACTCTTTCTTTTGGACTTGGAGTTCATGCCTTCGTATTCAACCCAGAACTGAACCTGCTGCCCTCAGTTACACTGAAAGGGCTGTTGTCTCACGGTCCACTAAGGTCCTTCTCCTTTTCTTTGGGGTCTGTCTCTCTGAACAATGAAGACCTGATGGCTTTTTTCCACAATATGCAGTGGATGTGTTAGTGCTAAACTAATTTTCTCAAAAAAAAAAAAAAGAAAAAGGTCTTTTGTCTGGTGCTATATTTGAGCTATTGAAGAACATGTAATTGCCACATTTAAGCTCACTGTAAACATTTTCAAAGCAGATTTGGCATACCTTTAATGAAGAGGAGTGTTTATAAAGGCAAATTTGTTCTATTCTAAAATTTCTGAAACTTATTTCCTTAGGGCCATATAACTGGGCTTACTGGTGTTATGGAGTTCAGAGAAGATGGCGCCAACCCCTATGTTCAATTTGAAATACTGGGCACTAGCTACAGCGAAACATTTGGCAAGGATGTGCGGAGGGTAAAGATAAGCTGCTTCTTTCTGTCTTTTGTTTTCCTCTAAATAATATACATCCTACTTCACAGGAGAACATTTAGTGCTACACTGCAGAAGAAATTTACTGTAAGAGAAATATTTTCTAATATCTTACACATTTAAATCTTAAAAGCGAATTTTATATTGGTAGGCAGGAGTCCTGCAAGTTGTTTCCACATGTTCAGTAATGATGCAGTGCCATAACAATACTGTGAACATAATAGTGAAAACTGCATAATTCTGCTCATGTATTTTGTTGTTAAGATACAATTGATATAACTGGTACTTGGCTTACTAAGGAAGCTCACTGAGAATATAAATTACCTGAACACACAAAGATGTTTCAAAGTATAGCTGCTGCAAGAATTTGAGATAAATAAATAAAAAACCTCTAGAGAACATAATTTCCAAAATGGATGATGTAATATCATGTAAAGTAAAGGATGACCTATCAATGGTAGCTGATGGAACAAGGACTGATGCGGATTAGAAGACGGTTAGAGTGGTTCCATGGGGTTACTAACATAAATTGTCATGGGCTGAGAAGGCTACCTTGAATATGTTCATACAGAGGGGATGCTCTGAAAATACTGAAATTCTGAATTGAACAGGGAGGTTTAGATTGGAAACCAAGTTACAAAATGTCCCTAAACTGGTCAGCTGGTTGAATACAGATGTTACCACTGTATGGTCAATGGGTTCTATGTTAAGCAGAGCCAAACAAAGAAGATTCTACGAAGAATTAAAATTTGTGACATTTTCTATTTTCATTTGACCATTGGTCTCTGTGTTTTGTTTTGATTCACCTGAATTACATGAGCCTAAATGTAAAAACAAGCAAAGAACTTGTGTTTACATTATCATCTTAAACAGCTAAACCTGAGATTCTTTCAGAGTCTAATTTGGCACAGGGATTCTGGACATGGAGCCAAAGGCTTGCAATATCTATTAGAAATTCAACAGAAGGAAGAGAAGTATTTGAAATGCATAAAGCTCCAGGAGATATAATTGAGAAACTTCTGTTGCCAAAAAATATCTCTGAAGACTTCAGATTGGCTAGGCACCCTCCTGTATTGTAATGACCAGAAAAGGCTATTTCTTGGTCCACTTTCTTTTCTAGAAGATTTCTACTGCAAACGTGGAAGTCTAAGTTCCAAACATTACCTGAGTAATGAAAAATTATCTTAATTTTGGAAACAGTGCTGCCTATTCAATAAAATGGCTTAGGAGGTCTAGAAAGCAATTCCAGTTCATAAACAGAAGTATGCACCTCACTTTATGCACAAGTATGCAAAACAGAAGTATCCGGTGCCATGTGAGATGCTGTGGACTATCCTACTGTGTTTCCAGCTGCCACTACAGAAAAGCATGAGTGTCACGTCAGTGCTGCGTTATCCCTAGCAGATGGATGCCATGGAACATTTGAGTTTGGTTCCATTTTGTTACAGAATTCCCAAGTGACTTTGAGTAAGTCACGTAACCGCTTTATGCTTCGATTTACCTTTCAGTAAAATTGGCATGATTACCACTCAGAGCAGGTTTGAGGCCTTAAAGGGAAATGATGATGTGTGAGTATACATTATTACTTTTTTTCTAATGTACATTTCAAATATGGTAACGCATATATAAAAGCTCTCACTTCAGTATGTGTAGCACACTGACCAAATTGAGATATAATCCAGATGTATGAAGTGAAGATAGCTAAAATATTACTCAAAAGGGACCACAAGGCAAAGAAATAGGTAAAATGACTAAATGGGAAAATGACTAAAATGACTAAACTGATATAGCACTTTTGATCCCTAATGTGCTACTTTGGGATTAGATGGTTAATAAAGGAAGACTTAACCCTTTGGATGTTAAATGCAGAACATTATACAGTTCCCAAAATGAAAGGGAGCATAATTCTAAATGGGTAAAAAGCTCCTGCCTGTGGAATACTACTCTGAGCTAAAATGAGGTTCTGAAAATGATACTTTTAGCCTAATATATAGAGAGAGTAAAAAGTCAGCAATATGCTAGAGAAGTCTATAGGAGAACGTGGAAGAGATGATATTTCTTAGAGCAACATTACCATGGAACTACTGGTATTCAATTATTTAGACAGCCTGACTTTTTATTATTGCAGCAAAAATATGTTACAGCTCAGAATTACTTTTAAAAGCTCAGAAAGTCATTCTTGTCTCGTTTATATTACTTGAGTGAGAGATCAATTCTGATTTATTGTCAGTTGTTTCTGTATCAGCCTTTCCTCAGATTTAGCTGTGGAGGTGAAAAACAGAGGTTTCTTTCTGCATGGTTTTCTATTCCTCTGTATGGAGAGCATCTGTATCTATTCATCCCTGCCCTGACCCTACAAAAAGCCTTTGACTTAAGATCTGTGGCAGAGTAGGGCAAAAGGCTGTAACATTGAGTGTTGAGCCTTAGAGGGAATCCAGTCAAAAGCTAGTGGACTTTTAATACTCAACATCCCTTAGAAAGTTTCTTGGGGATCATTTCCACCAGAAGGACGCCTAGGAGGATGTCCAAGATAGTAACCCAAATCTGGCAGGAATTTTCAGGGCCTTTCTGTAGAGACATCTTAAGTCTTCCCAGTTGCCCTGAGATCTGGTCTTTCTGCAGAGAATTGTTCCTTCCACTAGCTGTGATTTAGTTATCAGTGCAAGTAAATACATGTATTTTCTCACTTAGTATACCTTCTCATTTATTCCACAAGTCTACACCATATATTTGTGGTAAAGGCTGATAGTGGCTTTTGTGTATTTTTGTGTGTGTGTTTTTTTCCTTTGGGCGTACTTTAGCAAAAGGGAAACTTCAGAAAATGCTCTAATTTCTTTGGTTTAAACGTACAAGAACGGGGTATGTCCCTTAAGGTATACTACCTTGCTTTACAAAGGCTCAGGTGATTGCCTTCTATTCACTGTGTGCATGTGGAAGTTGAGAAAGGATGGGTTTTCATGCTTAAAAAAAGACATCGGTGTGGTGACTTATCAGGGCATTTGAAAGTTGAAGGGTAAGGCTGTCAGAGACACTGAAAAGGCTTAAATGCCTAGTGCTTGATGATTGCCAGTATGTTTTATGTTCCTAATGTCTATAAACATCTTTAAAAATAGCAACCCGAGTATCTGTATATTTAAAAAAAAAACCCTGGATATAAAGAGAGAAGGGAACTGTAGAAAGTATAAAACATAACAGAATAAACCAAAAAGAAAAAAGTAAGAAACTTTAATAGCTGATGCCACACTAATGTTTTAAATTGAATGAAATTTGAGTGAAAGAAAGAATGAAAGAAACACAGAGGAAGTGTAACTTGGAAAAACAAGGAAAAGTGGTATAAAATGTTCAGGTGAAGCACATGGAGCAGAAGGAATGAGACTAATAGCCTATTATGTTCAAAACCCTTTGAGACTTTTGGGATTTGCATTTGTAGCAGATAAAACCCCCTTTCTTTTCATTTCATCTCTTCTGTCCACCTCCCATGCTAAGGGCGTATGCATCAAATTCAGCGTCAGCCTTAATTGCTGTAATTGCTGGGTTACTTACCATTGAATGGTCTTCCTCTGAATTTAGAGTTACCAACATGCTTCTTTTTTTCCACTCTTTTAAATTCTTATTCATTAGTCCTTTATGAATTTATTTTTTCACCTATATGGATGCATAAAGGCTTTCTTGTATGTTTACATTTTTACGTCTTCTACCTTAAGCTTCCTGAGCCTTTGGTTCATTCCCACCGCTGGCAGTGGCTGGGGTGATCATTACATCATTTTGCTTCATTGGTTCGCTGTCCCCATCTGTAGGATGGAGTTGAGGGTATTTGCCTGCTTTGTACAAAGTTTTGAAGTCTGATCGAAAAAAAGGACTCTAGCAAAAACATTTAGAAATTGAACGAATAATAGTATTAAAAACTGTGTATTCCTAATTGTATGAGAGATCACCCCTTAAGAGCTCGTTTGGAATTGTCAATGGACAGCTATGTCCCACTTCCACAGTACAAGGGACATGAAGTGGGAAAGGAGGTCAGGGCTACATTAATTCCCTCCGTATTGACCATCTGTATTATTAGTTCTTATTAATGAAAGCCCTGCTGTACCTTTCAGAACATCTGAGCTGGTTCATGTTTCTTATGTTTCTGCACTTGGGTGGATTCCACACAATATAATAGTTTAATGATCCAGCTGTGCGAGCAAAAATAAGGGAGTCAGGACTCCAGGGTGGTAGTCCTAGCAACTCACTAACTCATAGTGAGCCCTTGAGGTGTAAGCCTATTTGTTCTCATTTGACCATGTATGCAGAGAATACCACCATAACAACTAACTGCCCTTGAAGGGATGTGATCAGGCTTAGTTAGATAATGCGTGTTTATCTTCATCCTTGGCAGGAGGATCTTCTGTAAGTGTGAAATGATGTTGTTGTTTAGTTTATTTTATGACAGGGATCATATTTTTTATAAAGCAATCTGCAATTCTTTCCCAAGCTGGCTGTAATGAAGGCAGAATTAATGGTTTACACACATGCTGTATTTCATAAGAAACATTCTGTTCAAAATGATAACGTTTACTGTTGGATATTCATTTCTGTCAGTTGATATGTTTTAATTGTTTTAAATTAGATATCATCTGCTTCATAAACAGTCATACTTGTTTCCTCCAGCACTTCTGAGGCTGATTGCAGAAGTCACTGTAAGTAGTTTTGTGATATGCTTCACAGTTGTTGAAACCCCATTTTTGAAGCCTGATACAGTGCTTTAATTGGCATTGTTACTTTTAGAGAGAATCTCGTCATTATCATGATGAGAAATCCTATGCTGCTTATTCATTGCAAAAAGGAACTGTATTTTAGGGGTCTGCAGTATCAAGTGCTTTCATCTGCAAGAGTATTGCCAAATCATGTCATATGTCACTAAAAGATATATCCTGAAGAGAATTATCTTAGGTGGTTACTACTGGAATTGAATCAGTTTTACTTATATGGAAAAATACATAACTAAATTGAGTTTAGCTGTAAAACAGATGCCTGCCTCCTCTTTGAGCACTTAATAAGCATGCACTTGGGTGTAGTAATTCGGTTTAATCTCTGTTGCCAAGGTATCTTTCAGCTGAAATGTAAGACTGAAGTTTTGGCTACTTGTGATCACTAAAGATCCGCTGTTATCTTGCAAAGGGATGGGCAATAGTCCTCTAATTTTGGGTAAAATACAATTTCCACATATGTACATTTGGTTTAACTTGCTCTTTCTGCTTGAGTTGATTGAGTGTCATGGTAGAATAATTTGGAAAAAGAGTATTGCAATTCAGCCTATAAATTCATTGTGTCAAACTGAAGAAAAATCTGGAGTATTTTACTCAAAATAATAAAACTCCTTCATTTTTTAGTTGTAATTTTCTATACAAGATGGATGTGAAGAATAAAAATAAATGCATTCCTTGCAAATTCTATAAATTGAATTATTCATGGTGAAAATTACAGCTAAATATATAGGAAATGGCTATGATCAAATTTTAAACTATAGAAGAATACCGGAGAAGAAATGTGATGAACCTGAATGCTTTTCTGAAATGAAGTTGGGTCCCTCTTTGCCCAAGTTCTGCAATTTTTTTTTTTTTTGGTAATTAAAATATTTTATGTTCTGTATGCTTTCAATATAAAATTATAGCTGAATTATTACACTCACTGGCTGAAAAGTAGGTAAGCAAGTTTAGAAATGCATGTTTTGTTGCAAATGTGTCATACGTAGTTCTTTTTAAATTTTTTTAATTTTATTTTACGTTTTCGGACAACATTGCCAATGGAGCCCATGCTTTTGCATAAACTGTTACTTGTATTTGCAAACACAAAATGCTGTATGTATTTACAAATTATACCAGTGTCAACCCCAAGTAAAAGGGATGTCTTGCAAATTTCAGTTGGAATTCCTCCAAGCATAAGATAATGCTGGTCTTCTCCTTTGGAAGACTGTTCGGCTGTTTATATGACATTTTCACAGCATGAAGCTTGAGGCTAGATTTTAAAAAGCAGCCATATCTGAGTTACGAGCAGGGCCAGGATACCTACAGCAATTAGGACGCTGCTGAAGTTTCCACAGCCCACATGCACCACTGCCTGTATGTTTAGAAATTCTGTTTAATTCATAAGCCACATACTATGTCATACTTACCAGATTATAATGAATCTTGGGTATAACATTCTCCTTTTTTAACACGTATGCAATATTGCATAAAATTGGGATGTTAGGAGTGTTAAAATCAGCCTTCTAGAAACAGTTACATCTTTAATTATGGAGTTTTCATCAAAGCTCCTATAATTTATTGATGGATCCTAGGAGACATTGAGAATGGGATGAAGAGAAAGCCCCTTTCTGTAGCTGAGCTCATGAAGAATTCTGTGCTTAAGTGTGCACACTATGAAGAAAAATGTATTTCCATAGGGAAACAGGTCAAGATTTTCTGAGCTTAACAGCAAAGAAAATAGAAAGTATTTGAAAAAAGCTTCAGAAATTCTTTTTACCTTTTTGGCAATCCAAAGGCAGGGATTATTTGCTATTCTCTTTTGCACAGCATCAACCTTGAACAAAGGCAATAAGCCCACTACTCCAGAAAAGAGGGACAGTCTGTCTTTTTTTTATTTCCTGCCTTAAGAAATATCTTTGAATCATGCTGGTTGTTTAAAAATCACACCAAAACCAGAAGAACTTTCTGTTGAGTGTCTGACTAGCTTTTTTAGCATAATGTCTGTTTAGCAAAATCCCTTTGAAAAATATTAATGGTAATACCAAAATGCAAGCTCAATTATTTTAACTAACAAATCCAATAGATGTCAGATCTTGGTTTTCATAAGTACATAAACTAAGGAGTTCTAACATCTCTTCATTTACAGCATGATTTCAGTGTCAAGGACAGTTGCAAGGACTGTATGTTGAGGGAGACCATGCACGGTTTCCTTTCTGTAGTTTTGAAATGCATTTAATTCTTCAAATTATTGTTGTTATCTTATACCGTTCGGTAAACTGCAAAACCGTGTAGGTGCCAAGCATAGTTTATGAAGTCATTTATTTCAGCAGTAATGTTAAAAACCAGGATAACTATGTTGTCTTCATCTGTATATTGCTCTGATATATTCAATATGTCAAAAAATGGATGTTTAAATATAGGTAGTTAAGCTCTTTAGTCACGCTACGTCAGTTTTGTAAAGAAAAATGACAAAATTTTATGGTTTCTGTTTAGTTCTATGAAAATAAACAACAGAAGTAGAAGTTATTTAAAATTCCCATTCTATTTTTGCTTCTATCTCTGCCATTTCATGCCAGATTATGTTACTGTATACCAGTAAACACTTTCACATGCAGGTTTTCAAAACCCAAGTTTAATGGCAAGATGTCTTAGCGGTCAGCCCAAATGTGGGACATGAGGAACTTCTGTGTCACAATGTGCCACAAACTATCTGAATTGCTTTGGCTTGGTTCCTTAATTTCATTATACTTAAAAAAAAGAATAACCTTAATTCCTCAACTTACTCTTTTGGAAAGATACATGCAAAAGGGCATCAGAGCTCTGATTAAACCTCTTTGTCTGTATTGGCTAATTCACTGAAATAACAGTATTTGGCAGAGATTGCCTGCTGGTGTTCCAGTTCCTGGCAGAACTGCCTTTAAACTGAGGACTTTCTATTTTCAGACCACACAGAAAACACTCAGATTTACCTTAAAATAGGTACAATCTATAATCAATGTGAGCCTATGTCAAGGAAAGAATTCTAAAATATGCCTGGTCCAGTACCACAGTATCTCTTGCTATAGGAGTGAATGAATTTATATACTTGGGTAAAATACACAGATGTCACAAAATAAAACTTGTTTATTGGAATATCAGGAATATTGGAATTTATCAGGCATAGATATAACTCTCAAAATGGAATATTTCTGAGCATGACTTCTATGTAACAGGCTATCAGATTATAGTATGTCTGTAGTCTTAATATGTTAATAAGTGTGATGTAAAAACATATAATAGAGCTCCCCCACAATATAATTGCTAACAGGACACATTTTTAAGTTGTATGTTAGCAACAAAATATATTTCTTTAATCAATATATATTAATATATACATATATTTTAAGTATTTTCCAGCATAAAAGAGGTACATGAGCAAACATAATAATAATTAAAAATATTGACATTATTTAAAAAGTCAGTTTTCGGTATGTTGCCATAGGCTGAAATAGCTATTAAATGCAGTGGCACATTTGAATTCAACTTAGATCCAAGGGGCAAAAAAACCCCCGACAACAGAAACCGCTTGAATACTGAAGCTTGCCAAAATCCACTTTTGATGGAGTTTATTGGGAACAATTTCCAGAGGTTGAATCTGTCAGACGAATCACCCTGTTTGCCCTAGGAAGCCATGCCCTAGCTATTTTAAGTGGAAAATATAATTGCCTCTAGACTGAATGGAAAATGGGATAGAGGTGATTTCTTAGGTGGCTGGATTCCAGGTCATGCAGAGCTTAAAAAAATGTTAATAACCTGAAATGACACCTGGATCTGAAATGGTGAGTAGAGTATCACAAAGAAGAAGTGTATTTTGCTGACAGTGACCCTGCACGCAGCTTTTCCTTCGTGAAGACAGGGCAGGCTCAGAAAGCATCCTGTTAGTACAGTGTAAACCAGACAGAAGTGTCATGTAGAAGAGCTGAAGCCTGGTATCTCAAGTGGTGAAATCACCTTTGCAGTCAAAATTCTTTTATGAACAATTATATACCCATCCTGAAATTAAATTGCAAGTTGCAGAATCATCTGATTGCATGCCTTAAGCCCATTGGGTTTTTATAAATAGAATTGTACAGAGCATAAAGCATGCAGGATGCCAGTACGAGTATTCTGCCTATGAATTTAAGATGCCATGAAGAGCCCAGTGATGTAACTCTCTTTCCGTATTCATTATTAACTTTTGTACTGTGCTTTGAGATCATTGGATGAAGGATGCTATCTATGATCATGTAATTCTTCAAATGCATGAAGTAAATATCTTTGAAACGGAATACTTCTTTAATGTAGTAAACCAGCTCCAGCCTGCCAACATCTACTTCACTCACAACAATATCTTTTCTATGAAAAGGTAAGTTGCAAAGTCCCATAGAATTTATTGATGAGGTCTGAAGAACTTGCAGGTATTGGGCTTTGTTAGAAAGCGGATGTAATGAACAGTAAAAAAAAAAAAAAAAAAATAATAATCCAGGGATTCTCTGTTATAGTGGAGGAGTTAAGGAAAAATGTGCCGCTGTTCATTATTGACCGAAGCAAGTAGCCAGATCCAGGCTTATTTTAGGAAAAGAAACAGCATAAAAATAGTTAAATCTGACACCAGTTATTTGCTTTAAAATTGCTTGCCAAGGTCAGTTTCCCTGAATATGACAACTAAGGAGAAGAAAGAGGGCTTGCTTGCTTATAACAGTAAATCCCTCTCAATTGGAATACCACCGAAAGGTCCCTTCCTAGTGCTTTACTCAGGACAGTGCTTGCACTTGTTCCTGCTGTGCCTGAAGTTTCTGTGCCATCTTGCCTGGTCCTGCTGTTTCTCCCACCGTCACAAAACTCTGGCAAAAACAAGTGGGGAGGAAAATGCTTTTTCCTACATGTGCTGATTTCTGGGGTAATGTGTCTGTGGTGAAAGTGGTGGTGACTGTTTTGTGTTATGTAGTTAACTAACAGACAGGTGATTTTACCAGCCCATCAAGTGAATCATTGGTTTCAGCAGGTTGACCACTATATCTCCCTGCATTGTTTGTTGTAAAGCCTCAAATTCTTAAAATTTTTTCCACTGATAAAATTTGGTTACAACACTATGAGAGAAGTGGGTATGTTTTTAAATAGTGGAGATGATACCATCTATGGGTTGTATCTGGCTGACATCAGTTCTTGGGCATTTGTTTTGTTTTGTTTTTAAGTAAGGGCTGTTACCTAAACATACACAAGGTTGACAGAGTGCAAAAATAGGCATTATTTTACAAAGCAGGCTAAAGCTTTCCAAATAGAGTGCTTGGGCAGATAGGCGACTGAAGGTACTGAAGCACTTAGTCCCTGGACCCTTACCAGAAAGTACTCCTAGACAAGTACAAGAATTGGCAATTGCTTACATGCAGGAAAAAAAGCTAATATCCAGTAACTAGGAGCATGGGTGATATTTAATAGTATGAGAACATTTCCGTTTGAGTAGTTCTAGCACCATCTATAATTTTCTTAAAGATTTATGTGCAATTTATTCTGCCATAAGATTAATAATACAGTAAGGCATAAGTCAGTAGATGCTTTGCAAGATTGCTGTCTAAGCTGTATTGGATCTAAACTGAGCTCTCTCACTCTCTCTACTCTCATTCAAGATGTCATTCAGTACCAGTCTACAGGGCCACTGTAGCTATTTACATTTCAGTAGCACCTGGAGGCTACGGTTTTGTTATATCGAGAGTTGCCCAGGTAGTTAACTATATTATTATTGTGTAATACATAAACCATGTGGTTGTGTGTTCAGAAACCTGCTGTTGTAGTTTTGCCATCCTGACAGAAAAATGCTATCAAAATCTAAGTTTTGAGAACATTCATTATTGGGACTTCTCCAGGGTGTTTGCTAAGATAGGGATGAATAGTTTTGTGGATCAGGTATGAGGTATGTTTTTCAGGCTAGGTATAACAAACACTGCTGCTCGTGGTTCAAACTCGAGGAGGGAGCAGCTCATTTCTGGAGCTGAATCTGAAGCTTTGTCTGCTATTTTTTCTTTCCTTTCTCCTAAGTTTTAAAATAAATAATTGGGAGTGAAGTATTTCTTGGTAGGTTTTCTGAACTTGCTCGGTGATATTAGAAGGTAATTTCACTAGAAATTTTAAAGAGAAATAAGGGTTGTTACTCCGTGTTTTTATTAGGGCAAGTGAGGGCAAAAAAGAGCACAAAATATTTACTTTATGAGCATGAGGGAAGTGTGCTGAGATTTTGTTACTATTTTTCATTAACTCTGATTGATTAGTTTCTGAGTGTTCAGAGGAGGACTTTTCTTTGATAGACTCACTGAAAGGACATTCAGCATCTAGAGCTTTTTTTTCATTTGAACACAAATAGGAACACAGTAGCCAGTGAAGCAGAAAACACAGAATTGCTGGCTGAGCTGGCTTAAAACGAAAGAGTGAATCTGAATCTAGGGTACAGCCCACAGAGTCTGCTACTCTAGTGTGGCTCTCATTACAGGTCATTCCAGTGGCTTTCTTAATTAAAACAAACTGTCCAATCTTCTCTGGATCTCAAGCTGAATCTCTTATATCAGGGGCTTGCTCTCTGAGTTTGCTTCTTTTCCTCTCACACATCCCCCAGTTTAATCCCCAGCTACGTGGTCCTCACTTGTGTATTGCGTCCTGCTCCCTGGAAGCTTCTCTCTGTCGAGGATGGTCATTTGCCTCCACGGAAGCCATGATTTCCCCTATTTCTGCAAGCAATTCAGTGTGACCCTGTGTCCAATCTGGCTCTGAAAGATCAGTCCTTCCTCTGTGCTGCCTAACCACAACTTTTTAATACAACACAACATATAGTTGTACAGTGAACTGAGAGATTAAATAGATGCCATCCATTCCGCAAATCAATATGACGGAGTAGAATTCAAATCAGTATTGGTTTCCTCTCTGTTCCTATTTTGAATATCGATAGTGGGTTTGGGCAAAGACAGATGAATTGTTCCAAGATCTAGAACTATGTTATTTTAACTGTGGTTTGATTTAATAAAAAAATAAAGAAATGTCTAGTGTTAAATCTCAGAAGAAGAAAGGGAGAAGTTTTCATATAAGTTTTCATTATTTATGTAATATATTTCTGTATATTTTGCCTATGGGTGGTATTACAAGACTTCTGTGCATTATCAATTCTACTATGTCAGCCATGACTTATCACCTTCATAACACTTTATCCAGGATGACTCCTGTTGAATCTTTTTAATTATCCATGTACCATGATCTTTCTCTATTTCTTTCATTCCCAAGATGCAGTGAAAAACAGTCATTTATTGTAGCCAGTAGAGAAGAACAAATGGAAAATATGTATTGGATTGCCTTTCATTAATATATTCAGCTTTTGGTGAGAGTCAGATTTCATAAGGAAAGGAGTTTAGATTAGACTAGAGAGGCATTTTCCAGAATTAATCAAAATTTTAAGGCATTAAGTAGTTTTGGCTTTAGAACAACTATTGCAATTACATTAGTTTTTCAGTATAATTTATTTTGATTTTTCAGGTTCAGAAGAGAGAGCTTACCACAGTGCTAGTGCTCTGTTTTAACAAGCGTGCTGCAGGCAAAACAACTCTGTAGCAACGTCCTTTGTGCTTCAAGGTGGTACGTTACTGAACCAGCCATGGGGGCAGGGACAATCAACATCCCAGCAAATCACACCGTTTCCCCATTGCTGACTTGCTGTGATCATTCAGGTGAATTTGTTGAGTATAAATAACATAGTTCAATATTGGACAGTCTGATGAGGATATGAGAGTAATTATTATCTGATAGCTGAGTCATCTGCGAAAAGTCAGAGCCACCATCACTAAAACCTTTGCGTCTGCCACAGAGGGACTCTGGAAAATAAATAACCTTCATCTTAAGGGAAGCTTTCTAGTTGGAAAGGGTCAATATTGGTGGAAAGAATGAGGTTGGACATTCCCCTCCTGTCTGTCTCTCTGACATATGTGAAGCACATCAAGTTGAAGTCTGCTGGAACTGCCTAGCATCAAGCAGCAATCATCTATTTCTTATTTGCATTAATTGCATGCTTGTGGTGTTGTCTAGTTGCTTTTTGTCTTGTTCAAGAAACAATACTTTACCTGCAAATTTTGTTTATTCTTTACATTCTTTATAGCACAAGTTGGCTATAAAATGTCATAGGAGTTCACCACATTTATAGGTTGAGCTATAGCTGCCCTTATAATATTTTATCCTAATAAAACCAGGAAACAAATTTCCTTGCTTAAAATACATTGGTTGCCCTTACTATACATATCCTCTGGCTTCAGTTGAGGAGAACAAGTACAGTCTGTTTTTTGACCATTTAAAGCACTTCAGAAAGGATCTTCACCTGTCTGCTGCTCCTGCTGCCTGCCAGATTATCTTCCTCTGTTCTCGCAGATGTTGAGCAAAATGTACTTTAAGAACCTGTACTAGTTTTGCTGGTGTCTCTGTACAGGAGGATTTATGGTAGGTGTTTTGAGTATTAATAGTGGATTTTGAAGGTAAGTTGCCCTGTTTTCTCACCCTTTACAAAGCAAAGGAAAAGAGTCAGTGGGATCTCCTGGAAGGACAGGAGGAACTGGAGCGGCAAGGATCTCTTCAGCTCCCTTCCCTCCTGTGTCTCCTAATGCAGCCTGCCCACATTAATAATCCTCACTGCTCCATGGTAGTTAGTCAGGCTGCAGCAAAGATTAAATATCTTTTCCTGAAGCTGAATTAACTTTCTAGATGTAGGTGGTATAAAACAGGTACATCAATCTACCTAGTGCCTCTCTGGTTTTATTTCAGAAATTCTGTCTGTTCTGAATTCATAGTAATTATGAGTATTTCCAAGACTTGGAAATTCAGGATCAGACCAGCAGCAAGGCTCTGTAGAGGCAGAGTTTCCCGTTGAAGTGAGGTGTTATAATTCTGATTTTGAAACACCACTCTAGGTGTTTCTAGGTGCTCACTTCTCTAGCTCTGCTTGCTTCAGTAGGTATTGCATGATCCAGTCCAGACAGTATACACATTCGTGCTGCTCCAGATCAATGAGCAAAGGAAGTGATTGTTTTCTTTCCTCCTCCTTCTCCATTAGAAATTAACACACCTTAAACCCGAAGCCATTCATGTGTTTGTGTACAGCCATGATCCTGCCCACTGTCACTGCTTCAAATCCTGTGGTGTTCCCCATGCTTCCTATCACCAAAACCAAGCATTAGCAACATCTTCCAGGATAGAAACTGGGATGTCTGTTAGTTTGAGCTATCTTAGTTCCAGAATTTCTTTAGTTTCCGTACGCATCTCAAAATGCCTGATGGGAAATTAAATGGGGCATAGACCCAGGCAGAAGACCAATGCTCTGTGGGGGAGTGCACCAAGAGCACAGGCAGCTAATTTGAGTAATCCCAGAATCCTGGGCATGCAATGATTAATGAGGAAGGGACCTCCAGCTGGCCTGTACCTTGAGCAAGCTGGCAAAGTCTGTTGAATTAAGTACTGGTTTGACTGACAGCATCTCTACTGAAATCCACATCAGGACTAGTTCTGTTGCCTTCCTGATGTATATTTACTCTGAAGTATGCCATGCCTGGTCTTGGGTATCTCAGACTTTTTATGTCTCAGTATGCTCAACTACAAATCTAGATGTTCTCCTTTTGTTTGTTGCTGTAAACCATTTACATAAAAATGCTGAGTCTTTAAATTGTGGGAAAGATTATAAAATATGCAAACTCATATACATGCATACATGCATATATAGATTTCACTGTATCTTAATTTCCTCTGTGGCATATTAGAGTCTGCTTTTCTTGTCAGTCACTTTAAAAAAATACAAGTCAACAAAATGCAGTTTTTCTGGGGGCATTCTGAGGTCTTGCTATGGACACATTTAAAGGTGGAAAAAGCATAGCAGTAAGATTATTTTACTTTGGTGTGCTGACTAATGCTGTCAAAAATACGAGTTTTGAGAAAAAAAAAACATGCCCGGTGGCAATACAGGGATGTGAGAAAACCAGAAAGAATTTATGGATAATAATCATCAATAAATCTGACAGATGATATCAGTACTTGCTTTAGCTGATTACAAGCTAGAAATACAATTAAGCTTTCCAGACTGTACATTAGGACTTGCATTAATATTGCTGCGAGGAAGAATCTTTCCTTGTTTCCTCTACATAATATTTTGAAGACAGTCATGCAATCTCCCTTCTAGTGCTCTGGGCTAGCCCCAGCTGCCTGGTCGGAGCTCAGGCGGTGCTCAGCTCTCGCCCTTCCTCTCAGCAGAGGATCTGAGATCTGGCACCCATCAAGGTAACACACCTGGGTGACTCCTGGTCTGGTCACGGCACAGGGAGAGCAGCCTCCCATCTGCTCAGAGGATGGACAGACATGCTGGAAAATACTGTAAAGGTGGTGACACCTGGGATGCTTCAGTTTCCCCTAGTATGGCAACTTGGAAGTTACTGTATCACTTATTAGCTGATGAGCATTTGATAGATATTTTTGGGCAATACCAAAAAAATTGGTAACAGGTTTTCTGGTAACAGTTCAGAAGGAGATAGAGAGAGGGCAAATTTGGGTATAAAGAAAACACAAGCTAGTTTAGCACATGAAGAAATATTTCTTACTTAAATCAGATGTAATTTTTTTCAAAATTGTCGTGGTTTAACCCCAGCCAGCAACTAAGCACCACGCAGCCGCTCACTCACTCCCCCCCCACCCAGTGGGATGGGGGAGAAAATCGGGAAAAAGAAGCAAAACCTGTAGGTTGAGATAAGAACGGTTTAATAGAACAGAAAGAAGAAACTAATAATGATAATGATAACACTAATAAAATGACAACAGCAATAATGAAAGGATTGGAATGTACAAATGATGCACAGTGCAATTGCTCACCACCCACCGACCGACACCCAGCCAGTCCCCAAGCGGCGATTCCCCACCCCCACTTCCCCGTTCCTGTACTAGATGTGACATCACATGGTATGGAATACCCTGTTGGCCAGTCTGGGTCAGCTGCCCTGGCTGTGTCCTGTGCCAGCTTCTTGTGCCCCTCCAGCTTTCTCGCTGGCTGGGCATGAGAAGCTGAAAAATCCTTGACTTTAGTCTAAACACTACTGAGCAACAACTGAAAACATCAGTGTTATTAACACTCTTCTCATACTGAACTCAAAACATAGCACCGTACCAGCTACTAGGAAGACAATTAACTCTATCCCAGCTGAAACTAGGACAAAAATAATAGAATTTTATCGTAGACTAAGAGATAGTTCTCATTCTAGGTCAACTTTTCTCTCCACCTTTCAGAAAATGAAGAAATATTATTCCTATCAGTTTCAACATTTTGATTTTGTGTATCGTGCATTAATTCCATGTAGGGATTTTTTTTGTATGTATATATATATACCTGAGCTGCTTTCATGTAAAAGATTAAGAACTCAGTCTTGAAAGCCTAACTAAATGTTACTATGATAATAAACAATTAGTCCTTCCACTGCAGCTGGCAGGCAGTGAGTACCACCAGTGCACGTAGGGGTTCTGTTTGCAGAAAGGGACCACATGTAAGAGAATCTGCCTCAACATGCAAAACATATAATGGTACTCTATCTTGGCTTTCTCTGCCTGTTGGCTCTCTTTGCAGCCATTCTAAACACCTATGATTTGGCTGTGTGTCACTACCAGGCATATATATGCCTCAGTTGAGAGCTTATTAAGGCATGTATTTTCTATTCATTAATGTGTCTCTGATTCTAATTTATAAAGTCTACTTTATTAAAATTTACTCTGATTTGGCATGTCTTTTAATTATCTGAAAGAGAATGGTCAAAGTTTTGGTTTTGTTTTTTTTTTTAATTTTTCCTTTGTAAAGACTGAAATATTGATTTCTAGCTAGCTGGATTTTGTTGTCTTCCTTGCTGCTGCTACTGTTTTGTCTCCATAGAAATACTGTCTCCATAATGTTACCTTCATATGAAGACCTTTGTACATCTGCAGATCTTTATTTTTCACTTAGAGGAAATGAGACTGTCTTGGAAATGGGTTTTGAATGGATTTTTAAATTCTCTGGTGGTCAAAGAGAATCAGTTAATTTGCAATGGAAAGAAGAATATCTAATGATAGGTGGTTTATACATAGGTTTTTCAAAACTATTATGTTCTTTTAGTCACAACACACATGACAGGACTCAACAATGCTACTTGCAGCCAGTCACAACTTCTCTGAAAGGATACATGTTGAAGGTTGTTAGCACAGATATCCTGAACAGCAGGAGAATAGCCTTACTTGGCCAGTAAAGCTATTGCCTGTGTGCAGTATTGTGATGCTGCATAAGCAGTGGCATCAAAGTTAGAAAGGTAGGGTGTTCTTCAAGGTTCAAATGCAATTACACCAGCTGTGACCCAGCTGTGGGTATCTTTTAGCTATCTTACCTAGTGAGGACACTGCCAGTGATTGACCAATAGCTGCAGAAAATCAATAAACACTTATGTCAAATTGTTCAAACAGAATTCATTAATAATGCAAAGAGGTTCATTTTCTCAGCCGGCCTTGTATACAGAGTGAATATGAATTTCTTTCCTGAAGACCAAGATGGAGAACTAAGTGCATAGTCACACTGATCTCAGGTGTGCTTCAGGACCCCAACCCAACCTGCTCCAACTGCCTCCAAATGGCAATAGGTGTTTGGCATCGTTGCACTCTGTATCAATTTATCCCTTCTAAAAAAGATTATCTCTTACTGTTTCATAGTAATGTGCTTAAAAAAAAAAAAAAAATCCAGTTCTTTGCAATTACAGAAGATGTGATCTGCCTGAATATCTCCCAGCTGGATAGTTTCTACCGCTCTTAATATGCAGGTTTGGAAGATAGTTAACATATATTTTAACTTGTTTAATTTAAATTATTAATTAAATATAGGGAACCAGGATACAAGTGTATAGAAACTGCCTTATTTATCAAAATGCTTCTAACCAGTGTCAGCAGTGCATATTGGTTTTGTGTGCCTGTTTTAAGGGATATATCCAGAGAATATAGGGTGGGGGGAAAAGGACATCCTAGAAGAGCAGGTGCCTGGCTTTTGGGGAAAATCAGATGCCTTTGAGGTGACCAAAGGCAAATGAATGAAGTCCAAATGAATTTGGATCTGATCACAGCACGACTGACCCTGTGGGTCTATCTTTTGTGCCCTGGCTGGTGTGTGCCACTGGAGGACGATGCCAGGTTGCTGCCTTGTTAAAATATTGGACCTGTCCCCAGGCGAGGGCTCATGCTGCTGTGCTGTCTGCACGTACCCTCTAAGGCATGGCTTTGTCATTTCTGCACTGTTCCTTTCCTAGCCTATCTTTCCTTTACACATATAGTATTGGCCATAACCTTTTGTTTAACTTGCTTGTATTACAGCGCAAATTAGCCCATTTGTGCCTAGCTAGTTTCTCCTTGAAGTTTATTTTCAGCTGTGTTTCTTCTCTGTGTTTGAAGCAGATTCTTAGCGATGTTACTTAATGCATGATGTGAACTGACTTCTATTGAGATAAATATGAGCTGCTAGTATCCATCCCCCCGAAAACTCCTTTGACTTTCTCCTATTCTCTGACTGTCATGTACTTTGAAATTATTTACCTGGCATGTCTTAAACTGTTGACATTGTGAAACGGTTGTTACATTTCACCACAGAAATGACTGAATACATGTGCAAAAAGATTAAGGGCCCTTTAAAATGAAAAGCACTATACCACAATGATTATTCTGACTGATGAAATTCTAAATTGCATGTGGTTCTTTTTTCTTCTAAACAAGTAAAAATAAAAACCATTAAAACTTTCAGACATGTTATAAACTTCAGCTGTCGTTTTTTGACATAAAATAGCAGACATCTACCTCAATAAGGTTTTAAACAATCTTTCAACTTCAGGAGTTTGTTACATTATGCCCTCAGGAACCTATTCTTGTTATAATTATGATGCAGAGGAAATATTCTTGAACAGTAACACTTTTCTATGGTAATAGCACAGTAGATGTTATACTGAATTGATGATTGTTTAAAAGCTTTTTGCTGGTATGAGGTAGAATGGTCCAGCATCTTTGAAACAAGATACTAACTTTGGGTTGAATCAAGAACTGTAATAAAGGAGAAATATGTTCTTAGGAAACGCGTTGAAAATTAGTAGGTTGAAAATGAAAAGACTGAAATTATTAATAAGAGTTTTTCTTTCATTGGACAAGAATAGCTGCTGTTTGTGCTGTTGAAAGTTTTGTGGTTAAAATGAAAGGATCTGTGTTCTCTCAGCGCTGTTCTCCTGTCACCTGTTACTTTAATGACAGTGAAAGGGTATTTCCTAACAAGTAAATGTGTAGGGTTTTGTTAATGTTCAGGGTAGTTTGATGAATATTATCAAGACCACAGCCATAATAATTATTCGATAGTCTAGCATCTATATTGGAGCCCAGAACAGTGGTACTTCCAAATTTGGGAAAGTAAGATCATACGAGTTACGTGGTTAGGTTAGTTACTGCTGTATGTGGCTACTGTGGGTTTGAGTATTGTAAGTACATTTATAGTCTTCTCTCTGGTCTAGAAAAGAGTCAAGGCAGCTGAAGGTATGTTCTGTGCTATCAAGCTAGCTTTGATAGATGGCATTCATGTCCTTTTATTTTACTGTTTCTATACTTTAAGACTCCCTTTTGGGCAAGAAACTAGGGTGAAAACGTATGGAAATCAAGTTTTTTGTCATGTTTTTCAGCAAGTATTGAAAAACCTGGCAGAACACTCTCATCATATTTACTCTGTAGACTAATTTTAAAAGTGGTTTGGATAATTCTGTGAGTGTTTATTCTGGGTGGTATTCTGTCTGCTATCAGAAATATCTCTTTTGGGCTTTTCACGTATTTCTGACTAAAATGAGAAAACCCCACAAACTAAATCTATGAGCCCCAAACCTCTTCTGGATTTTGCTTGCTTTGTTTGGGTTTTTTGTGTGTGTGTTTGTTTTTCTCCACTTTTAGAGACAAATAAAGTGTATGAGTCTCCTCTTCAGTTTTTCAACACGAGGATAATTAACAGTTGAATAACTTATTTATAGACATATGGAATATTCATGACTTCATTTTTCAGGCCAAAGTTAGATGTCTAATAGACATGCTGTCATTTTAATAGAGGCTACAGACCTAAGGGTTTATCTTCAATCCTTGTAGTACAGGAATCTAAGGTGGGGTAGTCATAGTGATCTCTTGTGGCCTTAAAATCAAGTCTAACAGCTCCAAAATCTGATAATGGAACTCACTCTCAGAGTTGGTCTCCATCATGGGGAAAAAACAATGTTTTGGATTTCAGTTGCCTCTGATTTACCTTGCTTGGGATTCCTATTTTTCATCTAAGAGTCAGGTTCAAACCTAGCAATACAGGGAAATATCCATTAATATCCAAATGTATTTATTTATCTGATATTTTCGCCTTACCGAAAAGAAAGCCTTGTTTCAAAAATAGGTCTTCTTTGTACTAGTATGAGACTGAAAACCCACGGTGGGTGAATTTCTGAAGAAGAGTACTTGGCTTGAAAATAGACTTGGAGCTTGTGTTTAGTAGAAGTGTTGTTTACATTTCTGATTTTAATTAAGAATTTTGGAATCATATTAATTTCACTTTTTTCCTTTTCATTGTGACAGAACAGTCTGAAACAAAGTAGTGACAGTGCCTAATATCTGTGCATAAATAGTGAAAACAAAATGTGAGTTTGCCAAGACTTCTCATCCCTGAGGCTTAATATATGTCTCTAACTCTGTGTTTTAGAATGTATATGTAATATTGAAATGCAAGAAGCGAAAAGCTGGTGCATAACCTTGGCGGTGTTTTTTATCCTCTTTCAAAATTTTGCATTGTTTTATGTAATTTGAGCTACAGTCATTTTAATATGTGCTATCTCTGCCCTGAGTATCTTGCTTTCTAAGAATACATACAGAGGTCAGGTCGTAATATGCTTGGTGATATGCAATTTATACGTAACTGTTCAAAAAGTAAACTTATTTGACTACAGGAGCACAACAGAAGTTGTATTTACATATGGAGTAAATAGCCTGATAAATTAACTTGGGGAATAATGAGAGAGCAGTGTGGAGGAAGATACAGAAGTAACTGAAAAAGGGAGAACAGAGTTGGGAATAACTTAAAGTTAGAAAACAAAGGGCAAGTGGCAAATAAGTTTATTTTCCTATCAAAATGTGGCCATTGTTTGTAACCATTATGATAGTTAATTGAAGCAGTGGCTAAAAAAAAAAATAAATAAATAAACCTGGAGAAGAAAAAAAAAGAAAAAGATGCTAGCCATACCTGTAATAATTACTGGAATATTGCTTTGATAGACAGGTTTAAAATTAAAGTTTCTCTCATTTATTTAGGTTGTAATAGAATGTTTGTCCCACGTCTGTTATAAGAGATTAGGAGACATTATTGACTGTCCTTCCACAAGAAAACTGATAGCAACAATCACCTGCAAGGGGAAGTTAGACTCCTTTAAACCAGATTATTAACCTTGTCATATTTCTGCTGGTGTAGCGGATAACACTGTCAGATGTTTTTGAAGCTCTTTCTGTATTCAACATGTTTTAATTAATTGAGGAGAGAAAGGAGATCAGTGTAGAATGGAAGGGAAAGAAGACCACTAATTTGTTCTTATTTTCTTGTGAGCCTACTGTATATCATGAGCAATATACACAGCTGAGTAAATAGTACATTTAAGACCATGTTTGTAAAAATTCTTTTTGCTTTCTTTTATAAACGTTTGGAAAATCACTAGTTCTATAAAGTTAAACATAGTTTTATTTTGGGCTATTGTTCCAAAGTGTAGTTTTTCTCTAAATGGAATGGCATGTTGACCACTTCATTACATTAAAACAATTTAAGGCTTCTACTGTACTTTAGGAGGTGTAAAGAGACTGGTTTGCCATTCCCTTGTATTAGTGGTAAGTTAAGAATGACCAAATAAGCCAATAAAAAGTTGGCAAAAATAAAAAGCTGTAAATAAGTTAATTAACCCACAAGATACCACTTTCATGGAGATTTCTTTATGATAGTTTGGTGATATAGTCTATGACGTGGATGTCCACAGTATTGTGGTATAGAAAGCAATAATTTAAGAGAAAGTGTACTGGAGTATGTTCCTGAAATGTTCCTGTTAACACAGACAGAAAATCACTAGAAGCACTTAGCAAAGATACCACTCGTAACGAGAGTCAGCTGGAACCTCAGTTGACATATAGTTGTATAAGTGCAGTCAAGTCAAGGAATCTTGATCAGATTTTGCCAATTAAGGATCTTGCTTGAACTTTTTTTCCAATAGGATTATAACAGATGTTTGCTCTGCAGTTTGGGTAACAACAGTTCACCTAGCCATATCTAACCTAGCTTTAAATTAGGTAATTTAGGTATTGCTAGTTTTATTTCCACAGCACCATGGCATTCATGCACGGACTGCAAAACGCATTTATGTTTATGCTAAAAACCTTGCAAGTACAGTCATATGGATGCAGTAAAAGCAATGAAAATTATTGTAAACAGGACTGCCATATTAACTGCTTATATTCACACAATTTTGTGTTACTTTTGGCATTACACTCATAAACGGGGGTTAAGCAGGAGAATATCAGTGTTCTCCTAAAATATTTCATTGTCTTAACCACATTCTGTTCGCTCTGAAAACTTGTCATTGTTTCTTAACAAGTGATTTCTCATATCTGGATCCATCCTGTCTTGAAATATTCATGGATGTAAAAAATTTAAACACTGCTGATATCCTGTAACTCTTTTGATGTGCTTGAGCAGAGTATCTGAATGCAGTATATGTCTCCCAGGTAGGCTACATACACCTGATTCTGATCTGAAATCAAGAATAAACTGGAATTACATTAGCGTAAAATAGACTGGTTGGCTGTCCTGCTCCTTGTCTCAAAAAGGACTTAATTCTCTACTAAACGAGAACCCAGCTGAGTCTGAAAACCTGCCTTCTAACCCTTACTTAAATGAGTAGCTGGATCTTTCCTCGGGGGTTCTTGAATATGGATTTCAGGATCAGAATCTTTATCTGGCATGTCCAGGTGTAAAAGATGATTAATGGTTTGTTGAATAATGGATGATCTTGCAGCCAATCTTGAAAGGGACATTTTTGAAATGTTTCTGTTTCCTTGCACCTTATCTTACCATTTGCATACAACAAAGTGAACCTCAAGAAGGTGGGAAGTGCTGCTGGAGGTGAGGGCAGATGCAGGGATAGTGCACCTCTACAGCTATCTAGCCTTTCCCATGTTGTGGAGTGGTGGGTTCGTCTGTCTCATGGTAAATTCAAGACTGTGGGGGCTTTGAAGACTAGAAGATTCTGATCTGGCATTATTTTAGGCCTCTCATGTTCACATTTTACCTTAATCATGCTCACAGTTAGAAAGCATAGAAAGCAGTGGCATACAAAATTCAACGTGGGGTTGGTTCTTTTCAAATAATTTTGTATTGCTCACAAGATTCTGACTAGCCAAAACCAGGTTGGTGTTTGTTCTTGTCAGATTTCTCTGAGCACCAGAAGAATTATCTAGACAGCTCATGAGAAAGGCTAATAATCATATGTATTTGTTATGATGTTTTAAATTTCAAGGAAGGGGTCTTGATGCCTCAAGGCCTTTAACCTGAGTCTAATCCAAAATTCAGAGTGACTGTTGGCATGTTTAAATTCTTTGCTGAATCGAGGCTGAAGCTTTGCCCATTGTTAACGTACACAGTTCTTGTTGACTGCAGTGAGAGCCTCATGCCTGTGTCCAAGGGCAGGTTGTGCTGGCGATGCATAAATTCCAGCTCATAGAAGAAACCTGGAGTGAATGTGATGACTGTGTCAATGTACAATGTTGTAATTATCTTGCAAGCTCCCTTTATCATGTATTGGTATCTCTCAAAATGAAAAGATAATACTGTTTGTGTATGAACATGAGAGAATTTACTGCACTTCTTCATTGTACCATGGATTAAATTATAATGTCAGTGCTAACGTTATAGTTAATTAGTAAGTTAGACATATTCAAAACTAACATCTCCAAATTCTACGAAATTAAGGAAAGACAGAAAATGAACAGAAGTAGCATAACCATAACATATCTGCTCTTTTCCTTTGTATATTTATACAATTTCAGTTTATTATTGCAGAATAATGTAAATCATAAGCATACCTGCAGATGTTAATACTTGATATTTTATCATTTGGAATTCTGCTTACTCTGCTATAGAGAAATGTTTATGTTAAAATACAGCATCTTTATCAAGTAATTTGAGGTTAGTCACATTAAGGTATCTGCAGAATGGTGGCAGGAAGAAGACTTGAAGAGGTCTTTATTAGGTAGCTCATCAGAGACACAACTAATAATATTTTGCCATGGCATCAGAGGGTGTTCTGGGGAAACAAACAAATGTTCCTCTCTTTCTAAAGGACGCTATTTGGCTAATATGCTGATCAGCCTGTTGGGTGCATTAGCAGTAAGCAATGCTTCTGGTGATGCCAATCAAGGAAAATAAGTGGCATGTCCCTGCTTGCCAGCCATCTCTTCTGCACTGTGGCATTCTTTCTACTCAGTCCTTAGTGCCTCTCCTTTTCTCTTCCTCTGTCCATCTTCCTCCCACCTCCTGGCCTTCTTGCTCATGTTTTTCCCTGTCATTCCCTCCTCCTCCTCTCAACCCTCTGTCGCACTGCTCCTTGAGATTTAAACTGTGTCCATACAAACATGCATGTTCTCTCTTTTATGTCCGTCAGCTACATGGTACCATCAGGTGTATCAAGTCCGCACAGACCTCCTGTCACCTTTCTTTTCTGGCTGCTTTTGTTTTAAAAGCTATGTTATTTTCTACTGTTGTTTCTGTAGTAAACTGGTATTAAGATGGTCAGTGTTCTTTTCAAAGAAATTGTGTGGTGGGGTTTATTTATTTGTTTGTTTATTTATTTATTTTACTCCTCACCTCGGAAGTTTGTCTTATAGCTCAATTCTCTTGATGAACAATGGCTGATCCCCACTTCTGGGAAGTGACCCAAGTCTGGTGATCTGCACTGTCTTAGAAGAATGCCTCTATAGTGTTGGTTTATAGATCAAAATATCGTTGAAATTATACACAGTGGTTGATTTGAAAATGAAGAATATTCAAAATGAATATTTTATTATGAGGCTTTAAAATCATCATGGGAAGTTGACAGGGAACCTGCAGGAGGAAGGCACATAGCGTGCAACTGAGATTTAACCTGAAGAGTAGATGGCTTTGTACCAGCTGAAGTTTTCACATCTTTTCATTCTCTGCATTTAGTCTTGTGTATTAGAGCTTTTACTAATGTATGGATTGCTGTGGCCAGATCATTATTGAGAGGAAAGTTGATAAACCAGATAGTATTATTGTTTAAGTTCAGCAAGGAGTCAGATAGGACCCCACAGATTTTGCAACTAAGTTAGCTACTATTAGGCATTTCTGCGTCCTCCTATAATTTTGCTCATTTCCCTCTCTTCATCACTGTATACCTTACCTTAGAGAAGAGGGTAAGCTGAACTGTGAACAACAATCTTGTTTTGCATGCCATTACTTAAAACTTTCTTTTTCTCCCAGCAAATGTATTTGATACCTCTTATGTTTTCCAACAAATATTTCCCTGCATAGTTCTATGCAGAAAGAAAGATGGGAAGATACATTTTTTACTAACTTGATTGCTTTAAGTAAAATTACAAGGGCTTTTTAATTTGTCCAGGTGTGAGTATATTTCCCTTTAACATGGTCAGTCTCTTTCTTTAGCCATAATGGCTAGAGATTTCCTCTTTAAAATTAGAGATATGATGGCCTTATAGTCATATGACTCCAGCATCTGGAGACTTCTAAGCTTTTAATCAGACTTGCTGGCAATATTGCGGTTAACGTTCACAAACTAATTCATAAACCAGCTAACCTTATACATGATGCATGAGCAGAATGACTGCAAATGCTTGGCACTGAATCTATAGTCTTCTGTTTTATTTTGCTAAATTACTTTGGCCAATAAAAAAGAATTCATATGCTTTCTGAACAAGTTCATGTTCTACCTATTAGATGGCCAACGTGAAATATGCAGATTTTCTCAGAGTTTGCCCAAAATGTGTTCTGCCACTTTTGATTTGGTTTTAATATCACAAATTATTGAGTGCTGGTCATCTTAAGATCTTAAGAGTGAAGCTTCCCTGGAATCTCACCTCCAGAAGCTCAGTGGTCAGATGAACCTTGCTGACATTAAAAAGGACTAAGCTTTGATGGTTCAGAGAACCTAATTAATTGTGTAGACTGAATGAAATCTTTTTGACATAGTATTTAGAAAAATCACACCAATAAAAATCAGCTGTAGTAATAGCTGGTTGGCAGTTTTTCATTGGAATGATTTTCTGGTGGATAAATTTTCACGGAAAAGCATTTATTTTGGTAAAAACCTATTAAATAGAAATTTAGAAATTTTTAACTGGCCTGAAGGTTTATTTTTGACAGGATAATAAAAACCCCCCACAGTATTGAACTGTTTTAATATCTTCTGTCTTGTTTCGTGGGTCAGGTTCTCTCATATATTTCCCGTACATGGTGATCCTGAGGGACTGGAGTGCCTTATAGGAATTTATTCAGTGGGATATATAATATGCTTTAGCAACTGCTCCACAGGAAGAAATTGAGAACTACGATTGCAGTGAATAGAAAACAGGGAAATGTGTTTTAATACTGGAATGGATGAGATATGCCAAGGGTTTTTCCAAGAATTCCACTTTGTCAAAACATTTTACTTGAATTGAAAATGTCTAAACAAAAAGTTTTGACACTGCCTAACTTGGATTTCTCTCTGTGGAAAAGCTCAGCTCTACATCCCATTTCAGGAGGAAATCGAACTGCCTGATTTCTCCTATGATAACAGTTCCATTTTTTTCTCAGGTCTAATTGTCATGCCTCATTCAAATTTATACATAAATTAGTGTGATGTTTCAGATGAGAGGAATTGTTGGGCTGCTTCTAGAAAGGCAAGCATTCTGCTGGAGGAAGGATGATGCTTAAATAGTAGAAAGGATTCTGGAAGGATTCTACAGCGTCCGTGTTTTGGGAAGGAGGCAGAAGGAGAAGGCATCAAAGTGGATCTTGTTAAGCATTCCTGCTGAGTTTCTTTCCCATTCGAGTGGTCCCGTGCAGCATAGGTAAATCGTTACGCCAGGAGTGTTTTAATTCAGGAGTATTTTACTAGTGAACTGCTATAACAAAGGAAGGCTATATTAAAGTGTGCATTTGGGATTTTGGTTATTATAAATTACATTCTTTGAAATCTCATTTAGAACCAGGAACTAAAATGATGTTGGAAGGCTCAGAGGATTAATTCTTCCTGAACAATAGACTGTCACTGATCACTCTGTAAAGTAATTATGCCAAATTTAATTATAATACAAGCACACCGTATGACAGTCATAGCGTGCGCAAAAGAGAGTTTGAAAATGTGCCTCACAAGCATATGGACTAGCTCTGGGAGCACAGTGGCAAATTACGCATGTTGTAATTGAGTACAACTTAATATCAGGTTTTCTTAATTAAAGGTTTGGGGTTGCGTGGGGTGGATTCTGGCTGGTGCACTTTGCTTTTCAATATCATCAGCATAATGGAACAAACTCTTCCCTCCCCATTTTATCGATTCTGCCAAAAGCACTTATGACTTCCAGTAGCATTAATGTATTTAAATCAATTCCAGTGTCATTAGTAGTGGTAGAACCAGGAGTAATTGAATTGTTACAGGGATGGAAAAATAACTGTCCCTCCTTCTGATACTTCATCTGCAGGAACTGCACTATCACATGTTGCTGATCTTTCAGTATAATCCACTCATGCAAATCTAAGGCACCATTTCAGTCTTCTCTCCTCAGTTTTCCGTCTGTCTTCCTGTTGGATTTGGACTAGTTATGGAAATACCATCAACCCTTTAACTATAAAATCAAGCACTGTTCTTGTTCACAGTTCCACCCCTGTGGCAGGCTGAAGCCTAAGGCACTCGCTAAACTGAGGGAGCCACCAGGATCACAGCCTTAAGAGGGCCAGTCCAAATTTAGAGTAGCATTAAGATGCTTGGCCAGAACCTTTTCTTGGGAAAAGAAAACTGGTGTGACTCATACATAAACAAATAAAATGACTGCCAGTGCTTGGGGAAGCAGTTCCACAGCTGGAATGACACAGTGCAGTAAGCCTGAGCTGAAGTTTCGTGCTTATATTATGTTAGGGCAAGTATCTTGGGAGAAAGCTAACGAGACCTAGAGTATGGGTGTCGGGAGTAACGAAGCAGGAATGGTGGCAGTGAGAGGTAGATGCCTTTGGTTTGTATTGCAACATAAGGTGTTTACTATAAAGCAACAAAAATGGTTAGGACCACAGGTCAGAATGAGCAAAATGAGCGCAGATCTGCTGAATTTCCTGGGTTTTTACTCACAGCAGGCTTCAATTTGGCTTTACAACTCAATGGAAAAAGTTAAAAATAGGTGGTCTGTGAAGAGCAGGAAAGCCAGTCTAATCTAATATGCCTTCTTTTACCTTATTTCTTTCACATGCAACCACGTTGTTACGTAGGAAGTCTGGTCAAAATATGAGTCTGGTGTTAGTCTTTCTACATCTAGCTCAGAGGCTACTAACACCCTGAGTTGCAGGTGCTTCCATAACTTCTAGTTATGCAGGCAATGGTGCCAGCACATGGTCTGCACTTTGCTTCCCCTATTCCTCCCTGTCCCAAAATTCCTCCGTTAAAAATTGTTGTTCAATACAACTAGTAAAACTGTTTAAACAAAAAAGTAGAGAAAGGTGTTTTCTCTGTTTTCTTCCAGTGTAGAACATTGTGTTTTCCAGGTCATCTTTACAGCACTATTATATTTTCAGAGAAAGTGTAGAAAAAAGGTGTTTAAAAAAAATCAAAAACCCTATGTGCATTTTGGTTATTTTGCTTAACAATGTGATATAAATATTCACCTGGAACATGTTAATAGTCAGCTTCTGTAGTAATTTACACCATCATTGAAATGTTTATCAGATCCTAAGCCATATCTGCCATAGATGGGAGGAGTGTCAGTTTGTTTTATTGAAGAATATTGGATGTGAAATCTTGCATGAGCTGTAATGTCAGCAGTTTTCACAACATCCACTAGGTGACATTTAATGTGTCTGTGTTGTTATGAGGACCGGAATGACATGCTGGTGACTGCCATTGTTTGAAGTGATTGCTGGTAGTTTAGTCTTGTGAGATTCCTTAGCCAAAAGTTTGTGATGTATTCATATGCAGTCCATTATACAAATAAGCCTTAGTTCTCTTTGAATTTCTATGTATACATGCAGCCTCTGTAATGTTGCCAGTCTAATGCAGACTTAAGTCCTGATGAAAGTCATTGATATCAGCTTCATTCATACTAACAGCAAACTCCTGCTTGTTGAGAGGTCCAATATTCCTTCCCCCAACTGATATGGTACCACTTCAAGACCAGGAGACTTGGTATAAGTAGATAGAAGTGTCCCAAAAGAAGAACAATTAACTTGGTTAAAAAACTATAAAAACTAGCTAAGAGTATTGGGGAAATGTTTTTTCATTTCTGTAATTTTCTTTAACTTGTAGATCTCTATAGTGACTGTGACATTTAGTACTGAAAGGCAATTTAAACTTAGCCACATTCTTATGAGTGATAACTGCACAGGATTCTTTATGCATACATATATACATATATATCTGTCTACATGTATCGTGCATATCATGTATATATATTTAACGCAGCTGTATGTTCCCTAAAGGAGAGATGAAGAAATGCCATTTTTATGACAGCCCTAGGTGAACGTAGGGAGGGGTATATTTTTAAAGGAGAACATTTTAGCTAAGCCAGTTATGATCTTAGATGATGCAGTCTATGTTACTCAGCAGGGTGAAGGCAAAGTCCTTCACTGGAGGAGCTGTCTCTAATCAGGTTCTGCCTTTTGAAGGACCACCTGAATAGTTGCATCTTGTCACTCTTGGGATGCAGGGCCTGTGACCTGGGTACCCAATCCAGCTGGCTAGCCAGGCTTTTCAGTATGTTTTGGATGAGAAACAGTCAAATCTTTTTCTTTTCCTGGACTCTAAAAGTGAGTGAGTGCTTGTGCTGGTACCAGACTGACAGCCCTCAGCGTAGGAGCCCTCCTTCTGTCTCTGAGCAATGAACAGACGCAGCTTTCACGGTCTGAGCTGCCAATTCTGGAAGGACCTCAGCTA
This sequence comes from Harpia harpyja, assembly GCF_026419915.1. Classification (NCBI taxonomy): domain Eukaryota; kingdom Metazoa; phylum Chordata; class Aves; order Accipitriformes; family Accipitridae; genus Harpia; species Harpia harpyja. Next base: position 14,456,981 of record NC_068949.1, on the reverse strand, counting down.
TCAGAGTTTCTTCTCCATCCTTGACTGCATCCATTTTGTATGCCCATCTGAGCACAGGTTGTTGACTAACTGTGACCTTGGGAGTGCTAATTAGCAGCATTTTAGTAGCATCACCTGGGCTGATGTGATGATGATATTTTTCACCTATTCATTCATCCTTCCCTGTAGCTGCTGCAGTTTGAAATCTGTCATGGAGCTAGTTATTAATCTGTTTAATGCAAGCCCTTCTAGTTCAGTAATGGACAAGTTTTCACTTGAGTATCATGAGCTACTAAGTTGATGGACAGCCAGCAGATTGTAGGGCCTTTCAACCATCAGTGCTTCTCCTAAGCCTGCTCCAAAGCAGATGGGAATATTGTACCATGGAGATATGGACAACAACCCATAATTATTAACACGCTGTTAATTTTGTTTCCTCTAATTAATTTGATTTGTGAGCAGAGTCTGTAGCCTTCAGACATTCTGGGACCTGCAAAGCAATTCTGTGAATTACAAAAAAAATCCATGTTGGCTGGAACATTTGTAAAGGCCTGATGTCCTTTATGCAGACAGAAAAACAATCTACAGAAATGCTGGAAGTTCAGCAAATGCTGCAAATTCCCCTTAGCTTTATGAAGAGTTGCAGGCAGCAAAATACCAACAAACGATTTATTTTACTCTGAGCCTAGTGAGAGGAGGGAGATTACTGCTAGCTCATAGCTTTCTACTTCGTGTATGCTGCCTTTTGCTTATGCAATGCAAGGGTTTCGGGAAGAGTTCCCAACTAATACAATGGAGGGTGTTATCATTTTTTCTACTGAATGAAACTTTCTTTTTCCAAGAAACATTACATAATTCTACATCTTACTGTGCATATAGTAGGTAAGCATTTATTTTCCATTTTCTAAGTATATCTTATCTAAATATATTCAATTTCTACTGGCAAGTGACATTTGCTTTCCACTTTCCTTGTTCAGCTGTGTCTGCATTTTAATGCTGAAACGCAGCATTGAAGATTTTTGAGGCAACTCTTCTAAGACAATTTTAAAATAAAGGTTTAATACTGTATCAGAAAGTTAGCTTTCTGAAGCCAGTTTTCCAATTTTCCATGGGCTGATTTTTGGCCAGTCTCTATTATTTGGATGGGGCTGGGTTTTTATGTGAGTTTTATTTTTTTTCTCCTCTGAAAAATATATGGATGAACTAGAAGAGAGACAGAGGAGGGAAAAGGGTGATTGGAGATATCAGAGTGCTTCCACATGAACAGACTATAGACACCATAATTCTTTAGCTCAGGAAGCAGACAGAAGAGGTAAGTGTGGCTAGGTGTTTATGAAACAAAGAGACGAAAAGATGAAATGGGAATAATTATTCATTTTTTCTCATAACGCAAACCTAGAGGATACTTAATAAAATGAACAGGTAGCCAGCTTACAACTAATAAAAGAAAGCACATTTCAGAGACTGTATGCTTATATTTTGGAATTCATTGCCACAGAATGTGTGGAAGAGAGAAGTTTAAATGGACTCAGAAGACCTTAGGAAAATGAATGCCTGATGGGTCCACTGAGGAAATAGTCTTTATATTGCATTAAGGAGATATTTCTCACACTTAGAATTTCATGAGAGGGAATACTGATTTTTTCTTTAAATGTATAAATGGCTGGATAACAATCACCATAGCAACAAAAAGAATATCAGGTTAAAGCAGTAAGGAAGGGATCTAATGAATGTAACGTGTGTTTTTTTCCTCCTGGAATATGTTTGTGTAATTCTTTGCCGTATTTCTGCATCCATATTTCTCTGAAGGCATTGCCCATTTTAGCCCTAATGCTGCGTACAGATACTCTGCTGTTTATTGTTGAAAGACTACTTGCCCTGCAGTGACCAAGAGCCATTTACACTGTAGGAATAAACCTTGTAATGTTTTAAGCTAGGGTCATGTACTAGGGAGATCTGACCAGTGGGCCATTCCCAGAGAGCTGCTGCCTTTCCCCCAGCAAAACCCCTCCTACTTACGTGTGGCCCTCCATGGGCCCAGAGAGTTTGTCGCCTCCCACTGAGAAGTTTGGACCACACATAAGTCATGTCTTGTCTTCTAATTTGATCAGGTTTGACCTGTGTAAAAGCTTTTCTCAACACTTTGGGAACATCAAAGCATCAGGTGCAATATTAAATGAGCTTTGTAGTAATTATATAAACTTACTAAATTATTGAATCCTTCCAAACATGATGTAGGGCTCTCTTATAAAGCTTCTTGGAGCTCAGTGTTTATTTTTAAAGCTATGGTAAGGAATCCGAAAGGCAAGCCTTTAAGCATTACACATAGTACAAGCTGTCTTTCCTACCTGCTTTCATTTCTTACCTTTGACTACTTTGCTGAAATTACCACATCCTTTCTAGTGATGGAGTTTTGCTGGTACATGTTAGTTTGTGGAGCTGGGGAAAAGTATTTATTACTGTAATCTTTCTTATACACCATATGTGCACTGTCTGTCACTGCGTAAAATTGCTCAGAAGTTCTGAAATTCCAGGGTTGTTTTTTTAAAGCTAAAGTCTCTGCAATGTTGATTCGAAGTGGGAAAAAACAAAGGAGGGCAAAAGCTTTGTAAGCAAACGGTTTGTAAACAGTAACATGGAAAAGTATTTTCCACGCTTACTGTGGTTTCTGTATGAAGAACAATCAAAAGTTAGCTAAGTGTATTGTTATATTCCTTGTGAATACTTAGCAACTGGTATATAGTTTATATAAATGATAATACCTATGGATATAATGTTTGTATATTCTCTGCTAATTGGCTTTGTGAGCAAGCTGATTTTATTTGCCTTACAAAACCTGCTCTATGTATGTAACAAAGCCAAAGGGATAAATATATTTTTTGAAAGCTGTCTCAATACAGCTTGTTAATTAAAACCATTAAATGTATATCATTACACAGAAGAAAATCCATATTTTACTTAATACTCTCTACAGTTCTTCTGTTTCTTGGAGAGGTAATTATTCATTACCAAACACCAAGTTACGGGTTTTTTACTCAGTTGTTTTCTTTGTTGTTGAGGAGAAAAATGTCTGCAAATTGTTGAAGTCATTTTGTGTCACATTCTATCAGAAGCAAGGATAAAGATGAAGTCATGTTGTAAAAATCAAAATAAGGGAAAGTTCAGTAAAAACTGAACTTTTGAATTTATTACAGGAATTTTCAGTGTTCCATAGATATAGGTCTAGACTCCAGTGCCGATAACCAGAGCTGGTCAAAATTCACTTAAAACCTTCAGCAGGGAAACTTTGGCATTTAGGGTTGTTACCTATGTCACCAGAGAATATTAACTTCTCTTGACAGCAATCCTGATAAAATATTAATTGTTTTTTAAAATGTTCATTTTAAAGTACCAACATTTTGTCTAAGACTTTGACTTTTTTTGTGTTACATTTTAAAATTTGTTTTATAAATTACATTTATAAATCCACACCTTTTGAATTAAAATGTGAATAGGATATCTTTTCCTCTAGAACACTGTCCTTATTGTTATATCAAGGCTGCCACCAAAATATCATGAGGTAATTTGATAACAGCAATAGTAGGAAAATGAAATAAAATAACAAGTGTATACAAATTTGATGGAAAATGTAAGACACTGAATCTCAAAGCTTTGCAAATGAAAATTTTAGTAAAAATTTTATTTCTTAAGTGATTTTCTACAAAAAAATACTCTTGAAGTTGTGGAGCTTTTCAAAAGTATCTGAAGTTTGAGAGAAGAGCATTTTTCAATACAGGATTGAGAGCTAGCTCAACAGGTGATACCAAAGAGTGGGCTGAACTTCGCTTTCATTCTGAGATGACTCAGTGCTATCAATGAGAATCAGAAAGTGAATTCATGATGGCCAAACTCAGAAGGTCTTCAGCGGGTGAAATCGCACCATGGTGTCTTTCTCACATGACCGCAGAATGGGCCAAGCTATGAAAAGTTCAGTTGTTAGAACTGCAGATATACATACAGGTTTCTCGAATGTGTAGTGAGAAGTCAAATCATTCCACTCTGATAATATCCAAGAAATCCAGTAAAAATTCAGCTCAAAAAAAGAGCAGATGTTTTGCCATAGTCAATTGTAGCGTGCTGATTAATTCCTAAGTGCAGAGCTGTTGTGTAGAATGACTGGAAAAGATACCAGGTCCTGACAGTTGTCTGGCTACACAATCTTCTCTTGCTCTCCCTCCCCAGTAAAATTCTCAGAACATCACTACAAGGAGGTATTCGGTTACTACACTGCACAAGGCAGGTCAAGAACCTATATAAAATTAACATGAATTTGTATTTGTTCTTAGATCCAACTTTTCAATGATCTTTTTGTTTACAAAACAGTCTGCTGAGTTTACTATTGCATAGATAACAAGGGTAGTTCTGCTGTCAGAAGCTAGTAATTTCCCACCAAAGATTATTTGGAAACATTGAAAATGAACCTGTTCTCTGTGAAATGGATTTGTTTCGGTTTTACCCACACATAATGAGTAATGGCAAGGGGAATTCTTTCAGTTTTGTCCACAAGCGGCTACTCTTGAACTACCTGACTTTCAGTATTTAACAGCAGCGTTCAGAGTATCCTCGGATTCTGGCACTTGCCATCTCTCACTGGGCAGCAATTTGGTTTGTTTTTAAAATTGCAAAAGAAAGATGAAGGGCTTGTTTGTCTTCCAGATAGGTAACCCAGTGGTAAGGAGCTCATGCTGTAGGGTGTTTCAGCCACTCATTTGTGACATCTGTTGTGGACTTTATATTTGGATTGGTCCAACTTTTGTGACTACTTATCAGTTTTAATTTTTTGCTTAGAGGCCTAGTTGTTCATATCCACCGGTAATTTACGACGCCCCTGGGAAGTGCCTGATTCAGCAGTATCTTAGGTACTCACAGTTTATTCAACCTTTAGAAGAATTGTGATGCTGCACGTACTTCCTTTGCTATAGCAACACTGCCATCTGATTCAACAACAGCATTGCTATGCTATAGCATGTTCATATTTTAAAGCCTTGAAAAGTGGCAAAAGTGCAGATGGACAGGGGTGGAAGTCATCTGACTGCTTTACAAGAGAAAAACCTGCGAAATCCTAGAAGAAAACAGCTCAAATTTATTTTTAACACCATTTTCACAGCATTTTGATTTTGTGTTAGGGAAAAGAAATGCAAAAATTTGGGGACAGAGTAATACTTCACTGCACTTTATAGAGAAGCCATCAGAGGATAATATTCTTGTTCATATTGTTTTTATCACTCTTATGATTGCTTCATTTAATACTACATCTTTTCCAGTGCCTGTGTTGCTGCACTAATAACATCAGCATTTTGCAGTCACTGCTCCTTCAAAGACTAGTATTAATTGAAGCAATTTATTCTACCAGAGCTGAAGATGGCCTATTTATACTTTTATATAATGAATATTAACAGGTTACATTTATCTTGTCATGTCCTGTCAGCTCCTTTTTCTGCTTCATGTGGATTTGCTGCCCCGTACATGCTTTGCTTGGGCTTGGCACAGTAGAACATAGGTGTTTCTCTGTGTTGCATGAGAGATCGGAGTTGCTCACAAGCTATCACAATATGGAAAGGGAAGCAATCCTGAATTGGTGTCATTGCTCCTTCAATGACTTGCTGGCAAAATAATGTCTCATTCTGCCAATTAGTGGAGCAATAGCCTATTTCAGCAAAAATATAATACTCATAATTTATGTCCTTCAACATAATGTTAAATGTGATATATATGCAATATAAAATAAAAAGTATATGATGCTGGTACACTCCCAAGGGGTATGAGAAGTCTTACACTCTGTCAATAAAAGCTGTAGGGTTACAGAAAACTACTACTTCAATTCTGCATCAAACTCCTGAGTCACAGTACTGCAGAAAGCTACTGCATACACAAATGTGTGTACAAGAATATCTTATCTTCCTTGAAATTAGCAGTATAAGGCATAATGTGTCTAATCTTCATTTCTGTTGTAGAGCTCTACTATATGTAAAATAGTTGGCTTTTAATAACATGGCCATCACATTTAATTGAACTGATCTTTGGCTAATGAAAAACATAAAGGAAACTACTTCTTCTCACATCAAAATATTTTATATTCTCTGCAATGAAGAACCATAAAAATAGTGGAGCAAGATACTGCTGAGTTATGCTAGGTAAGGTCAAAATTGTTAATTGCAGTGAACAGCGCAGTTTATAGAGCAAGATCTGAATAAATACACAGGCTTCTAGAGAATGAATATTAATGCTGAAATACCTGTACCAAATCCTCTGTTTGTAGTTCTCTGTCCTCCTAAACTACGCCCAGAGTTCTGGGTTAGGTGTTGTAGTTTTTGCCCTCTAGGTTTTCCCTATCTATTATGCAGAAATTATTGTAAATGACATGGAGAGAGGGACCCTATATCCTAGACTCTACTCTCTGGATGATAGTGGTTTAATACTGTAATTGATCTTACATGGCAAAAACATGTTTCTGATACTAATTTGCATTTTTTTAATGTAGTTTTTATCACTTTTCATTGGTTTTGAGCCCTTTGCATTATTTTGAAATTTTCATTCCAATTTGTATAAGTTTTCTGCTTCTTATTATGCAGCTTCTTGCCGAAGTACATGATGTTCGTACAATGGGAGATTTGTTTCCCTAAATCTTGAATAAGAATTTCACAGGACTATCTACGTGATAGTGACTCAGTTAATGCTATTCTCTCTTAATTGTGAGCCAGTTCTCTTACATGGTTTGAAGGGCATTATGCTACTTCAAGGGCAGTCTTCGTGTGGTGTCTTAATCCTAGACATTTGCCATTTATCTCGCTGGCTTCTCAGAAGAGCAGTGGTGTATATCTGTTTCCTTAGATATGTCAGTTCAGGTCAATTGCTCTCTCCTACTCAAATCCCTCCTTCAGTGTTCTTGAACTTTCTTTATTTTCTATTCTAGTTCTATGCTCAGTTAACTTTATATAAGTGTAACTCTCAGGATCCAATGGTATTACGTAGGTTTGTTAAGTTAAAGCACAATTCTAAGTGATTGTAGGCTGGGACCTTAAATTGCTCCAGTGCACTTTCTACAGTTTCTTCTGGCTGAGTTCTAGGAATGGCTTCATTTCAGCAGCGGGGAATGGATTTTTCTATTGGAGATGAAAATACCTGAGGTTTTCAAGTATTCAGGAATTATGCCATTCATCCTAAAGACTAAACCAATACCTTTGCCCTTTGTGAATGATAACATGCTCCCATACTAGCCTTAAAGATGGTGATTAATCCACTCACCTAAGATTTGGCAAACTGATGAGATCACAGGCTAAACCTTGCACTCTGGGACTTGAAGGAAGTTGTTCCACATATGAGATAAGTATCCTAATCACCTTTGGCTGGGATCCAGCATTATATGAAACACTGGTTCAGATCCGATATCTCTGGTGAATTCAGGAACCACCAGGCTGTCAAGCTGTTCTTTGATTTCCTTCATATATGCACTTTCTCATATCCTGGATGTGCCAAACCTTTCCCGTGAAAAATTGTTTTGTTTAGAAATACCCGGAAAAGCTCTGCCCTCATATCTATTCCTCATTTCACAGTCCACATTGAGAATGAATAAATGTTTCTAGGAAATTGTTTGTATTTCATATGAAAGGGTCTCTGTAGATTATTAGAAGTCAGCAGCAGTAGCTCCATTGTCTTATATCTAGTTTTGTTTCTAATTTTCCCATTTCTTAGTCGTCGTTATCTTAGATATTCACAGTTGTGTCTTTTACTCTTCTTGTACAAACTGACTCCTCCACCCCAGTAGTAGTTGTCCTGTTCTCCCTCGATTTTCTTCCAGCATGCCTAAATCTTGTTCAGACAGATGCTAAACACAGTATTAAGACTGTATATTCTTCTCAGCTGTGTTGTGACTGCTCTCTCTGCAGCTTATGCCATGAGACATGTAGAGTCCAAAACCACACTGGTACTTCTGCAGCTGTACCACATTACAAGCTCATCATCCCTTTGCAGCTCGCTTTCACCCTGCACAATTTTTTAACATTAATTTCTGTGTTTGTTTCTTCAATTGAAGTATCTGTATTTCTCATTTTTCCTTTTCATAAGTGTTCGCTTCTAGTTATGCAAGATGCGTATTATTATTTCATGTCTGGATTCTTACACTCTCATTTATTTTTCTCACTGTTCTGGTCTGACATATTTGCAGTACTTCCCAGTTTTGAGATATCTTTGCTTCTTAGACATTTTAATTTTAGTAATTTGCTATTTCCTGTTCCAAATCATTAAAAAAGCTATAAGTAAATAAAATCTTAATATTGACTTACTCTAAGCTACCTCAGAACTTCTCTCCTCATCTTAATACATCGTTCTTCATTGTTGCTTAGAAGCTAGTCTATAAATCACGTGATATTGTCCTTATTCAGGAAACAAATTCAAATTGTCCTAGGTGAGGTTTCACAAGACCCTGTATGAAACAAAACTAAAATTCAGATACAGGTATATTGTTCTCTTCATTCCAGCTACCTATTAATTCTGCAGCACTATTAAAAAAGCAGTCCAGTTTGTCTAGAATGACTTGTTCATTCCAAGGTGTTGCTGCCTAATGCTCATCTTCTTGTGATTCTCTAGAGATGTTTTATTATCATTTATATAGCACCATAAATTTGCAAAACACTAAAATTAGAACAAGCTCTGTTCTTCTCACATTCTTAAAGGCCCATTAAAGCATCAACAGTCACATCAATGTGCTTCACTGTCCTGCACAGAAAACCAGGGTCCTGTTGGACAAACAACAGTGGCATGGTAGTCCCAGAGGAGGCAGCCCTTCCCTATCCTCCACTTTTTCTTAGTTTGTATTGGCTAGGCATTGCCTTTAAAGAGATTACTGTCTCAGGAGATGGATGATGCTCTTTGCTGATGTATTGGGAATGGGACAGAGCAGCTTTCCATGATCTCCCTGCCCTTCTCTGAACATTTACCATGCAGATGCAATCCTTGTGTGGCCCCTTAATGGCAAACTGAACATTTTGAGCATTGAACAGGATGTGATAATATTTTCACCCAAAAGACTGAGAGTTTCTGTACCACTTAAGACTTGGTTCACAAGCTTCTGCTTCATAGTTTTAATATGTCTTGGAGTTCTCGGTGGCTCTATGGCTATGGGTGCATAGGTATTCCAATCCCACCGAAGATGTTCAGAAGCAAGCTACATCTTTAATATAAAAAAATGCAGAATATCAGAGTGGAATAAACATCTGGACACAGATGACTTGCAGGTATTCCACTGCAAACAAGATTTGAGTTATGCTGGACCACACAATATAGCTTAAATCAGTTCAGCTGGTGATCTTGTCCAGTATCTTATCCCTAATAATGACTAGAAGCTTATGCTTTACAGTAGAAATGTTAGAATATTCCTAATAATTAAGTAGATGTTATAGAAATAAATTGTATCGGTGTTTGGATTGGCTTGCAACTATGAGAATTGATACCATTGTATTTTCCTAATCCTGTTTTATGTAACTATGGAATACATAAATACACAGTCCAAAATGTTTTTTAAACTTTTCTTAATTATGGTCCCATATTTCAAATGAAAAGATCTTGGTACCTTTGAGGCAACTCCTGTTTCCATAAAAATGGAAATCATGTTTCAGGGAATCCTGTCAGTTCCTTAAGAATGACACATAATCCAATGTGTGAGTCCTACTAATACCTTGTTGTGAATGATATTGAATGACAGCAAATTCTCTACACTACTGATATACTGCATTTAAAAAAGAATCATGGACTTAAATGTAAATATTTGTTTTACTTACTATTTAAATGGAATTCCTTTTATTCCTTAGAATGGCAACAGAGGAGTGTCCAATTTGCTCCATTTATTTAATGGACCACTGCCTTATTTCATATTTGTCTCCCATAAACATTAATTTTCTTGTTTACATTTTGTTTGTTTGGGGTTTTTTTTGATTATCATGTTCACTCATAAAATCTGCTTTATTATGTTAAATGTTTCAGTAAGTGTTTAGCCATATTGCAAGACTGACAAAGGGAGTGAGGCCGCAAAATATACATACATGGTACAAGGACATCATAGCTGATATACACTATGTTGACTTCAAGTTTAGGAAAAAAGTTGTCATTGAAGTGAAATCTGTTTCAGTTCAACTTTAATCTAAAAGCATTATCAGATTGTGAGTGGCATAGCATAATTTATTTAATTCCATGCCCAGAACAGCTTTCATATTCACAGAAAATGTGCTCTGGGTTGATACAGGTGTTTCTGTCTCATGGCATGACAACCACCTGCCTTGCACTCTCTTCGATTTCCTGTCTGTCAGAAATTTTTCAGGTTTCAAGGCAGGGGTTTCCAAATTTCATTTCTTTGGATAGTATAACCTTAGCTCCAAAGGAGTCACCAGATAAAAGTTTTCAGGTTTTGGTAAGATAGAAGATGCATGCTCTGGATTGATTGTAGCCCTTTCAAACATTACTATACATATGCTGAAAATTATCTTGTTTTATTTCTTATGGGACTCACATTTTCCGTGAAAAGTAGATCATGTTTAGGATGGTGTCATACTTAAAATTATGTTAGATAGCAGTGACATGCGTTATTTGGACAGCAACTACTGCATCATAAACTAAAATAGTTTAAATTTTCTTATTCACTGTTGTGATAGAAACATTAAATATTCACTTTTTATGCTAATGTCAGTTTTCAACTGTATTTACTAGTAGTTTGGGATAATTTTCATTTCCATTTGTTTGGGACCGAGACAGACATTTGCCATAGTCCAGTGGTGTTAGCGTTCACAGCAGAGTTAGGAAAACTAATTTAAGTTACTGATTTTAAGGAATATGTAATTGTTGTGTAATAGAGAAGCATTGAACATGCGGACTTTGCAGACAAACAGATGTATAACAGATAACTGTATTTATCATCAGTTTCATCTCCTGAAGGAAGTGGCATGCAGGCTCTCAATCTAATTGATTAAGTTCACAGGAGGTAGTAAATCTTGCAAATCAGTGATTAATGCGTGCAGCCTTGATTTATTTGAGCAGAAGGATTGTTTGTCTCATTGTGCTCATAAGGGTCTTCACACTTCTGTGGAGTTGTTTCTGATATTTTAACATCTTTGTTGGTGACATGGACAGTAGGATTGAGTGCACCCTCAGCAAGTTTGCCGATGACACCAAGTTTTGTGGTGCGGTCGACACGCTGGAGGGAAGGGATGCCATCCAGAGGGGGGCCTGTGTGAACCTCATGAAGTTCAACAAGGCCAAGTGCAAGGTCCTGCACATGGGTTGGGGTAATCCCAAGCACAAATACAGGCTGGACAGAGAATGGATTGAGAGCAGCCCTGAGGAGAAGGACTTGGGGGTGTTGGTTGACGAGAAGCTCAACATGACTTGGCAATGTGCGTTTGCAGCCCAGAAAGCCAACTGTATCCTGGGCTGCATCAAAAGAGGCGTGACCAGCAGGGCAAGGGAGGTGATTCTCCCCCTCTACTCTGCTCTCATGAGGCCCCACCTGGAGTACTGCACCCACCTCTGGGGGCCCCAACGTAAGGAGGACATGGACCTGTTGGAGCAAGTCCAGAGGAGGGCCACAAAGATGATCAGAGGGCTGGAGCACCTCTCCTATGCAGACAGGCTGAGAGAGTTGGGGTTGCTCAGCCTGGAGAAGAGGCTCTGGGCAGACCTTATAGCAGCCTTCCAGTACCTAAAGGGGGCCTACAAGAAAGCTGGTGAGGGACTTTTTACAAGGGCATATAGTGATAGGACAAGGGATAATGGCTTTAAACTGCAAGAGGGTAGGTTTAGATTAGATGTAAGGCAGAAGTTCTTCACTGTGAGGGTGGTGAGGCACTGGAACAGGTTTCCCAGAGAGGTTGTGGATGCCCCCTCCCTGGAAGCATTCAAGGCCAGGTTGGACGGGGCTTTGAGCAACCTGGTCTAGTGGAAGGTGTCCCTGCCTATGGCAGGGGAGTGGGAACTAGATGATCTTTAAGGTCCCTTCCAACCCAAACTGTTCTATGATTCTATTATATACTCTGGTGTGAGTTTACCATGACTTCTCAATGTGATTTCCCCTGGGGAACTAATCGCTCAAGTAAGTGTTGGGCAGCCAGCAGCTGCATCATTAACAAAGTTATGAAACTCCTTTGTAAAATTTGACTTCTAATTTGTTGATGGAAACTTGGGAACCTTAAAGTTACATTGACATCAAGTTTTCTTTGGAGGTCCTGACAGATACCAGTACCTTTCAGGACAAAGTCCTGAACAGCAAGTTCAAGAGGCATACTTTCGATGATATCCTTTATTGTTTGACATTCCTAGGTTGTCTAGGCATGTAATTGTTTTGCTTGTGTGTTGACTATATGTGTTTGGAGCTATACATTGCTTGTGGAGGTTGAAAACAATGTTACAATTGTGACTTTCCAAGCTTTTCCTTGCAGTTCTGGTTGAAAATGCAGTAAATATTGATAATGATCAGAAACATGTCTTGAGTCAGAATTTTTCAACAAGTCACCTTTTTCTCTGAATTTCACATTTGTTTTCTCTGGTTTGTCTTTATTGGATGATTGAGCTTCTGATGTATGGCTAGAACTATAGGATTCCCAGCAATACACCTATTTTAGAAAGAGAAGCTAGGAAGAAAGTTTAAGTTGAAAAGCTTTAATAAAGTAGCTGTTTTCAAAACTTGAACTCCCATAACGGAATAACTTGAGAATCAAAAAAACCCCCACCCAGACTGCCATTAAATATATGTTCCAGAGACCATTGATTTTTTTAAATACATCCTACAAGTGCTGATTCTGCAGTTTGTCATAATCAGACCTAAAGGCCCTTTATCTAATATCAGCTGATGGCTGTGCTACAACCTTTGGCTTCAGACTTCTGGTAGGAACATGGTATGTGTTTCTACAGAGAATGGAACTTTAACTGCCTTATCAAATAACAGCAGTACTCATTGTGTTTAACAGTGCTGGAAATTAGTTTCTCAGGCACTGATCTTGACAGGTCAAGTGTCACAAATTGATAGACATAAATGCAAATACATCGGTCCTGTAAACAAAATTCTGTCTGCAAGAAGTAGAAGTTAAAACTGGCACAATTCTGAACAAATGAAATGTTCCGAAGCACAAGGATGCACAGGAAAAATCCCTTCTGGAAATGGTTTTCCTCATGTTCCATTTATCAACTTTATCTGCATAGTTTGCATTTTAGAGACTGAAAAGTTTTTGCCTCCATAGAGAACACTATGGAGTTCTGTGCTGAAGTGAAATACGCTCCTCCTCCTTGCACTTACCCCTACTGCATAAAAGAGGAATCTTTGTCTTGCTCCTTTTGAATAAAAGGAGTAAATTTATGATTTTGCACTGGCATGTCTCCAGTTCCTTTTTGGAATTGTTAAGAGTTAATGCAGAATGTGAAATGTAGGGTATTCGAAAAGTCTAATGTCTTGACATGAAATCAGCTAGAACTTTTGAAAGGAAAAGGAGTGGGAGAAGGAATTGAAATGTCAGTCCACCAGCAGTGAAGTAATAAATGAATGTGTTACGTTTTCCATTTTTTAATAAATATTTAATCATCATCTGTAGATTGTGCAAGCCATTTGGCCAAAACTTTCTATGCATCTTTATCATATACTTACTGCATAGGACAGCTGAAGAAGGCTTAGACAGTGAACTTTCTTTACAGATTTGAGACACAATATATACCACACAAACCTAAACTGGTCTTTGAAGTCTGTTGAACCACACTGATTTATGCCAGATGACAAATTCATCAATTTGGTTTGGCAATAGCAAAAGCTAAGAAACATCTGGGCATATTTCAGAGCAAGCATCTAAATTTGAATTTAGAAGGCACCATGGCTATAGGTATCTACCTGTATTGCTGCAGACACTTTTATGTGTAGAAGCTCATCTGTCACTCCAAACTGGCATCACAGGGGAAGAATTTTCAATCTGAGATACTTCAGCTTTCAGGAGTATCATTAGAAAGCCGAATATTATTCAGTCATTCTCTTCCTCTGTCCCCCAGGTCATCTGCATAAAAGGAGGTGTAGTTTAATTCTTTCCTCTCCTGTGTGTCAACTTTGAAGATTTAGTGACTACAGAATAATTTTCATCAGTTGTGATAGTTATGATGGCTGAATATTCACTGAATGTCCTTTTCTGGTTCCCTGTTTATTGGTTTAGTACAACAAAACAAAAATAAAACTATGCAGATCTTTCCCATCACATTTTATTTGTTGGTTTGATTTTTGAGGCTTTAGGATAAAACTGAAGTCATAGAAGTAAATCATGTAGGACATCTAGCCATAGGCATTTTCAGTGAAATAAGTTCTTTCCAAGAAGGTTTTGACTTGTTACGTGAAAATTAGCTTCTGGCAGGAAGAAACCACATTTCACAGATTTTGGCCTATGTTTAATTTCTACAGGGCACGCCTTCAGCTAACACCACTGCTTCCACGTATGGGAGCATAGTATTGGTGTTTAAGAGTAGAGCTGAAAAAAAAGAAGGAAACAGTTTCTACTTGATACTGTTCATGACTCTTCTGAACAAAATGACACCTTCTGTTTGAAGGCAAAAGGAGTGTCTGACTGCTGCTGCTGAAGAGCGTATTTAGTTTGAATAATCCAAAGGTCACTGAAGATTGACTTTTCTGTTGAACTTATTCTATTGAATTTTACTGCATTTCTCTTCAGAATATGCAGTAAAATTGATTTTTAAAGCAATACATTTAATTGAAAAATAAAATATTTAGATGTAACATTCCAGGGAGATATCCTGAAAACACGCATCCAGGTACATCTAGCAGATGCATGAAGTACTGGTAGATACGAGATATTTGGTCATCAGGAGCCTGGGAACTTGAGAGGCTGTCATTGTTTTACTGATGAGGCAGAAGCAGGGCAAGAACAAAGAAAATAGACTTAAGATAGGATCTAAAGAAAGTCCGAGAGAGGAGACAGTTTGACACCGTAGAATCTGTGTCAAGAATTTATGACTATGAGTGAGCGAGAATGTTGTGCACCAGGAAAAAAGGCTGATCTTTGATAAGCAGTAAGGAATGATTTGAAAAGTAGGAGGGGATCTGAGCAGAGAGGGAGATATGGGATACTGAGACCACAGATAATCCTGAGGACTGTCAGGCAATATAAACTTACTGGAGAGAAATGTTGTATCAGAGTGATCTAAGTGAAATAATACGACAAATACTACAGATAATAGAGCAGTTATATTACAGGCATCGATGTAAATACATTCAGGCAAGGTACTTGTTTATGTCTGTCCTCTGAATCTCACTAATTCTGATTCTGCATTTATAAAAGCCACACATCTCTCATCCTCTCTATATCAGTTCTGGATTCAGTCATGCTACTGTTAAATGTTTATGTAAATACTGAAAGATTTCTGCCTAACAGTCCTTCAGCCTCACTGTCCTTTCTGTTCTAGTTGGCAACGTGGGACTCTGAGAAAGGACTGAATGGTAGCCTACAAGAACGACGTCTGGGCAATGACTTGCAAGGATTGACACTCAAAGTGGTGACTGTCTTGGTATGATCCCATTTGAGTTCAGGAAAGAAAATGCTCAAAATAAAAAGGATCTGACTGAGTATTTTGGGCACTTCCCACAGTATTTTTCCCTATCATTTTCAGTTCTGTATTTTTGGATGTTCAGTTGCATAAGCAAGGAAGATAGATGATGGCCTTTTATTATTTTATGTGAAGCTGTGCACTGTCAGAGATACAGAGCATTTGTTTGTTTGCTTATGCTGTTTTTCTGCACTGTAATTCCTACTGGGCATGGAAGCAGCACAGGGCCTGAGTGCACAGGGGTGCATTCCACATACCGTACTCTAACTCGGATATGCAGTTTCCAACATTTCATGTATTTTAAGATCAGATGGGCCAATTATGATAATCTAATCTTGGCTCTTGTACACTGCAGGCTGTAAAATTTAATCAAGTGTTTCCTCCATCAAGCGCATAAATTCCCGTTGAGATAAGCTATATCTTTTAGAAAGGCATAATCTTTCAAAAAAACCATTACGCTTTTGGGACTACTGTCTGTTAGTATCCAGAGTGGTAGCAGAGCTCCTCTCACCTAAGTGCTAAATTAGGGGCAATTTAGGACTTTAATGCATTCCTGCCTAAAATATTGTAGTTTGCAGATTGCAGAATGCGGTGCCTTTTTGTGTTTTTTATTTCTCTTTTTCTGAATCATGGTACAAATAGGAAGTACCACATAAGATCACTAAGGCATTCCCCCCAGCCCCCAGTTTTCTTTCCTCTGTCTGGTGACAGGCAAGGTTATGCTGTAGCTTATGTGGGAGGCGAGCAGATCCCTTCCAGGAGAATGTCAATAGCGGGTTGCAAAGGCAGCCAGCTGCAGTAGCTGTGCTGCCAGCAGTCCTGGTGTTCCCCTACAGGAGAGCAGGACACCCATGCCTGACAGAAAACATACCACAAAATGCTGCATTGCCTTGGTCCCAAAACAGACTTTAATTTAAAGTACTCCAGGAACCAGTACCCATGAAGGTTATTCTTTGAATTTTCAAAATTTTAAATACTCACAAAATGTAGCAGGTTTAGCTCTTGTTTCAGTATGTCTCCTGGATAAAAGATAAATCATTGTCTGCAAAAGATGACTTTCTAGATCTGATATGGTCTCAAATAGATGAAGAGTAGTAATGTTCTTATCTAGGACTTAGGTACTTAACTTAATATCTATATTCTAGACAGCTAGTTAAGACACTAAAGTAGGTGTCTATGCCCTCTTTATAGTCAGCGAGAAGAGGCAGGTACTTCAGAGAGCAATTCATCCTGTGGGCCCCAGGAAGCTGCTAGAGGGGGTTGAATTGTCTTCTGGAGTCTCTGCCTCTTCTCAAGAGCTGTGGAAAACCCAAGGCCACATAGGACTCGGGTGCTGAGGCAGTGGTATCCAGTTGGGATCCCTCATAGTATCCCGTATGGCCTACAGTTTTTGCCTCAGAAGGTTATGAGTGTCTCAAAATCTGTGCCAAGTTGTCCAGAATTAACTCAGGAAACATCCTTTTGCTAAGAGAAGCAAACTAAAAAAACTTATTTCAATTATCAGTTAAGATATTGGTTTGTTCTCAGGAAGAACCTTTTGTGATGGTGGCAGAGAACATACTTGGGCAACCAAAACGATATAAAGGATTTTCCATTGATGTCCTGGATGCACTTGCCAAGAATCTGGGCTTCAAGTATGAGATATATCAAGCTCCTGATGGCAAATATGGACAGCAGCTCCAAAACAGCTCCTGGAATGGCATGATTGGAGAACTCATTAACAAGGTATAAGGAAAACAAGCTGCATTAAAAAAAAAAAAAAAAAAGAAAAAAAAGACTCTTCAGAGTAGGACATCAAGGCTTTGTAAGGAGGTTGTTTAAATTCTCCCCTTCCTCCATTCCAAATTACAAGAGAATGAATTAGGGTGAAAGCACCAGTGCAGAACACTTCTGAGCTATGGGTGGTTTGAGTATGGTGTAAACCGTGCATTTTAAGACCCTGTATACAGAGTAGGAACTAGAGAGTCTCTTCTATTTACTCCCAACTGTTCTCAACATAAATTATATCAGTGTAAATCTGTGTGTTTACATAGCTGTAAGACTAAGAAGAGAGGACATGTATGTGTGTGTGACTGAATGTCTACAGAAAATAAATAATGTATTCTTCTTAAAATACTAATTATTATTATTTTAATTTTTTTCATTATGTCTTTGCTACTTGTTTTTAGGTTTGACTTTATTTGGGTCACTTTGTGGCAATGTGTTTGATAATGATCAACTGTTTGACTCCAAAACAAGAAAAGTGTCCCTAGTAATATAGGAGTGTTTTGAAGGACCACTCCATAAAGGAGTGTTTTGAAGGACCAGAATTTAAACTGATCTCAAGATTATTTGTTCATTTAAAACAGAGAGGACCAAATTTCTTTTCTTAATTACAATCTTGCAAATCAGGAGTAAGTTAATTGAACTCCATTGAAGTAAATGGGGAAAGTTTGTAGCCTAGAATCTCCCAGAGAATGAAATTAGAGTACGTTTTGTTCATGGTCTTGCTGTCTGACATGGGACAATTGTTAATCAGGAAGGAGAGTCAAAGGAATTAATATTCCATGTTGCTGCCCTTTGTAGAAAAGGTTACTCTTCTGCAGTGGAGTTATTAGTGAAAGTGAAAGCTTTCTCATTATCTAGTAAGTAGGTGGCTCAGTATCTGGTAAGTAGATGTTTAGGAAGAAATAGAAGCAATTAAAGCAATAGGAAATGCGTGTATGCCAATGGGATCTTCTTGGTTGGTGCTAGGAAATATAAAGAATTTTTTACTTATTTTGCATTGACATAAGCTGTTTGAATTTCATTGATTTGAAAATGTGGTAAGAAATCCTGTTAAATTTCTTTGGAAATTGCATTCTTTCAAGCAACAAAGTATCTATTATGGTATTTTTTAATGGTATTTCTGCTACTAGCTTTTCCACTGACTCCAAAGGATTTCAAAGCAGACCTCTCACAACTAACATTTGCTTTACTTCCCCAACAAAATGTAGAGATAGGAAACAAAATGTACATTCTATTATTTGAAGATAACTGTTCTTATTAAGATGGAAAAATATTCAAAATCTAATTGCAGCTCTTCAAAAGCTTTGGGAATCTTATTTATTAACTCCTGTTTTATCTTTCATTGGGTTTGTATACTCTTTAAGGACCTTCTACGTGTAAAACCTACTCACTTTAAATGTTGAGGTTAAAGCAGTTTCAGGAACTAAGTTGCCTTTGGTTGCATTCTTCCAGTTACTAATTTTTGCAATCGCTTTATTCATTGTAAAAAACAAACAAAATCTTCCCCCCAGCTGTCATATGAAATCCCTTCACGAATATGGGAAGCTGGCAACTCTGCAGGGAGAACAAATATTAGCTCTTTGCACCTTCCTATCAAATACACAAGCTAAATAAATGGTATTTCTTTCTTATTGCTTGCACCAGGTTAATATGGTTTGGAATTTAGGCATCCTTTGGAAAACAAGTGAGTGTAAAGGTTAAACAAGTTGCACTCATTCCAGAGAGAAGTCAGGGTGATGCTTTTTGTTCTAGAGTACGTTGACAGGTTATGTTTCACTACTCTGCTTTAGACTAGTGCAATTAACTAATGTTCAAAGATTAAACTGATTCTGGTTTTATTTTTAGACAATTTATTTAAATTTGTCTGAACGTGTTAAGTTATAGAAAGAAATGCATGGAGTCACTTGGTTCTTAAAAAGTTTCTCCTTAAGGCTCATGCTGGCCAAATTCTTGGTGAAAGAAGAGGTCTGATCTGTTGTGTTTTTCTCGCAGAGAGCAGACCTAGCCATCTCAGCCATCACTATAACACCAGAACGAGAGAGCGTTGTGGACTTCAGCAAGCGGTACATGGACTATTCTGTGGGGATCTTAATCAAAAAGCCTGAAGAGAAAATCAACATCTTCTCTCTCTTTGCTCCTTTCGACTTTGCGGTGTGGGCTTGCATTGCTGCAGCCATCCCTATAGTTGGTGTCTTGATATTTGTCTTGAACCGGATCCAGGCAGTCAGGGCGCAGAACGCTTCCCAGCCAAGCCCTTCTGCTTCCTCCACCCTTCACAGTGCCATCTGGGTCGTGTACGGTGCTTTTGTTCAGCAAGGTACTTACTCTCTTATAAACACCACTGATAGATGTTCAGAAATGTTCTGCCTTGGGTAAAGCAGGTCAGGACATGTTAGTCTTGGCCAGAACGGTCTAAAGATGAAAGACAAGGCTCGTATGGGGAGGTAATATGTTTTATTTGCCCAGCTGCTGAAAAGTGGGAAGAGGTAGGTAAGTTGGGGGGCAGGTATGTTCTGCTTTTCTGTGTCTCGGTAAGTCCAGAAAGAACACTCGTAGCAGGCTTTTCCACTTTGGGAAAATTATCACGCGATAAATAAACTACAGAGCTGCTTGGTGCAGAATTACACTTCTCCAACTCTGAAACTAGCACCTTCTCTAATTGTTTAAATTTAATTTTAGAAATTTATATGTTTTTGAACTAATGTGGGACAGTTTATCTTTTGGTTCTTTGACGTGAATAGGAAAATGATTTGTAGCCATGTAACTAACTTTACACTCAGGAGTCTCTAGGCATAGGACTAAGCCTATTGAACTCAATAGGATTGCTACCATTAACAAAGCTACTTTTATAAATAATTGTTTGCAAAATCTGCCCACACGGTTTTTGTCCCATATCTATAATGTTAGTACCATTCTTGGAGGGCAGGTTTTGTTGAATGCTAACATACGGTTATGTTAACTTTTTTTCTACATTTTTTTCATTGTGATTGCAAGCTTATAAAGCTTCAGCTGGAAAATCCTTACTATTGCTATGAAATTTGGTCCCTCATCTCATTAAGGTGGCATCGCTGATGGGTTTAAGTACAGTAAGATATAATCAGCACAAACATATGCTGAAGTGACTAGCACCAGTTATATGGTAAGGTTTGGTCTCCAACAATGTTCAAGCATAACTGTGCTTGAAGCCTGCTAGAAAGAAATCTTCATGTTGTTTGAAATGTTGTAAAGAGTGACAATGACACTAATACTTCAGTCTTTGCAGATTTAAATACAGTACAGATAGCACATAAGCCATTGGACAGTTTTGTGGTTTTTTTCCAAATTGAAAATGGCCATTGAAAACAGAATATTACTATGTTCTGAACACTGTAACTATTTAATTCCTGCATATTAATCGTGCTTCACCATTGAACTTTCTTTATTTAGAATATTTTTCATGTTCTGTAGATTTGCTCCTCAATAATTTCCAAGGGAAATATGTTGAAAGATGATTTTCTAGAACAGTAACCAGGGCAAGATGAGGTTGACTGGAGAAAATGTTTGTAAATTATCAGTCTTAACGGAAGCAGTGCTTTTCTCACAGTAAAAGGGCTGTCTGGAGGGGAAGCAGAAATGCAGAGGGATAGCTCCAACAAAGTTGAACATAACAGCGCACACAGAGGGTGATCATAAATGGAAGCTACTGAGAGACCCTCATTTTCTCTGTCTATTTGTAGGGGGCGAATCTACTGTCAATTCTGTGGCTATGCGCATTGTAATGGGAAGCTGGTGGCTCTTCACCCTTATCGTGTGCTCTTCCTACACAGCAAACTTAGCAGCATTTCTCACAGTATCAAGGATGGATAATCCCATAAGGTAAGAGCCTCTTCTTAACATGAAGCTGGAAAACTGGATTTCACAGAAAAGTATTATCTATTTGAGCACTCATTCTTGCAAGAAGGAGATAACTCTAATAAAATACTCTGCTTATTTGCAGTGCCTGCTTTTCTCTTCTCTCTCCGCCCCCCTCTTCACCTTCACCCTAACAACCCCCAAGCAGTTTTGACA
Organism: Harpia harpyja; assembly: GCF_026419915.1. Classification (NCBI taxonomy): domain Eukaryota; kingdom Metazoa; phylum Chordata; class Aves; order Accipitriformes; family Accipitridae; genus Harpia; species Harpia harpyja. The sequence goes on along the minus strand of NC_068949.1, from coordinate 14,435,576 downwards.
GGTGCATGGAGGGGACAATGGCACTTTAATTGTGTGTTTTTCCAGAAGAGAGGTCTTCCATGTTTATATGTATTTTGCTTAACTAGAGCTCTCACTGCTTCAGCTGTCTTTACTTCTTTGTTGAACATCAGAGGGGACTGCCACCTCTAGCAAACTACATAACTTTTCACTTCTCACCTGCAATGTGTAATTCTATGTTCTTAATATTTTGATATATGCTGTTGTTTATACTATTATTTGCATGTAAGGTAATATAGGCGGTCTTTTAAAATATAAACGACCAGATTCAGTGGCATTATTTGCAGAAAAAGCTTCTTCTCTAGGAGGAGAAGATAACCAAAACTGACTCCAGGATAATAGATGTAATATAGCAGTTGTTTTATTAAATTTATATATAATTCTCTACAGTTGTGTTGGCAATACTGTGATGATAAATTACAGCTTCTGTAACAAACCCAATTTATCTTGCACCTTTGACTTCTTTCCCCTGCTGTTTGCCTACTAATCCATACCCAATGAGAATATTTTCAATAAACCAGGCCTCTGAGCAGCTCGAGAGAGCTGCTGGTTGTTTGGTGGCAATTTTTGTGTGTGTGTGTGTGCGCGCGTGTGTAATCTGTTTTTCTTCAGAAAATTTAAAGGCTGAATAATGTTTTCATTTTTTCTCTCAAAATATGGACAAAATTTCCACCTTCACACTGGCATGGAGTACTGGGAGGGCTGTTCATCTTCTGCAGTCAGTGCTGACAGGATTAGAGTCTGATATCTCATGTTTGATCTGATGGCGATGGAGTGGAGACGTGGCGATGGAGGACGGGCAGTGTGACACAGGCTGTCCTCCTAGAAAATGCTGAGCCAAGGATTTTAGGTGCTAGAGAGTGACACAGTTGCTCTGTCGCTCTCATTTGGGGTTGCACTGGGAAAACTGGGACTCTAAGGTTTGTGCTCAGCTCCTAAAACAGAGGCATTGGCACTTAGGTGAGGCTGGCACTTAAAAAAGCTGCTTTTGCCTTCTCTGTGGTATCTGCAAAGAAGGACATAATTAAGTGCATTTCTCATAAACATAAGTTTAACAGTATTTCCAATTTTTAACTTGCCATTGCATACTTGCAGGTAATGTAACGCTTTGTATGGATATAGTGTTATAATAATAATAAAACCACGCCAAACCATAACAAGCTTTGTTTTTAAATTAATTTTCTGTTAGTTTAGCCAAAATAAGTAGGTTTTAACAGTAATAGAAATAAGAACTGTGTAATTTCTGGAAATAACATGAGAAACTAAATAGAATAAAACTACCACAGAGTATCTGTGAGGCCTGGCTGTAATGGGAATAAAGTTAAGCTCAATGAATAAATTGTTCTTGAAACCCAAGACAGAAATAGTTATCCGGAAAGCTTGAATAATGTTCTTCTCAAAAAAATTCTGAATGTTATAATTCCTTCATGGCAGAAGAAATTGTCCATTTGGTCTACTGAGCACCTCCCAAAACTCAGCAAAGTTCAGAGGAGGACAAAAGTTGGGGTGAAATGCAGTGAGGAGTCTGCAAAAAAAAAGACACAGGTTTAAGAGCAGAACTATGAATTATGAGAGGAGGCCTTTGAGGCTGAGCTATTGCAACATTTACAAGGGGGTTTGATTCCCCTTCTCATTAAAATGAATGGACATCACTAAGAATCTTGAGGAGGAGAGAAGTTATTTCAGTAAAGGAACTGTTCGGTGTTGTTTTGGGACTTTAGAGCCCCATGCCCTTCTACTGTTAGAGATGGCAGCTGAAGAATTATAATTAAATGGCTTTCTATACCTAACAGTAGCTGCCACTTTCCAGGTTCCCAATATCACATCCCCTTGTACAAGGTGAGGATACAGAAGAAAGAAAGCACTCAGCTGTGATCTGCAAACTCCAGCATAGTAATTCATGTGCCAAATCGTAAACGTCTAAGGTAATTTGAGTTGCCATAAGGTTCACTGCCTGTGCTCCAGCTACTTGGCTATAAGGGCAGCGGTCTCTATTAGGTATTGTCAGCCACAATGTGGATTATTCATATTGCCTGGGGTGTCTAAAGTGGTCCTGGATACTTTGGCTTAGGTACCCAATTCATTCCCGAGCTAATCTGAAATAGTAGCTGTCAGAAAGCTCTTTGATTTGATCACTGGTTGGCATAACTGAGACAGTTAAGGAACTTGCTTGCCCTGGCTTGCCCATGGCTATTTTACAAAGTTTGCAGAATGTCCCTGAGATCCTGCTACTCAGAGAGAGAGAGAGAGAGAGATCTGGACTAACCGCTTTCATTGAAAACTGCCAGTGCCTTAGGAGAGAAGAGATGGGGTAAAGAAATAGGATCTCCGGAAACTCTGTTGAGCCTTCATCCATTTCTAAGCTATGATGAAGATATTTTCATGCCCCCACTCTTTAGGACAAATATCTTATAAAATGTTGTGTCAGATTTAGAACAAATATTTTTCCTGAGAAAGTAAATTACTGCCTTACATGAATGCATTGTGGCCTGGTGTCTTGGCTCCCAGTACAACTTAGCTTCAGCATCTTATGATGTGGAGTGGCTTTTTTTGCCTTTCTAAATCTGCCACTCAGCTTGCCTGCATTATATCTTTCATGGACCCAGAAAGGAATACTTATGTGAAATCCATTTTTCCCACCCAAAGAGGCACAATGAGTTATAGCTGAAAATTTGCTCACCAGCTGAGAACTACCAAATCCATCTGTGTATACTTCCATTGTTAAGAAACCAACCCCTCATCCTCTCAGTAAATGTGTGCTGTTATCTCTCCCTCCATAGAGAAGTCCTCTGGTGTTCAGTACTGCTGCTGCTAAATTGCCAGCAGGAGAGAAAATAGTATTATGGTGCTGCAGTAGCTGCAACATAGTTAAGATTTTCATTACAAGACCGATTTTTCTTCCCAAGCCCCCTCCAAAATGCCTAATAAAAGTTGTTTCAGCATCAAATTTGGCATGTGTGGTCTGTGACTAGCAGAACAGGCATATGTTTGATTGAATAACTAGGTGTCAATCAATCCAGTGATCATTACCTCCACAATTTCACTGCAATACAAGTGTGTCATAGAAATCATAAATGATATTTATTAGAAGGGGCCTGGTGAGAGATTCACTGAAGCAAAGTTGAACTGTTGGAAGGGAGATTTTTAGAATTAGCATGTCAGATGAAAGCCTGCTGATGAGGGCATAATTTTTTTTATAGTCTGGTATTGGCAAATCTCGCAAGGCTTTTCCACCCTGCCATGAGTTTCAGGGACTGCCTGTGGGTCACAGAAAAGTGAAATACCCGGAGTAGGAGGCACGGCAGAAAGCAGCTTTGATATGCTGCCTGTATTTCTGTATTTCCTGACAGAGACTTCCTAAATCCCAAATGGGTTCCCAAGTGCTGTGCTGTGCAGGTGCCCAGATCCCGTGTAAGAAACATGCCTATCTTGGAAAGAACAAAAGTCCATCTCCTTGGATTTTCCCAAACCCTGAAGGGCTTCATCACAAGCGTGATCATGAGGAGAGGCACTGGCTTTCTGATCTGGTACAGCTGCACGTGGTGCCTTGTTCCTCGCATGTCCTGCGTGCCCATCACTTGTCCTGGTGTGACAGGGTGGTAGGGAGGGTCAGAACATGGAGTTTGAGACCCGCATCAAAACCTCTGGCCCTTCAGGAGATCAAGGATAGCAGAAAATACTGTGAACCTTCCTCGGCTGTCCTCCATTTTCCAGTTGCTAGTGGTCGGTGGTTCTGTACCCCTTTGCTCTTTTAATACTGCTTCTCTGAGCCCTCTGTCCAAATTACCTCTTGCGCTCTTCTCCTCATCTTCTCTCTGCCCCAACCTCACAACAAGGGAACAAAGACAATGTAGTGGTTACCTCAGGATTTCTGTGTTTGTGGAGATTCACAGGCAGGGCAGTGAACCATCAAGCAGATTTCCTGACTGCACGTGAGCAGAGGAGCGAGGTGTTACCTGGTTCCAAAAGAGAAGGCATTTTTTGCAAATGTGCTGGTGTCAACCACTTTGGAGCTCAGGCTAGAAGGCCACGATCCATGTTTTAACTTTGTAAATGAGCAATTCTTAAATTTTGTCTTTAAATATAAATCTAGGTAATGTTTAGTGCCTGTGCTAATCCTTGGCAAACTTGTTTAAACCCAAATGTTTTGCATTTATTATTCTAATATTTGCCTTCAGAACTGTATGCAGCTGAGAAGTCTTCTAAGGGGTCAGTCTGCCAAGTAAGGGCTGAATTATTACATGCGAGTTTGTTCTTTCTTTTGTTTTATTACATTTTCAAACAGCCCTTGGATCTGCTGTCTGACCTTCCATTTGTAATTATGAGTTTAATTAGCAGTGACTAAACTTCCAGCTTCATTTCTTGTTAACAAGCAGACTACATGCAGTTCAGTAGCTGCACAGACATTCTGAAACTCAGGTTTAGGAGAGCTTCTCTGACAAGAGGTTAAGAATCATGCAGGAAAAATAGGACGTAAAAAAGTAGGCTATTTGCAGACTCAAAAAAGTTTAAATATAAGATTCTATCAAATTGATCCTTAACATTTGCACATGCTATGGATGTTTTGAAAGGCATCTTTATATATGCATTCATGGACTGCATACAAATGCATGTTATATCTGCTTTTAAGTTCACAGCTGTTGTTTCATGATTTGGGATTTCCTTATTTGCATTTTAATCCTCAAATTTCATATGTTTTGGTGACAGCTGAAGATTTACTGCAGCTTAGTTGGGGTGATAGTCTGGCACTTGGAAGACTTGGGTGCAAATTCTTTTTCCACCACAAACTTTGTTTGATCTTGGCAAGTTTAGCCTCCTCTCTGTTTCAGTCCCTTTCTGTATAAGAGAGTAACAATTTTTTTGTATCTTACATGGCACGTTGTCAGTTTAGCTGTTTTAAAGGTAATGGCCAGAAATGACCATATTATAATAGCTCTGCAGGTATCAAAAAAGGTAGATTTTCTGGGTTGTGTACAAAACAGAAACAATCTCAAAATATTTTAAAAGAAAATGAGGAAAGTATTTTGAAGTTGCCAGCTAGAGGGAAATGAATAAAGGTTTCGTCTGCTGTAATTAAGTGGATTTGATAGGGTTGGTAGCAAGAACCTCACAGGAATCCCTCTGTATTTGCAGTGATTTTGCCTTGAAGTTCCTTGTGTTTGAAAACAGCCTTGCTGTTGTTAATATCGTGCGCGGTTTTCTAAATATTTCATTGGATTTTCTTTTGTTATGTTTAATTTGTACTATGTTTTGCAGTGTCTGTGCAGCACCTCAGGCACCTTGGCAGGAGGCATGTATGAATGAGCATGATAAAAAATAATCATCATGATTATTATTTAAGGCCTGTGAGCAAAAGCTTCAATCATTAAATAACTAGATTAAGTTCATCCATAAAAATGAAGGCTAAAAAAGAGTGCAAGAAAGATGCAAGTGAATGAGCAAGGACAAAAACTCAAAACTTTTTTTTCTTTCCAGAATATTCCCTGTTTAGACCATGTGGAAGAAATTTCATGGGAAATGCTCTGCAGCCTGGGCAGCAAGGCAGCAGCGCTCAAGGGCAGAGCTTGCCAGCCATTTGCCTTCAGGCACGGTTCAGGACAAGACACTGTGATGTTCCGAGGGCTAGAACCCCTGTTGTCTATCTTTTCATTTCACTTTCATTGATGGCGTTGCCCAGCGGGTGCTTCTGGGAAACCCAGGGCTTCACAAAGTCTGAAGCCTTTTAAAAAGCTTTCTGAATGTTGGCATATGCCATTCAACCATGGTTTAAAATGAATCCTAATTACTCCTGTAATTGAGCAAGCAGGCGAGCATATAAGTGCAAATATTTCCCAAGGACATTTTTCTGGGAAAAATGAGAATGCACAGCTGAAAATCAAGCTTGCATTCCATCTCTCCAATTGCCATTGTAAAAATGTGGCATATATTGGAGATCAGTGGCAAACCAAGAGATTTGTGATTCCATACGCTCTTCAACTCTGCTTTTACAACACCTATATGATAGCATTTCTTCATTTGTTCTTGTTACTGGGAAGTTCTGTAACTTAAGTGGGTTGAGGCATTAACATTCAGATGCATGCACAGTTTAGAGAAGAAAATGATTTGGATATGATGTTAGTAAAATCTACCATCTGTACAGGTAATAAAATGATTTTTTATTATTTTTTTTCTTTTGCTTTGGAAGGGTGAAAACCCAGAAAGAGCAGAAACTCCCATGACAGCCCATCAAAATGTACAAGGATTGGTTCAAATCTGAGATTTGATATGCAGTCTCTTCTTCTCAGCTCAGATGGAGTCACCTTTTAAGTCAGATTTTCTCATATTAATATAGGTTATTCACTGGCTGTCCATAAGAGTAGAGTAGCTGTATGCTTTCTGCATACATCAAATCTCATTGGCTCCTGACTTCAACCTTCTTTGTTGTAGTATGTGGTTTCTTTTTATTACAAGGGTAGTACCCATGGCTTATTTTGTTGGGTTTTATTTTCTTTTTGATTCCTAAGGGATAAACAATACAAAATGCAGTAATAGAAGATTTTTGCCCAATAGGATATTTATATTTCTATTGTTTTTCTCTAAAGAAGCTGATTTAATGTCTTATATGAACTGATAATAAAATCTAATATAACAGGATATTAAAAAGGCAAAATAATGATTACTATAGCAATTCAAACAGAGATGGCCTTAAAGCTTCAGACATTTCCTAACTGTAAAGACTACCTCAACCCATCATTTTGTAAGGACAAAAACAGGAGTAAGAAGAAAAACTTCATGGTGAATTCTGTTTTGGAAGTGGATTCTGGGTGAGGAACAACCATGAAAGCAAGGTGGCCAGTGCACTCAAGTATTTGTGTTTCACTCCTGCAAAAGCATTAATATTTTTTTCCACTATATCAGGTAGATATTTGTTTGACCTACAGTGCAAAATTACCTAACTGCTTTTACATGTTAATATACTATTCCATGTGTTTGCCTGCTGGCTGTATTTGTTATTCTTTTGGACAGACAGATACTGTTACATGCCCCTGTGGTATATATCTTTATCAGAAGAATATTTAAACAAAGACCCTCAAACCAGGAAACGGGGTAGAACCTGAAAATATATAAATATCTTAATGACACTTGCTAGTGAAACAGCTCACTGGAAAAAACAAAACCAAAACCTGTAAAATTACTTGTATTTTATACCATTTATCTGTGCTGGTCAGAGTCATTAGCGTAACAGTGGGCCCTATTATAGAAGTTACACAGGTTATTCTATTATGGGCTAATATAGTGTATATTTCTGCATAGGTTTCCAAATCGTCCAGGGTCAGAAGGTCTCTCTGAAAGCATCCCTGCAGCCAGAACAACCAAGTAAATTGCATTTGCAAAACTACCAATAGTTAGTAAGCCCTTTATGACAGTAAGTTAATTGCTGTGAAACAATGAAATGAATTGAAAGTAGGTGTACCTACTTGTAAGAGGGGAAAGTTGTACCTGTCTTCTTACTTGCTGTCAGCTCAGACAGGACATACATGAGCTTCCAACTCTGCTAATCTGTTGCATATTTGGGGAAATGCTTCATTTGCTCGTGTAAAAAAACCAGTCTTCTCACCTTGCACAATTCCTCACTAACATCTCCATGTGAGCAGTGGTTCTGTCATCTCGTACCATGGTTGTTCAGCACCAGAATTTCTCACCCACCTGGCAGCAAAAGTAATTTTCCCACCTTCTATTCATTACCATATATTCACTGTCAGCAGGCTGACTGTGAGTATCAGGAATATGCACTGAATTGTTTATTTCTTTAGATTATTTTGGATAGAGGGAGGAGAGGGGAGAGGAGGGAATTTTCCAGTGGGGGCAGAGGAAGAATGCTTGTCCAGCCATCCTCCCAGCTGAAGTAGTGGTTGGTTGGTTGGTTAACACTGACCAGTGTCACTGTGCTATGGCCAGTCCTGTGCTCCACTTAGATGATCTGTCTTTTACATTGCAAGGTTTGCATTAATAGCCTGCAATAAGAATTAAGTCATGATCATACCTCCTATAGCTTGAAAGTTCTGTTCATACAATCAATTCAAAATCTGATCTCTTGGAGCAAAGTTCAGCAGCCATTCTTTCAGAGACTACAGATTGAACATGCCTATGCTATAGGTTGCGAGGTTAAGAGTTTCAGTTTTGGTGAGCTCAGTGCACAGTCATCTGTTTTATGTTGTGCTGATGAAATCAGCCATAAATTAAGAAATGAGACTTTGTATGGGACAGCTGGGGTATAGACACATGTCTGTTTGCCAGCTCTGCTGTGGACATAGGGACACAGTTGAGGGATGAACACAAATGGCTTTGTGCAGTAACGTCTTAAATAGTATAAGCTAGATTCATTGGAGTTGTTAGGAGGATTGATTTTTGATTCTCTGATTTTTTTTCTCCCATGCATTTGTAAGATTCCCATGCATTTGTAGTATGTATGCATATTCAGTCAAATGGTTGCACTACTCTCTTATAATCACTTAGAAAAAAAAATGCTTTTGGTTTTCTAGGTCCTGAAAGAGTTCTTGCTGACATTATAACAGCTTCTTATAATTTCTTCTTATAGTTCCTCATGTTAAGATAGTTTGCATCTGTGTCTTTGATGTGGTCTCTTTCAGGAATTGCCAGCCCTTCAGTAGTCTTTTATCCTTTAAATCAACTTCCCAAGAGACTTTCTCCTCCAGTTCCTGAAGTCTGTTGAGGTCTGATCTTTTGAAATCCATTATTTTTATGTTGTTAGTCTTACCACCACCACCACCCCCCCCCCACCCCCCAGGATAGTGAGCTCCATCGTCTTGCAAACACTTTTATTCTGGTTGCTTTTCTCTTTGACATTTTCATTCAAATCTAGAATAGCCATTCCCCTTATAAATGTCTCCATGATAGGAGATCATTCTTTCTCACAGCTTAAACTCTTAACACCTTAAATGATATATAGGATGGTATTTTGTCTTCTGAAATAAAAGTTGTTCCAATACATTCTAAAATGTTTATAGACAATCTTGCCATGAGGTGGAAAACTTTAAACTTGTCATTTAAAGAAAAGGTTTTAAAAATTGAATATCCTCATAAGGAGATTTAGAAACTATTCCTGATGATGTAAAAAAAAAAAACAAACCAAAACAAACCAAAAAAACCCAACAGCAAAACACACTTTCAATAGATGCAGGTTATGGGTGTTTAGGGGGGAAAGGAGCTGTGGGTTCTTAGTTGCCCTGGAAACTAAGATGCAACTGTTTATTACCATGAGTGCTTTCCTATTAGTTCCTCTGTTGCAAAAGATTTTCTACAGGGAAAGAAAACTTTTCTGGAAATAGTACTGTGTGGCTAAGGGAATGATTGCATATGTTCTTTCCACTTCCTGGGCTCATCTGCCTTACTGAGCAATGTTCTCCTCTTCTGCACATGTGGCCCCATATAATATAATAGAGGAGCATTTCCAGACTCATCTGGAGATGGGGGAGAGAATGATGTTGCCTTAGAAAAGCTATTTTGATACAGCTGTCAAAGTTCCATTAAAAGAAATGTAATCACATGCACTAAAGTTGTTTGCCTTCTAAACCATTAAAACCAGCCTAGGAGAATAAGCCACTGATTTAATTTAATTGATTTATGAATAGTCATATCTATCTAAAAAAGAATAGAAAACCATCAGTCAGAATGGGGTGGATGTTAGCTACCATGTTTCTTTCATATGGCAGTAATGCAATTTCCAAGCTCATATTTGAAGGTATGTAATCAGGCTACCCAATAAACTAATTAATCTCAATATAAGGAACATCTAGTTGGTTTTGATGCAGTGCTGTCAGTGTTTCTAGTATGAGGTTCGGTATTCAGGCGAGACTTGTGTTCAGGGTGAGGAGAGAGAGGCAAAAGTGTAAGGTCTCTTTTTCTGTTGACTTTATTGTACGTCAGGATGAGGTGGGAAGTACACCACAGACCAAGTGCTTGCAGTCTGGGTCCTCTGAGAAACAGGCAAGTGGGCCTTCAGACTTTAAAATATGCATATGCAATGCATGCACTTTAGACATCAATAATAGCTGATGAATGCTATATGTGCTTTCAGTATTAATGAAGAGCCCTATGTTTTGATTTCCCAGGAGTACCCAGCACATGTTCTAGCAATCAAGATGCCTCTTCAGAGCCTCTCTGTTTTCTTCTCTTCTTCTGACAGAAGTCAACATCAATAGCTTCTGCTTTACTCCCTGTGGTAAGGGAAGGGTGTGAAGCTGTTTTCCAGCATCACTTTGTACCTCTGACTGATCTAAGCCATGTGAATTCATCCAGCCCCTCCACCCTGGCTATGAGACTGCTGACACTGGTGCAGGCAGCAGCCCAGAGCTTTCCTCACCGAGATCCTCGTTCTCACAGCACGCGACAGCTCCTGATAAATCAAAACTTAATAAAGAGTTCAGTAGGACCTTATCCCACACTGGTATTTCATGAACTTTAATGGAACTACTCACAGTATAATGATATCCTAACAGTCATGGTATAAAGTACTACTCGCCCTGAGTAAGGGTTTTATAAGCTGGCACTGAGATGCCAAGCATCTCTGTTCCCCACTCTATTTAATCAAAAAGCTACTCTTTGTCATCTGAGTGCAAAATAGAATGGCAGTGGTATCAGTAGTTATAACGCCCGTTGAGAAGGAAGAAGGCAATTTCTTCCCTCTCAATCTTAATCATTAATCTTCATTAAGATTTTTAGCTTCCGAATGTGAATGGTAGAAGACATCAGCATAGCAAACAATTTAAAGTGCATCTGCATAAATAATAGAGGTAGTTTGTTATTTTCATTATAGGTAAAAGCATGTGTCAGTTGCCAGATGCGTTTGATTCAGACAATATGATTTTCATGCCAACTTTATGATATGTTTGATTTAGGTGAAGTGACTAAAACCTGCTGTTGGGACTGAGTTGCTGTTAAACACCAGCTGCAGTTTTTATTTTAATTAATAATTTAAGGAGTAGAATACCTTGCCTTAATTAACATGTTAACCCTTCAAGCTACTCAGAGAAAGGTCGCAATGGCAAAGTGGTTTAAAAGTAAAGCAAGAAAATATTCAAAGGTAGGCCAAACAATGTATTTCATTCCCCCAAACATGCTACGAGCTCTTGAGATGTTTTCACCTTTCATTCTTTGCATTTTAATTTCCTTCTCGCTGTTGAATGGAGTATGGAGTGTGGGTAAAGGACCCAGGCTAACCCAGATTTTTTAGCAAGACTGATTATTCTGGATTTGCAGGATGAGCAGCAACTGCTCATAGCTCCTATGAATCACTTTCCAGGCTTTTAACTGAATCTGCGAACATCCTACAGATTTGCTGTTTTGCCAAAACTTTCCTTGATCCATTCTGAAAATCTGCCCAGTCATGTAGTAGTTTAAATGTGGATCTAAGCATAGAAATTAAAGCTCCAGCTTTTGAAAACCTGGGCCTGCATCTTAAAAAAAATCCCTCTAATGTGGTTACTCCGAATGTTTCTTTGTCAGTCTACTACTTTCCGTTGTTAAATAGCAAACGTGGTGGCCAAACTGGATAATATCTCAAGGATATTAATTTGTTAGAAATATGGAAAACCGGGGTGGTGAAGAGGGGTTCTGTAAATATAAAGGAAAGACTGCCTTCTGACTTCACTCCCTCAATTAGACATCAGATAAACTCATATGCGATCATAAATGCCCAGCCATAAGAGAAACTTCATCCAGAGATCACAAACTATGGGGCACCAGCGGATCCAGCTTTGAGATGCAAATCCTCGGAAACTAGCTTTCATTGCTACCACTATTAACGGAGTTATTTGTTATGCTATTGTTTGTTTTTAAAAACATTTTCAAGCAAAGTAATCATAACTTCTACTATAAGGACCATCATAGAATCATAGAATCATTTCGGTTGGAAAAGACCTTCAAGATCATCAAGTCCAACCATTAACCATGCCCCCTAAACCATGCCCTGGAGTACCCTATCCACTCGCTTTTTGAATACCTCCAGGGATGGTGACTCAACCGCTTCCCTGGGCAGCCCATTCCAATGTTTGACAACCCTCTCAGTAAAGAAATTTTTCCTAATATCTAACCTAAATCTCCCTTGCCTCAACTTGAGGCCATTTCCTCTTGTCCTATCTCCAGACACCTGACAGAAGAGACCAACACCCACCTCACTACAGCCCCCTTTCAGGTAGTTGTAGAGAGCGATAAGGTCTCCCCTCAGCCTCCTCTTTTCTAGACTGAACAACCCCAGTTCCCTCAGCCGCTCCTCATAAGACTTGTGCTCCAGGCCCCTCACCAACTTGGTTGCCCTTCTCTGGACACGCTCAAGCAGCTCAATGTCTTTCCTGTAGTGAGGGGCCCAAAACTGAACACAGAACTCGAGGTGCGGCCTCACCAGTGCCGAGTACAGGGGAACAACCACCTCCCTGTTCCTGCTGGCCACGCTGTTCCTGATACAGGCCAGGATGCCGTTGGCCTTCTTGGCCACCTGGGCACACTGCTGGCTCATATTCAGCCGGCTGTCAACCAGCACCCCCAGGTCTTTCTCTGCCGGGCAGCTTTCCAGCCACTCTTCCCCAAGCCTGTAGCGCTGCATGGGGCTGCCGTGACCGAAGTGCAGGACCCGGCACTTGGCCGTGTTAAACTTCATACAATTGGCCTCAGCCCATCGATCCAGCCTGTCCAGATCTCTTTGTAGAGCCTCCCTACCCTCAAGCAGATCGACCCTGCCTCCCAACTTGGTGTCGTCTGCAAACTTGCTGAGAGTGCACTCAATCCCCTCATCCAAATCATCGATAAAGATATTAAACAGAACAGGGCCCAACACCGAGCCCTGGGGAACACCACTTGTGACGCGCCGCCAACTGGATTTCACCCCATTCACCACGACCCTCTGGGCTCAGCCATCCAGCCAGTTTTTCACCCAGTGAATAGTGCACTTATCCAGGCCACAAGACGCCAGCTTCTCAAGGAGTATGCCATGAGAGACAGTGTCAAAGGCCTTGCTGAAGTCTAGGAAAATAACATCGACAGCCTTTCCCTCATCCACTAGGCGGGTCACCTGGTCATAGAAGGAGATCAGGTTGGTCAAGCAGGACCTGCCTTTCGTAAACCCATGCTGACTGGGCCTGATCCCCCTCTTATCCTGGAGCTGCCGTGTGAGTGCTCTCAAGACAAACCGTTCCATAATCTTTCCCGGTACCGAGGTCAGGCTGACAGGCCTGTAGTTCCCCGGATCCTCCCTCTGACCCTTCTTATAAATGGGAGTCACATTGGCAAGCCTCCAGTCCTCTGGGAACTCCCCTGTTGACCAGGAACGCTGATAGATGATGGAGAGTGGCTTGGCAAGGACCTCAGCCAGTTCCCTCAGTACTCTTGGATGGATCCCATCAGGTCCCATAGATTTGTGAGTGTCCAGATGGCGTAACAGGTCCCTAACTAATTCCTCCTGGATTAAGGGGGGTATGTTATGCTCTTCATCCTTACCTTCCAGCTCATGAGGTGGAGTACCCTGAGGATGACTGGACTCACTATTAAAGACTGAGGCAAAGAAGGCATTAAGTACCTCGGCCTTTTCCTCATCACTGGTTGCTACGTTCCCTTCTGTATCCATTAAAGGATAGATATTCTCCTTGGGATTCTTTTTACTGTTAACATATTTGTAAAAACATTTTTTGTTGTCCCTTACAACAGTGGCCAGATTTAGTTCCAGCTGAGCTTTTGCCTTTCTAATTTTCTCTCTGTATGATCTAACAAGATCCCTGTACTCCTCCCAAGTTGCCCGCCCTTTCCTCCAGAGATGATAAACTCTCCTTTTTTTCTTAAGTCCTAGCAAAAGCTCCCCATTCAGCCAGGCTGGTCGTTTTCCTCGGCGGTTTGACTTGCGGCACATGGGAATAGCCTGGTCCTGAGCCATTAAGATTTCCTTTTTAAAGAATGTCCATCCCTCCTGGACCCCTTTGCCCTTCAGGACCGTCTCCCAAGGGACTCTCTCAACCAGTGCCTCGAAGAGGCCAAAGTTAGCCCTCCGGAAGTCCATAGTGGTGGTTTTGCTGACCACCTTCTTTGCCTCACCAAGAATTGAAAATTCTACCATTTCATGGTCACTAAGCCCAAGACGGCCTCCAACCATCACACCTCCCACCAGTCCTTCCCTGTTCGTAAACAACAGGTCTAGCAAGGCTCCTCCCCTGGTTGGCTCACCCACCAGCTGTGTCAAGAAGTTATCTTCCACACACTCCAGGAACCTCCTAGATTGTTTACTCACTGCTGTGTTGTATTTCCAGCAGATGTCTGGAAAGTTAAAGTCCCCCACAAGGACAAGGGCACACGATTCTGAGACTACTGCCAGCCGCTTGTAGAATGATTCATCCGTCTCTTCAACCTGGTCAGGCGGTCTATAACAGACTCCCAGCAGAATATCTGTCTTATTGGCTTTCCCTCTCATCCTCACCCATAAGCACTCCATCTTGTCATCAGAATCGTGTAGCTCTGAACAGTCAAAACATTCCCTAACATAGAGAGCCATGGTTCCTTTACCATATGATAACAATGCAGAAAATATAGGACGTCCAGAAAGAAAAGATTTATTACAAATAAGCAACCAAAAAAACCCCTAGTTAACGGAAAAATCAGCAATCTAAGTGACTTATGCTCTTATTGCCTGGAGGAGGTTTGGAGAAGAGGAGGGTTGGAAGTATAGTTAGAAACATTGGACAGGCAATCAGGAGATGTTTAGCTTATTTCTAGCTGTTTAACAGATTTCTTTATGTGTCGTGCTGGAGCAGAGCCAGTGTCAGCTCTAGGCAAAATGAGCTTCCATGATCCAGCGACAAGTCAAGTCACACTCATGCAGATCACTGCAGATGACTAGAGTTGCCGAGGTGGTCCTGAGGGCATTGTTTAGAAATAGCAATGGATAGGAATAACCAGAGGTCTAATTTTGTTTACAGAAGAACCTGTTTTACTGATGATGATGATGAGAATCCAGGTTGATATTTGGATTCAAATTTGAGTCTCACAGCCAGAAAAACTATTAAGTCTTTTTTTGAAAATGGGCATGTTTCCTAAATAAAGCACTGGAAGATGCTAAGAAGTTCTGTGAGCAGTGGGACACAGCCTAGTTGTATGGATTTTTGTCCTACATTCCCCACACCTTGACTTTAGCAAAAATTCTGCAGATTGTTCTGAGATCAGTAAAGCAAAAGTGAGATTTTAAGTGATGGTAATAGAGCATATTTCTGCTGCATCTGACTCTTAGAAAGTACACAAAGCCTACAAATGTTTTGCCAATAAAATGCATGTAGCTAGTACTTAATTACTATTAAAATCATAAACATGACTATCATTTATTAATAACTCAACTGTCTTTGCATTTCAGTGGGTATACATACCATTTGTTCCCTTCTTTTAAAACTTAATCATGCAGTAGCTCTGCAGGAACAGAGTCCCAGTGAAAACACTCAATCTGCAGTGAAATCATTGCTGTACCGGGAGTTTAGAAGATGGTTTAGTTTTCTTGGCTTTCTCTTTGCATGTAGGAACTGAGGCTAGTGGAAGTCATTTCAAAGAAATGAAATCATTGTGGAGGCTGTACAAGTTCTGTGCTTCTAACAGTTTGTGTACTTTTCATATTATTTGGCTATTTTGTTTTGCCTTTTTCTTACTATTTATACTTTTGTGTCCTATCCTGGAAACCATTGAGCATGTACTTTTGTGTGCATGAATAGTTTCACTGATCTCAGCAGTACCGGTCTACTCGTTAGGTATGCTAGGTACCCTAAAAAAGAAATTTCTTTGGGGTAGCAGGAGAGAGAGGGTCCTGATCCTCAGCTGGAAGGGTGACAGAACATGTGGCACAGGGGCCATGCAGCAACCTCCTCCTCCTGTGGCAGAAATAAAGCTGGCTTTAGCTTCCTTCCCCCAGTAAATCCATAACTGAATGTTATGTTTTTCTTTTGGTTGCACCTAATATAGGGCAGCGAGTCCCAGCCCAGACGAGGGCTCATAGATGCCACCACACTGGCAGCAATGATCATTATCATCATGGAAACAGCTGCTGCAGTGCCATTACCTGCTGAGGAGTTCAATCACTGTTTGTTTTAACTATAGTAAAAGTATGTAGTTGACATGGCAACGTGTTCTGTGACACATGCCAATTGATTGTTTTTTCCACTGGAGGAAAGTCCCTGCTTCTTTGAAATCATGTGTAGCAGCTGTTCTTGCTCCACTGATGATGACAAGCACATATAGAGCCATAACTGTCTGCGCTGCTTGTCTCCTTCCATGATTTGGAAATGTTTAGTTCTGGTGCAAAGGGCAGCAACTCCATTGATTCAGTGTAGTTTAATCTCTCAATGTTTATGGCTTCCCTTGTAGAAACTCCCATGAGGCTTTTTCTGTTAAGGCTTTTGTTTAGAGTAAAGTGGATGGTATTTTTCATGGACAGCTGATGAAATGAGTTTTATATGAACTATAGAATGATATATTTGCTGGTGAAGGACTTGATCCTGCAAAGTGTATACGAAGCATGCAAGTACTGCTGCCGATTTCTGCTGGACTACCTCTATCGGTAAAGTTAAGATTTTGTTTAGTGTATTTGCTGAAGAAACCAGTCGCTCTGCACATCGCTGCACCGAGACAGAATTAAGAACATTTAAAGTGACTTGATTTGCAGTGAAATGGAACAATGCGGGATTTGATCATGTCACTATAGAGACATTGGCAATTTAATGATTGAGTTAAGAGCTCAGCTTGATTATTCATAATTTCAAAGAAAGTCAAAGAGATGCACAAATTAAAACCATGGTCCTAATTCTTCTGAAGTCTAAGGTTATTAGATGTGGAGATAAACTTGCTTCCATTTTAATATTCTCTGTACTAAGGCTACTGCCATTCTAACAATACTTTGAACCGTTTTATTAGCCTCAATAAGAATATTGTTTAAAGTGGCCCATATTTTAGTTTATGTATCTTACAGCCAGTTTAACACACACAAGTAACATTCCTATATAGACCTGGAACAAATGTTGGAAATTTATAGAAATATGTCATAATACTTTTTTTTTTTTTGGATGGGTATTTACTTTTTAGGCTCGCAGGTGCTAAAGATAGGTCAATTCTAATATTATCTCATTATTCAGCTAACATATCACTCTTTCAGTATAATTGAAGGCTTATTAAGTATTGGTTGCACTAATGTTTAGGGGCACTAACTGCTATTCCATTTTTAAGTAGGCTTGTGCTTTTGTAACTTAGATTCAGTAAGACAGTGAAACTTTTCACCTAAGTCTCTGAGTCAATGAGACTATCATCCCCTAGTGGCAATTTATAACCATAACAGATGGATTTTTTTTTTTTTTTCCCCTGGTCTTCAACCAGTTAAACTATTCAGCTTGGGTAGACTAGCTCTAGAGAATGCCTTTATGTGGAAGTTTGAACTCCATTTCAGATGTCTTAAGACAAGGTCTACCCACTCATAAATTTTACTTAAAACTGGAGATCCAAAGTCCAAAGATTGTTCATCTGTGAATATCGGACTAAGGCTCAAATCCTTTGCCTTGCTGCTTCACAAATGGATATAAAAAATAAACAGGACTCAGGTTCTGAATGGAAGGATCTTCTGCTGGTGTAGAAATTATCTGTACCACTACACTACCACCCACAACCTTGATTCAGCTTTGCAGACTATTTTCTCACTGGAGACATGTACAAACGAGAAGCTGATCCTGCAAAGCTTGCTTGACTTTCAAGTCCATCTCTCAGTGGGTGGACTGGTGTGGTCACCAACAATAAACACCATTTTCTCATTTGTCTTGGCAAATACATGCATGGAGGGTGTAGTTCTGAGCAATTTTATGTGTCAAGATGTGAACGCTTTTCTGCAGTTCACAGTGGGCAGAATTCTCTTTCAACTCATTGCTTCCTGCTGGTGATAACTTTATCAAATAAATCTCTTTTCAAATAGGATTTTATATTCTAGGTTTCAGATCATAGGTATTTCCTGGGCTTATACTGGTGGTATAATGTTGTCAAATCAATTCAGCTACTTTTATTTTTACTCAAAAGTTTAGCAGGCTTACTTTTTTCTCAATGCGTAAAGCACGTATTTCCCTCTCAGGTATCCTGTTGAGAAAACACTTATAGTTAGGAACTGCACTTAAATTTAATTCTGTAGATGTCATGAATTCCTAGATTTTGAAAAAAAAAAAGTTTAAAAGAAAATAAAGTAGCTTCAAGGTATTTAAAAATAGAAATTCAGGGCTTGTACCATATGTTTTATGTATGCATTTCTAAGGCTTCATTTAGGCAGAGCAGCTTAAAAAGTCTCATCATCTCTGGGACACTTTATCTTGATGGCAGCCATCACCAAAAATATTATGCTGCATTGAGCAAAAATCTCAGGGTACTGGCTTCCTTAGGTAAAAGAAGAACATAGCTTTCTCTACCAAATATGGAAGAAGCAGTACATTTATTTTACTGTCTGTATATAATGTAGGGATTAATATTAATTAATTTTAGTTGAGAGGAATTATTTATATCTCATTGTTTGACAAAACGTACATAGTGCTGTGAAGGGAGGTTACTCTGAAGTCTACTCACAATGCGGAAGAACGAGGGTAGAGTGCTGATCACTGCTTCTGTGTCTAACCTTAAGCTTTATTATTCCTAACAGTATACGTGCAGACAAGTGAACAGGAGCTAAGCATGAAAAATCTTGTGTAATTTTTAAAGAATACTGTGGATTCCATAAGTAATAACAGACTGGAAAAATCCCCAGTTTTACAGTGTTAGAACATGGGCAGTTGTGAAGGCTAAGGAGAAACTACCTCTAAATCAAGGAGATGTCAAGATTTTCCCATTATGGTTTTTCTAAGGCTGAAGTCAAGATAAAATGCTATGTTTATTACTGTGATGTAAAAGACCATTACTGGATGACCTCGTGGTGCCAGCTGATTGCCCTGTTTACAGTAATAGACTTAATAGACTTTACATATACGAGTCCAGATGTGCAGCTTGCTACAAACTTAAAGAAATGAACAGTAAGGATGAGGAAAAACTCAATAAGCAAGTATTTTTTGCCTTTTTTCCTTGTTTCTTTGTTTAAAAGACCTTCTTTTAATTAAAAAAAAAAAAGTTTCTATGAAAAAAAGAGAATCCCCCCCCCTTTTTTTTAAATTTAGAAATGACAGGAGCCTATTTCCTTTTTTTCTTTTTTGTTTTTTTTCAAAAATACTTTGATCACTTCTGATGATCCTGATGACTCCAGTTGAGTTAATTGATCAGCAGTTACCTCAAAGCATCTAGTGACAGGTTTAGTCTGTCACTTAGACAAGGTTTGTTCACATTATTCATCTAGAAAGTCTTGGGTTTATACAGTTCCAGAGTAAAATAAACCTATACTGGCAGTATATTTTTAGTCTATAAATCTACAGCTACATGAGCCTTTTACTAGTAAGGAAACATCTCCAAAAAGTGTAACTTAACCAGTATTGTTGTTCTGGCAATCATTTCTTGTGGTCTCATTATAAATGCTAGTACATCTATTGCCTGACTGTTTTTTCTGCATCATATGGTTTATGTCAATATATTTCTAAAAAATAAAACAAGCAGAGAGTTCAGTTTTCAGGTGACTCTACATGAAGTAATTGCAACTCCACTGGAAATTATTTATCAATTGTTGCATTTATCTTGCAGGCATAACTATATGTGTTAAATACTTTGGCTGGTAATACACTTTTAAAAGACACCATTTTTGTTTAGATTGACCACAGATACATTTACTTCAATCAATTTGTTTACATGTACTTGTCTATTATAGGAATCATGGAGTGGATGTATTTATCTACAAATTGAAGTTTGGCTTCTGTAAGTGTTCCTCCTGCAAGTGAGGAACATTGCCTTTTTCTGCTTTACTAGCTTTATCTTTAATCACACTTACAGAGAGCCCTTAATGGGTTGTGAGATCCAATAACTGAGGTGGTAAGGTTAATGGTGCATCTTGTTATGCTACACATTTTTGTTGCAAATAATTTTATATATTAAATGCATGAAATCTTTGCCATAGGAAAGTGAGACAAGAATTTGAATGGCTAAAGAAGGTGGGTCCAGCTACTGCCTGGTTGCAAAAATAAAGCTGAAGAATGCTGAAAGCATCTGCCTTTAGAGAATGACATGATTGTAAGACACAACCAGTATCTGAAATGCAGCAGTCAATGATTTTGTCTAGCAATGGCAGATCTGAGGGAGTTAAAATAACAACGTTCAAAAACTGCACATGTGATTATCTTAATTCACCCTTTAAAAGCCAGGAGATATGAATCTCCATTCAGTAGCTTTTAGGTATGTGACCGTACCCGCCGTGCCCAGATCTTTTGATCACTTCTCTGGCCATGGAGATGCTGAGCATCACCTCCAATTTCAGTCTAGAAATACAGCGCAGAGACATTTTTTATACAGAGTAAGAACTGCAGTCTAGACCATTCCCTGTCAGGACAATTTCTGAGATAGGTTTTTGGCTAAGTGGTCCATTTGATAAAGGCATAAGGTTATTTTCTCACTCAAACAGTCACCATCCTTCTGAATTTGTGCTACAGGAACCGCTCGCAAGCTTGGTTACCTACTGTGCCCCTCGCTGTACCCTTTGGCGACCATCTGTCTCTCTCACAGGATATATATTTCCAATGGTGGTGCAGTATGGAAAATTTCCTTGTCAGTGGCTGGTCTTACAATACATCAGACAGGGCACTGCAAGAAAGGCACATGTAACTGTTAGGACATGCAATACTCCATATTACCTCTTCCAAGGAAATTCTGCCATCTAAAGGGGCAGCAGTTGCCTTACCACACCCAGGCAAAGGCTGTGCTCCCCTCCCTGCCACCAGTGCTTATTGCAAAGTACTTGTTTTAAACCCCGAACTTGCTCACTGTGCCCTGTGATGTTTAGAGAACTGAAGAAACTGTGCTGCTCGAAAAGCAGCATGTACTGTGCTTTTGTACAGTACTGATTGTCAATAAAATGTAATTTAGCTAAAACAAAAGGCATATTTCTGACAAAAAGCTTCCACAGCAGTAGAGGCAGTGGAAGTGATCCAGCAAATACTGACATTATTAAAACTGTGGGTTTAATTTTTTTTTTAATAATCAAACTCTTGTGTTCAAACTTTCAAACAGAACGGCAGCATGAGCAGTAGGCATTTGCAAAGTTGTTGTCAGCTGAAAGCTGTGTTGAAGAACATTAGCGAAACATGTTTCTGCTACTGTGCTTCTACCAAACATGCACTCCTACACACGCCAAAATCTGTATGCCAAACCTGGTGTGAAAAAGGTTGCCACAGAAACCCTCCTGTGTATATTGAGTACCTTTCTTTGTCATTTCTACCTGGAATAGATAGATGTGTCTTTTAACAGTCAGATCATCCATCCCCAGGATGTAAGCAATTCCATGGGATATGATGAAACTTATTTTAAAAAATAGAGATGGAACTAAATGTAGCATGTAATCATTTAGATCGAGACTGGAGGAAAAATGGTCCTGTTCAATGAAATGTACAGGAAACATTTAGGAGACCAGAATATAACTTTCAGGATTGTTAAACAAAGAGAGAAATAAAACCGACATGAATTCTCTCATTTTTCATTAGAATTTTGAATTTCCAGCAGTCTCCAGGGTGTTCATTTTGTACTTTACCAGAGTGCCATATACAGAGCTAGAGAAATAACAGGAGGTTTGGGGTTTGATATAACTCCCAGAGTTAGCCCAAATCCACAAGTGTGCAATGTATATAGAGAAAAACTGTTCACGCAGTCTTACTTAAAGCTGCTTAACAGCTTAAAATGATAAAAAGTCCTTAACACAATTTAAGAACTTAAACCACTTAAACTGTTTGAAGCAGCTTGTGAGTTTGAGGAGTTTTGGCGGGGGTGGGAGAGGCATCCCTGCTGAGCTGCAGCCCTGGGGACAGAGCTGGCAGGCTCCCACATGGTGTGTCCCGGCAAAGAGGCCCTTTGGGAGCCAAACTTGGGAGGCCTGGAGGTGATGTGATGGAGAAGATGGCAGAGCTTTCTACATGTTTTTGTATAGTATTGTGTATACGCCCGGATTGTTTTGCTTTAGTGTTGCAGGGAATCTTACAGGGATGTGAGGTGTAAGCAATGGCATCCCCCCAGTGAAACAGGGTGGCAGAAAAAATATTGTCTATGACAAGTCTTCAGCTGTGGAAAACAGCTTCAGCTCACAGGCCAAGGCACAGCTCCTCAGGAGCATTGTGAAGAAATCTTCTGCAAGAGCTGCAAGGCAAAATGTTTTGCTTTTGTGGCGCCAGGAGTTGGAGGCAGGTGAGAGGTGGCATGAGTGGGCCTTTCAGATGTTTTGAGGAGGATTTTTTTTTCTGAAAGATTGTTTCTGGGAAAAAGAAATGGGGGGGGAGGCAAGGAGGGTTGCTTTAGTTTGACTGATCTCAAACAGCCTTAGCCAGTTGGTCATATCAGAAGCATGTTGTTGTTATGTGAAGTTACACATTTACAAAACAGAAAATAAACCATTATTTATGAGATCCAGTTTGGTGCCTGCTGTTGCCTGTGATGGTCAATGGTTGAATGTGTGTTTGTGTGTGTGTATGCTCAGATGAAAAAAATGGTGGCACTGCACAGAAGCGATACTTGAGGACAAAGGAAGGAGGCACAGGAATGGGAACGAACGTCTGAAGGTGGAAAACAGCCAGGATGCTGCTTCTGACAGCAGTGATGCCGCCTTAAATGTTTTGAATCTTGGCCTGGTTTTCACTGATGCAGGCAGTGATTTACACCCTTCTGTGCAGAAAAGGCTGTAAACCAGGAGTGAATTACATTCTGTACAATTTGAAAATAAATGGTGCATTCACAGCCACTCATGTTGAGGCCCATTTACACTTCCAGAGTGGTATGATGAGTAAATGAAAGTTAGGCCTGTGTGTGAATGAAAAATGCCTGTTTTACCAGAGGCTGTGAAAAGAGAGAGAGTGAGAGAGTCTTAGTGGAAATTGGAAGCGAGACTTTTATTTGTTTGTTTAGAACAGTCGTATTGATTTGGAGTCGGATGGGGTATTGGTGTAACTGCAAACTAATTCCACTGAATTCTGCAAGGTATTTCTGGGGATGCTGATGGGGCTGGAAGTTTATATTTATAATCAGAGTTTTTCCTGTGCTCGAGTAAGTCTTTATTGCACTACATTCTCGTGCAAACTTAGCATCGTAACATTTAACATGAATGTTATCTGTCCAAAAAAAAAAAAATCTTTACTGGGGTGAAAAAGAGCTCAGGTATAGTTAAATTCATAGGATCACAATACAATTAACTTTCTCCTTGGTTTTCTTTTATGATGAGGAAAGAGATATGCAAATGTTAGTCGATGAGGGTAAGTGCTTTCTGATTAATAACAGACATAGAAAGAAACCATTTAATGAATGAAATCTTGGTAATGTACTACATAATACTAATACCTCAATATCGCTTGAATTTCAGAACATTTCAGGATCTGTCCAAACAAATGGATATATCTTACGGTACAGTCAGGGATTCAGCAGTGTATGAATACTTTAAAGCAAAAGGGACCAACCCTTTGGAGCAGGATAACACATTTGCTGAACTGTGGAGGACTATCAGTAAGAATAATGGGGCAGATAATTGTGTATCGAACCCTTCTGAA
Source organism: Harpia harpyja (assembly GCF_026419915.1). NCBI lineage: Eukaryota > Metazoa > Chordata > Aves > Accipitriformes > Accipitridae > Harpia > Harpia harpyja. The sequence goes on along the minus strand of NC_068949.1, from coordinate 14,411,868 downwards.
GGCATCAGGAAGGTAAGACTGGATCACAGGGGCTTTTTTAATTTTTATGCTGTATCAATGTTGTTTGCATGGAGTTAATAATGTTAAGTCACAGGAAAGCAATTACATAGTCATTAAAAAAATCAAGGGATTCACTGAACGTATACTCATTTCTCTTAGAACAGAAATTTAATGCAAGATTTTCTTTGTTTATTCCAAACTTTAAAAAATGCATACACTCTTTCACATGTCGCCTTGCTTTCACCTAACTTTTATTTCTCTCAGATATGACTACGCATTTTTTTGGTGAAACTGAGCATTGATAGGGGATTCAAGGACTGATATATAACAGCTTGGGATTCTACTGTCAAGTCCTGTGATAAACAGCCCTGGTTCAGATCACACAAATACAAACGTCCACACTTTCTCACTCTTAGTCTGCCTCTCTTCTCTGCTTCCCATCTTGTAGCTCAGCAACACCAGATAGTAAATAACATCAAACCACATGTGTCCAGGGGTACGTTACGGCAGAAGGGATGCAGACATGGTGAAAGTTTAATGTGCTGCTCCTTTAGTGAAAAGCATCCTCTTTATTTGTCAATTGATTTTTTTCATGAAACAAACTAACAGCTGTTATCAATGTAGTTATTGTTTGATCAGTTACTCTGTTGTCAGTGAAACGCTGATTCTGAGTAAATATATTACTAGTTCTTTATGCTTTTGTAAGTGGGAAATATTAAAATGGTTGGGGCTTGGGTTTCTTTTCTTTCTTTGAATCTTTGAAACCTTTTCTGAACAGTCAGAGGGAGAACATCCAAAATTTACAGGTTCTTACAGTGCCATAAAGGAGGTGAACACAGTAACACAGGCCAACCCATTTCCCAAATCAAAGTCCTTTAACATAAGATTCCCAACTGTTTGTGTGACTTCTGGACAAAATCTTTATATACTCTTGCGTCTTCTCAGTACAGGAGTATTTAGTCAGTAGTTTTGGTTCACCCTGCCTTTTCTCCCATCTCCCAGGTGAGCTTTCCTAAACCCCTCTGCCCTTGGCTCAAATAGCCTTTCTTCCTTGGAACAAGGTAGAGCTCTGGCAATAGCAAAGTCTGCAGTGTGTTGGTTTTTTTTACCTGCTCAGCACTTTATGAAAATGAGGCCTCTGTTTGAGGGACTTTTTTAGCATTTAAAGGAGGTAGGAATAGAGAAATTAAGTACGTTTCCATTTACCCTAGCATTAAAACCAATAATAAAACAGTTTACCTTAGAAAAATGTACAGTATTTTACTTTTTCTTTTATCTTCTACCATTCTTATGTCAGTGGACGCTCTTTAGCCATGAGATTGTAAACACTCTTATTCTGTAAGCCTACTGCATGCTGCCATTTATGATAGATAGATTTGCCTAAGCTGGAAATGCAACTGTAGATTGGCAGGCTGTTTAGAATACCAATTACATTGTCTGTATGGAGCTGGCAGCTCCATCCTATCTATGTGATAATAACTTTTCATATTAAGTTTGATTTCAATTTTGTAGGGTGATTTTTATATAACTTGATCAGCTCATTCAATTAACGTCAACAATAACCAGATTAACTTCAGTCCCCAAAGCTGACCAAGGCTGCTATTTGATTAGACACCTACATAAATTGGGCTTAATATTTAATAACATTGTCAACTAAATTGTTGTGTTTATAGTTTAAATGTCGCTCTTCCTAGCTCATTGAGCTCTTTGAATAAACAGACAAGTTTTCCATGTCAAGTATTACAGCTAGAAATTCTGTTTTTTCTAAGGGAGAATTGATGTCAGCCAAGGAAATGGGACCTTCCATCCGTAAACATGTACTGCTGCATGAAAGAGATGTAAAAGTGCCTTAAAAATATATTTTATAGGAAACGGGAAATATAAGTATCTCTAGCATAAAAAGATCCCTAAACCATTTTTCTGAATGAGGACTTGCCCAACATGATGCAAAAAAACCCCCAAACCCACTACTACCCTTTCTCCCCTCC